>NC_069792.1:21450000-22075000 GCF_027406575.1 Nycticebus coucang | reverse complement strand
CATACCCCAAAAACAAAGAGTAAAGACCATCAACAATTGCTAGTGCAAAGAAGACTCAGATATTGGCATTGTCTGACAAAAACTTAAAAAGTAAGAAAAGGTAAACACTCTTGAAATGAGTCAAGGGATGAAAGTTCTCAACAAAGAATTGAAATCTATGAAAAAGAATCATATGAAAATTCTGGAAATGGCAGCGCGTATAGCTCAGTTGGCAAGGTGCCAGCCACATACACCTAGGGTGGCGGATACGAACCTGGCCTGGGCCTGCTAAGCAACAGTGGCAACTGCAACCAAAAAATAGCTGGGCACTGTGGCAGCCGCCTGTAGTCCCAGCTACTTGGGAGACTGAGGCAAGAGAATCACTTAAGCCCAAGAGTTTGAGGTTGCTGTGAGCTATGATGCCACAGCACTCTACTAAGGGCAACTTAGTGAGACTCTTTCTGAACAACAGAAAAAACACCTATGTATGACTGTTGCAAGGCAAAATTATAGCATCATGTGTTGGTGTTCTCTTTGCACATGGATATAATATGTGTGAAAACTACAATATTAAGAGGTTTGATATTTAGCCGGGCGTTGTGGCAGGCGCCTGTAGTCCCAGCTACTCGGGAGGCTGAGGCAAGAGAATCGCTGAAGCCCAGGAGTTGGAGGTTGCTGTGAGCTGTGTGATGCCACAGCACTCTACCGAGGGCTATAAAGTGAGACTCTGTCTCTATTATAAAAAAAAAAAAAAAGAGATTTGATATTTATTTAGGGATCTGTTTTAATTATTGCCTCATGACAGCTTTATTGACTTTTCCTCTCTTACTGGTAGGGGTAGGGTGTTTGGGAAGAAGGTTACAACAGTTACAGAGAAAATTAAGTTTCCTTGCACAACTCAGTTGTAACATAAAGTAAATTAAAGCCCTTTTTGCACATCTATTTTTCTCCTTTACTTGAAGGGAGTGTAAGGTTAAGATATTTGTGTGATGACCATATTATTTCTAGTTATTTTCATATTTCAAGGGGATAGCTCAGTTACAGGCGTCCAAGCAGTTTGCTATGGGTGACACATTCTTCTTTGCACCCTCCTCCCTGTCTTGGCCCTGTTCATCTCTCCCTCTGAGCAACCATTTGTGAAGTAGGAAATTATAGGACTGCTTTTTATTTTTTTTAGCCTTAAGCAACTTTTGCTGAACAACCTAAACTCTGTTGTCTCTCTTCATTTTGTTAAATGTCGCAGGCCAGCTTCAGGACATTGTTGTACTCTCCGACTCCTAATCCTGGTTGAGGGTGTATCTTATTTCCTGAGCAGGATACCCCTGCTTTGCATATTTAAATTTAAAGCACAAAGGCCTAAAAATTATTGAATATAGAATGTGTTCACTTCTCTAGGGAGTGCTAATGGTAATAACTAGGAGCTCCTACTCTTGAAAATTTTTCCTCTAATTTTCACCCAATAGTATAGTTATCTTTTCATTACACTTCCTTGTACACAGAAGCATATAAAGGCAAATTCTTTACATTTTCTTGACTTACCTTCTTTCTCCAATACAGTCTTTTTGGAGTCAAACAGGTGACATTAGAACACATCAAAGTATATTCTAATCTCCAGGTTTTATGTCATAAAATCTTATCAGTTTCCTTATCGGTTTGGTGTTGATCCCTTTTTTTTCCTGGGTTTTTTCCCTTTGGTCTAGGGGCTAGGGAGGATCATTTGGTGAGTTATTGGGGAGAAATTATTAGTGATCTGGTGTTATTCTGCTCTCTTGACTCAAAAGCCTGAGCGTGAGATAAAGGTTTTGGCTACAATACAGTACATGCATTTTTTTTTCCAAGGTTCCACCAGATTTTGCATCTGGTGAGGGTCTATTTCCTGATAGCACCTTCTTCTTTTTTTTTTTTATTGTTAAATCATAGTTGTGTACATTAGTGCAATCTCCTGTACCCATTCTAAGATGCACCATAGATGTGGCCCCACTCATTACCCTTCCTCCACCAAAACCTCCCCCCTCCCTTCGCCTTCCTTGGCCCTTTCCCCGTAGTCTTGTGCTATAGTTGGGTAATAGCCTTCATGTGAAAGCTATAATTTAGCTTCATAGTAGGGCTGAGTACACTGGATAGTTTTTCTTCCATTCCTGAGATACTTTGCTAAGAAGAATATGTTCCAGCTCCATCCATGTAAACATGAAAGCGGTAAAGTCTCCATCTTTCTTTAAGGCTGCATAGTATTCCATGGTATACATGTACCACAATTTGCTAGTCCATTCGTGGGTCGATGGGCACTTGGGCTTCTTCCATGACTTAGCAATTATGAATTGGGCTGCAATAAACATTCTGATACAGATGTCTTTGTTATATTGTGACTTATGGTCTTCTGGGTATAAACCTAGTAAAGAAATTATAGGATCAAATGGCAGGTCTATTTTTAGGTCTTTAAGTATTCTCCAAACATCCTTCCAGAAGGAACGTATTAGTGTGCATTCGCACCAGCAGTGTAGAAGTGTGCCCTTTCCTCCACATCCACGCCAACATTTCTGGTTTTCGGATTTTGTTATGTGGGCTACTCTTACTGGGGTTAGATGATATCTCAGAGTAGTTTTGATTTGCATTTCTCTGATGATTAAGGATGATGAGCTTTTTTTCATGTGTTTGTAGATTTTGCGTTGGTCTTCTTTAGAGAAGTTTCTCTTTAAGTCCCTCGCCCACCCTGAAATGAGGTCATGTGTTCTTTTCTTGCTAATAAATTTGAGTTCTCTGTGGATTCTGATTATTAGACCTTTATCGGAGGTATAACCTATAAATATTTTCTCCCATTCTGAGGGCTGTCTGCATGCTTTACTCACTATGTTCTTGGCTGTACAGAAGCTTTTTCATTTGATCAGGTCCCAGTAGTGTATTTTTGATACTGCTTCAATTGCCTGGGGAGTCCTCCTCATAAAATATTCACCCAGGCCGATTCCTTCAAGAGTTTTCCCTGCACTTTCTTCAAGTATTTTTATAGTTTCATGTCTTAAGTTTAAATCTTTTATCCAGTGAGAGTCTATCTTAGTTAATGGTGAAAGGTGTGGGTCCAGTTTCAATCTTCTACAGGTTGCCACCCAGTTCACCCAGCACCATTTGTTAAATAGGGAATCTTTTCCCCACTGAATGTTTTTAATTGGCTTGTCAAAGATCAAATAACGGAAAGTAGCTGGATTCATCTCTTGGTTCTCTATTCTGTTCCAGACATCTACTTCTCTGCTTTCGTGCCAGTACCATGCTGTTTTGATCACTATGGATTTATAGTATAGTCTCAGGTCTGGTAGCGTGATTCCTCCTGCTTTGTTTTTATTGCTCAGTAATGTTTTGGCTATTCAAGGTTTTTTCTGATTCCATATAAAACGAAGTATTATTTTTTCAAGATCTTTAAAGTATGACAATGGAACTTTAATAGGAATTGCATTAAAATTATATATTGCTTTGGGCAGTATGGACATTTTAACAATGTTGATTCTTCCCAGCCATGATCATGGTATGTTTTTCCATCTGTTAACATCTTCAGCTATTTCTTTTCTTAGAGTTTCATAGTTCTCTTTGTAGAGATCTTTCACGTCCTTTGTTAGGTATACTCCCAAATATCTCATCTTCTTTGGCACTGCTGTGAAAAGAATAGAGTCCTTGAATGTTTGTTCGGCTTGGTTATTGTTGTTATATATAAAGGCTACAGATTTATGGGTGTTGATTTTGTAGCCTGATACATTGCTATATTCCTTGATCACTTCTAAAAGTTTTGTAGTAGAATCCCTAGTGTTTTCCAGATATACGATCATATCATCTGCGAAGAGTGAAAGTTTGATCTCTTCTGACCCTAGGTGGATACCCTTGATCGCCTTTTCTTCCCTAACTGCAATGGCTAAAACTTCCATTACAATGTTAAAGAGCAATGGAGACAATGGGCAACCTTGCCTGGTTCCTGATCTAAGTGGAAATGATTTCAATTTAACTCCATTCAATACGATATTGGCTGTGGGTTTGCTGTAGATGGCCTCTATTAGTTTAAGAAATGTTCCTTCTATTCCAATTTTCTTAAGTGCTCTGATCACGAAGGGATGCTGGATATTATCAAAATCTTTTTCTGCATCAATTGAAAGAATCATACGGTCTTTATTTTTAAGTTTGTTTATGTGTTGAATTACATTTATAGATTTACGTATATTGAACCAGCCTTGAGACCTTGGGATAAATCCGACTTGGTCATGGTGTATAATTTTTTTAATGTGTTGTTGGATTCTGTTTGTTAGGATCTTATTGAGTATTTTAGCATCTATATTCATTAGTGATATTGGTCTATAATTTTCTTTTCTTGTTGGGTCTTTCCCTGGTTTGGGTATCAAGGTGATGCTTGCTTCGTAGAATGTGCTGGGTAATATTCCTTCTTTTTCTATATTTTGGAAGAGGTTTAGTAGTATAGGTACTAGTTCTTCTTTAAATGTTTGGTAGAATTCTGATGTAAAGCCATCTGGTCCTGGGCTTTTCTTTTTAGGGAGATTTTGTATAGTTGATGCTATTTCAGAACTTGATATAGGCCTATTCAACATTTCCACTTCGTTCTGGCTAAGTCTTGGTAGGTGGCGTACTTCCAGGTATTGGTCGATTTCTTTCAGATTTTCATATTTGTGAGAGTAGAGTTTCTTGTAGTATTTGTTAAGGATTTTTTGAATTTCTGAGGGGTCTGTTGTTATTTCATCATTACCATTTCTGATTGATGAAATTAGAGATTTTACTCTTTTTTTCCTGGTTAGGTTTGCCAAAGGTTTATCTATTTTATTGATCTTTTCCAAAAACCAGCTTTTGGATTTATTGATCTGTTGTATAATTCTTTTGTTTTCAATTTCATTTAATTCTGGTCTGATTTTGGTTATTTCTTTTTTTCTGCTGCGTTTGGGGTTGAAGTGTTCTTCTTTCTCCAGTTGCCTGAGATGTTCCATTAAGTTATTGACTTCCTCTCTTTCCGTTTTCTTGAGGAAGGCTTGCAGTGCTATAAATTTCCCTCTTAGGACTGCCTTTGCAGTATCCCAGAGGTTCTGGTAATTCATGTCTTGATTGTTGTTTCGTTCCAAAAATATGGTGATTTCCTTCTTAATCTCGTCTATTACCCATGTATCCTTCAGCATAAGGTTGTTTAGCTTCCATGTTTTTGTATACAGGTTCCTGTAGTTATTTAGTTCAACTTTTATTCCATGATGGTCTGAGAAGATGCAAGGAATAATTTCTATTTTTTTAAATTTGCTGAGGTTAGATTTGTGGCCTAGGATGTGGTCAATTTTGGAGTATGTTCCATGGGCTGATGAGAAGAATATGTATTCAGTTTTGGGGGGATGAAATGTTCTATAGATGTCCTTTAAGTCCAGATGTTGAATGGTTGAGTTTATATCTAAAATTTCTTTGCTTAGCTTCTTTTTGGAGGATCTATCCAGGACTCTAAAAGGATGTTAAAATCTCCAACTACTATGGAAGTGGAGGAAATCGAGTTGCTCATGTCTGTTAGAGTTTCTCTTATAAATTGAGGTGTGTTGTGGTTGGGTGTATAAATATTAATAATTGAGATCTCATCATATTGAGTATTACCTTTAACAAATATGAAGTGTCCATCCTTATCCTTAATTATTTTGGTTGGTTTAAAGCCTCTTGCATCTGTGAACAGGACTGCAACACCTGCTTTTTTCTGCTTTCCATTTGCCTAGAATATAGATGACCATCCCTTCACCTTGAGTCTATATCTGTCTTTTAATGTAAGATGCGATTCTTGGATGTAGCAGATATCTGGCTTGAGTTTTTGTATCCAGTCCGCCAACCTATGCCTCTTTGGTGGACAATTTAAACCATTCATATTAATTGAGAGTATTGATAAGCCTTTCGAGAGACCAGTGGACATTTTTAATCCTTTTGCGACTGTGGAAGTTGGATTTGATCAAGAATTTTTTGGGTGGGTTTACTTTTGTGGTGGAGAATTATGCTGGTCTTTATGGAGGATAGGTCTAAGAATGTCCTGGAGAGCTGGTTTAGTTGTGGCAAATTTCTTCAACATGTGAATGTCGTTGAAGTATTTAATTTCTCCGTCATAAATGAAGCTCAGTTTATTCTGAGGTACAGGATCCTGTGTTGAAAGTTATTTTGTTTTAGGAGATTAAAAGTCAATGACCATCCTCTTCTAGCTTGAAAGGTTTCAGCAGAAAGATCTGCAGTTATTCTGATATTTTTCCCCTTGTAGATAATGGTTTTCTTTCATCTGGCGGCTTTCAGAATTTTCTCCTTCGTATTAACTTAGTGAAATTGATTATGATGTGTCTGGGGGATGTCTTATTTGGGTTGAGTCGTGCTGGAGTTCTGAAACTGTCTGCTATCTGAATTTCAGGATCTCTTGGCGTGTCTGGAAAGTTCTCCTTCATAATCTCATGGAGAAGAGACTCTGTGCCTTGTGAAGCCACTTTGTCACTTTCGGGGATCCCAATAGATCCCTATTGGTTTTCTTCAAATTATCCGAGAGCTCTCTGAGAGAGCGGTCTGTTTTTGTTCTACATTTCTCTTCTTCTTTGAGGGTTTGAGAGCTTTGTCTTCAATGTCAGAAATCCTTTGTTCTGCTTGCTGCATTCTGTTACTGAGGGATTCTACTGTGTTTCTCAGATCTTTGAGGGATGCAACTTCTTCTCTCCATTTCTCTTCTTCTTTGAGGGCTCGAAAGCTTTGTCTTCAATGTCAGAAATCCTTTGTTCTGCTTGCTGCATTCTGTTACTGAGGGATTCTACTTTGTTTCTCAGATCTTTGAGGGATGCAACTTCTTGTCTCAATGTATCGAAATCTTTGGTCATTTGGTCTTTGAATCCATTGAATTCTTGTGAGAACTTTTGGAATTCTAATTCTATCTTATTTGCTATCCAGATCCTGAATTCAATTTCTGACATCTCAGCTATTTGTTTGTGCATGGGGTCTTGTGCTGTTTCTGCCCCATTGATCCTTGGGGGAGTTGATCTACTCTGATTATTCATATTGCCAGAGTTTTTCTGTTGATTTTGCCTCATGATTGTTTTCCACCGTTGCCTCTGGCTGTCCTCAGAGTTGGGGAGGTGTCTCTCCAAGATTAGACCCCAGCGGGATCACTCTATTGTTGCTGGATCTTTGTAGGGAGTGACCCTGTGTAGTTCCTCTGGGGATGCTGTAGCTAGGGAGTTCTGGTTGTGGAAGCAGCTCGGTTTGTGACACACCTGGATCCAGCAACAGGGCTGGGGGTGGTGCGCTTGGTTCTGGGAGTGCCAGGTGCCCAGTGACTTTGGCACAGAGAGCCCAAGGCTCCAGCAGTCTCTGGCCAGAAGAAGAGCTCTGCACAGAGGCAGGGAGGGCTCCAAAGGGCACACAGCTACCAGAGTCCCTGTCCAGATGAACGGGCTAGTGTGGAAGCTTGGAGGACACAGGAGGGAGGACTCAGGGTTGTGTGACTCCTGCAGTTCCTGGTCAGGGAATGTGGAGGCCCGGTGGGTGTGGGTCACCGGTCAGGGGTCGCTGCACAGCTCTTATGGAGGTCTGGGTGGTGCCAAGCCCAGGAGTTTGAGGTTGCTATGAGCTGTGACGTCACGGCACTCTACCTAGGGCAACAGTCCAAGGCTCCAGTGTGCCAAAACCGTCTCACTCTGCCCCTAAGGATTAAGGCTATAAGGGAGCTCCGTCACCGCCTTTAGGCTGCTCAGTCAGTAGGTTACTTTGACCCGCCCAATCCTTGCTCTGAGACCCTGAGGGCGGAGCTTGCCAGGCCAGTTCTTTCACAATGGCTTCCTGCACCCAGCTCAGTGGCTCAGTCTGGGGCCCCAGACAATGCCCAAAGTTCTCCACACTCCTGCTCAAGCTCTCCCCAAGGCAGTTCAACTGAGTGCCAAGTCCAAGAACACCGAAACAGTTCACAGGTATGACATTTCCGGTTTGCAGTCTCACTGCTGCTTGTACTTTCGGTTGCCGGCATGATTAGGTCAATTGAACACACGCAACCACTTGCCAGTTTTCCAATGTTTTTGTCCTCCTCTTGGGGTCCATAAGTCCTTTGCTGGCTCCCTGTATCCTCAAAGGGATGATTATAGGCAGATCCCACCAGCCAGAGATGCCTGGAGTCTTGTCTCCCCAGACTCGCTGTTCCCAGTTGCAGGTAAGCTGTTACTTGGCCGCCATCTTTAATCCACCCCAGTACATGCATTTTTTAATAACTCCACGTCCTATAAAATTATACAAAAAATAACAGGGCTAATGGAAAAAACAGAATTATGTGTAGATCACTCAAAAGCTATACAACTTTATAATCAAAAAATCAACAAAGAAATAATAATCTAATGAAAACACTAGTATAGTTAAAAGACATGTTGAATTTTTTTTAAAAAAGGAAGCGAATATATCTTGATGGAGGAAGAAATGAGAAAAGGTTGAGGCTGCTGAGTTGTGGCGGCCACGACAACATGCCTATGTGAGGGACGTCACACGGAGGGATTCTCAGACAGAGCAGCCAGCAGTGAGCTGAGAGGAAGGCTTTGGAGGTGAAGGCACCCCACAGTTCTGAACTCCTCTGCAGCCGGCCTTCAGAGACACTCATGTAGTTTGTGTTTAGTTGCTGTTACTTCGTGGTATAAAATACTATCATGCTAGAAAAAATGTCATGTAAAAATTATATATAAAACCTTCCAGCATATCCACAACATTACACTGTTTACCAGTCAATATGGTCTGGCTTGGATTACTAAAAAAAATATGAAAGCAAAATAGCCTATACCTTTTCATATTGGGTGATGTTTCCTAAGAAGATAATTTCAGCAAAATCTCTATCCACTAACTAATAAAAAATAGTGCTGTAGAGTTTTAAAATACAAAAAAAAGAGCAGAAAAATAATGAATACTGAACACATTTACATTATTGCTAAATTCAGAAAGATTGGAAAATAATCTACATATGCAACAGAAAGAATTGTATAAACCAGGAGACATCAATTTGTTGGTATATAATGTGAACTTTAGCAAAGATTTAGAATTGTATGTGTTATTATGAAAATATATTTAAGTAATATTATGTAAAAGATTACATAATATGTATAACTCTATGTGTACATATATACCCCAAAGTATTAGCTATGGTTATCTCAATGTGGTAAGATTCCTATTGATTTTTATTTTTCTCCCTTATGTATAATTTCTTTTATTCTACAATAAACACATATTACTCCTGCAATAAGATGAGAAGTTAGTATGAAAACTCACATCTGAAAATATTTGAGCTTTCACAGTATTTTTTAACAGGGAACAGCAAGCAATATAATTTCAAAACCATAGGGAGCTAGTTTTAAAGAGTTTCTTCCACTTCCGTATACTGGGCTTGTGATGCGTGGATATGGCGTGAAATGTAGCACTGAGGTCTGGAGAGGTTATACCAACATCTACTTAAAGGTCTGTTGGGTTTCCTCTGTTGTGACATCCTATGCTTATCAATAAACTTCATTTTCAGAGACCATCCTTCCCTTACGGAAACATTATTTCCTTGGAGGCTCATGTAAATGCAATACAATCCAGAGTTTTTATGGGAGGAAGGAAAAAGTGACTACAACAACAGGAAAGTAGGTTAATACTACATCGTGAATCAAGCCAACAACAAAAGTGCTTTCCTGCACTTGTAAATGTGGACACATCATGGTTTGGGCCATCAAGAAACAGTGAAGGTTCCCTTGGCTCTCCCTTGGATCTGACAACCAGAACACAGGGTTGATACCAGTGGCTCTCACATGGTTATGGTTTTTCTGTCAATAACATTTGTGTGATCTTGAGTCAATACCTTGATTCCTCTGGGCGTCAGACTGATTTCCTGGTTGCAAAACATTTGTAATGATCTCAAGGATTCACTTCTGGCTCTGAAATTCTGTGATGTTATAATTTAAGGGAATTCAATTAATATTAACTGAGGACCTACTACATTCAAATTATGATGTTAGATGTTTCAGAGGGTAAACTTGAGTTATATTCATCTCTCCCCTTGGAAAGTGTACAGTCTGATAGGGGACACAGGAACACAAATAATATATGGATAATTAAAGCAAAATAAAAGTGACACTAAAGTAAAATATATTCAATGCCCTGAGAGTTGAGACAGTGTCTATATAGCCTCCAGGGTTGTAAAACTCTTCTCCTGCACTGTTGTCTTTGGCTATTTTTAATTGTGTGGCCATCTAGCTCTCTAAAATATGAAGAGATCCTTTTTGAAAACCCCATACAAAAATTATAAAAAGTCAATAAAAATAGGAATCCGTTTTGTTGTAAACACTATCAGACTTCATTCCAATAAAATAGAATAAAACATCAACAATTCAGACCAAGGAAGGTAAGAGTTGAGAATTAATGTAAAATCAATTACAGGTTCAGGGTATTATGTGATGTTAATGAAATCTAGTTTTACTTTAAGTGTTTACAGAAACATTGCCTGGAAATCTTTACAAAATGGCTTTTATAGAATATAAAACGTGAAAGGCCCATACATACCTAATCTGACCTGCTTGGCACGCAAATTGGAAAACTCATGTGAACTGATTATTCAAGGCCCCAAAGAGAAGAGTCGTAAACAACACAGCAATGGTTGTGAATGGGTTTTTGATGAACCTGAACTTTCTTAAAAGTCCTTTGTCTTTAATCTTTTCCTTTTTTCCTGCAATCTTGTTCATTCTATTAACTTGACCTTGACATGAAAGACGTTTAGTAGCAAAAGTGAACTTTCATCCATTTGTGTCCCTTTATATCCAGCTTGGCCTCAACTAGGCAATTTCTAGCCTTTATTTTAACATGATGTACATTTATAGAAGAAGAAAGTTAACAAACGTTAACTATGTAGTATGCTTCCCAGACAGGGGTCTGACCTTCTACACCAGCAGATTTGGTAGCTGTCTAGGGGATATTGTTTGGGTAGTGCTGTCAAAGCATCTCAATGCCCAATTGTCTCCCCTGCTGAACAGCTAAGGCTAAATGACATCAATATGGATTCCTTCTTCTGGAATGTAATTTTGTGTCACCAGATGTTACACATGAGAGATAAGGAACTAAAACTTTATTAGATGAAACCATGTGAAATTGCTCCTTTTGTAGGAAAAAACACATTAGCAATTTCATACAGTCAAACCAATGTTTCGTAGGATTGACTTATTACATATTAGCTATCATCTTAGAGGGCAAATAATTGGAATCAAGAAAAAAAGACACAGAAAAGTTATCTACTGACAGACAAAAAGAATTAGAAACAAAAGACAGGGGATATTGCCAGGAAGGCAGACATAGGTGGAGTACCAAAAAAAAAAACAGGAAAAGGAATAAAACAACATAGACAAACTCAGTCTACTCTACACTTTCTTAAAATCCAGCTGTGTTCAGAGATGCAAAAGAAGGAAGAGAAATGATCCCTACTCCAATTAGAAAGAAAAGATCTTACAAATTAGCTGGAAAGCCATACAAGTGTACATAAAATTGACAGTGGACTTATTTTTAGACCACATTTATTATAATAATTTGAAAAAGATGAAGATCATTCTGGGAGTGGTGAGAGTCTAGAGGGTTGACGTCTTCATCTGAGCCTTAAAGGATCTGCGTCAGTAGCATAAAGTGTACTATCCTCAGGGCAGATTTTATCCAAAAAGAGAGTTTGCAGCTTCTAATGTAGACACAAAAAGAGGACCTTGTCGTCAAAATACCTGTACTTTTCTCTTCCCGCTCTCCTTGCTTGGTGGAACCTAACATTTCATCACATGTGATCATATTCCATTTGAATTAAGTTATTAAGTCTTCATCTTTGGATAAAGATGCAAAGCAGTAAAAGAGGTGAGTATGGAGAGGAAACATCTTCCCAAAACAATTCTATGTAATTTCTACATCAAGTTCCCTGTCATTGACCACATAGATGGTTAAAATCTAGAACACAACTAAAATGGGGAAAATATGAGAATACAGAGAAATAAAATTTGTTTGTTAGATTCTTTGAAATTTTTGAATAATTTAATAACTGCCCCATGATTACCATCCTTACCACGAGTAAGAAAACTCCTGGGAAGGAGAAAGTGACAGTCCCAGGTCTTACGCTTGTAAATTCAATTTCATTTTGGACTGTTTACTAGGAAATCAATAAATAAAACGAGGGTGGGACCAATTCTTCAGTATCATCATGTTGAGGTTAGATGTGCAAATGTTTTTAAACACAGGCAGAATACCCAAAAAGCTCACAGTGGGAAGAGAATAAAAGGCCACAGCTCATGGTGTATTTGGCTTTACACAGGCCCCATAACAGGGTACCAAGCAGAAGAGGGTAGAGGTGCTCTGAGCAGAGCTCACGATAAAGGCGCCTCTACCTGTATTCCAGAGACTGTGTAAGAGAACTTATTTAGAGCAAGTACATTTAAAGCTAATTGCCCCAGTTTTGAGCATTTGTGATCTTTGGATACATTTTCTTTCATTATACATTATACAAACCACTATTTTGTGGATATGCTTTCACTAAAGATGTGGAAATTATAAGATTATATACAGTATGGCAATAAAAATTTATCCTGAAAGTGACACCAGAAGTCCAGTAAACCAAGGGAACATTATCTATTGAGATGGTTCCAGAACTTTTTACCACCAAACACAGTTTTTGTTATTTCTGCTCTCCACACTAGGATTCTCTGTTTTAGAATATAGTTAGTGTTAATCTTGTACAAATTTCATTCCTCTGTATTCTCATATTTTTTTCCATTTTAGTTGTTCCCGATTTTACCCATCTATATTTATCAAAGGGCCATAATATTATGAAATTATGTTTATGAAAACTGTAAAGTTAAGAAGCAATAACATTTGCTATCATGATATAGAACTGACTCGTGTCCAAGACCCGGGGCATCCTCAGAATTCTTGTCATGTCATTAAGAACTAATCAGAGCTTTTAATCAGAAAGAACTAATCTTCTTAATTTTTTTTCCCTCATTCTCCTTATCTCCAGCCCTATTTTTAATATTTTATACTTCTTCTATTCAATGCCTCCACAACTATAAACAATTCATGTGTGCTTCTTTGTTTTACTTACCAAGTTTTAATAGATGTTATTACATCTTCTCGATGCAAGATGAGACATTTGGTTTACAGTAATTACTCTCCCCTCTCCAATTTTTCATTAATTTACATTTGATATTTATTTCTGCATCTGATGATCTATGTAACTTCAGTATATTAAAATACATGTCTTGATACTTCAATCTTCCATAGAATATCTTGAATCCTCATTGTAGAAGCTGATGAAACTATTGCTCCTGTGGTTTCCCTTCCGTCAGCCCTAGCATTACTTTTTCAAAATTTCCTGAGCTTTTTATTATAAAAATTTCTTTTTTTTTGCAGTTTTTGGCCCAGGCTGGGTTTGAACCTGCCACCTGTGGCATATGGGGCCGGCGCCCTACTCCTTTGAGCCACAGGTGCCGCCCCTATTATAAAAATTTCTAAACACACATAAAGTAAAATCAATTGTATGATAAAACTCCCATATACTCATCACTCAGCTTCAACACTTACCAAGATCTGCTATTCTTATATCATCTACACCTAAACTCGTTTCTCACCCTTTAAAATTGTCAACATGTATGACATTTCCTTCTCCTACCAGTATTTTTTTTCTGAGAGGTAATATCATTCTAGCAAAAAGTAAATATATTTAATTTTTTTTTCCTGGGTGGATTGTTTGTAAGTGAATGTTATGATCTCTGTCAGAGTCTTTGAAATTTTTGAATAATTCAATAATTCCCCCATGGCTGCAATCCTTATCTCCTGGTAACTCCCTGGAGAAGTGGATATCATATCCTTACATCTCAAAAGCAATAGGATGTGTACAATAGATGGATGTCTGGGGAAGGTAAGGCAAGGCAGTAAAACTAATGTTAATTAATGGAAGAATTTGTCAAGATAAGGATTTTTTTTCGTTTTATAATTTTATTCTTGATTTTCAAAAACATCCAAAAACCTAAGACTAATTCCATAAAGGCAAATGAACTTATAAGGCAAAACAAAATCTTAATATCTTAGCAAAGGTTATTTAGTGAGAAATTTCATTGTATTCAAACAGAATTCATTTTATTTTATTTTATTTTATTTTTCATTATTAAATCATAGCTGTGTACACTAATGCAATTGTGGGGTACAATGTGCTGGTTTTATATATAATTTGAAATATTTTCATCTAACTGGTTAATATAGCCTTCATGGTATTTTCTTAGTTATTGTGTTAAGACATTCATATTCTTCATTTAGTAAATTTCACATGTACCCTTATAAGATGCACCATAGGTGTGGACCCACCAACTATTCTCCCTCCCCCCTCCTCTCCCCTTTCTATCCCTTTTTTCCATATTCTTGGTCTATAATTGGGTTATAACTTTCATATTTCTATGAAATGTTTATTGCAGCCCAATTCATAATTGCTAAGTCATGGGAAAAGCCCAAGTGCCCATCGACCCACGAATGGATTAATAAATTGTGGTACATGTACACCATGGAATATTATGCAGTCTTAAAGAAAGATGGAGACTTTACCTCTTTCATGTTTACATGGATGGGGCTGGAACATATTCTTTTTAGCAAAGTATCTCAAGAATGGAAGAAAAAGCATCCAATGTACTCAGCTCTATATGAAACCAAGTTATAGCTTTCATATGAAAGATAAGGATTTTTAAATGCAATAAAATGATATCCAAATTTCCCCCCAAATTGTATTTGTTAGTGGAGCAGAGTTAGGATTTGTGTGCAAAAGTTATAGGGCAGAGTCCTAATTAAAAGGCAGGATGGCAATCTGTCAGACTGTAGGAGGGAGTTCTGCTCCAGGCAAGTGATTCTATAACGCGCTGATGGACTCTTGCTGACACTGAGTGAAATTTTTGTATGGGTGATAATAAACCTGCTATCAACTACATAGGAAGGAGGAACAGAGACAGAGGAGGGAAGACTGTCTATTCAAAGCCCATGAACTTGAGAGAAGCATTCTTCTTAGGAAGAAACATAGGTTCCTGGAGCTATGCCCAGCCTGAAATCACCTCTGCTAAAGAAAGCAGAACCAGAGGAGCTCCCTTTCCTTAGGAGCCTTTTCATGTTAATTAGACTATCCATGTACATTAGAACCTCGGGAGCTCTAGGGTCCCATACTTCCAGATCTAACCTTGGAATTTAAAAATTTGAGAGCTATAGTAGAATTAGGGACGAGAGGATAGAAAAGCAATGTGAATAGGTTGTAATTAACACTAGCCTACTGGAAATAATCTTAGGTCTGTGAAGTACAAGGCTTGTAGTACAGACTTTACAGCCACCAACATCAGGGCCTTTTGCAAGATTTCTAAGCTCTTCCATGCTCAGTTTTCCCATTTGCAAAATAGAGATACTTAGGCTTTAAAGCAAACAACTTGCATCATATTCTAGATATATGGAAATGGTGTTCCACAAATGTTAGCTTCTGTCTGTATGCACAGATTCACAGGGAAAATAAAATGCTTGCAGGGGCCCCAAAATGAACATTTCCAATATTGTAACCTATTCTTTCCTTCCCACAGGTGTCTTTGCTAATGTTTTTGCTGACCACTTGAATTTATATGATATTCTTCCCTTTTGTTTGAAGATGCACTTCATTCTACTTTCTGCTCTGCTGAAAAGTTCCCAGATTCTGAGTGCTTGGCAAGCATTATTTATACAAAAAAAAAAAAAAGAAAAGAGAGAGATGATTACCATGATAGTGCAATAAATTTTTGAAAAGCAGAAGCATAGTATTTTCTCAGTATCCTGAGTCAATGACAGAGTCAGAAATAGATTCTAAAATTGCTGATCCATTGTCCTAGGGTCTGTAAGCTCACGGAACATTTCTTTTAATACCTGTACATACAACTCATTGTTCAGTTACTCAATCATGTATTATCTCCCTGCTTGTAACTTTTTTGCTGATGGCTAAGGGCATTAACTCCTTCTTTCATTAGGCAGTGGAGCCTTGGGAAAAAAAAATCTCAAAGAAGAGAAACTCTATAACCCTGGGAATATACCGCAAAAATGTGACATAGCAGACTTTTATTGGCTAATGACAGAAAGAGTAACCCAGCAGGTTGTAACTGAAGATGGCCTTCTAATCTCAGCGATACATCAAATGCAAAAGTTACATTTCCAAAGTCCTGGAAATATCACATTTCTTCATGGTCATCTGCTATTTTCTCTTCCCTAGTGATTGTTTTTCCCTATACATTAAAATGAGTTTTCTTTTTCCCTAAGGACTTTCATTAAATTATGGTACCATTTCACACTAGTCAAAACGTTCTCAGAGCAGAAGGGTGGGAAGACAAGACATCCTATCCCGCTCAAGTCACAGGGAGTCCTTCAGTATGGCAATGAACTTCAAAAGATAAATTTGTATAATAGGTTCCTATTTTCTACATTCTTGACAAATGAAAAGCAGCCTCATCTCCAGCTCAGAGTCCTTTGGCACATGTATTGTGATCACGCAGGAGAAGAGCCTGCAAATCCAGCCGAAGTGAATCAATCCATTGTTGGCAAGTGGCTGAATGAGGGGATGAGACAGCAGATGAACAGTTTTGAGAAATCGTTGATTCTGGTGCTCTCAATGTTAGCTATTTTATCCAAAACATAATGAAAAAATAAAAATAAAAGATGGTTCAAACTGGATTACTCTATATTAAATAGATTAGAAATTACTTTACCTACACGTGAGATGGGCTGTGCAGGTAGACACTAAAAATGTCAACATTTAAAAAGATTTCTATAGGAAAGACTTTCTTCCTTTGTTGATATTTCTGGCATTAAAAAGTCTTTTCTTCTGTTAAGCAGTGTGGCCTTGTTGAAATTGGGAGCAGCACAGACTCCTTTCTCCCTAATAAAACGGAAATATACAGGCATAGAATTGACTGTGGCCTCAGTCACGGAAACTCCTCTGACCAGCCAGAAGAGAACGTCCGTTCCCTGCTGCTCCGTGGTCCTTCTTCCCGACCTTCTTTCTCTTCTCTACCTAATCCTTCCTCCCTGAAAAGTGATCAAATCTTGTAAACTCTATACCGCTGTCCTGGAATGTGCCTACCACATGAAGAAATAGATGGGACCAAACTATGAAAATTCATTCCCTCACTTGAGCTTGTGCCTAGAACATCCAAAGGGGTAATAGCTGGGAAACAGGGCCCAGTTAATGGGTGGTTAACTTAGAGTAACCATGGTAACAAACCACCTGCCTTTGGCAGGGAAGAGAGCATAAACCCAAATAGTACTTACTGCACTCCCGGAGATCCTCCAGACCTGACCAATACAGGTGTTGTAGCCTCATTAATTTGAAAAATATGTCTATACTATGGATAACTTGGGTTTCCACCATTGCACCTTTCTATATTTACCTATTTTTCTGTAATGTGTCTCCTACCTTAATCATAATGTTAGTGATTGTTTACATTTAATATGTAAACAAAGTGCATGTACATCTTAACTTTAGGTGTGAACTCATAACTCATTCATTCCCTTATTGACTGCCTACTGTGTGCTGGGCACCAAACACCACCCTAGTGGGTTTGTTTTGTTTTAAGAATTCAAACCTTACGTAAAAGAGATAATAGATAGGGACATATTAAAGATGGAATAGAAAAACTCAATCCGGAAAGAACTCAAATGCCCCAAGCTGGAAAATGGATATGTCACCAAAGGTCCATAGAATAGATAAAGGAAAACTGAACAGCATTAAGACATTAAAATAACCAACTTGAAATGGAAATTAAGTGGAAAAATCACAAAATAAAAGAATAGACACGAGGGTTAAATTTACTTAACTATAAAAATATATTTCTACACATTTAGAACAGAAGGAAAATTTGTGTGAAAGGGAGGAGATGGCACTTATTCCTCATTAGATGTTTTGTATCTATAAATTAGGTTGTATTAATCACCTTTCTTAGGATACTCATTCTCCATATGAATTTTTCAAAATTCATTTAAAGATAGGAATTGATGCATGTGGTTGAGCTTGTTTAATAAACATCAACATCTTTTTTTCTGCAGTTTTGGGCCTGGGTTTGAATCTACCACCTCCAGCATATGGGGCTGGAGCCCTACCCCTTTGAGCTACAGGTGCCGCCCCGAACATCAACATTTTTAAAGACATATAATTGTGAACGTTTTTAAGAAAAAATCATCTATTCGAAATGTGGCTGAACAAACATGACATTTATTGAACTATGAAATGCTAACAAACAACATAGCTGAAATATTGCTCTGTTTTTCTCAAAGAATTCTGTGTTTTATATCTGGGCATAGGTGATGTGTGTGTTTGTTTGTTTTTAGGAATTATCACTCAAAAATAAATTTGAAGTGGTACTTGTAACCAAACTGTCTTCAGAAACAACTTTAAGTGATTCCAATAAACCCCATCTTTATCCCTCTCATCTTTATATAGAGTATTTAATTATGTGGAGTATTTAATTATACAGCATAGAAATTGGAAATATTTCTTCCCAGCTATGACTCATAGGTTTTCCACCAAAGCATAGTTTAAAAATGTACTTTGAAAAATTACCCTAGCTTATGTCCAGAAATGCCATTAGATTTTTTTCTCACATAACCATTAAAATTGGGGGTGAAGTGGGGGCAGCTATCTATAAAATTACACACATGGTGATGAGTTCCACAGCTTTTTGCTTTAAAATTACATTGCAAAGAACTTAAATTTCCTCTGAACACAAGCACAAAACTGGTGCTGTTATACATGGTAAAGAGAAAATGATGAGATAATTCTAGAATTTTTATTTTTACAATACTTGCCTGTGGACCTTTAAGGTGTTTTTCAGATTTCCTTATGTTATAAAGATGGAGCAGTACAGAATTTAAAGCTTGGATTTGGGGTCAATTATATAGGTTCAAATTTTGCTTCTATCAATTATTACTTTTCTGTCTATGGGTAATTTGATAGATTTCTTTAAACCTTGATCCTCTCCTCAATTAAATTGGAATTTAAAAAACTGTTAAAGAATAATTATTTTAAAAAATAAAGTCATGATTCTCATACAAATATAAAATGAATGCATGCCAAAGATCTTACTAACCATTAATTTGATGAGAAAAACAGTTAGCTGTTAAAACTGGCACAAGAGAGAATTCAAAAGCACACACTTATATAATATATGCCATTACAAATGCTGAAAGGAATTTGCTAATAAGATGCAAAACTAGTCAATAGGCAGCTCCACCAAATAAAATTTATCTGCATTTTTATTAACGGAAATCATTTGCATTGCATCAGTTTTCTACAGCTTACAGAGTTGTAAAATAATTCAGATTTTACAACAATGAAAGACACAGATAAGGCAGATGATGGGCTAGAACTTGTAGTTCTCCTACCTGTAACATCCTTGCTCCAAGTGAGAATGAAGGCAATACAAAAATGAAGGCAATTTCGGATAATAGTCAGGTACGTGAGCATAAATCAAATATCTTTGGATTTGCAAGAGCTTGGTTCTTGAGAGTGAACAGTTTTCCTGAGTTACAAACACTTCTGTTAAACATCAAGAAAGAGTCTTTATCCTAAACCAGAAAGGAGAGCACTTTGAAGATGGTGTGGGTTTCTCACTCCTTCCAAGCTGACAGGAAGAGGGTAGAGACAAAAAGAAAGGAAACCCAGATTGCAACTGATGTAGCTCCTGGGTGTATTCCTCTAGCTCTGGGGTTTTGGCTTAGGAAAGGCCAAGGAAGCCCCCAGGTGGAGCTGAGACCTGAGCCCTCTTCCCACTGGAATTCTGACAGGAGGTAGCTTCACAGTATTTACTATTTCTATATGGGGTGCTTGTGTTGGGTTTCAAGGCAGCTGCCTGCCTCCTAAAATCTTGAGATTTCAACCCAGCTGTCTGGGTTCTCAGTTCTTTTAGTGCTCTTGGTCAACGACCATACACCCCAAAGTAAGGCAAGCTTGCAACAAAGTTTATTGAGAAGAAGAAAGATAGGCTAACAGAGTAAGAAAGTTCACAAAGCAGGCTATGTTCACCATAGACAGTGAGAGAGCTTCACTGCCAGGGTAAGTAAGTAGGCAAAGAGGGCTTGAACATGGTACCCCTTTATCCCTTCTGCGTTGGGCCAACCTAGTGATTCAGAGGTTGCCTTGGAACCAGAGTATTTGCTGCACATGCAGACCTCCCATGAACCTCTCTGAGAGTCCATGGTGAGGGGCGGCACATGATAATTAGTTGTAAGGCTAATTGAGTCACCTTCAAGACTCTATTGTACCTACTGCTATATGTAGAGAGAGGGTCTTCTACATCCTTTTGCAGTTTGCAAGGTTAAGTTCTGATTGGTAGATTGGTAGGGCATTCCTTTCTCCCCAGGTATGAGCAATGACATGGGACAAAATTAAGTTGGGTGGCACCAAGATGGCAGCCTGGGGGTCCTACCCTTATCTTCCTTCCTGGGAAGCTGTTCTAACTAACTACCTAACATTTGTAGTAAAGAAGGCATGCCAGCATGGAATATTTAAAGGGAGAGAAAGCCCAATCTAACGGTTTCCCTCCTTTCTCCCTGGACCTGGCCTGAGGGAGCTCCCATGCATGAATGTCCCGATGCATGAAGTTGTCATGCACAGCAGCGCTAGGAGAGAAGAACAAGGGGCACAGTGCTCAGGCTGCGGACAGCAAACACGGAAGTTCTGGCACTGCCCAGGGCAGGTGAGGCCAGGAACAAAAAGCTGCAGACGCCACAGGACAGAAGCCAGCAACATAAGTCACACAGATGAGACATCTCAACAGAGACCTGAGAGGCACAGAGGCAACCCTCGGACGCCCAGACAAACTCCCTTATACCAGATGACTTCCTCAGGCTGGGGAGGGCCAAATCCTTGAGAGAAAAGAAAGCTCAATTTAAAGTTTGGCTTCTCCAATAATTAAACCCAAACTCTAGATGGATTATTTACCCTAAAGCATCTACATTTCAAACCACCATGAAAACTGAGTTGCCCTGAAAGGGACAGTGTCAATTATTTTGCATCAGACATTAATAAAACCCATTCTCCATGACACCTTACCAGCATTTCTCAAGTGACTCTACTGAAAGCAGTGTTACCTTATTTCCTGTATTATAATTAGTTATCTATCCAAGTATTTCTCCCTTCCTAGATCCTGATGAAGCCCACGAGAGCAAAAAGGAGTATCTTTTGTGTAATTTTGTTGTTGTTGCATTTACTCTTGTACATATTAGATGCTCCATAAATGTTTATTGAAGTGTGTTGTTTCTTTCTAAATCAAACTTACATTTTTTTAAGGTTACCTATATTTCCACTCTGCAACAATTTCAGAGCTAAAAAGATATTATTGATCTTTAGTTTTATTTCTAGAATGTGTTTTCTAAGGGCAAAATCTTCCAAGTGTGTCTGTGTGTATATATACATACATTTATATATATACACTCACGGGCACATCCACATGCCTAGTGACTATGGGACATGTCTTGGTAGTTCCTTTATGGACCAAGGTGCCTTCACTATATGTACACTGCTGGGGTAGTTGGGCAGTTGGGAGCTATCCATGGGGCTTCCATGCCCCTACTGAAATACATGTGTGCCTGGCCCTTTCTTAGGTTGAGGTTGCATACTAAGCTTCCATTGAACTGTCAAAGTGGTTTTATCGCGCATGGCTACATGATTCTTTTTCCTGACATGTTAAAACTAACCCAGAATACATCATCTCATAAAGTCGCTGAATCCTTCTTTCCCATAGACATTACCTTTTACTTACCAGCCTTGTTTTTACCTGCCTGAAAGTTGCAGTGTCTGGCATAGAGAGGGCAAGCTGCATGAATGCAGGGCTGCACAGCACGCAAGTCTCAGCACTGCAGCCTGGATACTTGGCCCAAGCTCCCCTCAGACCCAAAGGACGGCCTGATGTTGCTGTGAGCTTACAGAGCATGGCAGCAAAGGCCACCTTTCTCCCCTCTGATGCTTTCCCAATTCTTGGTGACTTTTGCCTCACTACTGATTCTGCGTGCTGATTCAGCGCCCCTGGTTGCATTTGCTGACTCTGGGTGTTCCTCTTTTAAACTGTTCTCTGCAATACTCCTCTGTATCCTGACAACTTTTGTCCTGCTTGCTGAAGACGGTCTCCAGCTGCGGAGGTGAGTATCATTTTGGCTTTCCTTTATCCCTCTTCTGGATACTAATGAAATATCTACAAATGCTAACTCTGTTATCTTGGCCAGCTGATCACCTATTTAAAAACACAAGTCAAAAGAAGATTTCATGAACCATTGTGTCATTTCTGTCCCACAAATGAATTCTAATGGCACCTTTGAACATTCAAGAATGTGCATGCATATATGTGCCTTATCAAATAGCCTGAGATTTACCAAGTTTTGGAGGACTATTCTCAACACCTGGTAAGGAAGTCTTTTTACTCTGGATGGCTAAATTATAAAGTTATCTGACTACTGAAAAATTATGAACCTCTGCAATCCAAAATATGGGGTCTTCATAACGTCTTCCTGACTTTTACCCTATTTACAACAACTGAATTTAAAACACACAACAGAAATAATGTTTAGGCTCGGCGCCTGTGGCTCAAGCGGCTAAGGCACCAGCCACATACACCTGAGCTGGGGAGTTGGAATCCAGCCCGGGCCTGCCAAACAACAATGATGGCTGCAACCAAAAAATAGCTGAAATAGCTGGGTGTTGTGGCAGGCACCTATAGTCCCAGCTACTTGGGAGGTGGCGGCAGGAGAATGGCTTGAGCCCAGGAGTTGGAGGTTGCTGTGAGCTGTGATGCCACAGCACTCTACCCAGGGCGACAGCTTGAGGCTCTGTCTCAAAAAAAAAAAGAAGAAGAAGTAATGTTTAAGCAGCATTCAAAACTGATTTAGTGGAGTTCAGGATCACATTACACAACTCTACAAAACATATTCTCATTTCATTTTCCATTACAAAAGATGGTGGCTACACCTGGGAGGTCAGCTCCCACATTGGCTCACAGAAGTTAAGTCCAGGCCAGTTATAAGAAGAAAATTCACTTCTTACAACCAGGAAGATGCAGATGGCTCACATCATACCTATAATATAAATTGTTAAAATTAAAGTGCTTAAAATGGCACATGGACTTTATAAAGACTCTATACTATAGATGGATTTCAAATTATTTAGCAATACAATCATAATGGTTTGGATAATTTCATTAAAAAATTTCTTTTGAAATTAAATTACTATTTGATGCTTCTCAAAGTTGACTTGTGGGTAGAGGTCTAGTTTGAGAGAAATATGCTTTATTTTTTAGTGATAGATGGCAAAGTGAAAGAAACATATTTTCGTCTCTTTTGCACTTTTTTCCTTTCAAATTACTCAAATATGTCTAAACCCAGAATGTCAGGCAGCTGTACCTCATAGGTACAGCTCGATGAGAAAAGCAAATTAGAAAAAGTTATCCAAAATGTAATGAAGTGGTTTGAAAATCCTAGACTACTTATATGAAATAGAAGATTATGTTGGCTAAAATAATAAAGATCTTGGCCAATCGGTTCATTACAGCCAATCAAAAAGTTTGCCAGTGGTAACTCCCAAGACACAAAGGCAAAACAGTGAATTTAGATTAACTGGTTAATTTGGACTTTAAAAGAATTAAACAGAACAGATGATTAAAATCGTCATTGGACAAAATTTTCTCAAGGTCTATTTGGCTTTGTGTGTGTCAGATTAAGAATCTTGCGTAGGGAAAAACCATAGGGCAACCAATAGGTTATCTATGCGTATAGATTACAGACAACTCCGTTCTTCAGTTTGAGGAGCATGAACTCAATGAGATTCAATTAATGCCAGTTATTTACTTTCGCCTAGTGTATTCCTATTTTTGTCCAATTCTTATAAAACAGATCCCAATAAATGACAGAGAACAGTTCTGGCCAATTAATTTCCAAAGCTGTTTTTGTTTTTAACATCATCTATAATTCTTTATATCACAGAGTAGTCTTTCTTTCCTGTTAGTCTCATATTCATAACTCTGAACTTCAGTTCTTTTTCAAAGCATTATCTGTGTGTTTTCAATGTAAATGATTGGGCTGAATATGGACTATCTCCAGAATATAAGCGGGGAGCTGTTTGGATTTGGCTTTGTTTTTATGTATCGTGTGATATAAGATCGTTCTGTCCCTTCTTTCCCTTAAAAATGAATTATAGTGAGCTAGCAATTATATGAGCCTATCGGAAAAAAAGATGTTTTATGTTATGTGTTTATGTTATACACAACATAACAGATGTTTATGTTATACATCAATTTTATGGGTAGCATAATCAGTTTTGCCAATATTTTATTTGGCTTAACAAATCAAAACTATTGAAGCAGGCTTCATGCTGAAAGTGCACAAAATTCAGGAAATACCTTAATTAGAAAAATAGAATTTTGTTACCAATATCTGCACATCTTCAGCACATACACAGATAATGTGTTCTCATCACAAATAATTTTTTGATTTATTTATATTCGCCTAAAATTTTGATTCCAGAAGAGTTTAGGGCAAAGTGGGAAGCAGGATAATGATGTGGAATTTTCTGTTTAGAGATCAAATTATGATTTCATTTGCAAAAATACCAACTGGGACAGCAAACAATCAGGCTATCAAACTAGCAGGGAGTGGTAGACCAGAGATTGTATTTTTTTCTATGTTCCTGAACTCCTTCTAACATTATTCCTTGTATAAGCATTGAGAGTCTGCTGAATGCCAGACCAAAGTTGGGTGCTAAGAACCAAGGTCAAGTAAGACATGTATCCCTATTCTCAGAACTTATTGTGGTGCTGTGGGAAGAAAGAGCCAATGGAAAAATAAACACAGGTAAATGAGTAAATCCCTCTTTCACACATGAGTCGAATGACAACTCTGGAGTTAGGGACATAGGACTTGGTGAGGATAGAAAACAAAAAAAAAGCTGCCTGATCTAATTCCAAGTTATTTTGTGTACATTCGTCATAGGGTTCTTCAGAATGCAAATCTAATCAGATCACTACTACCACTCACCCCTTAATACAATCCTTTTGTGTTCTTTTTTTTTGTTTGTTTATTCGTTTTGTTTTTATTGCTCTGAGGAAAAAGATAAAGCTTGTTAATACAACTGGCCTGGCCTCTGAGACCCTGCATCACTTAGCTCTGGTGTACCTCAGTATTGCCCCTCATATTTGGAATTATTTTTTAAATAACTTTATTGGGATATAATTTATATACCATAAAAGTTCCTCCTCACCTGTTTTCAGTGTACAATTAAAAAAATGTAGTGCAGGGCGGTGCCTGTGGCTCAGTGAGTAGGGCGCCAGCCCCATATGCCGAGGGTGGCGGGTTCAAACCCAGCCCCGGCCAAACTGCAACCAAAAAATAGCCGGGCGTTGTGGTGGGTGCCTGTAGTCCCAGCTACTCGGGAGGCTGAGGCAAGAGAATTGCTTAAGCCCAGGAGTTGGAGGTTGCTGTGAGCCGTGTGACGCCACGGCACTCTACCAAGGGCGGTACAGTGAGACTCTGTCTCTACAAAAAAAAAAAAAAAAATGCAGTGCATTTACCAAGTTATACGACCATCGCTACAGTCTACAGTCAGCACATTTCTATCACGCTAAAAGGAAACTTCATATTTGCTGAGTCATTCCTTACTCCCTCCTCCAGCTGGAGACAACCACTAATCGACTTCATATAGCCATAGATTTTCTTTTTCTGGACATCTCATATAAATGTGAGCATACGCTGTGTGGTCTTTTGTGACTGCCTTCTTTCACTGAGCGTGGTCTTCTTGAGGTGCTTCTGTGCTGTAGCAGGTGTCAATACTTAGCAGTACTTTCTTGTCTGGATTTACCATATTTTGTTTATTCCTTCATTGGTTGATGGACAGTCAGGTTGTTTCTATTTGGGGAAGAGGTAAGTAATGCTACTGTGAATGAACATTCACCTTCAAGTCTTTCTATGCTCCTGGATAAATGTGTAGGAGTAGAAATGCTGTGTCATATGATTAATCTGTGTTTAACTTTTGCTGTAAAACTGTTTTCCAAAGTAGCTTCATAGTTCTTTATTTGCACCAACAATGTATAAAGATGGCCATTTTTCTACATGTTTGTCAACACCTGTTAGTGTCTACCTGTGATAGCTATCCTAAGGGATACGAAGTAATATCTTGTTGTGGTTCTGATTTGTATTTTTCTAATGATGCTTAACATTTTGTCATGTGTTTATTGAATATTTCTATATTTTTGAAGAAATATCTATTAAAATATTTTTATCATTTTAGTTGGTTTGTCTTTACTGTTGAGTTAACAAGAGTTCTTTCTCTATTCCAGATAAAAGTCAATTATCAGATATACTATTTGCAAATATGTTTTCCATTTAATTCAGATTGTACAATAACCTGTATAGAACAGACTGAATTCCTAGAAAGGAACCAGGATACTTGTGCTATTTTTGACTCACTACCAGTTCAGTGTTCAAACTCAGATGCATTTTAACGTGGGAATGAGGTTCCTCCTGCCAGCTAATGAGGACTTTCTATTATATCAAGAAAGTTGGGCTATGATAATAAAACTCTGGAAAAATGAAATTTATCTTCCAAAGTAGGTTGTTGTCAAATGGCACTCTGTAGAATAACTTCTGGATCACATATTTCCACTTTCTTTTTTTTTTTTTGAGACAGAGTCTCACGTTTTTGTCCTTGGTAGAATGCAGTGGCATCATAGCTCTTGGCAACTTCAAACTCTTGGGCTCAAGTGATTCTTTTGCCTCAGCCTCCCGAGTAGGTGGGATTACAGGCACCCACCACAATGCTCAGTTATTTTCAGAGATGGGGTCTCATTCTTGCTCAGGCTGGTCTGGAACTCCTGAGCTCAAGCAATCTACCCACCTCGGCCTCCCAGAGTGCTAGGATTACAGGCATTAGCCATCGTGCCTGGCAACTCTCCATTTTTTTAATCACATTTATTTTTCCTAAAAAAACACTGTTGTGAATTTTATAGTTGCAGGGGAAAAAGTTTGCGTTTGGCAAGATTTTTTTATCCTGTCGGTCTATACTCTCACAAAAATCTTTTGAATTTGCCTTCCTAAATCGGATCTTTTTGACTCAGTGTAATAATTTATTTCTTTATTTTTGTTTCTATTGGTGTTTTAAGATGCTTAAGATAAAATAAACTCAGCCACTGATAAATTTGGAGCCCAGCAAAATGTTAAAACCTCACTTTCACAATGTAACAGGGAGAGCTTTGAAATTCAAAGCTGTAAGCTTTAAAGTAAGAAATGTTGCAGAAATGTCTCCACAGTCAAGAAGTTGAGTCTGTGTGCCTTCTTTCACTTATGTGATGGAAAACCCCCAAATCTACAAAGTGAGATCACACAGACAAATGTGCACCTTCTGAAATTCAAGAGTTCCATTCACGCTCAGTGCCTGTAGCCTCAGCCACATATACCAGAGCTGGCAGGCTCAAATCCAGGCCAGGCCTGCCAAACAACAATGAAAACTACAACCCCAAAATAGCCAGGTGTTGTGGCAGGCACCTGTAGTCCTAGCTACTTGGGAGGCTGAGGCAAGAGAATCACTTAAGCCCGGAGTTGGAGGTTGCTGTGAGCTGTGATGCCAGAGCACTCTTCCCAGGGCAACAGCTTAAGGCTCTGTCTCAAAAATAAAATAGTTCCATTCAGCTTCCTTGCATCCTTCCTGGTAATTTTTCCTGTTGCCTATTTCCTCCCATTCTCTATGAAGATATGTTTTCCCTAAAAATACCTAACTTGACCCTTTCTCAGATTTGGTGGCTAATTTGGTGATGTAGAAAGGAAACCCTACAATAATGTCTATGTCACATAGTTTATTTCTGTGTTTTCTCTTGAATTGCATTGATCTTGAGCTGAATCATTTAAGTTATTGTTTAAAATAAATATTTCTGCAGATCTGTGCATGTGTGCATTAAAAAAATACCATGCCCTCTAGACATTTTTCCAGTACCGATAGCTCCTAAATTATAGGCTAGTATTTTTTAGCCTTTATATATGGAAAATGTCTGCATTGATATCTTGGTCATGATTTAAAATTACTACCTTTTATTTTCAACATTGTTGAAAAGTGATTCCTTTATTGGCTGTTATTCCTGCTTACTTCACATGCGTGAAACTTTAAGGCAAGACGTGCATTTTCCACTCTGGCCACTTGAGGGAATCAGACTTGAGAAACAGCAATTTAGGTCTTTATTTCAAAAGATAGAAGAATCGATATTTATTTGTTGCCAACTGTTTCTCATGTCACCTAGACATCAAGAAGATCAGAGAACCCAAGGTCTGAGATAAATTACTCTTTATATACTTTATATCCGGGTGGAAAAGAGGGATTGCTGATGAATGGGAGTCCTGGGAGGTACTAAGGGAGGTCCCTGCATACAATTTATGATCGGCACTCTTGGACTTCAGAATGATTAATACCATCAATTCTCACTGGGATAAGAGCTGTTTTAGCCCAGGAGAGGACTGTATATTACTGTTTATAGAAGCAGATAACATCAAAGTAACCCACGGCTTGTGTTAAACAAATACAAAATTCTGGGTCAGTGCAAATTAATCCTAAAGGAGTAACAGAAAGTTCTTAATGACTGTGAGATCTATACATTATCACTTTTCATTCAAGTGGTGGAAAATGGTAGAACTATTAATGAGATTTGCAAATGGCCTCCCTTGCTGCATTGTACTAAGGGCTGCCTAATAATATATTCTCCAATAAAGACCCTTAATATCTATACATCTGTAGTTTGTTAATGAAATATAGAAGTCTATGCAATTTTAAATTACATTTGGGAGCATCTGAACCATTTTAATATTATGTTTCACAACAAAAATGCAGCAAATCACATTGTACTTTATATATTCTTACACTTTAAGTGGCTGTGTGGATGGATAAATTAAAAGCTGTTCTCCTGTCTACATCACACAAAACAGATGTTATTTTGAATGCATATCGCAAAGAGATTTTTTTCCCCAAAGTGAAAAATTATATATTCCTTTGTTTTTGGGAAGATGGGACATTTATAAACAAAAGAAAAATACATAGACATTAAATTATTTACATGTTTTGTGTACATGTTTTTAAAAACATCTTTGGAATTTGGAGGTACGATTTTAACCAATTATTGATAATTAAAGTTTCTCAGAAAACATTTTTATATTTCTCTTTCTATGAGTGTTTTTGCTTTAATACATTTATACCCAGAATTTTTATTTTACTACCACATTTGGACTGTCACATCTCCGCTTTAGTAATTCTTTCCAAATTATTTACAGAATGTCAACCCTTTTGGGATAAGCATAGTGACCTTAAATGTATTAAAATCAGCAGCACATTTTCTGCCATAAAACAGACGAAGTAATCTTTCCTTTCATTGCCCTACTACTTCAAGTCTTTTACTAATTTTAAAAGGTAAAAGTCTAACTGATGTGAATTTCACATCCTTTTACTTCTTGTAAAGCATTTCCTAAAAGTTAAAATAGACACTGGCAGTCTGAATAATTCACTAATTATATAATCCAATCTTTAATAGATTAAGTTGATTTTCTCTTGAAAAACATTCATAGGAAAAATAGTCAATAAAATTAGTCTGAATTAAAAATATATGATTTAAATGTTTAAAGATTATTTTGCTTAAATCAGTGGCTTGAACTCAGATTCTTAGGTTAGTATTTGATCCCAGGTTTTTATTATACAATTTAGGGCAAAAAGATTCTCTTACTCTAAATGATACCAAAAAAACATTACCCTGATGAAAACTTCACATGACATTTTTATTATTCAGTGTTTACTGATTTGTGTTTGTTGCTGAGAAGTCATGTAAAATAAGACTCACTTTGTTCTGCATAGTCATGAAATAGTCCAGACTTAAACACCCTTGGATTTAAGCACTCCAGCAGTAGTCTAAACCATTGGCTGCTCCTGCTTAAAATGTCTGTAGGCCATGACAAAGTCATGAATATATGCCATTTCTGATTCTATTCTCTTGGAAACTTAGGTCATACCACAAAAGATGTTATCACATTAAGTTGTTCTACCTTTTTTCTTTTGCAGGCCACCTTTTTAGCATGGTGATCCAATCCCCATAGATGCTCTGATGATTGATAAACAACTAATCAATTTAGGCAGCTCATCAAATCTATTTGATGACCTCTTATTCTTACATTAATATAGACTTTGTATACTATATTATACTTATCAAAGCTATTTCACATTTTTTTAGACTCTCAAAATGAGCCAGTCAGGGAGGATAAAACCCCTTTTAACAGATGCTATTTGACGGAGGAGAAGCCAGAATCCCAGAGGCTCCAAGTCAAGCTCACATCACTGAGTCCAAGGGCAAACAGCAAGCTAGTGTGCTTTGGGAACTGTGTGCAAGGATTGTGACACCTCGTCAGGATGTCTCAATTGGCTCTTTTTATAAGCCAATCACTGAGATGAGTGGCACAGTTTTAATAAGGTATTTTCAAAAGCCCTGTTTGGATAAAAAATTAATCTTAACATCTATAAACATCAGTCGTAGTAGGTAAGGAGCTCAGATTCAGAGCTTGGGATTCAGATCTGGCTGTGATCATTGTTGATAAAAAAAAAAAAAAGCCCTGATCAAGACTCTGATGCAGAAGTAGTATATGGGACTTCAGCAATGACTTTTCGGTTTTGCTTTACTGCTATTTAACGTGCAGGGAAGAAAAAAGGAATTCATTTCTATATCTACTTATTTTTAAAACCGGAAACTATACAAACTTTGTATTTATATGTACTTTTACCTACCGTATAAATTTCTAGACCATTATCTTTAAATAAGAGCACTTTACCTTTCAATTGTGATGTGATAATAATTATTTCAACTTTCTCAAAAGCTCCTTCCATTTTTTTTCAGTGCAACGTAAATAAATTATATTTCTTTATCATTTATTAGGGGCAATAAAAATATTATTGCTTGGATGAAAATAGTGTAAGATATCACTATGCTATTATTTATTAAAATAGAGTTTATTCTATCCCTGGTTGGAATTTGCAACTATCACTTTGGGGAAGAGTGTATACCATTCATTTTAATAAACATTAGCCACTTGGGCTACCCCAACAGTTGAGAGTTTATAGCAACTGTAAATCTATTAAGCCATAATTTGCACATAATAAAATGAAACAGCAAGTAGTTAAATGAAAGGCTCAATTCTGAGCTCCCGAACATTTTCCAAGAAAAGTCATCGAAACGGATTCTGCTACTGCTGCCTGCCTCTGAGAAATTCAATCACGCTGATTGAGGAAACCTGGAGAGCTGGCTGTTCCTTCCTCCAGTTCATAATTGCCCTCTAGACCATTTAATCATCTGTAGATGAAACAAAGCTGGTGCTGTGGAGGGCCGGAAGCAAAGACATGTGCTTATCAATTGCTTCCTACCCACCCAGCAGACCCAGCACCCATCCCCGAGCGGTCCTGCAAGGAAGCTGCAGGCAGACCGGATCTTCCGGTTGTCAGTACGCTGGCCTTCCTGAATGCTTTATTTTATTACAGTAAAGCACACAGCAGCCAAGCTTTTAAGGGCTAAGTTCAGAGCAGAGAATGAAGTCTTTCTGCTTGCTGGAGAATGCAGATGGACATAGATATCCGAGCAAGACAAGAACGTGCTGGGTACTGATTTGACAAGTAGAAATTAAAGAAAGCCTGGTACTGACTAAGCCAAATGGAGGATTGTCTTCCTCTGCATAATGGTCTACAAATAAATTTCAATATAAGCATGACAAATATCTACACTAGACATATTATCTATAACATAAACAAACAGCTGGTTGGTTATCTTAGAGATACTGTTTATGACATAGCGTGCATATTTTTGCAAATCACCGTTAAAGTTGAGCTTTCTGTTAGCAGTTTCACGTTGGTGGGTGACCCTGTCCTAGCACACAAAAGAGCCAGTCAAAAAAACACATGCCCAGTTTTATTAAGTAAGAAAGAGAAGACAGGCTGGTGATGGAGACATTGAGAACCAGAAAACCCGATATATCATCCTAATTAACTTGGAACATTAGCCTCTTACAGACCCATGAAATACATTTCTTCCTGAGGGTAGACAATATGCCCAACATCTTTTAAGCCCCATAAGTAACTCTGAAATTGTCCTAACTATGATACTTAATCTTAAGAATGAATTTGGGTAAATACTGTTTACAAAGAAATTCCATGAAGTATAATTCTGTTGTTTGGAGCTGTTCATTTGGTTATTATAAAACAATCTTCTATCCGTGTATGGTGTGTGTTTTTAAGCTTTTCTTGTCAGTGGGAAATTTGTAAGGAATTTTAATTCTAAAAAAACCACTTCTGGCTAATGTATGCCAATTAAGTTCTATTCACTGAAATCAACAGTTTTCTGTTACCTGTTCCTTCAGGTAGAACAGAGTCTGATAGCCCTGCCCTTTCCCAGGCTCTGTGCAGGGACCTTTGCAGCCTGCAAACAGTAGGGACACCTGTTTTCTGAGCAGGGAAGGCCAGCATCTGAAATCTTAGGAATGGGGCTGCTATTAAAAAAGGGGTGCTTGATAAGGTAGCCACTGTGATAGGCAGCGGAAATTTGATAATGAAAGGAGAGGCCTCATAGATTAATCTGGCGTGATTTGCCAAAACACAGGGTTTTCTGGAAGATTATCCACACTCGCAATAGGAAGCTCTTTGTTTTGTGAAAAGTCCCCACTTATCATTGTGTTCTTTATCTCAATAAGAAACATAATGGTTTACTTGTTTACATGCATGGCAGATATATTCAGAGCTGAGCTGTAGGGCTGTGAACTCTCTTTCATTTGAAATGTTTCCAGCATGCAGGTTATTAGCTAAAGGGGAACAAGCAGTTGGACACGTATAAAATTTAAATCTGCCTTGCTTAGATTGGCAGAAACGACTGTTATTTCATCCACTGGGAAAAGGTTTTATTTCCTGCTCAAATACTTTCAGAGGAAAATCACAAGCTCATTTGTAGCCATCATAGATCTGTGTATGTGTATGCATATTTAGGGCTAAGTAGTATGTCTATAAAAATGGACTTGGTGCTCTCAACTGGTTATTTTCCATTGATTTAAATTATTTCACTAGTTCACCATGCTTCTATTTTGCTCAACTTACTATAAAGTGTGGCTGATGTCTTTACATTATTTACATTGACCCTGCGGCTCAACTCCAGCCCTTGATGCAACTTGAATAGTACTGCTTTGATTTCTGGAATTGATTTTTAAATATCTCACACATCCGGCAGGACAGGACTACCAGAACACAGTCCTCCTGGTCTGAAAATAAACAAAAAGTATCCCCGTGGTTGAATACAACTTGATTAAAGTGCTCTCTCCTCTTTTTAAAAAGTAATCCTTTCTATGGACAGACCTCTTTTTTGTTCTTATGTAAAATAAGGCTTGCCAGAGGAAATACCTATCTGGCAATGTTGTTACAGATACAGAAAAGATTGTGTCTTTGACCTGTCCTAAGAAGAACCTTTCTTAGCCGATTATAACATGCTAGGCATTATATAGGGATCTTTTTAGACCCTTTTTTCATGTACTCCCTGCAACAACCCCCTGATCTCACAACATTCACCCTCACCTTTACAGGTGGGGAAAATGAATATGATTGCCTAGGGCTGCACATCTAACAGTGACAAAATTAGGGTTTGAACTGGGAAGCCTAACGTCCACAGTGTGTGTTCCTCACAATTCCGTTTCATTGCCTCTTAGGTGGCCTGGACTTTCCTGGGTATTGCAACATTTCTAGAAGTAGGGTGGTTTCTTTTTATGGAAGTAGGTAAGGAAGGAATTGTTCCTAACAGAAAGTTAGGGATGCATGCAGAATACACTGTCCAGTCGTCTTTTCTGTCTGTTGCTGCTGTTGGAGATGTTAGCCCACTGAATGACCTTTGCCAGTGAGTGTCATATCACACGTGCAACCAGGAGAGACAGGAAGATATAGAAAATTATAAAGGAAAATGAGGGTGGAAATCTGATAAACCCATCAAAAGGGAATAGATCTCAAAAGAATTGTCTGTCTAGACCAACTGACGGCTACAAACAAGTTACTGGTTTATGCAACCAAAAATGGATCCAGTGTTGGGGAAAGTAACCACCAGGCAACACATGGCCCCATATGAAAAATGGTGTTGAGCCTTCTTCAAACAGGTTTTAAAAGTTGAAAGCACTGGAAGTCTAGTATTTTCATTTATAGTTTTTGTTTCATATTTTACTATTGGTTGAGGCACATATGGCTTTTCTTTCTTTTCCAGTGTTCTAGCGGATCCAAGTTATGGCTATTCTAGATGAAAAATAACTTTTCACTGGGCGATAAATTTGTATCACCTAATTTGAAATTACAGTCAAATGTTCTAACTTGAGCTTGTGATTTCAAGTTTCTTATATGTCTGTTTCCTAAGATGTTTCCTGATTAAAATATCTGCTTCAGGGTAGGGTGATTATACGTTCTCACTTATGCATTTGCGTTCATTTTATATATACTATGTATATGAAGTTCTTCTAATCCAACCATTTTGGTCAATCAGAGAATGGTAGCTGTCGGTCATTCTAACATCTACAGCAGTACATGTTTTCAATCAGTTTATTTTTTTAAGGAGTATGCCTCCTCCCAGTTATGTTTCTCAATGGAAATGTATGGTTGCGTGACCAGACCTAAAACCCCTGGTATTTCCTCTTCATAGAGGTTAAAACACCATGAATAAGCAGGATTCCTCACCATCGAGCACCTTCATGGTTACTTAAATTCCTGTTCAGAGACACATAGAAGACCCTGTGTCTCTGTGGTATAGTAATGAAGTCCCAGGATAAACACAGGGGAAAAAAATCACTGTTGATCTTGGAATGTTCTCACTAGCAGCCAACTACTCCAAATAACTTATTTTTTCTTGACTATAATTATTCATTTCAACTAAAATTATTTTGTTTGAAGAAGTAGAAATGGTCATCCTACCTCCAAAATATTTAAACAATGAAGAGCCCAACATGAAAAAAATATTAACCTAACCAGTCACACTGAATTCTGCAGCACGTTTTTATTGAAAGCTTTGTATCATATTTAAGTCTCCATTTTTTAAACCTTTTCAGGCCACATGTGGCTCATAGGGCTATTTTTACACCTTGAAGGTTCAGATAATTCTGCCTAGGGCAATAGCTTACGCACGAAAGAAGAATTTTTCCTTTCCCTTTTTTAAATTTGTGAATAAATGCTCTTTTCCCCTCAGTATTAATATACATTCTCTTCTCTGAAGCAAAAAAATCAGAATCTGATCCTACTACATAAGGATCCCTAAAGTGTGCTTGGGAAAATAAAATCTACATATGAAGTATTTATCAAACCTATCCCCTCGCCTGTAGGTCTCTTTCATTGCCACCCTTGTCTAATCTACCAGTATCTTTCACTAGGGCCACAGAAGCCTCCTACCTAGTCCACCACAGCTGGCCTCCTTCAATGTATTTTCTACCCTGGCACTAGAGGAAGTCTTCTAAAAGTGTAAACCTGACCATCACACTTGAGTTAGTCTCCTTGAAGGTGTCCAATGGCTCCCAGGATGATGCCAAATCCCTTTAATATGGTAGAACTCCTCCACACCCCTAGGCCTACCTACTCTTCTGAACTCCAGGGTCACCAGCCTACTTTCCAACATTGCCATGTTCATAGAATTTGCACATGCTGTTCCCTCACCTTGGAATGTTCTTCCTTCCTCTTTTTGCCTTCCTCAGAAAAGATTCCCTTCACCTCCCTGACACAGTTAAATTTTCTTAGGGGCTCTCAGAATCTCAGCAATCTCTCTTCTGTAGGACCTACTGGTAAAAATTTCACATCAATTTGTGTGTGGAGGTAAACTCCAAAAGATGATAACAGACACGTGTCAGCTTTTGCTCCCTGTTACATTCACACAGCAAGCACTCAGTAAATAGTGTTAAATGCATTAATTAATGGATTTCAAAAATGCAATGCTAGATTTTGCTAATATATTTGATGTAAGTCTCAAGTGCAGGAAACAACCTAAGCTGATGACTTTTTCAGCACCAAGAATGACAGATCAGGTCGCTTCTCACAAGTAGTGTTATCAGAGGTGCAATCAACAGAAGGTGCAGCAAAATACAGTAAATACCCCTGTTATGTGCCAGACTAAAGCTTTGGATGCCCATCACTAATAGTTGAGTCAGGCAGTTTCCTTGGCCCTTCTCAGGATTGGTTCCAGTGCACAGACCTCCCCAGGGCATATACTCTACACATTCCAAATAAGTGAACACTGGATTTGTGTTTACAGGCAAGTGAATACAGGAAACTCTTTATGAGATCATGCTCTCTTTTATTAATTCAACCACTAAGCTCTGTGCACACTGTGTTGTGAACCTTGAGAGGAAGATTATGCCTAGGAATTGTAAACTTTAGCAGAAAAAAGTTAACTTTATTGATAGTTTCAGTGAAGGCAAGAGAACAGTTCCTTGCTCTAACAACTCATCCAAGCTATGGCACTTCTGGGAATGCTGTCAGCTGAGATGATGAAACCCAGATGCCAGCAAGGGACATGAGGTTCTTCATCTAATGCTGCCAAGAAACATGATAAAGCAAAACTCAATGGAAAAATCTTTTCCCAACCTTTCCAAGAGGTGGCCTGTTGTCACAACAACTTGTCAAGACTCAGGGCAAACTTCTACTTCACAAATCTGTGATGTCCTTGGCCTTGTGCTGAGGGTCCATGAGAATTACCAAGAGGAATAAGTTCACAATTCCTGTCCTCAAGTTCCTTCCTATTGATTGAAAAGTTCTAGAGAACACAGAGATGAAAGACATTTCTTATACCAAGGGTTGGGGAAGTAAAAGGATTCTTGACAGCAGAAATTATTCCTCTGCCAAACCTCGATGGAAAAGTCCAGCTCCCCAGGAAAAGTCAGAAATGAAGAACATCTCCAGGAGGGAAAAGAACTTGACCTGGAGGAGAAAGGTGTGAGATTGCAGGCAAATCCAGAGCACCGTGCCCTGCACACTGATTTATTTTTCTCTTGCTACATAATGGCATTTTTAAATGACACAACATGTGACCACCAGTGATTCCACAGTTTTGCAACTTCTGGCCACAGAGGAGGGTCCTGTCTGCATCTCTGGCCTCACAAAATCTAATCAGTCAACCCAGGGAACAGACTTGAACTACAGCTAGTGAGTGGGCTACCTCAACAGAGCAGCAGTGTGGGATCATACAAGGTTATGGCAGATCCCTGTGATAACCACATCAGTGAAGGAGGAGAGTATCTTGGAAAAGGTGCTCAAAGGAAACCTATCTGAAACTTTTTCCTTGAAGTCTAAGCAATTAGTATTAGGTCCCACTGTATTTATATCATTTCTTCAAGGTTACTTTAGTTCAGCCCATTAGCAATGTGGACAGGGTATTGTGATCGTAAGACACACAGCCCAGTGAGACTGATCTGAAAAGAAATGGCTTCCTTGAGCACACAGAAGAACTGCATTAAAGGGAGCCTTGTTAAATAAAGCTTATAAATATAACTGATAGGACGCAGCCCAGGAGTTGAAAGTAGTATCTGTAGCAGGTCTAGGTATCACAGCCTTGCAGCCTTTTGGACAGCTCCCTTGTTTGTAGACCTTTAGCTTGATCTGGAGCTCGGTGCCATGTTGATGCTGGAATCTGTCTGCCAGGCTCCCGAAGGACTTGCTGGATATCTGGGTGGATTACAAGTTCCCGTGTGTTAGTGTGGTTAAGAAACTTTTCCATGTTTTTGTTTTTTTCCTTTTTTGTAAACCCACTTATACAATGACGGGGCTAGAGTGCCAGGGGAAACAGAGGCAGAGAAAAGCTGCTGACGGAACAGAAACCTTGAGTTTTCCGTGGAAAATAACACATCATTCCCACAAACTCAAAAGCTGATTCACATCCTCTTGACCTGACCAAAGATAACCAGAGGGAAGATTTTTAGTTTGGTAGGTTCTGATCCTGAAAACTCATCAGTAACTTGAAGAAAGAAATAGAAGAAAACTCAGCTATTCCGCTCATTATTACTGCAGGCACATCAGGAGACAAGGATGGTTAGAAAACCTGTACACTACCAGGCATACATTAAATATTATTTTATTCAAGAACAAATGAACCCGATGAACCAGATGAAACCAGAACCCAAAGAAATTTAGAAAATGTAGGCCAGACACAGAGCCCAAAAGAAATATCTGTCATTCATTCCTTTCTCCTTCTGGGCCGGCACCTCTGTCTTGATGATAAACGGTATGCAAATAAGAGGAGTGTATGTGTTTTCTTCACCTCAGCTCCTTGATCCATTTTTATTTCCCTAAAAAAATATATTAAAGCATTGGAGGTAAACTAAAGCTAGAGGAAGGGCACAAATCTCATCTGTAGGCTATATTTTAAAGACTTTGACCTATTTGTCTCAATGGAGCTTTTCAAATATTTTTGCCCAGCAATTCCCCATGTAACTTCACTTGGAACCCCAAATACAAAAGAGAGAATTGTGGAGCTGCTACAAAGAAATGGAGAAAGGATGCCCAGAGTTTCTCGAGCTTGGCATCCCTTCTCCCTTAGGATCCCACAGAAAACCTTTGGAAAACCACTGACCTAACTCACTCTTAAATTTAGTATGTGGACACAGTCATTCCTAGGCACTTGAAAGAAAGATGTGGGACACACTCTCCAGACGGTCTGCAGATCAGGACTTCCCTAGTTATCTTTGGTGGTTAGGTGGACATTTCACACTCATGAAGATAGAATTTGAAGCTAGAAGCCACAACTTTGAGACTTGGAAATGGGAAGGGGACCATCTGCAAAAGTAGGCCGGATTATTTCCCATGTCTTGAAATTAGGCCAAATTTGCAGGTTAGCAGTAATTGACTGTTCTTCTCACCCTTAGAAAGATAGGAAAAAACAAGCTCCTGCACTGATTACTAGCACTATAATTAATGACTCCCCAGGAACATTAAATCCTGTCCCAAAGACTAAAAAAAAAAAAAAAAAAAAGGTAGATAAATTGAGTGTCCCATTGTCATGGTGGCTTGGACAATTGAGTCCCAAGTGACTCAGAGTTCAGGGTAGGCCTTTATTTAAGTCCCAGTGTCAACAGTAATAAAGTTAGATGGAGAAGGTAGGACTATAAACTAATGAGATTGGTAGGATTTGTGGATCAATTTGTTACCTGATGGTTTATTACATATGGTCTCTAAGAACTTAAATCTGATCAATACAAAATCTTATAAGAATAATTTCCTGCCTTTCCCAGAATACAGCAGTTCACTAGGTGAGAAAAATGCAAAATTTTAAATCCCAATCCAATTGCATTTTAAATTTAATTAAATTTAAATCCAAATCAGTAAGCAATTTGCAAACTTCTTTCATATTTCCCCTCCAACATGCTGGGAAAGTAGACAGGAGCTAGATGCTGCAGCTCTGGGTGTATCCCATAGTTAACATTCCCAACACAGAATTCCTTGTTCCTCCACCCAAGCACATCCCCTCTCTTCCTTATCTCCATATCCCCTCAATAACTTATGCTATATCTTAAGATTTATCCTTATTTGATTTCTTTCCTTAGTTACCTACATTAATGGATCAGTAAATCTAATCAGTACTGATTCCAATATACAGTCTTAATCTGACAACTTCCTGGCACCTCAGAACACTAGTCTGAACAGTCATCATCTTTTGCATCTTCTTATTAGTTTCCCTGCTGCCTACTTTCCATTTTCCAGGTAGCAGAGTGATCTTCTCAAAGTCTAAATCAGTAGTATCACTTGCCTACATAATACTCTAAAATAGCCTGTTTTATCAAGAAACATGTTTCCAAACCATTCACCATGCCCTAAAGTTCCTAAAAATGTCATCAATCATTATCTAAAATTCTTACTTTCCACCCTAAACCCCATCTGCCTCTAGTCAAATTGGTCTCTTTTGTGTTCCTCCAACTTATTCTGGGACTTGGAAGCACTGTTTCTTCTGCCTGGAAAACTCTTCCCTTCGGTCTTTGCACAGCTGTCCCCTTCTCATCATTTACATCTTAGGCCACATGTCACTTTCTCAGAGATTAAGTTCTTGACGATCTAAGCTGAAAAGGCCTTCCTCATATCACCCAAACATGATCTGTATCATTGATATATTTTATTTATGACATTGATCACTCCTTAAAATTACCCATACATTTTTATGTATGTATTTATGATGGTTCTTCCTATATAAGAATGTAAGCATTATGCAAATAGGGATTTTTTTATCTACTTCTAGTATCTAGAACTGTGTCTTTGACATAGTAGATACTCAATAAATAAGTCAAATGAATTTGTTCCCTAACTGTGGACCAGATACTATACATACATGATAATATATATACATGTATACATGAATATATATTGCATACATGATACATGATAATATATAGCAATAACAACAGTAGACCACATTGGTTAATAGTGTGGGCTCTAGCATAAGACTAGTGGAGTCAAACTTGAACTCATCACTGGCTATGAAACTTTGGGAAGTGAGATTTAAGTTTCCTTTGTTGAAAAAATGAAAATGAATATAATATCTATTATACATGCACACAACAGACCTAGAACAATGTCCGGCTCTTAATAAACAAATAGTAAATACTAACTATTACCACATTGTCTCACTTTATCCTTACAACCACCCAATAATAGTTATTATCTGCATATTAAATCTGAAAAAAAACCTTCAGCCAGATAAAATAATTTCACCAAGTCTAAGGGCTAGTAGGAGACACAGCTAATGATGAAATTTCCTCTAAGACCCGACTTTTAGTACTCCACATGGTACTTCACATTGTGGGCTATTTCCAGGATTCTCAAAGGTTCCAGGTAATCAGGATTCTACTCCATTCTCATGTTCTTTGGCCCTTGAATAGTTTTATAATCTTCTGTGGTGGACCACCCTTTCTGGATGGAATGTTCCCTCATCTTCATGCTTTCAGCAAGGGCAGACATTAGGTGAAAATTGACTTGACTTTATGGGCACAGGCATTTGGTTCAGATATAGTCACATGACCTATGCTAGATAAATGAAGTTATGCTCCTGGATTTTGGACTTACACCAAGTAAAAGTCTCAGATCCACTTCTGTTCATTGTTGCAGCTGTAAAGTGCAAAATGTAGGCTCTATCAGTGGTTACATTTCCCAGGATTTTTTTTAAGCCACCTGAAGAGAGAATGAAGAAAAATATGAAAAATAAAGTATTGAGGGATGGGCTTCAGTTTCTTGATTCCTGGTGTTGCTAAAGCCTAAGTCCTTCCTTAGAACTTGAAAGTTTAATTCCTTCTTGGATGCCATGAGCAACTGTCAAATTCGAGGTGAGTTTCTCTAATTTACAACCAAAATATTACCATGCAAGAGACAGAGGAGCATGTGTGTATGTTTGTTTTGTTTATGCGTGGCTAAAATATTGCTTGCTTATTCCATGTGCTGGACACTGGAGATACAATGGTAAGACACAGTTCCAGGTCAGTAGGAGCCTCCACTCTGGTGGGAAAAGATCAATGCAAGAGAAAGAATATTAATATAATCAATGCCATACAGTAAATACTGTAGCCAAATACAGAAGGTGCCAAAAAATGTATACACTTTCTAAGAAAGCTAAAAACAGTATTAAAATTATAATACTCAAATATATACTGGTGACATTTGTTATCTTATATATCATATCTTTTGTCTCTTCTTATTGCAGAAGTCAAATTTGATGTGAATATTATAATTTTAATACTTTTTTCTTTTCTTAAAATATGTGTACCTTTTTTCCCTCTGTGTTTATGATGTTACAATAGCACAGAAGAAAAGAATCTAATGAGGTGTCTCGAGGACATACCCTGTCCTCGTACTCTATTTATATCCCTTGTGTTCTCAGACTATTCTTTTCTCCTTGGTGAGCTCCCTTGCCTTCTCTCAACCACTGCATAGTGATGTTTCTTAAGGTTTTTCTAACAATATCCACTGTCTCTAAATTCCACTATTTACTTACAATTTCAGTGATTTTCTGACTCTATCTACAACCCAGTCTCTTCTTTAGCTCTAGATGTGTCCATGTAACTCTTAGTCTATCCCTAGTGCTATCACAAAATAATTTAGACTGGGTAATTTATAAATAATAGAAACATACTTCTCACAGTTTTGGAAGCTGGAAGTCCAAGATCAAGGTGTAAGCAGATTTGATGTCTAGTGAGAGCCAGCTCTCTGCTGCCGAGATGGCACCCTCTTATTATGTCCTTGGGTAGCAGAAGGACAAAAGGAACTCGATAGTTCCTTGAGCCCTTTTATGAAGGCCTTAAGCTCATCTGTGAGAGCAGAGCCCTCATGACCTAATCACTTCTGAAAGAGCCCACCTCTTAATAATATTGCATTGGGGATTAAGTTTCAACCTGAATTTTGAAGGGACACAAACATTCAAATCATAGCACTAGCTCACTCATGCACATCATTTGGATTTCTCTGGAGCCCCTTCATTTCAACATACTCAGAGCTGAACTCATCATCTTCTTCCAGAATCTACTTTCCTTCGATTCCATTGCTCAGATAGAGGCACCATCATTCACGCCAGAAAGCTGCACCATCTTTTGAGTATTCCGCCTTTCTTGTCCTTACTAAGGCAAGCCTTCACCATCTCATACAGCTCTACTGTACAGGCCTCACCACCACCCAGCACACAGCCACCTGAGAGCCCCAAGAATGGAAATTTGATCATTTTATGTTTCTTCAATCCCTCTGTAGTTTCCTATTGCCCTAGAAATTAAATGCCAAGGTTTTCTCAATGAAGATCCTCTTGCCTCAGACCATTATTTAGCCTCATCTCTTATTTCCTGCTTCAAACACAGGCTTTCACAACACTGAACTTCATGTCATTTTCTCAATATGTCTGTCACCTCATGATTCTATACTTTGGCATGTGCATAATTTTTGTATGGGGTGCATTTCTCTTCCGCCTATCCTCCTTTTTCTCCATTTATATACTGTTTACTGAGGCAGACTCAACCTTCAGCACTTAACTGAGGCATCACTTCTTCCAGGAAGTCTTCTCTGATTCCAAGGGCTATGGTAGGTAGCTTTGCTATGTGGTCCCACCACACCCTTCATTGGTTCCATTCCTTTGTCCTAGCCCTGACATTTATAGTCCATTATAATCACTTCCCCTGCTGGATGACAAATTGCTAAGGACAATGTCTTATTTATTGTTGTATTTCCAGTTCCCAGATCAGTTACTGGAACACATAATAAGTCCTTAATAAAATGTTTTATGGATTAATGAATGAATAAATGAGAGAAATAGTGAATGAGTGGATACCTTCAAGTCATCCCTCTCTGTGATAGTCCTGACCACACCCAAGTGATCCATAGATCATTATCTGCAATTATTTAAGATTCGATGGGGTGAGGGAGTGAGGGTGGGATAAATACAAGCCAGTGTTCTATGTTGTTCACAAAGCACATCATCACTTACCTGTGCCAAGCTTCCCTCATGGTGTGCACACACAACATCCCCTCCTACAATACACTTATTATAATCTCCTGATATATTTTATCTGTGATCCAGCTTCCCCTACATCATACAAATTTTTCTTTCCATTGCATCACTCATTATATAATTATATATATTAATAGTAAATGCCACTGAAGTACTGGACAGGCTTACTTCACTTCCAAGAAACACAGGCAACAGCATCCTTTCTGATTCATCCACTCAACTTGCTTGGCTTGTTGGGATTGTTGAGAAGCCTTCATTTGTCCATGCAGATTTTATATTTCTTGGCTTTTGCATATCTCAAAACTTTCATAATGATCTATGTAAAAGAATACCAGAGACTGGGTAATTTATAAAGAAAATAGACTTATTTGGCTCACAATTCTGGAGACTGGGAAGTTGAAGGAAGGGCATAGTGCCAGCATTTGGTTGGCCATGTGGTAGGGGCCTATTTTTTTCCATAATCCCATGTCAAAAAGAAAGAAACGTGAATATGAGAGACTGAGAGAGAAATAGGGGCCAAATTTCATCTTTTTATCAAGAACTCACTTCTGTGATAACCAACCCACTTCCATGATTAATACTCTATGAGGATGGAGCCCTCACCTCCCAATGCCATTACATTGACAATTAAATTTCAATATGAGTTTTGGAACAATCAAGCTATAACAACTTCCTTCTATTTCATCTTTATTTTAGTAGAACACCCAGCAAAGGAAGAAAAGTATAATGAAGCCACCTAGCAGTTAGGGATTGAGATTTACCAGCAAAAAGAGTTTAGAGCTATTATACATCCATAGCACAAGGTAATAGAAACTATAATCTTCTACAAAGATTCTTGTACACAAATAAAATGAATGAGTGGATAGGTGGATACACACGTATGCGAAGGGGGGGAGGGAGCAATAATATCTTTCTCCTGTCAAAATATATTTTGGTACCTTTTGAATATATTTTGTATTAGCATAATATTATATACTTATGTATCTCAGTTATCTTCATATTATGACAAATGTTGAAAATGGGTAATAAATATTTCAATTCAATTCTTCATTTTGAATGTGACTGAACTTCCGGCTTTAATCCCCTTTTACATACACTTAAAAACCATTTAATAAATTTGAAATTAAAAGAGAAGTGCTTTTTTTGGAACAATGGAAAATCAAACATTTTTAAACTCTCTTGCTAATGGTAAGAAATGACACAGTGCTGAACACATGATATCCAATAAACTTAGCACCATTTCCATGGTCCTTTTCAGTAAGCCATTATTATGTTGTAGATGCCAATGATCCTTAAATAGTAATAAGAAAATAAGTACAGGGGCGGTGCCTGTGGCTCAGTGAGTAGGGCGCCGGCCCCATATGCCGAGGGTGGCGGGTTCGGACCCAGCCCCGGCCAAACTGCAACCAAAAAATAGCCGGGCGTTGTGGCGGGCGCCTGTAGTCCCAGCTGCTCGGGAAGCTGAGGCAAGAGAATCGCGGAAGCCCAAGAGTTAGAGGTTGCTGTGAGCCGTGTAACGCCATGGCACTCTACCAAGGGCGGTACAGTGAGACTCGGTCTCTACAAAAAAAATAAAAATAAAATAAGTATAAAAATGTCTTTAATTTTCTCCATGATAATTGAAACACCCAGATGTACTCATATTATTCCTCATATTGATGGATTCTTGTAAGTCAAATTTTCTGGGAGTCAAATTATGGTTCTACCATTTTGTAGCTGTGAGGCTTTAGGCAAGTTACCTAACCTCTCCTGGACTCAGTTTCTTTGGCTGCAAAATGGAGACTAGAAGAGAATTGATATGGCAAAAAAGAAGACAATAATATAAGTAAGTACTTAAAATAATGTCCTGCACATTTGCATATTCTTTGAACATGAAAAGGTTTTTCAGGTGGCAAGCTAAAGGAGTATTGGCTTCTTCATTAAAAAAGCACCTGAAGGCTCAGCACCCATAGCACAGTGGTTATGGCACCAGCCACATACACCGAGCCTAGCCTGGGCCAGCTAAAACAACAACTGCAACAAAAAAAATAGCCGAGCGTTATGGCACGTGCCTGTAGTCCCAGCTACTTAGGAGGCTGAAGCAAGAGAATCGTTTAAGCCCAAGTTTGAGGTTGCTGTGAGCTGTGACACCACAATACTCTACAGAGGGTGGCATAGTAAGACTCTGTCTCAAATTAAAAAAAAAAAAGAAAGCACCTGGAATTTTTAAATGCATCAACCACAGGGCGGCGCCTGTGGCTCAAGGAGTAGGGCGCCGGTCCCATATGCTGGAGGTGGCAGGTTCAAACCCAGCCCTGGCCAAAAACCACAAAAAAAAAAAAAATGCATCAACCACAGCTCATAGACTAACAACTATACATAGATAAAAGAGCAACAGAAATAAGGCAAGATTTTGAGATACGTATACTTCTTTTACAGATTTCATGGAGTTTATTAGCCTATGTCCCTAAAACTCAGCAATTAGCAATTTAGAAATATATGAAAATATGCCTAATGCAGGTATAAAATAACATTTTCCATATTCTCTAAGATGGTATAAGGTTGTGGAATTGAATTTAGTCCAGATACTATTAATCAGAAAGTAATTTGGGAGCAGCCCAGACTACATTATATAGAAATATTACACGCTTCCAGAAAGTACATTACATTTTCACACAAAGTAGGAAAGAACCGCACAGTCTGGATTTTTGAAATTAAGAGGGAGCAGCTGTTATAGGCTATTTGCATACTAATAAGTAAGGTAGACTGCAGTTAATCTGTTCTTAGAATTCGTGCAAAAATACAGGAGGATATTTTGTGATAGCAATAAAGCAACAGAAAGAAAATCTAAGTGTGAAAGTAATCGTAAGAAAAGGAAACGCATTACTTTTACACTTGGAATACACACGTCTTGAGGTTCACATTTGCAATTCTAATAAGCATGAGACCTCATGGGTTTTCCAAACATGAAGATGCCACAGCTCCGGACGACTCTCGCGTAGAAGAGGCATTCTGTGTACCTGCTGCCCTGGGGAAACGTGTCCCATGGAATAATTTCAGAAGTCTGGTCTTTTAGTTCAGTTAGAGACACACAGAGTGTGCATCTGAAAGTTAATCCTTATGAAAGGTAAGTAGAACAAGGAGACATTTTATTTTTCCTTGACTTCCTCCTTTGTGAAACAGCTTAGAAGGACAGGACCGTAACAGAGACCAGGAGAGAATGGGCCAAAATATTACACAGAAAGAGAGAAGAAAAAAAAATCTGGAAACAACAACAACAAAAGACTCCTTTCTTTCGCCATTGTTACCTTGGATCCCCATTTCTGTATATTTTAACTTTTATTCTGTTTATCAGTTTCCATCTAAAAAATAATATCTGAGCCAAATTTTCATCCTATGTAACTCTATGAGGATTCTCTTCGCTTTCTTGGAGTCTAATTCTCCCATGGCGCGCATGAGATGTAAATCTTACCCCTAAGGGAATATTATTTCAGTGAGAGGAGAAACTGCCTTTTATGGCGACATGGTATCATTTAAGTGGTTTTTTAAAATGCAATCTTTAAGGGAGATATAAAATTTATAAGTGGTAATGATATCATTTTAATCATTTGAAGATAATAGGCCAACACAAAATGAGGGTGTTTTCTTCTTAAATGGACTTAATGAAATGCAGAGCTAGAGAGGCTCCATTTGGAAGCACGTCTTCAAATAAGCACATTTTCTGCTGAGTCACTGTGGTTTCATTTCCAAAGCTTGGAATTTACATGGTTTAACTTTTTTTTTTTTCAGGCTCAAATAGACTTTTCAATCCTTACTCCAGCCAACCAGAATTCCCTGGTTCACCTGCTGTCTCCAGTCACCAGCTCAAGGATGCCCCAGGACAAGCAACTTTATCTGGCTCCATCTCTTCCCAAGCGGCTATGTAGACCCTTCCTCAAGTTAACAGTAAGAGCTTAGGCAGTTCAGTCTACACAGACTCAAATCCATCCTCAATAACCAAGCTATCCATCTCACTAAGCATGTGCATTATTTGGCATTAATAATTTTTTTTCCTTACCACTCTATAAAGATCTGGCATTAATCATTTCTGCTGCTCTAGTACTTATATGCCTTTTCAGTGGCTTGCCAACAGGTGAAGTTTGAGGAGTTTTTGCTGGTATTTTTTTTTTCTTTTTGTTGAAAGAATTGGTCAGTTTTTGACAGCAATTCTTCATTCTCATCAGAAATACCATACACTATTGCTTCAAAAAGACCTTTGGAATATATGAATTTTCTGGTTAAATAAAAATTGAAAGAGAAAAAAAGATAGAAGAACCTGCTGCATGCTGTTAATCCAGAGGACTTAGGCTTTTTTTCTCTTTAATACTGACAGACATACCTTTCCTCTGTTCTGTTCTAGAGCAGCGCTGTCCAACAGAAGTTTCTGTGGTGATGGTAGTGCTTTAGATCTTTGTGGTCCGATACAATAGACATTAGCCATACGTGGTGTGACTAGTGCACTAAGGAAACACATTTTTATTATGTTATTAATTAAAATTAAATTACTTAATTAATTAATTTAGTGAGACAGAATCTCACTCTGTTCCCTGGGTATATTGCTATGGCGTCCTAGCTTACAGCAACCTCAAACAAACTCTTGGGCTCAAGCAACCCTCTTGCCTAAACCTCCCAAGCCACTGAGACTATAGGCACCGGCCACAACACCTAGCTAGTTTTTCTATTTTTAGTAGCGATGGCATTTCAGGCTGGTCTTGAACTCTTGAGCTCAGGCGATCCATCATCTTGGCCTCCCAGAGTGCTAAGATTACAGTAGGCATGAGCCACCAGGCCTGGCCTAAAATTTAAATCTAAAAAGGCGAATCTGACTAGTGGCTTTGTTACCTCCCAAACAGAGGAGTTTGTGCACTTGGCACACATCAGGCCAGTAGATAGCAAAGTTGGTTATAACAACAGGATGGGGGGTGGGGGGTGGTTATTACTTGGCACAAGTAAGGATTACAAGGATAGTTCCCAAAGCCGTATGTCCCCATCAAGGAGGTTGAGCTGCTTTTATAGTCAAAGGGTAGTGAGGCATGATCTGATTGGATTGTGCAATGAGGTGATGCTAGGAGGCAGGATCTGACTGAATCCTGCCTTGGGGTGACGCCAAGGCTCCACCTGGTGGGATCCTGGCTCCTGCCCTGTGGTGTCTGCTTCTTAATTCAGTCCCCACTCCGCAGGCCAAGCACTTACATTCTGTCCTGGGTTGCACGCTTGGTTCCTCTGAGCTTGCTCAGGTTACCTGACCTCCAACCTAGGGATCCATGGCAACTGAAAAACAACTCACAACTTTGTTACATAAAAGTTAAGCCAGATCAGTCTGGTGCAGTTACAGCTACTACATTGGGTAGCATAGTTCCAGAATCTGGAGTTTTGTAACTTTGCGTCTTCTTTTATTACAATTGAGACATTAGAAATTTATATTTTTCTTACGTCATTTTCTAATTTTACTGCAAATCATGAAGCAAAAAGTCTTTGAATTAACTTTTTTCTTATCCCAAGCAAATGTTCTTTCTTGTACTCTCTTTATATGAGAATTTAGGTATTAATGAAGGAGAGTGAAAGCCTAGGTTGATCTTTGCTCTGGGAAATCCCATAGCTAAGTATGGTTTTGATCCCTTTAACATAAAATTACTACAAGACAATTTTGATTTGTATTGGCTTTTTAATCATTTCTTAACTTTTAATTGAATTTTATTGTTCTCGCAGTATCCTCAGGATTCATGCTGTAAGATATATCAGAATAAATTCCTTCCAGCATTGCTAATAACTAGCCTCTTCTGGACAGAATTCAAAATTTCATCAATTGTACCAAATTTTATGCAATACTGAGTTACAATATAACACCCAGGAATTTTGTGATATTTTCTCGTACACTTTATCATTTGTTACATACAATCCAACCTCATTAGCAAAACCATAATATAAATAGTTATGATCTGATTGGTGAAATTCCAAATACATAAATTTGGTGATGATTAAAGCAATTCTAAAGATATAAGCAATTCTAAAATATCTGCTTTTAATAATTTCAATGTTTCAATTTATAAAGATTTTATAATCATGCAAAAATCTATAATATTAGATTTTAAGTGTTAATATTTTCTATAAATATCATTTGATGAGTTATAGTGTATTGCTTAAAATATATTAACCATCTAAAATAGCATACTTTCAAATTATTAGCTGAAAATGTTAGGTAAATTCAGAAATAAATTAGGAAGGATTTAGATCATACCTACACCTGTAGCATTAGTAGACAAAGTAAAAGCAAATATTGACATAAAAAGAAATGATATTTATTAAGTATCTGTAATGACATTTGAAAAACATCTCAGTATTAACAAAATGTAATTATTCTAGCCCTATTAAAAATGCAAGTATGAGGAAGTAATAAAATAATAAGGCAAAAAATAAAGTAGTAGATATTATTTTACTAAAATAAAATAATTTATTTCAAAGAGGAGGGCAAAGACTTTCTTAAGCATCTTTCAAACACAGTTGTTCAGTGAATTATATCTAGGGAAAGGTTGGTGATAGTCAAAGTGGCAATCTGAACAAACCACTGATCACAAAAGATGGCGAAAAATGATACACAAGTGTTTAAATCCTTTTGTTGCATTGTTAGAATTCAGATGTAAGAGCGTGCAGGCCTTGACATTAACCGCTGTCTCAATGCTTGATGTTTATAAAGAGATAAGACATGTGACCAGGAGTGGTTTTCAAGCCCTAGACGTGACGTCTGATGAGAGCTACTGCTTGCAGGGCTTAACTTTGTGACTCACCCTCTCTCACTACTGAACTAACAAAAGACTACTTGAAATGAACCCATGATGGCTCGGGGAAAAAATCAGGGCATCTACACAAATTCTCCATTAAGACATTAGAACTACCTAGATATTTTTATGGAAATAATATACAGGCAAATTTTCAGTTTTTAAAATTTTTTTTGGTTTTTGGCTGGGGCTAGGTTTGAACCTGCCACCTCCGGCATATGGGACCGGCACCCTACTCCTTGAGCCACAGGTGCTGCCCTATACAGGCAAATTTAGTAGCAGCATAAGGTATTCTTATTCCCATGAACCCACAGAAATGCTATACAACCTTAAAGAACCACCACTCCAATAAGAGATAGTAAATATATAGATAAATTGGTTAGGAGTACACATTAGTAAGGTAGGGATGCATCCAAAGAAATCCTGATAGGAAATTTTGTTTAAATGTAACTTTTTTTTGCTATTATTTAATTTAAAATCTGTTGAGGTGGGAAGAAATATGAAAGGCAGTTTGGAAACAGAGCCAGTCTCAAGAGAAGAAACGTGATATGTAAACTGAGTATAATGGATGAGAAGAGTTCAAGAAGTCATGAGCAAACTGATGTTGAGAAACCAGTTCAGCTTCTCTGAGCTGTTCATTCATTAAGTATCCTGACTCCGGGAGTACAAGCTAAGTGATGGACTTTAAGTACCATAAGCAACATCATGGTGACTGACCTAGAGTCTTATTAAAATGGCCTTAGAGTTTATTAAAGGCAAGATACACAAAATATCCTTTTAGAAAATAAGCTCTATTGGTAATTTCTAACAACATTCAGAAAGGAGACACAAAAGCAATTAACACTTAAAACTATTTTGTTATGCCTGTTATATTTGCTGACATAAGAATCATGGTGTAAATTTGCAAGGAACTTTTGTAAAAAGCATGAATGTTCTCATCTGTTCTATTGAATTATGGAAACTTAGGGTTAGAAGTCACTTTAGATATTGCTAATTCATCCCAATCCTTTTGCAATATCCCTGCCAAAAGCTCATCCAGTTTCTTAAAAAATAGTATCAGCACCAGAGAACTTAGAAAGCAGATGGTTCTTAAGTCTCAGGGAGTTTTAATTGCTAAAAAGTTCTTCCTGATAGGTTTTCAAAGTGCATGTATCTTTATCCGTCTCTAGTACCAGTTCTACACTCCCTAGACATGCACGTTGAAGTTTGGACCCTCCTCATCAGGAAACACTGCGCACTTGTTATATTTTCTCTTCTTAGTCGTATTCATCATTGCTTACTTAGCATCCTTTACAGTCTTCACCATCTTTTCTATGTCTCTCCAGTTTGTCAACGTCCATGTTAGGGTAGAGCCCCCAATCCAACAAAATAGCCCACGTGCTGTTTGACTTAAGCAGAGTAGAACAGATTTTTGCCTTCCTTGAGCAGAGCTCTGTGTTTCGGTGTAAATGTGGATCGCGTTCCTTGGCAGCTGTATCACACTGCTGACTCACATTGATCATATGGCCCACAGGATGATTTTAGCTGCAGGCATGTTGTCAACAAGGTAGTTCTATTCCCAATTTGCTAACAATACTTATCACACATATAAATTTTACTAAAGGCTTTTTTTTTTCAACTATTGAAATAAATCATATAATTTCTTTCCTTTATCCTACTGATTAGACAAACTTCACTCAATCCAGTTTGGTCATGTATTATCCAATTTTTGTATTACCGGTTTCTGCTTGTATAAATTTTATCTAAAATTTCTACAAGAGTAAAAATCAAGAGTCGTACCAGCCTAAATTATTACTAAAACTATTACAGCCTAATATTACTAATACCAGCCTAAATTGTTACTAAAACAGCCTAAAACTATTATTTCCTACAATAGTTTTATCAGGTTTGCATGTTAGAATTAGGCCAGCCTCATAAAAATGAGCTGGGAAGTGTTCCCTCTTTTTTGAATTCCCTGAAAAAGTTTGTATGATAACGTTACTTTCATGTTTGATAGACTTTGCCCATGATTTATCCAGTCCCAGAGGGTTTTTTGGTTTGTTTGTTGGCTTTTCCCATTTATTGTTGAAGTTTCAAGATTACAGAATTAATTTAATAACTATGAATATTCTAGGGTTTTCCCCCCAATTGTATCTGGTTCAGTAATGTCTTATCTTACTTTACTATTTGCTTCTGTTTTGATTGAGCTGGAGTTCTTTTTCTAACTACTTAAGATAAAGGTTAACTTATTTACTTTCAATCTTTGTTTTTGTCTCATATGTGCATTTTAGGCTAGACATTTTCCCATCACCATCAATATATTGTATATTCATTACCATTCTGTTCAAAATATTTTCAAATTTCCTTTGTGATTTCTTTTTCTTTTTTTCAGTTTCTGGACGGGGCTGGGTTTGAACCCACCACCTCTGGCATGTGGGGCCGGTGCCCTACTCCTTTGAGCCACAGGCACCGCCCTTCTTTGTGATTTCTTTTTACACATGGGTTACTGTGGTGTGTTACCCATTTTCTAAAAATACGGGGATTTTCTACACAGTGTTTTGTAATTTCTATTTAATTGTAATGTGGTCATGGAATTATACATCATCTATGCCTTCTATAGGCCACTTAGTTTGGCACTCAATCAATATTTGTGAATGCTCTTTAGGAAAATAAAACTTTTCTTCTGTTATTGGGTACACTGTGTACCCAATGTGTCCCCATTAGATCACATTTTAATTATGCTGTCCAGATCTTCTTGTTCTTACATACTTAATGCATGTTCTAATGATTACTGAGCAGGATGTGTTCTAAACTCCCATACTGACTTGATAACGCTTTTTGTACATCTTTCCATTTTTGCTGTACTATTTGAGTCAACCTTATTAGGTACATATAAACTTAGAATTATATATTCCAGTTTAAAATAAGTGACTCCCCCAACTCTAGTAATTTTTGCCTTACATTCTATACTTCTATATTGTCTGATATCAATATAGCCTCACCAGATTTTTGTTGCTGTTTTTAGCTTATCAGGATATTTCTTTTTTCTATGTTTTTAACGTTCAACATTTCTGTAAGCTTAGATAATAGTTGTTACTATTGAAAATAGCGTATGATTGCTTTTTGTTTAATCCAGTATTATCTTTGCCTTTTGATTACATAATTACTATGTTTAATTTTTAATGTAATTACTAATATATTTGGGTAGAATTTACATTGTACTATGTCTTTCTGTTTGTTTTGCTTGCTCTTTATTACTCCTTCACCCCATTCTTTAAGACTATTTATTGTAGACTTATTTTTTTATTCCATTTTTAATGTATTAGTTTGGAAATAAAATATGAAAATAAAATTTTAAATCATATTTTAATAGTTATTTTACTAGAAATAATAACATATACCCTCGACTCATCAAAATCTAATGTTAGGCTTTTATTTTCAGCCAAAATGAGTAACAGGGACCCTATTTATCCTCTCACACCTGAAACAACAGATAATATACTTTAAAAAATAGTTCCCAAGACATTGGACACAAAGAAACCAAAGACAATGATCCCTGATGGGCGAGAAACCATTAAGCTGAACCCCACGATTGTCCCTGCTTACTGAATGGAAAAAGTTTCAAGGCTGTAGTACAGAGAGGGGGATCCCAGGGAGAACCGAACGTTGTTTCTGAGTTGTAAAAAGTCAAAGGAAGAACAAGTTGCTAAAATCTGTAAAAAAGGATACTAAAAAGGAGAGAGCTACAAAAATGAAGAACTCTGCAGATCTGCAAAATATTTCCCTCATTTATGCAATTCAATACTGAATGACACATCCATATGCGAAAAAATACCCAGGGCCAGGAAAAGAAACATCCAAAATATTAGAAGAAACAGTGCCCCCTCTAATCACCAAGGACAGAAATAGTGCTTGCTCCCAACAGCCAGAATTTACAACTTCATAATTCACAAATTGCTGATCAGATTAGTTAAAAAAAAAAGCCTAAATAATTAAGAAAAAAAAGAAAATTAGCCACAGCTAGATACTGCTTTTGTTCCTTATAAAAAAGGATAAAACAATATCCTAAGAGATTTAACTAATTCAAAATAACCACATTGCAGGATAAAGTGTAAGAGAAGTCATAGGAATGCAAAATGTCTAGCACCAAGCCAAATCAATAGTCTCATTAAACATAAATGATAAACATTCTAATTAAAAAGCAAAGAATGTCAGATTGGATAAAACAGCAAAACTCAACTATACACACTCTATAAGAAACAAACTCTATATGTAAAGATACAAATCAGTTACAAATAAAAGGATGTGAAAAGATATACCACATCATATAAATGAAAATAAATATGAATTTGCTTTATTAATATCAGACAAACTAGAGTCCAGAAAAAAGTACTACTAGGTGTAAACAAGGTTATCACATGATAATCAATGGGTCAACTTATCACGGGGCATACTAATCATAGAGGTTTATGCACCTAATAGGAGGTCTAAAAAAGTTCTTAAGAAAATACATGAAGCAAAAACTGAAAAACCTGTGAGAAGAAATAGATGAATTCATAATTTTAGTCAGAAATGATAGACAGAAAATCAGTAAGAATAAAAATGACTTTAAAAACACTATTAAACAACTTAATTGACATTTATAGAACACTTCACTTCATCTAACATTCAACAATTAGAATGAACATTCCTTTAAATATAAATGGAATATTTCCTATGATAGACTAATTTCTGGTCCATAAAACAGTTATTGATAAATTTAAAAATGTTTCAAGCCTTATAATATATGTCCTTTGATCACAGTGGAATTAAGTTATAAATTAATTCTTAAAAATCATCTGGAAAATATCCCCACCTATTTTGTAAGCTACTTATAAATAACCACAGGTAAAAGAATAAATCAAAAGAGAAATTAGAAAGTATTTTTAACTTAAGAAAAATACAACATATCAAAAGTTGTGGAATACAGTTAAAGCAGTACTTATAGGAGAATTTATAATACCTAATAACTACATTAGAAAAAAATCTCAATGATTGTAGCTTCCAAAGTAATAAACTTGAGAAAAGAGACGTAAGAAGAGTAGAAGAAATAGTAAAGATTAGAGTGGAAATCAATGAAAGAAAAAAATGACAAGGAAAGTCGATGAAACTAAAAACTGATTCTTTGAAAAATCAATAAAATTGATAAACCTATTAGCCACACTGATTGGGAATGAACAAATAAAGATATAGATAGCAATTATCAATATTAGGAATAAGAAAGGTGATATTGCTACATAATCTAATCATACTAAAAATAATAAGGTAATACTATGAACAACATTATGCCATTAAACTCAACAACTTTACTGAAATAGACAAATTCCCTGAGTGACATAAACTTTGAAAGCTCACTCAAGAAGAAATAAGCTTGCATTGACCTCTGTCTGTTAAAGAAATTAACTTCATTGTTAAAACCTTTCCAACAATGAAAATACCAGGCCCAGGTAATTCACTGGTGAAGTCTACCAAACTTTAAAGGAAAAAAATAATACTAAGTTAATACACAGTCTATAAAATTAAAGAGGAAGAACTATGTTCCAACTTATCCTACAGTGCCAGTATTACTATGATACCAAAACCAAACAAAGATATTATACACAAAAAAAGGAAGGATGAAAGGAAAAAGAGGAGGAGGAAGGGGGGGACAAGAGGAGGAACAGGAGGAATGAAGGAGAGGGAAGGGAAGAAGAGGAAGGAAAACTATAGACCAATCTCCCTCATAAACATAAAAGCAAAAAAATCTAAACAAAATTTTAACAACTTCAATAATAATACATAAAATCACTTATATATCATGACAAAGTCTTGTGTACCTTTGGAACACAAGGTTCGTTTAACAAGCAAAGCTCAATCAATGTAATTGACTATTTTAATGGACTAAAAAGAGAAACCAAGTGATCATCTCAATCAATGCAGAAAAAAACATTTGAAAAGCCATCAAAAACTAGGAATAGAAGGAAAACTTCTTCAATCTGATAAAGGCCTTTTACAAAGCCTACAGCTAAAACCATAGTTAGGAATGAAAAACAAAATGATTTCCCTCTGAGAATAGGAACAAGGCAAGAATATCCTCCTTCACCACTTCTATTCAGCATTGTATCAAAGAGACTAGCTTTGCAAAGATAGAAAAAAAAGAAGAAGAAAAAGCCACATTAGATGTAAACGTATTTTCATGCATAGACAACATCGTCATCAAAAATGAAAATTCAATAACACCTACAAAAAAGCCAGTAAGGGCAGCACCTGTGGCTCAAAGGAGTAAGGCGCCAGCCCCATATGTCGGAGGTGGTGGGTTCAAACCCAGCCACAGAAAAAAATAAAATAAAATAAAAAAATAAAAAAGCCAGTAGAACTAACAAGGCTAGGTTGCAGGATACATGCCATGATCAATATACAAAGATCAAGTTTTTTTATATTAACATGAACAAAAGGAAATGGAAATTAAAACATCATTTATAATAGCATAGTGCCTAAAATAGCGAGCAATAAATCTAGGAAAAAATGTAAAAAAATCAATTTATTAAAAACTAGAAATCACTGCGGAGAGAAATTAATGAAGACACAAATAAGTGGAGAGATACACTGTATTCATGGATCAGAAAACTCAATATTGTTAAGATGTCAGTTCTCCCCCAAATTGAATCCCAACCAAATTCTCAGGAGATTTTTGTCCTAGAAAAAGCCAACTTTTACATTTATATGGCACTGTATAGAACCAAAAATAGCCAAAGAACTTTGAAAAAGAGCAAAATCAGAGTACCTATATTACCTAACTTGAATAATTAATATTCAGCAACAATAATTAAGACAGCATGATATTGGTGCAAAGATACACAAACAGGCCAACAAAATGGATGGAGAGTTCAAACACGGATCATATACAATGATCTATAATATCTATGCAAAGTGATTGTTAGACAAAGGATGTTTAAACAAATTGTGCCGAGACAATTAGCTTTTACTTGCCAAAAAAAATAGACTTAAATATACAGCTTACTTACACTCTACACAAAAATTAATTAAAAGTGACTCATAAATCTAGATACCAAGCACAAAACCATAAAATTCTTGATAAAAACACAGAAGGAAATCTTTGCGACCATAGATTAGGCCAAGATTGCTTAGATAGAATCCCAACAGCCATAAAAGAATGAATTGACAAATTAGACTTCATTGAGATGAAGAACCAGGCTCTGTGAGAGGTACAGCTTGGATATTAAAAGGAGCCACAGAACAAAAGAAGATATTCGCAAATCCCATATCTGATGAAGGACTTGGTTCCAGAAAATATAGAAAAGTGTTAAAATGCAATTATAAAAAAGTAACAATCTAATATTAAAAAATGGACCAAAGATTTTAACAGACCCTTCAGCAAAGATGATATACAGATAGGAAATAAGCACCTGAAAAGATGGTCAACACACTTAGCCATTAGGTAAATATTAATTAAAATCAAGAGATGTTACAGCACATCTATTAGAATGTCTAAAATTAAAGACTGACCTTACCACATGAAGCAACTAAACTCTTATCCAGAACTGTTGGGAAGGAATCGGGGGACAAACACATTAGAAAGTTTTTCATAGCTTTTTCAAATGTTCAGCAGTCACTTACCATATAGCAAGCCATTCTATCCCTAATTATTTACTAGCGCTACTTTACTCTCTGGGATACAACTTTTGTATTAACGAACAGTTCAGGGGCAAAAACTACCCCCTATTGTAAGCTCTCTTTTTTAGATTTACATCTCCTTCTTGATATTTTTATTTTGTTAGCTCTTCATTGCTTTTAGAAGTTTTAGAAAATATTTCATCCCTATTTTTGAGCCCCTAACAGAAGCGTTAGTCTGAACGACCTAGACTACCATTCTCTTATAAAACCATTCGGATCACAGTTTCATCCCTATCACTCCACTAAAACAGTTTTTCTCAATGTCCCTATGATTCTCAAACTGGCAATTCCAATGGTCAATTATCAGTTCTCATTTTGACCTTTCAGCAACATTTGGTATTAACAGTTAAACCTTCCTTATCCGCTTGCTTTCTGGGACGTGCCACCCAGGTCTTCTCCTACCTCAACTAGCTGCTTCTGCCCCAGCTCCTGTGCTGGAATCTTTTCCTTGAACTGGATCCTAAGAGTCCATATGGACAGGGCTAAATACATTCCCCTTCTCTATGCCTACTTCTAGGTAATTTCCTACAGGTTTAAAAACCATACACTCGGGCGGCGCCTGTGGCTCAGTCGGTAAGGCGCTGGCCCCATATACCGAGGGTGGCGGGTTCAAAAACGGCCCCTGCCAAACTGCAACCAAAAAATAGCCGGGCCTTGTGGTGGGCGCCTGTAGTCCAGCTACTCGGGAGGCTGAGGCAGGAGAATCGCTTAAGCCCAGGAGTTGGAGGTTGCTGTGAGCTGTGTGAGGCCACGGCACTCTACCGAGGGCCATAAAGTGAGACTCTGTCTCTACAAAAAAAAAAAAAAAGAAAAAAAAAAACCATACACTCCTGTCTTGCCTTCAAATATTATGAATCAAATCTCAAATCTAAAAATACTGAAGATGTTTACCTCTTATTATTTATTTTTATTTTTAAAAAATTCTATAAGCATTACATTTTGGCTGGTTTAATTTCAAAAAGTATTTTATGCAATGTGAATGTTACATTAAGTACAGAAATGATTTCATCGTTTTATGATGTTTTTACCCCTCATAAAAAATGAGAACTCGTTCTTAGAGAAGGTAAAGGGGAATGATTTACCTACTACCACTCAGGTAGGTGGAAATAGAATAAAAACCTATGAGTTCTAAATTTTTTACTTGTCTGTTATATTCCAAATTTCTATGCAAAATTTTCTCTAGAATATCTGATAGGTATCTCGAAGTGAACATGTCCAAAACTGAATTCTGGATTCCTCAAATCCCACCCCAGTGAAACCTATGCTCCTCAGTGTTACCCATGTTTAGTAAATAATATTATCATTCACCCAGCTTTTCAGACCAAAAACCCAGGTGTCATTATAGAATTTAGAATTGCATGGTTTTTTATCTGTTTTGCAAGATTTTTGTTTTCCTATCTTCATTTATTGCTTAAGACTATGTTCGGTATGGCTCACATGTATTTTCTCTTTGGGCTTCCTTTCCATGGACTCATCAACCAGTTCATTTACCCTCTTTTTTGGTATGTTGGGTTACCATAGTTGGGTCTACTTACTGTTAAACCCAAATATTGAGTCCTTAACTTCAATAATTTTTCAGCATTGTAATTTCTATTTAATACTTTCTTAAATTATGATTATGTAGTGAACTATATAATTATTTATATTGCCCTTTCCTTCTGGAACATATTAATCATGGTGGGGTTTTCTTTAAGCTCACGTCTGACACTGCACTGAAGGGATCTTCCATGGATCTGTTCGTCTTTGTTTTTCTCCTGGTTTTCAATCATGTAGTCAAGGTTTCTCTGACGTGTTCATTTATTTGTGACAAATTGTCAGACACTTCAGGCTCTGGATGATATTATTTTCCTTCAGAGAATGTACTTTTATGTCTAACTGGAAGAAGACAATCTTAAAGAAATCGGGGTTTGGCCTGATTTGTCTCTCAGTATTTGGAAAGTTGGCTATATTTCCAATCCACTTTTCCTCAAAGAGTATAGCCCTTGTGGGCTCCCATATATGAGGTGTTACTCCAGTAAGAAGGGCCCGGAACTCCTATTTTTGTCTCTCTAGCCCCATGATACTGCTGAGAATTCTGCATAGTTATTTAGCCCCTGTCACTGCTTACAGATCTGTAAATATCTCAGAGTGGAAAGCAACACTGAAAGTTGGCTCACACTCTTGACTTACTCTTTGTAGGGGAAAAGAATGGTTCTCAAAACTCCATGTTCTGGCTGTCTTGGTAGCTCTATGATGTCTTTACACTCATGATTTTTGTGTTTTATCTATTCTCGGTGAATGATGATGAAATCTAATATCCCATAGACAGACCAGAAGGCAGAGGAGTGAACTGATTTTCTTTCATTACATATCACACACACGTTTGATCTCCCTAAAAGTCCTGTGGGTTCTCCCTTGGAATGTATCTTGAATGTAACCAATTATCATCACTCTGTTCTTCTGTTCTAAACCAACATCATCTTCTGCTTAGGCAATGGCAGGAGCCACCTGTGTGACAGAAGAGTTAGTTTTAGGTGAAAAGTCAGATTATATTTTGGTTTTTGTCTTGTTTTTTTTTTTTTTTTTTGTAGAGACAGGGTCTCACTTTATGGCCCTCGGTAGAGTGCCGTGGCCTCACACAGCTCACAGCAACCTCCAACTCCTGGGCTTAAGCGATTCTCTTGCCTCAGCCTCCCGAGTAGCTGGGACTACAGGCGCCCGCCACAACGTCCGGCTATTTTTTGGTTGCAGTTTGGCCGGGGCCGGGTTTGAACCCGTCACCCTCGGTATATGGGGCTGGCGCCTTACCGACTGAGCCACAGGCGCCGCCCTTGTCTTGTTTTTTTAGAGACAGAGTCTGGCTTTGTTGCCCAGGCTGAAGTAAAGTGGTGTGACTATAACTTACTGCAGCCTCAGACTCCTGGGCTAAAGCGATCCTCCAGCCTCAGTCTCTCCAGTCGTTTGAACTAAAGGCATGTGCCACTCTTTCTTTTCCTTCCTTCCTTTCCTTCCTTCACTTCCTTCTCTTCCTTTCTTCCCTTCTTTTCTTCCCTTCCCTTCCCTAACCTTCCCTCTCTCTTTTTTCATAGCAAAGTTCTTGCTATGTTGCCCAAGCTGGTCTTAAACTCCCAGCCTCAAGTGAGCCTGCTGCCTCAGTTTCCCAAGGTGCTGGGATTACAGGTGTGAGCCACTGAGACCAGCCTGGATTATATTATGAAATAACAGAGAAGAAATACATGAGTCACTGTGAAAGTTTTGAGACAGACTGTGTTATGGTCCATTTTATTTTACTTCCAAGAAACACAGTATTCTGATTCACCCATGCAAGTTTCAATTTGGCCAGCTTTTTGGTGTTACTGGGGGGGCTTCATTTGTTTTGGTCTGAAAATGGACTTGTATTTTACATTTCTTGATTTCTGTGTATCTCAAAACTTTGGTAATGACCCACATATACAATGAGTGTAGATAAAGATACTTTTGTATATTTGGTATTGAGGCAAAAACCTGAGGAGTTTCCTCTCTCCTTTCTAGTCTTTTTTTATTTTCTCTATAACTTAGGAAATGGGAGACGGAGCAGCTGTGCAAGGTTAGAGATTTAAAGAGAATGAGAAAGTGATTGATGAGAAAGCAGAAGCATTGTTGAGGTCCTGTTTAAGGCTGGTCACGAGTGTGGTGGAACAAAGCAGTCATGTTATGAAACACAGAGGAAGCAAATAGCAAACAGTTGGCCTCAAAATCATCATGATTTGTAAGCAAATACCATAAAAGACCAGAGGCAGGGGAATTTTAGGTTATTGAAAAGATTGTCATTATTATCGAAATAGTGACCTCCAAGATCTAATTTAAATAGGAGTGAAATAAAGTGAAGTCTGACAGGTTGGTGCAAACTGAAATGGTCCGTGACCTTGAGTCCCAGATGAGATAAATGAAGCAGCAGAAAGTGGGTAGCGAACCCCAATTGGGATAAGTTGAAAATGAGAGAATGTGGGCAGAATCAGGTGTTAAAATTAGTAATGATGGAGGTGTAGGAATCTCAGGGGATGAATATGTCTGAGGCAGGACTGTGGCCTGGGTGACTGGAGGGGAAGGCAAGAACTGAGAGGCCTTGGTGATGGTAGCTGAGCCTGAGGCACTGAAGTAACTCAAAATGGCGGCAGGGTGTGGGGTGGAGAGAAGGATGGTAAAGCCATGGTCATCACTAGCTGAGCCGCGTGGCATGGGCCACAAACAGGAGACGACTAATCATCTGAGCACAGCACTGCAGTGCCCCTAAGTCCTAAGTAGAGTAGGGTGTTAGAAAACAGACAACTAAGACTCGTGAAAGTAGCTTCTTTGTTCCTCAAGTCTCAGAAGCCGCTCAAGGATGAGGAAATATAGATTATTTAGATTATTTGCTGCTCTCTGGTCCAATCTTGAGACCTGAAGATAATGAGACATCATGAAGGATTTGTATTGTTTGGACATGATGCTCCTTCAAGTTTATTTTCTGGAAGATAAACTTAATTTATGATATTAAATAGCATCTAAATATGAAAAAATACGCTATTGTTAAATAACTGTCTTATTGGACATTAGTAAACACGGTTTCTCAAGATTTTGAAGAAACATGCTAGTCATAAAAATGACTCCATTAATTAAAACAACAAGGCTACTTTTTTTTTTTTGAGACAGAGTCTCACTATGTCACCCTCAGTAGAGTACTGTAGCATCACAGCTCACAGCAACCTCAAACTCTTGGGCTTAAGCAATTCTCTTGCCTCAGCCTCCCAAGTAGCTGGAACTACAGGTGCCCGCCACAACACCCGGCTATTTTTTTTTTTTTTATTGTAGTTGTCATTGTTGTTTGGCAGGCCTGGGCTGGATTCAAACCCACCAGCTCTGATGTATGTGGCTGGTGCCCTAGCCACTGAGCTATAGGCGCTGAGCCCAAAGCTACTTATTTTGTTAGAGGGGGCTTTTCTGTGTCTGTGAAGGGGAATTGCGTGATTTCTCTTCAAATTGTACCCATAATGGCTTGATTTTTTAGTAAACAATATGGTCACATTTATACAGGTATGCCTTCTAAAAAGAGACAGAATGTGCTCTTCTTCTTACATGGAAATTTGAAATCATTAAACTTTTTCATTTGTTGATTAGGTTTAAGTTAACCAGAGAGCCCCAAATTAACCAGAAATATCTTGGTCACTTTTTTATTCATTCAATAGATATTTACTGTTTTTATTTATATTTTTATAATGTTTTCTTTTTCTCTTTTTAATTTCAGGTTAATATGAGGGTACAGACAATTAGGCTGCAATGTTTGAGTTTGTTAGGTAGAGTCCCTGTTGTCGCTGTATCCTGCACTCAGGAGGAATACCATACATCCTTACATTGTGCCCATTCAACGGGAGCACACTAATCCCCCCATCCTCTTCTCTTCCCCTTCCTCAGTCCCCCTCCTCCTAACTTGAATTGAATTGAGTTTTTCTCTCAGTGTGTGGGTGTGTATTAGTTCATCTACTGGCTTCATATTAGTGTTGAGTACATTGGATACTTGCTTTTACATTCTTGTGATACTTTATTAAGAAGAATGTGTTTCAAGTCCATTCAGGTTAATACAAAAGATGTTGAATAGATTGTTTTTAAATGCTAAAGATATAAAAACAAAAACTAGATTTATTTCCTATAGCTTTTTTAATTGAGTACACATGTTGTCAACTCTAAGACTATTTAATGAAAAGCCAAAAATGGTTATGTAATCTGATTCAAAGAATAGCAAATAATCTAAAATTGTAGGTTTTTTTGACAACTCATTAGCCAATTTGAAAAATTATTATGTTTTAAAGATCTTTGCACATTTGTTATCAATATTGATATCAATTGATATAATTATTGCCTTTTTTTTTCATAAAATGCCAACTTACTCTACAATTACAAAATTGAACCCTTAGCTTGATTAAAACCTATGCTTATAAGTAGGGGAGCTTTTCCTCCTCTGTTCTAGAACAATCCCTTTTGTTTTTGACCACATTCTCGAAAGAGTGCTAGCTTGGAAAATAAAATATATGGTCCAGTTACTTACAGATCAAAGATCATCTACGGAACAGAGCATAGTACTATTTTCAAAAGAAACGAAGAAAATACATAAGAGGACAATATAAATTTATAAAATTGCTTTATAATATTCAAGTTCAATTTTTCTAACTAATGATAGATTCTCTATCAGTTTTTTAAAATGTTTTTAAAATTAATTATGTGAAAACAAAGACAATGTTGATTAATGGGAGCTTCGTCTTTAGAACAGATTTTTAATGGTCAATGACATACGATATTTATCTGCAGAATCAGTAAAAGCTATTAGCATTTGGTTCCACCACAGAAAGACAGCAGTATGCTATGCATGATATCCAGAAAAAACACTAAAATAGTTTAACGAGCAAATTTCATTGTACCCTCAGGGGTGATTTTTAGTCAAGATCACTCCAAGTCTGCTATAACAAAGGTCAGGATATAAAGAACACAGAGATACTTTCCAAAGTGCCTTGATCTTTTCTTGGTGACTTACAGTGTAATTGTCACCAACAACATTCCCAACTGACAGCCTTTCTTTTAAATCTGGAAATATTATTGTATATTTTCTTTCACTTGTTTTTCCCACTGGGATTTGTAAGTTGTTGCATGATATTTATACTTATGCACAATTTTTTAAAAAGAAAGATGGACTTGTACTGAAATACTTTTTAGAATTAAATCTGCTTGGATAGATTATCACCCTATTCAAGCTAACAAAGCAAAATTATGTCCTGGGTTTCTGAGGTTAAGAATTTGGCCTAATAAACTGATAGCTCATGTATCACTAAATGTCAGTTCATTAATAATTTTTATGTGCCATACCACAGACATGCTATTTTGAGAAATTTAATTCCACGTAAATACGTCCTAATGATATCTTTAAAAATTTACCAGCATAGAGTTAGAGGTGATACATACCCATTTTACAGAGTAAGAAACTAAAGTTCAAATGTAAAGGTCACAACGGAAGAAAACAAACAAGAAGTGTAGAATCCAGGTTTTTTCAATGAAGAAAACACAGGTTTATTATTTGACAGTTTCGTTAAGGATTAGAAGGTGTAGAGGTTCCAATCCTACAGTTTTTGTTTTACTCTCTCTTAAATTTCCGTAACTATAATGGTGTGGAGTACCTACTCTATGCCCAGAATTTTACTAGGCCTTGGTATACATTCTCTTATTTAATTCTCACACAGTGTTGGAAGGTTGTCGTCTTCACAACCACTCTACAGATGAGAATATGCAGGCTGAAAAGATTACGTAATTTACCTTGGTCTCATAGAGCCAAGAAACAGATCCAGCTGTCTAATTCCAGAGCACCTGACTTAGACCAGGCTGTTGAACTACTTCTCAAGGTGAGATTCCATCCAGGGTGTTCAAATCTATGAGTTTTTAATACCTCCATCTTGCCCCTGAAGAAACAGGCTGTGGCCTTGTACAAGAGCACAGCTTTGCTTGACTTCAAAGCAAAGCTCTTTCCACCGTGCCACCTTAATCCTGTCTCCCATTTAGAATCATTTTACTTTTTAGAAGTGTAAATAATCAATGTTCTTCAATTCTCCCTTTGTATAGTCTAGTGCTTTTTCCTCCCACTGAAGAGAATTTTTCCATGTGGTTAAAAATAAAAACCTTTCTCAGGTGTCCATGCCCACTTAGTGATGAAGTGGCCTACCTCACCCCTCCTCCGTGAGAGCCTCGTATGGCTGTCAGCTGGCACATGTGTATACATGGAGGACAATGTGACTGTGAAGGTAAAGGGCACCGTCTTAAATTCATATCATAATATATTTCCATGGTAGCTATTTTGATCTTTGCCCACATTTCACCTGATATTTTCATATAATACTTAATGCTTGGAAATAAACAAAAATGAGGGTGGGATTTTTAGGCACTTAAATCACCTTATGATGACAATAAAATATTTATGTTCTGATTTCTAGCTATGTGCTTTCTGTGAGTCAGTGGCCTCAAAAAATGGAAATGATAAATGCACAAACTCCAAAAAATTGTGTGAGTATTAAATGAGTTTATTTTTATACAAATCTTTGCTTTCATGGGAAGAACCTGGCAATCAGATGATCAAATTGAAATTTCCATAATACTAAGATTATAGAAGTTCTCTCTCTCTCACACACACACACACACACTTATCAAAGCCTTCCAATGATTTGTTGCTTGTCCAGCTTTTCCCTTTGGCAAAATCTTCATGGTAAATCTAAGTTTCATGAACACAAATTACATACCCTTCCTAGTTCCAATCATTTTGTTTTTGAAATTGGAGAAATGCTGAACTATACTAGAAATGACCCATGACAATGAAGACATTTTGAAACCGATAAAGAAGCTGACTGCTAAAAAATGTCAGTAAACGTTGGTCTGAGAAATTTGGTGAGAGATTGTCCTATCTAGATTTATCCTCAATTATCTTCTAATATAGACGGTAGTTACGGGTATTGTCACCTTTCCTATAAAAGAAATCTTAAATGACTACAGGATATAATGACTTTCAAAAGTTTTAGGCAGATGAAATACAGCATTTTCTGTGTATGGTGGGAAATCATATTTTTAGAAAAGCAAACCAAATACAGATTTTTAGATCCAAGAATATTAGCAATGTGTTAACCTTATCTATAAAACAAATGTGACTGACAACCCTAACACTTAGACAGTTGTCAGAGCTAAGCACATATGACTCCAATGTAGGTCTTCAAAGCAAAAATATGTTGGACTACATAAAGAACAAAGGGAGGGTAAGCTTCCAATATAAGCTGTATTTTGGATAATTTTTAAAGACATCTGTAATGAAAATGCTAAAATATGCTCCTTCCTAAAGATTTGCTGGCTAAGTTAGATGTGTGTGTATGCATGAATATTTATGCTATATGTGTTTTTGTCCAACATCATGAGTGCAAAATTTCCCTGTAAATTCTATCATTTCAAACTATATTATATATAAATTTATTTTTATTTTTTATTTTTTTTGCTGTTAACTTTGCTGTTATGGCAAGTACCATGAACTTTGCTAATTATATATATATTGTTCTAAATTAGCAATGCTTAGATTTTCTCTACCTTATGAGGTGGTCCCAGAACATAGTGAAATCTGCCCATTCTGGAAAGATCATAGATTAAAAGTGAATCTGTAAAGTGAAGGAAGGTAAACATACTCCTGAATGATAATTAATACAATACATTACTGAATAGAGCATACTAACCGCGCATGTGTGTTTCAGGCCTGCATTTGTAGTCCTGAATCGACAATGCGACTGTTATCTTTTTCTATGTACATTTCATGTTCTGATTTAAAATTTCAAAATGCTTTCCCATGTCAATGACAATCTTAATAGAGTCCAATTAGTTCCACAAGGTACTTTCTGATGCACAAGCCTCTGGCTTGATTGCGGTGAATGGTGGGTATTTCCTGTGTTTAAGCCCACATATGGATTGAGTAAGGCAGTGGCAGAGAGACTACTGTTTTCCTTCACTACATCTTCATTTCTTTTTCACAGGCTAAGCCTTTTTGTTTTTCCTGGCTCTGTTGTCAAAATACTGACCAAAGTTTTGGCTCACGGTTTGGAACGCCAGGCCAAAACAATCCTCTGGAAACTAGTGTGGCAAAATGTATTTTAATCTATACATTCACTATTCAACCATGCGCATAACCACACCCATTGCCCCACTCTGTGGTTTAAAAACAACACGGGTTTGCCCCCAGAACAGTTTGATTTATATGACAAGTTTTTTCAAGCCCGCTCTATCAACATTCAAAAATGTTCTGAGGCTTGGTTTCATCACATCTCTAGTGGAAAAAAAATAAAAAGTATTAAGTACATTAAGATCTTTTCTTTTGTTTTTCTGTTTTTAAAAATAAGGTGGACTGCTTGTTCATTCTGCCAAATTTCTTTGCAAATGTTATCTGAGTGGAATCAGAAAGTAGAATAGTTAATGCAATTATTAACAGTATTTTTAAGCAGGTTACAAATAAGAAGAGTAAGAACCTTCCTTGAATGAGTCATCATACCTTCCTCTTAGGCTAATATAAAGTGATTAATTTCTTTAAGTGTCAGAATCCACCTTTTTCTTTTCTCTGTTTTTTTTTTTTTATCTTTTCAGAAGTCCTCGATCAGTTCTTTGTTAACCATAGGTTCATAGTACAAAAGAGGTGATTTCTCCCAGCCAACTTTAAACCTTCCTAGAGAGATAACTATCCACAAGTTATCCTGAAGAACTCTACTACCTGCAGACCCTGCTCATAATTATTCATCCATTTGGTCTCCTCCTCTGAATACTCACTTTATACACTTTTCAAAAGTTCTGAATATTTGAATGAATGCCAATTGCTTTTTAGGTCAACAAAAACAGAGTAAAAGTACCTGTTCCGCTCAAGATGTTTGCCTCCAACAAGGCTACATTGGAAAATTTTACTGAGTTACATTAAATTTGCCACCTGGATTTTCTCCCAGATGAACACCAAGAACTAAAGTAGTCAAGAAAATGTTCTTTGACTTTAAATTAAGTATTAAAACTTTCAGCAAAAGGCAATTTATAGCATGTGTTACAGAGAATTTTACCTTTTTTTCTCCCTATGCTGAAAAAAAAAGGAAGGGGGGCAAGTCCCTTTCAAATGTAAGCATCTCATTCATATGCAGTCTCTCTCTCTTTCTCTCTCTCTCTCTCTCTCACATACACACACACACACACACACACACACCTGATTTACATTCTCAGTAGATCTAGAATAGAGTTTTCAAAGATCCAAACTTTAGATCCTCATTTTTGAAATTAGAGAACGATGTTATTTTGGGAACATGGCATAAAAAAAGATATAGAAAATGGATGGGGTGTGTGTGACCATATTACTTTCTGATTGCTGGCGTCCACGTATTTAGGCTATCTGATAGTGCAATGTTTATTTTAATTAGTTTGAGCTTTAGACTTAATTATTGTTACCTATCCTCAAACCAATTATCATTTCCTAAACTGTAAATTTCCATGATTCAGAAACCTTCCCTGTTTGAAGTCTCTGAAGTGGTGGGTACTTTTAGATTCCAGGAATACTAGTATCTCCTAAAGGCTATCTCATGCAGGAGGCAGCTATAGGCGTCCTCCTCGTCCCTGTCTGCTAGTGCCTGCGCTCATTGTCACCAGGGCACTGGCATTCTCTGCTCACTAAAGCATCCCTGACTTCCAGCTGTCTTCACCTGGAATCCATCCAGAATACAAAACCCAGAATAAAAGTGTTGCTGGGATCCTCCACCCAAACACACGCACCCAGAGGTGGGAGGAGGGAATGATGGCCAGGACACATCTTTAGGTACAGCTCTTTGTAGAAGTGGCACATAACCCAGATGTCAATGCTCACTCAACTGTCCTGGAAAGCCCACAATTGCAATTAGATGGCCAACGGTGTACCTGGATCTCTTCCATCTAAATGAGTTGTGCTTTTCCTAAATTGTATTATATTTTGCAGCTCCCTTTTTGGACAATTAAAAACGTTTAACAATTTCATAGGAAACAAAAAATAGAAAAGCTGAAAATACCTCTAGCAACCAACATACAACTAATTGTGGACCAAGAGTTTTCATTTATGCTCTATGATCTGTTTAAATATTGGTAGAATTTAAATCACTGGATATTGGGTACAAAAATTTTTGCTAACTATAAGACTAATAAAATATTCCTTGAAAGGTAGAGAATTTTTTTTTAAATAGCAGATTTGTATTAGATGTGTAGTTTGCCATCTATTAATAATACATTGTTACTCTCTAATGTAACAGGAATACATCTGTTTTTAATACTTGCTGTATAGATTCATTAGCCTGCCAGCCCTTCTGATCTGTATCTGCAGTGGCAGAATAAATATCATAATTATTGTTATTTTTATGCCTCTATGTGCCCTTTTTATACAAGATCAGAGATGTTACTGGGTTTGCTAACATGATCCTGTTTTTCAAGTCAGGTGATTAGTATATGGAAATGTATGTCCACTCATTATGGATTGGAGATTGCAAAACGATAGCAGATAATCAAAATCATAATTCCAAATGAAAAGAAAGCAAGATTCTTTAAAAGTGTTTAGAAGGGTGCGCAGCAGGGTTTATTTTCTTTCTTACTGGCAAGAGTTTGTAACTGGATACCTTAACATTACTGAGAACATGAAAACATGAAACAAAAGTATTGATTCAAGAATTTACTGAAGAAAAGAATCCAAGTGCACACTGGCTGGTTTAGTTCATTCTTTTAAAGTAGGAGTCACAGGTACAACTTGGCTGGTCCTTCTCCTCATGCATTTTTTGACAAACATGAAAGAAAGTGTTATTTGTGTTGTTAAATTTACATTATTGCCTCTTTAATTGCATCATCTGCCAACTAGATGTAGAAATAATGACATTTAAAGGGAAAATGGCAACAATCTCCAGAAGACTGCAGTATAATGGAAAACCTAATTAATTTAACCTCACGATTTCCCATAATGGGGGAACTTCATCATTGCCACAGATGGAGCGCAGAGAATTAACAGAACTGTACATCCCCACAGACTCCACAGATTGGCTGGCCACGGGAGTCTTTCTTTTCTTTTCTTTTAAACATTTCTTCAATGCATATATTGACAGTATTTGCTCAAAGTATATTAAGAAGCCAAAATGTATGGTATTAAAAGGTGAAAAAAGAAAAACCCACTATTGCAAAATACTTGGGAGAGGCAAGACAAAATCTCTTTGTTGAGAGATGTGGGACCAAGAATCCAGTATTACCTGCAAATATTTTTTTAAGTTTAAATTGCAACAGAAAAAGAAAGCAAAGCTTAACCTCAGGAAAATGAGAAATTTGCAGGTGCCTACAGCTAGTCTTAGGAAATGTCGTTCTTCATTTTTTCCTTCCTTGAATGACTTGTAATATTTTCCAGAACCTCTGGTAATATAACAAAATGGAAATACATGAGGTTCTTGAACTCAGGTACAGGTACAACAATAGAATAGGGAGCATTTGAAAAGGTAGTTCCATCGCAGAGTATTTTTGTTGCTGTGTATTTCTGCTACAGTGAGTGACTATTTCCCTAGACATTCTGTACTACCCAAATTCATAATCAGTAAATCGGTCTTGGTGTATCCCAGCCATTTTTCTTGTAAGGTAAGGAAACCAATTTCCTTACATTGTTAAAAAAATAAATAAATAAACTGTATATGTGTTACTTTACTTTCCTTAATTGTGGATACAAGCACCATACATGTTTGATCACAGCGAACAGAGGTAATCTCAAAATGTTAACTGCAATGTCTGAGGGAACCCCAATTCCAAGACCCCACCGGTATCTCAGAGGTATTAGACAGGAAAAGCAGCTCCTCCGTCAACTTTCCAAACTGACGTTGAAAGGATTTACTCGGTTACTTCTGCGAGCAGTCACAGAAACGGGCAAAAGAACAGCTGCGAGAATCCCGAGAGAAAGAACCTGGCCGGAGTTCCAGAAAACGGCCGCACGTTCATTCAATGGTCACTCCAAGTCTAACTTGCAAGCTCTGTGTTTGGGGCGAGGACCGGCCTGTCCTGGGTCGAATTTTACCATCATTTTCTCTCAGAGTGTGTTTTTGTAAACTGCTGATCTAAGCCTCCAAAATGTCCCAAACCTCTCCACCTTCAGGAAACTGCCCACACGCGCACTCCGAAGGAGGTGGTCTTCTCAGGAAGTAGCCCTATTGTCTTGGGTTGGTGTTTAGACCCCCTTAAATGCATTGGCATCTCCAGGAAACCTAAACGGGGCATCCGCTGACCGCAGACTGCGGGACCCTGCGGACCCCACCCGGCCGCTGCGCTTCCCCGCCGGGTGTCGAGTCCCTTCCTGGGACTGGGACCCACGGTTCCCACAGAGCAGTGGCAGCCCCAGAAATTCTAGGACGCCTTTACTAAGGGCAACAGTCGTCCTGGAGTCTGCCTGCAGGACTTGTCTTCAAGCTGTTGATGTACGCACGCTTTTTTACCACTTGGATCGCGTGTTCGCCGAGGGCTGCTGGGGGAGGGACGCTAACGCTTCCCCCAACTACCCGACCATAAAGGCTCCACCCTTGTCCGGAAAAGGACTTTTGTACTTTCTACTGTTAAAGCCACCAAATGGGGGGCCGAGGAATGTCCTTAAAGAGAGGAGACTAAGCTTTCCTCACTGTAATTTTCTGCGTGCGGCCGTTTTTGATATATACAAATATATTTTGTAAAGAAATATATTACTGACCACGGGACAGTCCCCAGAACTGCGCGGAAACCGAAATGGGATGGGGGTTGGAGACTGCGTATTTTTAGAAATCAAAAAAAAAGAGCGAAGGGTTCGGTTAGGGGTTTGGGTTCATTGGAAAGTGTCAGCAAAAGGGCATCTGGGTTTGGGAGTGGTGTGCCCAGGCCTTGGAGCGCCGGGGGGGTTAGGAGGAAAACGCCCCCAAAGTGTGGTTACTCTTGGATTTTGGTTAAAGGTCTGGGAATCCGACCTGGGTTCCGATCGCGAGTCTCCACCCCTGGGCTGAGTTTCTCTCATTGCACACTTATTTACTAGCGGCTTGCCCCACGCCAAGCACCATTCTAGATGCTAGGCACATGGCGCTGTCGTCTTGGGCGTGTCACCTGGGAATGTCAGTTTCTTCATCTGCAGAACTGTAAGGTGGGACAACTAACCACAAGACCGCTAAGATCCTTCAGCGGCCCAATATGGCCAGCGTGAATGGGTGTGCCCTCCGCTGGGGGATGAGCCCCCTACTCTCGGCGGTGGGCGGGGAGTCAGACCCGATAGGCCCTTTCGCTTTGGTCACTTCTGGGCAGGCAAGATGCTATTGTTCTCTTGCTGAACTGCCAAAACAAAACTGTGCAAGGGTGCGGGATCTAATTCGTTCCGACCACCAGGGGCTCGTTTTCCTAAACAGACTTGGTGAAAACTCCCTTCGGAACTGTATCCTTAAGTCTCTAACCGTCCCTGCTGTTAGAACTGGCCTCTGCGCAAGCAGGCGACATAAGGGCCCTTTACGATCAAGTGCCAAGTGCTCGGTCGGTCCTCACCAGGCGACTCTGGCCGCGACCCCGGGTTCCACTCCCTCCTGGCACTGGGAGGAGAAACCGACTCCAGCCAGCTAGAGCGAGAGCCCCCTCGGTGGCCCGCGGCCTGCGCCGCTTGGCACTGCAGAACCCACGTTCTAGTCCTAGCTTCCTTCGAAACCTCTCTGTGTCTCTTCCACCTCTCGCCAGGCGTTTGCCTCCAAAAGACGCCGAGCCGGGAATACCAGGACGACGCAGAGAAGCGCCCCAGCCACTATGCCCCCGGGGGTCACCACGCGCCCTCCCCTGGCGCCGGCCTAGGAAAGCGCTACTCCAGCCCTGGGGTCTCAGCCCGGGGGCAGCCGGGCCCCAGAGACTTCTCGGCCGGTAGAGTCTCCCCGACGCCACAGGTGGCGGGCAGAGCGCGGATGGGCTCTGGAGCCTCTGACTCCTCGTCCGTGCGTCCAAGCTAGTGCAGAGGCAGCTTTCTGCAGCTAGATTGGCCCGGCGCCCTTCCCGCCTGCGGCCTCCGAATCCCACAGCCATCGCGCCTTCCCCTAACCTCGGTGGGCCTAAAGCCTCTACAAGCTACTGGCTCATACCTTCTGCTCCCTCCCCCAGCTGCCCCATCTTGGATCAGGAAAGCTGCGCCAAGGACTGCGCGACAGAGTTGACCCGCTGCAGCCTCGGCGGAGCTGGGGGGAGAGGCGGGGAAGAATGGGAGGGGCAGGAGGAGACCGAATCATGGGAGATGCCGTGGGTTGGGGCAAACTGATCCTCGCCGGGCTAAGCAGAAGCAGCTGCTGGTAATAGGCGCCCCTGAGAGGGAGCGGGTTTCCCAGCCCTGGACGCTCGCGGCTGCTGCGGGCGAGAGGGCGGCCGGCTTGGCCAGAGCAACCACCGGCAGAAGCGACCCGCCGCGGAAGCGCGCTCTGAAACCGCAGGCCTCAACTGCAGACTTACCTAATCTGCTGGGCCGAACCGTTCCAGAGGGCTTTCCTGGTCTGCCCTGCTCACCAAGACGTGACAAAATGCCCCCTACACCCCACTCCTCTCATTGAAAGGCGCTCTCTGCTTTTCTGTCCTTGCGCCCGAAGAAAGGTGCTGAACAGGCATTATTCAAAGCTTCATAAGGTGGGACGCTGGGATTCAGTTGAAGATCCCTCACTTCCTTCCTTCACACCCAGCATCCTTGCAGAGGTGGCCAAACACGTCCTATTGTTTCTCGAGGTCTGGCCGCAGGGACGTGCTTCACTCGGAAGTAATTCTTCAGTTATCTTTTCCCAAGTATTTCTAAAAAAGCGAAATAAGGAAATGCCTACTGTAGTTTCAGAAGCTTAAGTAAAGTATTAGACAAGTGTTTGCAAATGAATAATTTGGAAACTTGGGAAAATTTCTAATAATACACGACAAACCGTAACAACTGGTTTTATCCATTATTTTATATCTCTCTGTTATCCACCTGAATATAAAAGGCCGTGATTTTATGTAGTGTACATAAACCACAGGCATTTGGCATCTGCTCACGTTTTATCTTGATACATTCACGAATTGGCAGTTGGCCTGCAAAACTTATGTATTTAAATTCTGAAAAAGAAATTCAACACTTTTTAATGCAGCGTATTTTTGAATTGGGGGAAGGTTGTCTGAAGAATGCTTCCCCCAGGCCCACTGCTGTGATAGCCTCTTGTTCTGCGACTTAACTGTTATCTAATAATAAAATCTTTGTGGTCCCAGAATATAATCAACGTAGAATTTCTTTCTTTGGATGTTTACATCATGCAGAGCTTTCCTTACAATCTTGTTAAGTGTTTTGTTTAATACAAGAAAAAACAAAACACAGCATTCTTGTGGGGGAATAATTTTTCTTAAATCTTGACTTGATTGAGATAGCCATACCATTTAGGTTTATCTTCTCCTTTCCCATAGAAAATTTGTGTTTGGTGTACTTATCAAACGAAACATCTACATTGACAGACGTTTGTCTTTTCATTTATTTACAATATTACATATTTTTTTTAGCAAAAAGGAGGTACATTCTGACACCTAACAGCTTCCAGAAACCACTCTTTTTTTTTTTTATCTATCTACCTGTTTAGCTAGACAAAACGTGTAATAAAAGAATGTCTTTTCATTCTAATTAATGTCTTTCTAATTCTTGAGGTCTTGTGAGCTCTCTAAACGAATGAAATTTGAATGCCTTGTTTGAGGAAGTTTACATATGTCTGTCTTGGATTTGGAAGAAGAAACTGTTCATAATCTTTGGGAAAATAGTCTACCACAGCTTCGGGAACAGCATCTCTTTGAGGTTTCCCCGGCAAAAATCCTCCCCGCCGGCGTGCTAGTGCATTGACGTCCGTAACCCGTCACGTTCAGACTTTCATCTCCCCTCTTCCATTTTTACTGGATAAGTACAGCTGTGAAGAACCGAAAACAATACACATTGAAAAAGCATAAGGGAGATTGTCGAATCCTCTAGCTTCACCATAGTTTCTAGTTTCACTTCTCTCCTCCCCGCCTCCCCCACCCTCCTATCCCGTTTGCAGGACCACGTGTGCGGTTCTGCATCCCACAGTCTGTTCTCGAGTTTCTTATACAGTTTTTGTTTCTTCCCTCTCAAGTAGTCAAAAAAAAAAAAAAAATGCCAAGAGGGAAAAGGGCCTGAACTGGAAGTGCAGAGCTGGCAGGGAGAGCTATGGGTCGCGCCTGCACACAGGACCAGGTCCCAGAGTCCCCCAGGACTTTCTGAGAACTGCCTCAAAAAACGGTGGCTGCCTGGGCTTCGGGACGGAGCAGCGCCTGGCATGACCAGCCGGCAGAAAGCGAACTCGACGAAAAAAGAAAACCCTCCCGTCCGAGGTGAATTTCCCGGAACTATCTGAACCCGGCTCCAGACGTCTCTCGGCCTTTTGTCCTGCGATTCCTCGCGCGCGACCTCCGGCGCTCAACGCACCTCCTGCCCCCCTTCTCTCTCCACCTCCAATGAGCCGTCCACTTTTGATCCTTGCAACCACAATCCAACTATCTCTTCAACTGTAAACACCTCTTTCTCATGCAAACGGTTTGATTGGCATTTCTAGATCACACGCTATTAATTTTCACTGGAAATCCTCTCCCAACAGCACACAGCTCAGGTGAACGCACAGTGCGTTTTGCTTCCGGTCGTTGGGATTGTATCTGATGGCACGCAAGGATTCTTCCAGTTGCTGGAATGAGACTCAGACCTATTAAATATTAGTGATTTGAGACAGCTGAGAAATTAAACATAACTTCAAAGATGAAACATGTACGTGATCACAAGGCAGTGACCACAGGGCTCATGTGTTTCCTTGTTTATGTATGTATGTGTGTGTATGAATATCTCATTGTACTCTCAAATATTTCACCCCGGTTGATCACCAGTGGTTTCTTTAGTTGATTGTGAAATGATTTGAATTTTCCTTTTGCCCATATGAATCCCATGATTTCAAGGGAAATATCTACATGATGTTATATTTAGGCACAATCCTGGGCTAGCCATTTCTTCATTATCTTCAGCAAATTAAAAAATGAAATCCTGGGACAAAGATTTCAGAATAAAATGGTCATTAGTTGTCATTCTGAAAAGTGCAGGCTAAAATTTACCCTTTGGAGTCCTTCCTTTCAAATTCACCATGAACATATGGTTTGGGGCTATATGATTCAGTGAACATATTAAATTTAACATCACGTAAAAGCACTGGTTTAAGTGATGTTAATAAAACATATTTTAGTTTTGTTCCTTAAAGGATAGTTTAAGAATAATACATTTGTTCAATGGAAGAGAATGCCCTAGCAAAGCAATACAAACAAACAAAATATCTGGTGTTATGACAGAAACCACATGGAAGCAAAGAATAAAGCAAAACAAAATAGAAAAAACAGATTACAAAGCAAAACAAAAGAAGTCAGCCCCAATCATCAATTCAGCTCTCTGAACACATACATGTATCTGACTGATATTCAGTGACACGTTAGGTTTTTTATTACCAAAAAACCACCGAGTTCCTCAGTGCCTCTTGTTACATATTAAGACATAAAGACAATTATAGGTTGGAAACATAATTTTCCCTACTCTACATATTTTATGCTTATCAAACAAGGTATTGTTTGCTTTCTTTCTTCCACTACTCCTTCGCCACTAATTTTGGCACTTTAGTGGTGCTTGGTTTGGCATACCAAGGCAAGGAAGTTTTACTGCTACTTCTAGAACTATTCTTAAGGCTTATTGTCGACCAATAGTGAGCTGCTTGTTTTGTCTAAATGGGCCTCAGTCCATAGTCCACGTTTTTATAGCATAAACCCTTTATATTGTATCTTTCCAATGAATCCAGGATCTCATATCCTGGACTTTCTGAAATAAGGATACAGATGTTTATTTTTGCATTATGACAGAACTCACAGAATGGAATAGATTTCTTTTAAAAAGAGTTTAATGGGGCGGCGCCTGTGGCTCAGTGGGTAGGGCACCAGCCCCATATACCGAGGGTTACAGGTTCGAACCCAGCCCTGGCCAGCTAAAACAGCAGTGGCAACAAAAATAGCCAGGCGTTGTAGAGGAAGCTGAGGCAAGAGAATCGCCCTAGCCCAAGAGCTGGAGGTTGCTGTGAGCTGTGATGCCATAGCACTCTACTGAGGGCGACAAGGGGAGACTCTGTCCCCAGCCCCTCCAAAAAAGAGTTTAATGGTAATTTACAATGAAAGCCAACCAAAAAACTATCAGCTATCTTCCCAGAGCATGGTCAGGAAATATTATAGCAAATGAGATTTAACCTAGATAAGTGAAAGTAGTATGTCTGGGGAAATATAATTTAAAGGTCATAAACTTGGGGTCCAACTCCCCACTCTTCTTGAGTCAAACTTCTAAGTATCTCGATTCTGCTGGCCATTAGGGTTTACTTGTAGAATGCGCAGTTTTATATTAAATCATATTGGAAAAGCAGTACATTAAATATTTTCAAAACTTCACCCGCAATTATATTCTTGAATGAGGAAAAAGTGTTGTTTTTAAAATTTCCTATTTGTGAGAAAGAATATTAAATCTTATGCTTGTCATATGATACTATAGAAATATAAAAAACCCAATTAAACTACTGCCTTTTGGGGAGAGAAGGGAATATGTGACTGCCATATTGAGGAATCATGTTTTGCCAAAGCACTTGTTAGATATCATCACTTCACAAAGGTAAGGCCAACTCAGAAATAAATACGTTAATAGGTAGAATGAACTGGATAAAAGTAAACTAGAAGCCCAGGAAAGCCTCATCTGTAACAGTAGTGGACAAGAAAAAGCACATATACAAATGTATGTATATATGCATATATATGCCAAGAGGAAAAAATGATAAGAGAAAAATTAGGTAAGTTAAATAAGCAGAAACATTATACCTCAATAAATTTGGAAGATGTTACTTAAAAGGAAAAGTTCACTAGAACAGGGTTTCTAAAAAATCAAATATATGATAAAATGTATCATAGTAATTATGAAACATAGGCTAGGGGTAAAAACATCACTTGAAAATTAACCTTAAATTTTTGTTTAGTAGAAACATGGCCAAGACTCCAAGGGTTGCATTTCTCACTTGGTCTCCATGCTACAACTGCATAAAGGTAACAAAGACACTTGTTCCCTTCACCTCAGATCCCTTTGCTGCATACCTCCAAAATTTTCAGTGTGATTAAATAATCTGGTGATGCCCTTTAAAAGTCTTAAGAGGAGGAAATGTACCTTTTAACTTGAGTCAACAATGGCTGGTTTAAACACAAAAAAACAGTCCTATTCTATTAAGAAACTGAATGAAAATGTCAAAATTTATGGCTCATGTAAGTTCCTGCCTAGTGAGTTAACGTCTCCTTGGTTTACTTCATGTATTTTGTAGAGGGCCAGTAGGCACAGAAAATAATTTTCAGATTATGGACTATTACAGTAGACTGAAGAGTACACATACTTATTCATGAGATAAAGGTCCTTATTTATAGGATAAAGCTGAGACACTGTCTTTGTCTTGCTTTTAACTTTCATTGGTACTGTTTTTCTAGCGCCTTCCAGATGCACTCTATACTGAAAGAGTTAACATAATTCCTACCATATTAAGTGATTTAGCTAAGTGAAGGTAGAACTGCCCAGTTTTGGAAAAAATGGTCTATCCATTAAAAATGCCTTTAACTGTTCCTGTACATAAGAAAATTCCTAACTCTCACCTGGGGCCAGGGCTTCACTTTTAGCTGTTCCCCTGTGGTCCAGTCTTCTCTCACTGATAGTCAGGAATAAATCTTGATCTCAATTGTGGGCCAGATCTTCATTCTTCTTCTTAAGAAGAATTCCAATAGGAACATTTAGCAAGTTTTTCTACATGAAATTATCTTACCGAGCTAATGGATTTTTCAAAATGTGTGTGTAGCAAATGTGCGTGTGTGTATGTGTGTGTGAAGGAGAGAGAAAGAGAAATTTCTTTTGAGTCAGGATTGGTCACACATACCTAACTTGTCAGTGAAGGCAGAATATAAATGCTCAAAGAACTACAAAATACCTGTTGATTTTTGCCCTTTGCCTTCTGTAGATGCGTATTTGAGAATTGGACTAGAACCTGAGTCGAAATGCACATTTCTGTCACATGTGTTCTGTGTTTATACCATAAGCCAGAGTATAACTCTACCCTTCAGCAATTTTTGTACTTCCATGTGCAAAAAACTTTGTCATTTCTTTATTGCACATAAGGTAGGTTAAGGACAGCAGTTAGGATTAGCATTTTACAACATGTAAACAAACAGTGAATGTTTTTAGTCCAATATAAACTCATAGGTACATAATTGAGTCTTTATGGCACTTACTAGTTGCTTACATGAAAAGTCTACAGATAAATATATCTATATAGCCATCAATACATGAATATAAGCTCTCATAGTTATTCTCACTTGTATAATTAGAAATTATGTTTTGGCTTGGTGTTGCAAAGGACATTTACATTTTTATTGAAAATTTTAGTCATACATGTATTCACATAAAATTGAAAAATTAAGTATATTTTATGTAAAAAAAATAAACCTATCTTGGGTGGTATAAGTCATTTGCAGGTTGTGACCCTATACCCAGGCAGGACTGTAAATCCTCACTGTGTGCCTGTGACTGATTTGGGATTTGGATTTCTGATTTGGCTGAGTGATGTGTAAAAACCTCAAGTAGTCAAGAGATCCCTTGGCTGTGCATCTGAGGGGCCCAAGAGCATTGTTTATTCCAGCAAGTGTCTGGAATGCATTATACTCCATAAATTGGCTTCTGCTACTCCCGTTTTGGAGAATATGAAGAATTTTATACTGAGCTAAAGTAAATGTACTTTGCGCAAATAATTTTCCTTAACAGAAAATTCTGACTCTATCTTCTGAACCTAGTTGTGCCAACATTATAAACACATGGCATTTCTAAAAAAAACAACAACGAAATAATTCTCCACACTTTCCAATTCAGAAACTGGTTCAAAATTTAGATCTGTTTTTATCAAGAGGCCATATGAAACTAATTTTCAGAAATTAAAAAAATAAAATGTATGTGTGCATATGTGCGTGTACGTGTGTGTATGTGGGTTGTGAATTGTTCTCTCAAATTTTAGGAAATACCAGGATAAAGGACCAAAATAATTCTTGTATTAATACATACAAACTTTAGATGACATGTTACTTCTGGATCATAAAGATTGATTTTTTAAACATGATTTTCAAATACATACCATGCCTGAAGTCTCTTTGATGAGAGAAATTTTCATTGACTTTGGTGGATTATTTAGAAGACACTTATATTTGGTAGTTCGGAGTCGTTTTTCTTCCCTCCTTTAAATAAAATTTTTCATCACCTAAGCTTTAAGAAATTCTGGATTTGCTTTTTTATGTTCTGGAGATTTTTTATATTTATGAAGGGGAAGAAAGGATAAACAGTGGATTAAAGAAAGCAAAGCCATCCTCATTGACTAGATAATTTGTTTAATATTTCTAGTTGAGAAAGGTATTGGTGTCTTAATGGACTAACAATTTATCAACGCATTGAATTCTACAAGAAGCCTCCCTCACCCCAATGTACATGGTTTATTTTGGAAAATTTCTGGGTCCACCTACATATAATCATCAAACACTTCAGGACCCCCAAGACACTCTTTGTGTAGATTGCTCATTATTCCCTGTGTGTTGATCTTATCTCAGGATCAATATAATCTGTGGTCTTTGAAGGTAAAGAATTAGGTCTCATTGTTCTGACTCCAACCTCATGGTATCCAGCACAAGTCAACAGTTACTCGACGACTGACAGCCACAATAGGACAGAGTGTGAATCTAGAAGATTTTGAAGGAGTGTATGCAATAATACGGGCATTCAGGCTTGCTTTATACTTTCTGAGGCCCTTTGCTTACGTTATCTCATTTGATGAGATAATTGAGTGGGGGTTGGGGAAGGGATTTCATTGGGGGGAGAGAAGAGCCAAGAGTTTGATGCTCTTTGAAAAGTGATGAGTCCTTACAAGAGCAAATCATCAAGGTATTTGCGTATCTTTCACTGCTTGTGATTGGATTCCCTAATCAAGTAAGAGGAAGTTCCTGAAGAAGGAATATCTCAGATTACGGGCCTGTAAGGGAAGCTTCAGCCAATGCTGAACTACTTTACAAGGTGAAGGAGGACTCCCTATCTCCAAAGAAGCTAGAGAAACAGAGAAACTTTGGGGTTGTGGAAACTAACCCCCCCCCCCCCCCAAGGGTTCCTTGATGCAAAGAAAGACAAAAAGTTCAGAGGAAGGGATAATGGGCTGGCCTGGGCATTTAGTCCAGGCTCCCCCGCACGAATTTGGGGTGATCCATTTAGCCTTCTTTGCTTCAGTTGCCCTATCTTTTTACAAAAAGAAGTTAGGGGCACATATCTTTAAGACTACTTTTAAAGTTATTAGAATCTCGGATGTTTTAGTAAGTGTTAGGCTCGTTGTATATTCCTTTATATTCTTAGCTACCCCACCAGAAAAAATTAACGAGTCACCCACCCATCCTTCCCTCTGGACCACCTAACTTCCCGGCGGTACCAGAGCGAACCCCACCACCATCCTGCTGTGTCTGAGGCCTCTGGGTCAGAAACGCTGCAGGGGCCGCGGCGGCAGAGACGCCCCGCGGGGCAATGGGCGGCGGGCCGCTCTGCTGGGCGCGGAGGGCAGTCGGCCGGGGAAGGGCTGGGGGTGGGGTGGGGGGTGGCGGGTAGCGGCCCCTGGCCAGCGCCAGCCTGGGGCTGCTGTGCACTCAGAGCCGCGCCAAGGGCACCCCGCGACCCTCAGGCACAGGCGCGTCCAAAAAAGAAAGAAAGGAAAAAGCCACCACGCCGAGCAGTGGCTCGAATTTCTGGAAGGAGAAGCAGGGATTTTGCCCTAAACACCGAGATTGAACCCCTTTTAGCGCTGACCTGGCCTCTCCATTACCCATTTTCGATTTGCTTTGGGAAGAACTGGTTCCTCAGCCCCGCGTCGCCGAAGCTGTGACACGAGTAAGTCCAGCGGCGGGGCCCGGTGACCGCGCCGGCCCCTGCGCCCTGCGGCCACCTCCGCGCCGCGCTCCCGCCCTGCCCGCCGCTCCGCCCGCGCTGGCCTCCGGGAGGGCTGCGGTGACGAGGAGACTGTTGTGAAACTAAATCTGATCCCCGGGCTGCCCGGCAGCAGCGGCCCCACCCGGGGCAGGAGGGCGGCGACCGGCGCCCGGGGAGCCGCGGAGGGGGGTCCCGGCTCCGGGGAGCGCCGCCCGAGCCCCAGCCCGCCCGGGCCGCCCCCGAGGCCGCCGGCTCCGCCGAGGGCACCGCCGCCAGGTACGCCGACCCCCCACCCCTCGAGGGCGCGCGAAAATGGGGGCCGCGCGTCCAGCGGAGGGGGCGGGATGTCGCCGTCGCCCCCGTGCTGGGCAGCTCTAAGGCGCTGCACGTGGAGGGACGTGTCTCGGGACACTTTGCTTTCCTTCGGGGAGGTGGTGACTGATTGCGACCAAGGGGGTTGGAGGGCAGGGTCATCTTGGCCTTATTTGAAGTTTGATTGCTGTCTTAGACATGTGCTAAGGCCCGAAGCTCCACTAATGGGAAACATTTGGGGGGCTGTCCAGGCGAGCCCAAATTTATTCGTAGTACTTTCTGGCCCCGGTAGTTCTTTTCTTTGGCCCAAAGTGGTTTGATTGCTCCAAATCAAAGAGACCAGTTAAAAGAAGTAGAGGGGGTCGACATGTCGAGGAATTATTATTTCAGTGAATAATTAGGAAAGGGAGGAAAAATAAACAAGATCTCTGCTTTACTTTTCTTGCGGGTTGGGGGTGGATGGGTGGGGATAATGTATACTGTGTAAACAGTTTTCATCGTTTTCTTTACATTAACTAAGACCCACTTCACTGTTTTGGTCTAGTAGCCAGACTAACTAATGCTAGGTAGGTAAATCAAATATAAAATTCAAGACTTCTTAAAAAATATCAGATGAATATTTTGGAGAGGGACTCAAATCTGTCATGCAGTATGCATTTACTGTGTATTCACAAGAATCAGAAAGTGTGTACTCAGCACAGAGGATCCCAGTTGCAAGCAAGGAGGGCAGGACTAATGTGGGAGTGAGACGGCTGTGTTGGCCAATGCAGGGAGTCTTCTGTTCTGTGCAGAGACCCCAGTACTCTAACTGTCCTGTGTCTCTAGGTCCAAGCTGTTCATTCAGTCAATACTGGAAAACAATAGTGGCTGCAGTGTACCAGCTATCTTGTTACATGGATAAAAATAGTTTCTGTGCTAAAGGAGCAATCTGGTGAACCGTTGTGACCCAATGTGACTAGTGCCCCATAAGGGAAAAAGAAGATGAGCAAGGCTTTCTGGAGGAGCAGCCTGGATAGGTCTAGGGAGCCATGTAGGAGTCTGGGTGGAAGGTGGATTGACTGGGTGGAGAGCTGTTGGCATTATGGGCATCTGGAAGTAGTGTGGTGTTGCTGCAGGTGAGCAGGAGAGGCCTGGAGGAGGGTGATGAGCTGAGATGGTAGCTCAGAGTAGAAAGGACTTGAATGTCAGGCCAAATCAGACTAAATCAGGTCTATTCCCTGCTTAATAGAAAACACAGTCTAACATGTCTCCCCGTTTGAAACATATGAAGGCCTTGGAGAGAAGGCAGAGCAAAGTGCTAATTAAGATAGGTTACAAAGTAAGAACTGAAAAAGATCTAATAGTAGAATTTAGCCTATAAAAAAGTCAAAATATTCACAAAAAGTAATTAAAGAGAGAGAGTGGTACAATAACACTATTGATTTACTAATTGTTATCTTAATAGCTTGAAATGCAGCTTCTGAAAGTGTCTAATTCTCCGTAAGCAATTGACTTACATGATGTAACTAATGATTTTGGGATGGAAATCTAGAGACAATTAAGTATATTGCCTCATGGTTCCAAGACCACCTTTACAAAGTGCATCCATTTCTTGAGTGTGTACTGTGTGTAGGATGCATTGCCAATGTTCTTTATCCTGTTAGATGGCATTAATGTCATTGTACTGATGAAGAAATGGATTCAAAGAGATTAATTTTTCTAAGATTCTAGAGTTGATAAGCAACAGAGTTACAGACTCAACTCCCTAGCTTCACACCTCAAGTCGTCAGTAGTCATTTTTTCCTACCATTTGGCTCATCAGGACTTGCTCTGCTTTTGGATTTCTCCCTTGGTTATTTCTATGGTGAAAGCTAAAGTAATGGTTTTTAGGTTGGAGTATTATATGAAACTAACAGATATCACAGTCTTTGGCTTACAGAATCTTGAGTCAAAGATCTGAGTGGGCTTGACTGATAGGCAGAAACTAACAAGATGAGAATTGCACAGAGATAAATCAGTTCCCCAAACATAGAGCAGATGAATTATGGGTTGAAAACAGGTTGTTTGCTGGAGAATTTGAGCTTTGTTTCTAAAGCTCAGTAAGGGCCAGTGTGTTCCTATCCACAGGCGTGGCCTATGGGAGGTGGATCAGAAAGTTAAGAAACTCATTTAAAAAAGATGAGTTTGGGGGCCTAGAGAGGTAAGCCCTCAGGGAATATCATCATAATCTTCAAATATGTCCAAGACTATTTTGTATAGGAGGTTGTTAAAATATGTTTATACTGGTGTAGAAAAAAAAATTCACCCTAAAGAAGAGAGTTTGATGGGTCTATTTCAGCTTAGTATAGGAAAACACTAAACTTCCTAGCACTAGATCAGCTAGCTTGACAAACTGGTAAATTGTTATTGGGGGACGGGAATGTTCAGGTTGGCTATCTGCCAAGGATGTTTCAGATGATTTCTGCCCCAGGGGGAAAGAAATTTAGATTCCTCAGTATCCTTCTATGACCCCATCACAACATCCCTTACCATGTATGTTTCCATCATGTTAAGCCACTGGGTAACTATTTTCTCATGGAATTGTGGGGACATATATTTTCTAAACCTTTCTAGCTTTGCTCTAACATAAGTTGTCCTTCAGTTTTAAAAAAAGAGTGAAAGTCAAAGAAACCCTGAGTCAGTGCCTCTTTTCTGACAGCTTAATGCTTTCTCCATTACTGTCTTTTTATTTTTGTTTTTTTGGCCTCTGAGACTGCAGTTTTGCAGACTGATTCCATCAGGCAATTCTTATTCTGGTCAAGAAGCAATAAAAAGGAAGAGTCAGCATCCAGGAAATGAGGAAATTGCTTTGCGAAACTTTAGTTGTGATTGTCAAGGGTCTTGGGGGGTACTGTGGTATTGGCATAAAATAGGGAGGCCTTTATTCTTCCATCCCTGATTTAATTCCTAAAAATATTTAAACCTAAAAGATCATACTAATTATTGGCATATCAATTGAACCTTAATATTAAGGAACATTATATGCTTTCTAATCCTCACCTCTTAAACTAAGGATATATTTTTCAGCTCTTCTTTTACTTCTACAACGAAGAATGAACATTATTGGTTTTGAACCCCTACAATTTATTCAAGTAAGAATAAATGTCACATGCATCCAGACAAAGATCAACACAACACCACGTTTAATTTGGAAGGTCAGGCACTTGTCATTATGCTTTTCACCGGGTATATGAAAGAAGGCAGTCATGATCGAAACAGCTTCTTACTTTCTTGATGTTACTGGGAAGAAGAGGTTGACTACTTATAGGTATGTAATTGTAGCATATTTTCAAAACTCAACTTTATTAGGTTAGTAGCTCAATGTATTTTGAGAGGTATGTGCACCCATGTAACCACCACCCTGAACATACAGTACACTTTCAACACCCCCAAAAGCTCCCACACGAGATTCTGCAGTGGCCCAACTCCCTGCTCTGTCATCACGGATGAGTTCTGGGTGTATTTTTAATATCTTAAGATGCGTTTAGTGGTAGATCTTTCTATATGAAAGTAAAGAAGTAGATATTTCATATCTCTTCTCTTCCATTTGAATAAAGTAGGAAAATTCATCAATTTAGCGGTAGTCATTTGGACCACAGCAGACATAAGCACTGAACGGAGCCAATTTTGTTTGTCACCACTTGCTCTGAAGCTTAAGTTATTTTACAACTGAAACTGCGGACTTAATAGGTTAACAGGCTGTTTCCATGATATACATTGTATGAAGACAACATTTGTGTAGGACTAGCAATGCCCTCATTTCAGGAGATGCATCAGAATCAATACAGCAACCTGGTAAATTTCAGATAAGTTTATTATGTATGATTACATAATGTTTTAGATTATTTTGTCTTATACACCTGAATTTCCTCGTTACACTAGGATTTATAGAGCTGTGGTTCTCCAACTCCACTGCTGTTCCCCAAATCCCTCATCGATGTTAATATTATAAACAGTGTAAGTGCTATATTAAATAATTTGTAGGTTTAATGTTCTTGAAAATATAATTTGACTTAGACTTTAGTAACTAAATATCCGTGCCATCATTCTAATAAGCATCAGCTCATGTAACTTGCCACTTGCCTTGAATTTTTCATTTGAAGTTAGAAGGAAGTTATATATGGTGGTTGCAGAAATCTAGTCATGTTTATTTTGAAAATAATATGTTTATTATTAGTCATAATAATAATAGTAGTCAATATGTTTATTATCTAGTCATGCTTATTTTACAAATAATAGACAGGCTTCATATTAAAAATTTTAAATCAGCAGCACCAGTAAATGAGTGGAAAATCTATAAAAGATAATTAGTGTAGACATTTATTTCTATAGAAACCACATTGACAGCTATAGAAGACTTTTATCAAGGTAGACTGTTTTTATTAATGGCTTTAATGGTTGGGATGTGCCCCTTCACTATTTGGAAGACCGAGGTGTACATGATTTCTGAGTCTGACTTATATGTGTACGACTGATCTTGGTTTTCCTAAATACAACCAAATTTCTTAGGAAGGTGAGGAAAGCAAAGAAGAGCTGACAGACAAGGTTTCTTGTGGCTTCCACAGTAGTGAGTTGAGAAGGTCTCTGGAGGTCATTGATCCAGTGGTTCATTTCACGACAGGCTCCTGTTTGTAAATTTTCTTAGAGACCCCTTGATTTGATATGTTTATTCAATCTGTAGTTGTAGTCTTCTGGGGACATATTTCAGAATAGCCCTTTTCTTTGCTGTAAAGCAATGTTCAACTACTAGTTTCCTTTTGCTTCTCAGGAATGTTAGATAACTCAACACCTGGTGAGAAGGCAGAGAATAAAGTGATGGTGTGTTGTAATGAAAATATTCTTCCATCCAAGGAGCCACAAGTTATAAATAGTGTTGATGGGTCTCTGGTTCATTAGAGATGATTAATGTGGCATCTAAAATATAATCTGTTTTTCAAAATCAGCAGGAAAAGTTAAAATACATATAATGTATAAAATTACAAAAAGAAAGATTGTTTTCTTCCCAAGCATATTACTTCCCACGTCTCCTCCCAGCCTATTTTTCTTCGATCTAGAAGGTCTGTCCCAGTGGCCTGTCTGGCGTGACCCTTTCTCTGTCTACTTCATCCTCTGTAATCTACACACATATCCAACTTCTCCTTTCTAAATCTGTTGTTCTGAAAATAGCCAGGATGTGTGCGATGAACTAGAGCTAAAATACAGTCAATTTTTTGTCTGTAAGGTGAGACGATATTGCTAATTTTTTCAACTGCCTGGTTTTAGCTGATGGTTAGAAAAAGAATAGTAAGTGGATTTAACTGAACCTGGAAAATTTTAGGTTTAGAGCTCATGAGTACTTTTTTCTTGTTTAAGCAGTAAGGGCTGTTTGTAGAATTGCGGAGAAAGATTGGCAGCCCAGTAGGAGTTTAAGTGATAGCATGAATGCACAGAAAAGATTTGTGTTTTGCATGCTTTACAGTTTCTGTGTTTAGAACCATTCTGTATTTTGAATGTTCTTTGGCTTATTGATTGCAATCGGGTATGAAATACCACTTCTGAATATGCGCTGCTGAACTCTTATCAGTCTGACTATAACGTCATCGACTTAATAATGCCTCTGGGTCCCTAAGGGGGATTTTGAACAATTGCAGATTTACATCATATTGAGTCTCCATTTGATGTTTTCTTGTAAGGTTTGTTTTAGTAATACCTAAATCCGACAGCTATTTGCCAGTGAATTTCTACCCCACTCTCCAAAGTGAGGAAAATGAGAGGAAGTTCCTAAACTTTCCATTAATGCTGTGATTAAAGAGTTCACCTAACAAAGTTAGCTTTTCATTGACAGTCCCACATTTTGCTTGCAAAAACTGTGACTGAGTTCTCCTTTCTCACTTTCCCTGGCCGGGTTTCTCTAAGGGTAGGACCGAAGCAGGCAAGTTCCCTCAGGTGTTGAAAAGAACAGTTCAAATGGGGCCATCACTGGGGGTTCTTCCTTGCCTGGGAAGCCGCCTGCCTGGTTCTGCCCGGCAACAGACACCAGGCAAACACCTGGCCTGGGACTGTGAAGGCAAGACAGAAGTTCTGCCACCTGGAGCAGTGGGGGCCCTTCCTCTGTCTCCTGTGGGCTGTGGTGGCCTTCGAAGTGGCTGCTTGCCACTGTCTGCCCTTGGAGAACAGCATCCCAGGTGGCCCCACACAGCTAGAAACTCTGAAGAGTCGGGCTGTGTTTAAATGCACGCCTAGTCCAACACAGTGCCACTTTTTCTCAATGTTTAGTTGAGTTGATCTTTTTTTCCTGCTTAAGGAGTTGGGAAACACATTTCAGAAGAGGCTTTTCCTCTATGATCAGGGTGGATAAATAACCCCACGTCTTGGTTCTTGCAGGCAGGGTCCCAGGATACCTTTCAGTACTGTTTCTTTAGGAGAGAATCTTTCACTTTGGTGGCCTCCAGCAGGGTGAGCTTCCACTGTGTACATATACAGCAAGGGGCACCCCTCTTCTGGAAGGTGCCATCATAGTTGACTCCAGGGTGAGTATGTAAAGGATTTGGCCATTTGGGGTAAATGCAAAGGAGGGTGATTAACCCAGTTCCCTGCTTTAGCAAGATGAATGTTACAGATGGTCTTTGAATGGGTAACGGCCACCAGATTTATGGCACCCTGTGCGATAGGGGCACCTCTGATATCAAGACATCTGTCTCTGGCACTCCCCCCATCTCCTCATTCCACTCATCCTTCTATCAGTGTGTACCATCCCGTGCCTCCAGTCACCCTCTACTTAGATTAGCCTCCCCACAAAATGAGTCTTGGGCTTATTTTTTAGGAACCACTCCTAAGTTTAATCAAAGTCCTTGAGAAATTCATCTCTGAGTTTACCTTCATGGGTGCTTATGTGTGGGTCTACACAATGTTATGAGTAGCTACTCTCTAGGTATGAGGCAGGTGGTAGGTAAGGAGGTGCATAGAAAGACATCATGTCACCCATTTTTGCTCCATCCTGTTTTTTGGAGTACTCAAAACAAATGCTCAGGAACAGAAATGTGATGGATGCTTTTTAAGTTGATCGAATGATAGCACCATCATCTAATTGCCCACCTAATTCTAGCTCAGAGTTTGCATGTATTGAAAAGTTGTCATATGTCAACATCATTCATTCAGAATGTTTAACGAGTGCCATGTGTGACAAGAGAGCAGGGCGTGGTCTGAGCCCTCGTGGAGCTGCAGTCTAGTAGGGGGGATAGGTGGAGAAATAATTGCCAAGTGCTATAATGGAGGCAGGCTTATTTATAAACCATGAAAGATCAAGTCCAGTAAGGGAATTAAGGGTTTACCAGTGCCGGGCTCCTAAGCATCTGTAGACCCAGTCATGTCATGTATTTCATGGTTTGGATCGACATGTAGAAATCTGGAAACAACTATGCTGATTTAGGAAACACTGGAGGATTTGTAAATAGAGTCCATGACTCTCAGGGATTTCTGGATTTTGGAGTGGTAGTCTTTTTTACTGGAGGCATCTACTTGAGGTAGATGAATGCTGACTGTTTTGACTTCTCAGTGATCTCTGTCTTTTCTTTTTAGCCCAGGAAACAATAACAAACATGATATTTAGTACAGAATAGTTTCATCTTCAGCAGAAATAAAATTACAAATGAAATACCTTTCGTGCTCATGTAACTTGACCATTCTTAATACCTTAAATTGCTCAGTAAGTTCAACATGGAAATACAGGGAAAGAAACACATGGGAAATAATCCTGGAATATCAAATATACAGATTTTGATTGAAACGTGTTCTCAGGACAGGTATGGAGAAGATAGGAATTTGTGGGAAATCAGAGGGGGCTTTGTCTCGGGGCTGCTCCCTTCTGTGAGGAATGAGACCGGGCTTTGTCTCACCCTATGTAGGCGCACCGTGGGCAATTTATACGAAAGCACTTTGTAAACTGTAAAGTGTTTAAGCAATGTAAGACAGGATTATTATCAATATGTTGAAATCCCACTTTTGTGCCTAGAAAAGTCAATATGCCTCCCAAGAGTAAGTTAAGCAATGAAAAAGAGTCTAGTATATTCTGTAATATCTGTTTCCTAATTATGCAAGGAATTCTCTAAAAGCAGTGCTGGTGAATTTTAAGATTACATTCTGAAATTTTGTACAATTCAAAATAGAGTAGTACATTGTGTTTTTTTAGTGTCATAGATCATAAGTACATTTGTACGATTTTTATTTACTAACAACTAGAAATTATAAAACTGTTTCTTATTACAATTATGAAAACATGGTGCTCTAATAAGGGCTTTCAAAATTTTAAGAATTTGTTTAAGAGTTTTATTTTGTCTAAGAGGCATCCCCTTTGTGTAGACCATGGGTTAGGATATTTTGTAGCATTGATAATTGTGAGTAAAACAAACATAAGGGAGAATTACTTTATTTTTATTTATTTATTTTTTGAGACAGTCTCAAGCTGTCAGCTCATAGCAACCTCAAACTCTTGGACTTAAGCGATTCGCTTCCCTCAGCCTCCCAAGTAACTGGGACTACAGGCACCTTCCACAATGCCCTGCTATGTTTTTTTGTTGTTGGAGTTGTCATTGCTGTTTGGCAGGTCTCAGGTCAGGTTTGAACCCGCCAGCCCCAGTGTATGTGGTTGGGTCCCTAGCCGCTGAGCTACAGGCTCCGAGCCAGGGAGAATTACTTTAGCATTGCCAAATTGCTTCTCATATGAGCCATACTTAGAATATTTTATCTGAAAAACTTGTGTGTAAATACATGTACTCGTTAAGTTATAAAATATAAAATATTTGTATAAAATATAAAACTATAAGATACCCAGTTAAAATCTCCCATTTCATAGATGAGAAAACTGAGGCTCCGAGAGCCTGTGTTATTTGCCTGAGACATTCACCTGTTCAGTGGCAGTCAGAATGTAAATTCAGATTTCTTGACTTCCATAACAGTGGTTTTTCTAACACGCTAGCAAGCAGAAATTCTCTTTATGAAAAGTGATACTGAAGTTAAACTATTACATGTCCTCTGTTATGTAATTTTATCTTGGGTAATATTAAGATTTATCTTTTTTTTTTTTTTTTGCTCAAAATTACAGGTATATTTAATTATCTGCATTAAAGTTTATGTGAGACATGTAGGGTAATTTTTCTGTTGCCAAGCTCAAGTAAGAAAATCTGAGAGTTTCTCTGATTCCTCATTTGAGCATAAGCACGAAAATTAATTCTGATAGCTAGGAAACTAGAATGGGCAACTAAATGGCCATATATTTTTTTTTAGCTAGCTACATGTAGAATATACCTCAAAACACTACATTTACTGTCTAAGTTTTGAAGCATCCCCCAAAGCCATTTTTCCTGAAGGTGTTGAGTCTCTGTAGGTGCAGACTTGACCATCCGTGAAGCTGTGACCTAATGTAAACTTGCTAAGAAATCGTATAATAATATCCTTGCCCTGAGGGTAAAACACTCAGCTCTGGTTTTTTCTCTTTCATCCTTGGCCAGACTACAATCATATTTCTTTGTTAGTATTTCCTCTTTGCATTGTGGTGCAATTGACGTTGATAGATAGCATGCAGAAACTGAATGCAGAAAGAAAAAAGAGGAGAGGGAAAAAAAAGCTCTTTCACTGTTGGCTCAAAAATAATGTGTGTGGAAAGCTCTTTAGCTGCTCCCCCCACAACGTTCTTTTTTTCCCTGGGCTGCAGCTGCTGACAGCAGGCACAACGGAGCTATGACTTGGCCACATTTGGCTCATGTAAATTGTGATAAACAGTGAGCCCATAATATTTATTTTAAAGATTCATTCAGTGAAGGTAAGTGTTCTTGACTTGTGTATACATGCTAGTAAATGGAAAACTGCAGATGTGACGACCAGCTCTTAATTTCAGGGTGCACAATTAATACAGCTGCCTGATGCTCTGTTGTTCACAGGTGCAGGGGTGTTGGAGCCCTTTGAAGAAGTGTGTAGCTAATAGCCCATATATAATTCAGAAGAAGAGATCTTCAATGGAAGACTCCCGGGGGATAAATGGACAGTCTGTAAGTAAACAGAATGTCAGTCCTGAGCAAAGAGTTATTACTTTTAAAATCATAATGGCTATTTTTATTGTAACCTGAGTGTCTGGAAATTTCTCAAAAGCTCCATACCAATTTTCAATGATTTTGAAAGTTATGAATGAAGTAGTGCACTAATTTCTATCTTTTCTTAGAGATATCAGTTATTGAAAGTAGAATCTTAGAGGAAAATGTCAGCCTTCAATGTTATGTCATTACCCCAATATGCGTAACATAATTCTAAGGCTAACATTTTCCTTTGCCTCGGGGAAAGCATACATTTGTCTCAAAAAACTTGAAATTAGAGGGGCGGAGACAAGATGGCTGACTGAAGCCAGCTTTCCACAGAGGCTCTTGTCCAGAAGGAGAGTTAAAGGACAGAAATTTAGCAAGTAACCTGGTGGATTAGAGCTGCACCAAGAGAGAAGGTTGAAGAACACACATCAACCCCGCTGAGGCGAGCTGCGACCCCAATGATACAAACAAAGGGTACAAAATCCATCACCAAGCGCAGGGGAGTCCCTTCCCCGATGAGAACAGCTCAGAGTGCCCCACAAACAAACGAGCAGAATTCAAAGGTCCTCCCACTACACATCATGGGAGAGACCCTCTAAAAACTGGACCTACCTCCCCTACTGGGGTGCCACGGCATTCTCCTGCCAGGCATAAAACTGTATAAAACTGTATATATTCTCTACCTGCAGCTCTGAGCTCCCAGCACTCCCCTCCACTTTCACTCAGAGGTCTGGAGGCCTGTCCCCCAGGACTCCAGATTCTAGGGTGATTACTCGAGGGGTGTGGACAGGGCCTAAACTGCAGCTGGTCAGTGCTGACTCTGGGGCACGGGAGTGAGGAGAGGACTGTTGGCTGACAGGGAACCACACTGGAGCGGTGGTGCCCCGAGGTGCACAGCAGCAGCTGTCTTTTAGCAACAATAGGGCTCACTATCGGATATTCTGAACCCACACCCCCGTCTCCCTGTGCAACAAGAGGAGGCCGGGCATCTACTCAGGTGGCAACCACCACGGAATAGATCTGGGATGGAAATGCAGGCCCTGCGAGTAAAAGGTTTGCCTGAGGTGGTACCGGCCTAGGGGGAGCATGGGGACTAGAAACACATGCGCAGAGCTGGGAAATTCCCAGGGCAGGGCTGACCCAGAGGATGGCTTTACTGAGCCTAAGATGCACATGGCCCTCAGGGGATCATCAGCCTATAGACAAAGGAAGGCAGGAGGCTAGAACTGACAGGTAACCGAATACAAATCTGCAAGAGCAAAGACAGGGCCTGAGGCACAGGCTCTGGGAACTCAAAACAGCTTCTCTTCTGCAGGGGAATTTAGCAGGGACAGAAATAAATTCCTGCAAAGTTTTTCTGTTCTGTTCTATCAGTAACATCAATCAGGGGTGGGGCTAGAACTGAGTGAACATCCCCCAGCCTCCATCAAGCACCTGAGGTTGCCAGGCCTCACCTCCCCCTGCTAGATAGAGGCAGAGCTCAGCAGCCTGGCTAAGCAGAAATATATTTACTTGTGATTCAGGCAGGTACAAACCCTTGGAGTATCTGTTCACTACAGGCAACTGGTTCACAGCCCTGCAGGGCTATCAGTGACTGGGTGTGATAGAGGTGCAAGGTGGGGAAGGAGGCATCAAACTTCCCAGACTGATCTATTTGCTGGGTGGGTCCTCCTGAATACACGGAGCACTGGAGCAAGCCATATCAGAATAGTCACCAGCCCCTGAGATCCAGTTCCCAGAGACCTTTTAAACTCTCCCACCTGAGACAGGTGCTGACTGAGACAATTGATTTGGACCTTTTGAACTGAGCCAATCGGTCTAGGACTATTCAGGTGGTGCCCTGGGTGTGTGGTTGTAGGAAGGTTTGATTTTCCTTTTCCAATTGTTGCCTGTGGGGGTGGGGTGACTTAATTGCTGGTATTTCTCCACAGCTGAGATTTCAACCCAGAGTAACTGTTTTACTAGGGTCGGACAGAGACCAGCTGAAAACAAAACAGAACCACTTAGCCCCACCACACCAAACAGGTCCCCAGTTTGTCAGGCCATAGCGCTGTACGGACCCTTGAAAAAGCTCCAGGGGAAAAATCAAACAGTGTAAAACAATCATGGGGCAGAATCAGCGGAAAAACTCTGATAGCATGAATAACCAGAATAGATCAACCCCCCCAAGGAAAGATATGGCAGATATAACTGGAGATCCCATTCATAAACAGCTGGCCGAGATGTCAGAAATCCAATTTAGAATTTGGATTTCAAACAAGATTGATAAAATGGAGGAATATTTGGAATTAGAAATCCAAGTAGCAATTCAAAAGTCGGAATTAGAAATTCGAGGAAAATTCAAAAGTTGTCTCAAGAATTTAATGAATTTAAAGACAAAACCACCAAAGATTTTGACGCACTGAAGAAAGAATTTGCAGCCCTCAAAGATCTGAAAAATACAGTAGAATGCCTCAGTAACAGAGTGGAGCAAGCAGAAGAAAGGATTTCTGACATTGAAGAGCTAGCCTTTGAACACTCCCGAACTCTCAAACAGGAAGAGAAATGGAGAGCAAAAATGCATCATTCTCTCAGAGAGCTCTGGAATAATTCGAAGAAGGGTAATATCTGCCTCATTGGAATCCCTGAAAGTGATGAAGTGACCTTACAAGGCACAGAGGCCCTTCTCCATGAAATTATGAAAGAGAATTTTCCAGACATGCCAAGAGATTCTGAAATTCAGATAGCAGACAGTTTCAGAACCGCAGCACGACTCAATCCCAATAAGACATCCCCCAGACATATCATAATTAACTTCACTGAAGTTAATATGAAGGAGAAAATTCTGAAAGCATCCAGACATAAGAAGTCCATTCCTACAAAGGGAAGAATATTAGAATGGCTGCAGATCTCTCTACTGAAAGTTTTCAAGCCAGAAGAGGGTGGTCATTGACTTTTAATCTCCTAAAGCAAAATAACTTTCAACCCCAGATCCTGTATCCAGCTAAACTGAGTTTCATTTATGATGGAGAAATTAAATACTTTAATGACATTCTTATGTTGAAGAAATTTGTCATAACCAAACCAGCTCTTCAGGGTATTCTCAGACCCATCCTCCACAATGACCAGCCAAATCCTCTATCACAAAAGTAAACTCACTCAGAAACTTTTCATCAAACTCCAACTTCCACAGTGGTGAAAGGATTAAAAATGTCCACTGGACTTTTGAAAATTTTGATACCCAAAATTTTACCAGACTTATCAATATTCTCCATTAATGTGAATGGCTTAAAATGTCCTCTAAAGAGGCACAGGTTAGCTGACTGGATACAAAAACTCAGGCCAGATATTTGCTGCATACAAGAGTCACATCTTACCTTACCAGACAAATATAGACTCAGGGTGAAAGTATAGTCATTCATATTTCGGGCAAATTGTAATCAGAAAAAAGCAGGTGTTGCAATTTTCTTTGCAGATACAATAGGCTTTAAACCAACAAAAGTAAGGAAGGATAAGAATGGTCACTTGATATTTGTTAAGGATAATACTCAATATGATGACATTTCAATTATTAATATCTATGCACCCAACTAGAATGCACCTCAATTTATAAGAGAAACTCTAACAGACACGAGCAACTTGATTTCCTCTAGCTCCACAATAGTTGGAGATTTCAACACTCCTTTGGCAGTGTTGGATCGATCCTCCAATAAGAAGCTGAGCAAAGAAATTTTAGATTTAAACCTAAGCATCCAACATTTGGATTTAGCAGACATCTACAGAACATTTCATCCCAACAACACTGAATACACATATTTCTCATCAGCCCACGAAACATACTCCAAAATCAATCACATCTTAGGTCACAAGTAAGGACCTCAGTAAATTTAAAGGAATAGAAATTATTCCTTGCATCTTCTCGGACCATCATGGAATAAAAGTTGAACTCAGTAACAACAGGAATCTGCATACTCATACAAAAATATGGAAATTAAATAACCTTATGCTGAATGATAGCTGAATCATAGATGAGATTAAGAAGGAAATTGCCAAATTTTTGAAACAAAACGACAATGAAGACAAAAATTATCAGAACCTCTGGGATACCGTAAAGGCAGTCCTAAGTGGGAAATGTATAGCACTGCAAGCCTTCCTCAAGAGAATGGAAAGAGAGGAAGTTAATATCTTCATGGAACATCTCAAGCAACTGGAAAAGGAAGAATATTCCAACCCCAAACCCAGTAGAAGAAAAGAAATAACCAAAATTAGAGCAGAATTAAATGAAATTGAAAACAAAAGAATTATACAACAGATCAATAAATCAAAAAGTTGGTTTTTTGAAAAGGTCAATAAAATAGATAAACCTTTTGCTAACCTAACCCGGAAAAAAAGAGTAAAATCTCTAATCTCATCAATCAGAAATGACAAAGACGAAATAACAACAGACTCCTCAGAAATTCAAAAAATCCTTAGCGAATATTACAAGAAACTTTATTCTCAGAAATATGAAAATCTGAAGGAAATTGACCAATACTTGGAAGCACGTCACCTTTCAAGGCTTAGCTATAATCAAGTGGAAATGTTGAGCAGGCCCATATAAGTTCTGAAATAGCATCAAGCATACAAAACCTCCCTAAATAGAAAAGCCTGGGACCAGATGGCTTCACGTCAGAATTCTACCAAACCTTTAAAGAGGAATTAGTACCTATATTACTCAAACTGTTCCAAAAGGTAGAAAAAGAAGGAAGACTACCCAACATGTTCTATGAAGCAAACATCACCCTGATCCCCAAACCAGGAAAAGACCCAACAAGAAAAGAAAATTATAGGCTCATATCACTAATGAACATAGATGCAAAAATATTCAACAAGATCCTAACAAACAGAATCCAGCAACACATCAAACAAATTATACATCACCACCAAGTCGGTTTTCTCCCAGGGTCTCAAGGCTGGTTCAATATCCGTAAATCTATAAGCATAATTCAGCACATAAATTAAAAATCAAAGACCATGTGATTCTCTCAATCGATGCAGAAAAAGCTTTTGATAATACCAGCATCCCTTCATGATCAGAACACTTAAGAAAATTGGTATAGAAGGGCCATTTCTTAAACTGATAGAGGTCATCTACAGCAAACCCACAGCCAATATCATATTGAATGGAGTTAAATTGAAATCATTTCCACTCAGATCAGGAACCAGACAAGGCTGCCCATTGTCTCCACTGCTCTTTAACATTGTAGTGGAAGTTTTAGCCACCACAATTAGGGAAGAAAAGGCGATCAAAGGTATCCATATAGGGTCAGAAGAGATCAAACTTTCGCTCTTCGCAGATGATATGATTGTATATCTGGAAAACACCAGGGATTGTACTACAAAACTGTTAGAAGTGATCAAGAAATACAGCAGCATCTCAGGTTACAAAATCAACATTCATAAATCAGTAGCCTTTATATATACCAACAATAATCAATCTGAAAAAAACAGTTAAGGACTCTATTCCATTCATAGTAGTGTCAAGGAAGATGAAAATTCTGGGAGTTTATCTAACAAAGGATGTGAAAAATCTCTATAAAGAAAACTATGAAACTCTAAGAAAAGAAATAGCTGAAAATGTTAACAAATTGAAAAACATACCATGCTCATGGCTGGAAAGAATCAACATTGTTAAAATGTCCATACTACCCAAAGCAATATACAATTTTAATGCAATCCCTATTAAAGTTCCACTGTCATACTTTAAAGATCTTGAAAAAATGATACTTCGTTTTATATGGGATCAGAAAAAACCTCGAATAGCCAAGACTACTCAGAAATAAAAACAAAGCAGGAGGAATCATGCTACCAGACCTCAGACTATACCATGAATCGATAGTGATCAAAACAGCTTGGTATTGGCACAAAAACAGAGAAGTAGATGTCTGGAACAGAATAGAGAACCAAGAGATGAATCCAGCTACTTACCATTATTTGATCTTTGACAAGCCAATTAAAAACATTCATTGGGGAAAAGATTCCCTATTTAACAAATGGTGCTGGGTGAACTGGCTGGCAACCTGCAGAAGACTGAAAGTGGACCCACACCTTTCACCATTAACTAAGATATACTCTCACTGGATTAAAGATTTAAACTTAAGACATGAAACTATAAAAATACTAGAAGAGAGTTCAAGGAAAACGCTTGAAGAAATCGGTCTAGGTGAGTATTTTATGAGGAGGACTCCCCGGGCAATTGAAGCAGCTTCAAAAATACACTACTGGGACCTGATCAAACTAAAAAGCTTCTGCACAGCCAAGAACACAGTAAGTAAAGCAAGCAAACAGCCCTCAGAATGGGAGAAGATATTTGCAGGTTATGTCTACGACAAAGGTTTTATAACCAGAATTCACAGAGAACTCAAAGGTATAAGCAAGAAAAGAACAAGTGATCCCATCTCAGGGTGGGCAAGGGACTTGAAGAGAAACTTCTCTGAAGAAGACAGGCTCACAGCCTACAGACATATGAAAAAGTGCTCATCATCTTTAATCATAAGAAATGCAAATCAAAACTACTTTGAGATATCATTTAACTCCAGTGAGATTAACCCATGTCACAAAATGCCAAAACCAGAGATGTTGGCGTGGATGTGGAGAAAAGGGAACACTTCTACACCGCTGGTGGGAATGGAAACTAATATGTTCCTTTTGGAAAGATGTTTGGAGAACACTTAGAGATCTACAAATAGACCTGCCATTTGATCCTACAATTCCTCTACTAGGTATATACCCAGAACACCAAAAATCACATCATTACAAAGATATTTGTACCAGAATGTTTATTGCAGCCCAATTCATAATTGCTAAGTCATGGAAAAAGCCCAAGTGCCCATCGATCCACGAATGGATTAATAAATAATGGTATGTGTACACCATGGAATATTATGCAGCCTTAAGGAAAGATGGAGACTTTACCTCTTTCATGTTTATATGGATGGAGCTGGAACATATTCTTCTTAGTAAAGTATCTCAAGAATGGAAGAAAAAGTATCCAATGTACTCAGCCCTACTATGAAACTAATTTATGGCTTTCACATGAAAGCTATATCCCAGTTACAACCTAAGAATAGGGGGAAGGGGGAAAGGGAGGGATGGGAGACGGGAGGTGGGCAGAGGGAGGGTGATTGGTGGGATTACACCTGAGGGCATCTTACAAGGGTTATATGTGAAACTTAGTAAATGTAAAATGTAAATGTCTTAACACAATAACTAAGAAAATGCCAGGAAGGCTATGTTAACCAGTGTGATGAAAATGTGTCCAATGGTCTATAAAACCAGTGTATGATGCCCCATGGTCTCATTAATGTACACAGCTATGATTTAATACCAAAAAAAGAAAGAAAGAAATAGAAAAAAACTTGAAATTAGTCTCTACATTTTGGATTGTTTTATGTGTATTTGTTTTATGAATTTACATGTATGCCTATATATATCTTTAACATGTATGTTTACAGTGTAGAAATTTTATAGTTTGATGAACTCTTGCATGAGCTTTAAATTAAGAAACCTTTACGTTATATTTTGTTTGTGACTAGAAAAGAAAGGGTTCAGAAAATTTTTCCTCAGGTTGATATGAGGAAGAAATCTGCTTTTGACTCATAAATAAATATTCCCAATTAAAGGTTATCTTACAAAATACCTTTTGAGTTGTTTAGAACTTGAATACTTCACTTAGTTTTCATTTTTTTAAAGTGCATTTTAGCACAGTAAAGTTTCCTTGGAAAATGTCCACAGCAGTATTTGGGGTGGCAGATGGGACTCTGCATTTTAAGTTCTCTGGTCCACTGAGATGCTTTTAGACCTGTGGTTTCCCAGCTCGACTTCGTTCACAATAGAATTATGACAGACCTGCAGCGTGATCTTTAGTAATGCTGTTGTGGTTCCTGTAAATGTGTGTTTTACAAGGCCCATTGGTGTTATGCAATATGCAATAGCTGCTAATGGATGAGAGTTTTCATAACAAAGTCGGGTGCCATGCGGCAGTCTCCCAATCATTCTGTATGCAATTATGGAGCATACTGTGTGGATCTAAGTCATCCTGTGGGGTATTTCACATACAGAAGTTCACATCACTGTGAATGGTAAAACTTTACCCTAAACAGGAAAAGCCCCCTTAACGCATTTAATTTGTTGGTTTTAAACTCCTGTTAGCTTGTACTATGGTAAAAATACTTTTGTTGTGTCCTATAAAAGAAGTGAAAAATCCACTGATGACTCACTCAGCCCCTGCTGCCACCTATTACGTAGCTTAGCCCCTTAGCTGGTGGCAGGTTCACCTGTTGGAGAATCACCAAGAAATTATTTAATAGTATCTGCAATGAAATGTTGCCAATAATATTTCTTTTGATATTGCACATGATGCAGATTCTAATTCAAAAGTGAGGAAATTATGAATTGAGACTAAACTAACAAATAGTGGAGACAATAAAGATTCAAATTTTATTTTGGCTGTCATAACAAGAGACATTTTAGGGAGTGCTCTAATTGCGTATCATTTTGTTCTGTTTCTTGTTACGTGAGACCAAACACTTTTGTTCTCAAAAGTGACTAGAAACAAACACTTTGTTTTCCGGTGTTCTTGAAAGGCATTGGGCTATCTCAGGGGTACAAACTAGGAAGTGATGTTTGTCAAGGGCAAACACGGGGTGCCGGGGATTGGAGAAGATATTTCCTGACAATTTAGCTCCCACCTGCTCACCCAGAAGCTCCTGGGTGGAGGCCTTGATGGGGGTCACTTTCTGGGACTCACATTCCTCTTTCCCTTAGGAAGGTGGGGAAAGAGCTTGCGGTGGAAGGAGGACCTAAGATAGCTGAAAACACTCAGGTAACTTAGGAAAATCAAAGTTTGAAAGTGGCCAAGAGCTTGCACTTCTAAATCTGATTGAACTTGCCCTTGCTCACAACATTGATCTTTCTAAAGTTTACCATACAAAAAGTTTCAACCACATTCAGAGTCAACACAGAGTAGCCTGTACCCCCAGGTACCCCGGTGCCAGCGTTAGCCCTAGCAGAATTCTGCCATTCCATTTCATCTTCCGCCCTCTGTTCTCCACACCAGCACTGAAAGATTACTGATTTGTTTACAGGGCTTTTAAAAATAAAATTTATATGTTTTGACAGACACAAATATTAGCTGTCCAGTTTTTACAAATACCTGTGACTTTAGCCATGTAACTTACACCCTATTATAAATTAGAATGTTTCCGAAGTCCTCCTGTGTCCCTTTTCACTCAATACCAGCCATGCTCGGGCCCCACAGGCAGCCACTGTCCAGGGGTCTCCACCTTCCTCAGCTGTGCCTGTTGTAAAAGTTCCACTGATGTGAAGCCTCATAGAGCGTGTTTCCTTCTGCTTCTAGCTTCTTACACGTGGCATCGAATCTGGGATGTTGTTGCATGTATCGGGAAGTTATTCTGCTTTTATTCATGAGTTGTATCCATTGTATACATTCTTTAAAAGAAAAAAAATACATTCTAAGTACGTCTCTGGGAAGCTTGATTTTTGCATCTGTAAACTGAGAAGAGTGAAATTCATATAACTTAATGTTGCTATCAGCATTTTTTAGCGACTATTATGAATACTTTCGTCCACTCTCATTGCGCTTGGCTCACAGAATTACACCTGCTCCTGGCCCATTCTGGATTGTGTGCCTTCTGGTAAGATTTAAATACTTACCTCCCTAAGTGTGTTCTTGAGGAGTGAGACCCTTATTTCAGATTGTATATGAAACCAGCACATTGTACTCCTTGATTGCACAAATGTACACAGCTATGATTGAACAATAAAAAAATAAATTAGTTAAAAACAGATAGTAAAAGAAAAGGCTTCTTGAAAGCTTGTGCACACACCTCCAGTTTACAGAATGTATTTGTAACTATCAACATGCGATTATTTGTGTAAAATTAGGAATCTTCATTGCCTTTGTAAGCAGTGAAGTCTCCATGGTTCTTTCTTAACTCCATGGATAGGGATGTGGCAGGGTTGGGGAGGAGGTGGCAGGGCTTCCTTCTTCTCCTTTTCAGCCCAGAGCCCTGGGCTGAGCAGAGGCTAAACAGTGTTCTTTTAGCCCCACAACAGCCAGTGAACCTGAGAGTCACTCACTCTGTGGGAGAGGTTGACAGGAGTTGCCCCATCACTCAGAGTTTATGAGGGTGGTGGTGTAGGGAAACCCTTAACAGGGCGCATCCATGCCTAATCTTGGAGCTTCCATTGTGCATCCTGGGATTTGAAGTTCAGATTTTTGAGGTGGCCCATGACCCTTGAGGGAGGGAAAATGGCTGATGATGGAACATTGAAAAGTACAATATTGCTATAATGTAGTCTCTTGACCTGAGCAGAGTTTTGGAAATATGTTTACCATGTGATGAGGGACCATGGGCAGAGGTGAAGCAGCTTCCTTTTCATACTACATAGACATAACATTGAGTAAAAAAATGCTAAATCAGAAATGCTACCTTTTTTATTCTGGAATGTTCTGTGCATGTGAATCCCACACGTAGGAAAGGGTGTAATTAATGTGATTTTGTAAGCTCTGTCCACTGTTCTATTCACTTCATTAGGACACATGGAGAAGAAGAGGGTTTCTGGATCTTTACATCATTTCTCTTACAATTTTGGCCACTCTTCTCTTTGCTTCTGAGGAATTCCCCTCCAGAGGAGCAGAGCTCCACCCTCTATCAGCCGTGCCTTTGGGGCATAACTGCTGGTATCTCAGAGGTAGTTGTGATCTTAGATAAACTCTCCTCTGAAACACAGACTTTAAAGAGCAGAGCTATGGCTGCATCTTTCAGGGTTTTTTCTTTCTTCCTTTTTTTTACAGGGAATATCACTCTGTCTCCTTGGGCTGAATGCCATGGCATCATTATAGCTCACAGCAATCTCAAGCTCTTAGGCTCAAGCAATACTCCTGCTTCAGCCTCCCAGGTAGCTGGGACTACAGGTGCCTGTCACAACACCCAGCAAGGTTGTCTATTTTTAGTAGAGATGGAGTCTGTTGCTCAAGCTGGTCTCGAACTCTTGATTCATTGAATGGATCCAGATGATCCATTCACATCAGCCTACCAGGTGCTAAGATTACAGGTGTGAGCCATAGCACCCATCCTTGGTTTTTTGTTTTTTTTTTTTTTTTTATTTTATTAGAATTTCTACAGGGGCAGGGCACGGTGTCTCACACCTGTAATCCTTGTACTCTGGGAGGCCAAGGCAGGAGGATCACTTAAGCTCAGAAGTTGGAGACCAGCCTGAGCCAAAAGAAGAGAATGTCTCTACTAAAAATAGAAAAATTAGCCAGTTGTGGTGGACTGTAGTTCCAGCTACTCAAGAGGCTGAGGCAAGAGGATTACTTGAACCAGGAGTCTGAGGTTGCTGTGAGCTAGGCTGTCACCATGGCCCTGTAGCCTGGGCAACAGAGTAAAACTGTGCCTCAAAAAATAAATAAATAAATAAATAAATAAATAAATAAATAAATAAGGAGGGAAGGGAGGGAAGGAGGGAGGGAGGAAGGAATGAAGGAAGGGAGGGAAAAGAAAAGAGAAAAGGATTTCTCTAAAGAAATCATGTTGCAGTTAAAAAAAATGCATCTACAAACTATTTGAAAAAAAGTGAATTAAAAAAATAAATCAGTGTATTTTTCTTAGGAAGCTGTGGGGTTTGCATTTAAATCTCACCATTCAAATAATCCAAACTTTGTGTCCAAATCAGACAGGCAGGCTGGTGTTTTGAGAACTACATTTCAGATTTGGAATCAGAAGACCTGGTTTTACCTTTTACTAGTTGTATGACCTGGGATGGATTTTCAAGCATCAGTCTCTTCTGCTATAAAACAGAGAAGATAATATTTGCCTTCTGTTATTTAAAATCACAGTTTTGTAGGTCAAGTGGGATCATGTATTTAAAAGTTCTTTGAAAACTAAAAAGTGTAATATAACTCTAATGCACTTTTTATTGGAAACATCTCTAGAAAAATGTGGTCATGAATAAAAAATTACCTGACCACCTGCAAGTCTCCAATAAAATTTTTTAAATACAGCCATCCTACCTGTGCCAGGTATTATAAACACCAACACAACATATGTTGGATCGCACTGTTGTCAGCTGGCAGGACGAGGGGGTGAAATTAGGTCTCCTGAGTCTCTAAAAACAGGGGTGTCCAATCTGTGGCCTGTGGACCATATGCCGATTTTGTGAAGACTTGTTTTTGCTTATGTGTAGTGTTAGACATCACAAAAAGGATGCACAGACTTTTTTTTTCAGTGTTTTGACATATCTCCTTTATTTTTTTTCTTTTTATTTTTTTTTTTATTAAATCATAGCTGTGTACATTGGTATGATCATGGGGCATCATTCACTAGCTTCACAGACCGTTTACCAAGTTTCACATATACCCTTGTAAGATGCACCGCTGGTGTAATCCCACCAATCCCCTTCCCTCTACCTACCTCCCCCCTCCCTCCCTTCCCTTTCCCTCTTCCCCCTATTCTTAGGTTATAACTGGGTTATAGCTTTCATGTGAAAACCCTAAATTAGTTTCATAGTAGGGCTGAGTACATTGGGTACTTTTTCTTCCATTCTTTTTTTTTTTTTTGCTAATCAGCTTTGTTAGTTTGTGTATTTAATGGGTGACCCAAGAACTCCTATTTTTTTCAATGTGTGGCAGAGAAAAAAAAAGGTTGAACATCCCTGCCAAAGGAGCTTATTTATTATAAATGGTAGATGAATAACTTACTTTTATTTGAAAAACTTTAGATGATGTTCCTTTGGAATAATTATGCTTTAGGGCTCCCTGGTATTGTCATAACTGTACCTCTTGAGTCGCCTTTAAATTATGATAAATTTGAAATGCTAACAGCACCTTTGGCTGAGATGCTTGAGTTTTGCAAGAAAACCACTAAATCAAATGTAAATGGACCTTATTCCTATACTTGGGAGATTCTAAAAATGAAAGGGAACTTTTAATCAAAATGGAAAATTTAAATATTTATTGTATTAATAGAAAGAAATGCCATCTTTAGCAGATGTTTCTGAAAGTAGTTTCACAAGTACAATATACATGGAGAGGTCAAATTGGGAAATTAAAAATTAAATCAGGGTTTTATTTATTCAACTTCACCCAAAGTGAAAAGTTTTATATAAATGAAATGCTCTGATACCTTAAATTTGAAATCATAGAATCTAATAATTTGCAGTGTCTTCATTTTAAAACAGAAGCGTCTCATTAGAAGCCTGTGTTTACTTTTCAGGGCTGCTATAAGAAAGTGCCAGAAACTGGGCGGCTTCAAGCAGCAGAAATGATTATGATTTTACAGTTCTAGAGGCTAGAATTCCAAAATCAAGATGTTGGCAGGGCCAGGTCCCTCTGAAATCCGGCGGGGAACCCTTCCCTGTGTCGCCCCAGCTTCTAGCGATTTCCCCACAGTCCTTGGCTTTCCTTGGCCTGTAGCTGCGGCATTTCAGTGCCTGCCTACATTGTCCCACGGATGTTCTCCTCTTAATGCTGGATTCGTGCCCTTCCCCCTGACCTCAGCTTGACTTAGTTACATCTGCAAAGACCCTACTTCCAAGTAAGGTCACATTCACAGATACTGGGGATTGGGACTTTAACACATATTTTTTAGGGGAATGGATACAATTCAACCCATGGCAAAGACTAATAAGAACATGGGGCCTAAAACCTTATCTATTTGCCTGTCACAGTCCCTTCTCAGCACCTTGACGAACTCCTGTTTATGTGGTTGCAAGTAATGGAACTCAGCTTGAGCTGTCTTACAGAAACGGAAGTCTTGAGAAGTAGGGCATCCAGGGAATTGAGACATTTTCTTCAGTTCTCTTTCTGCTAATAGACTGGCTTTCTCTACTCCTCTGCCCAGCACTTGCTGACCACCAGGCTTTACACATTACTAGGCCATCCACTGTGCAGAAAGAGAGACTTATTGGTTTTGCATGGGTTTTCGTTCTGTGGCTGAGGGAGCAGGGAGCTGTGGTTGAAACATGGCAGGCAGTTCCCAGAGAAGGAGCTAGGCAGACCACCCAATAGTTGCCTTTTAGGAATCTTTGGGAATCCCCTAGGTTGTGATCATTGAAGCCTCAACTTGACACCAGTTCCAGTCCTATCTCTTTATCTCATAGGTGAGGAGATTCAGCCTTTGATGTACTATCACCTACATTCTAAACATTGTGATGAAAATATCTGATCCCACACACACGATTATTTTCTAATGCTTCCTTTTTAAGACTATCATTTGTAAGCTGTGTCCCTAATATGGTAATTTTTCTTCTCTCCTTGATCTGTCCAGTAAGAGTGATAATTTGCATTTCCAGCTCTAGGTAGAAAGTCTGGGTAGTCTGTTTGGTTGTGATGAGTGCACAGGAAATAGCTTGAACTTGGCAAAGCAGTTACGCATAGTGAAGAGAATCTTGACTCGGAATCAGAATGCCTGGTTTTGAGTCACAATTTGTTAACTATGGGTTCTTTCAATAAATAACTTTAAGAATGTTATTTCAATTTCCGAACTTCAAGTTTATTTTTATAGATAGAACAGGTCTGTATTGTTAGGTCCCTGTGATGAAGAAATAAGATATCACATGCCAAAGCACTTCATAAACTGTAAAGCAATATATACAGTTTCTAGTGCCAAGCAAGGTGGGGCATCTTTTCAGAAAGGGAAGAAGGACATTTCAAGGCAGAGATAGCTGTTTTAGTCTTTGCTCTGTACTCAGACAAGTTTTTTAACCTCTGTAAGCCTCATTTCTTCCTCACTTGTGAAGTAGAGAAAATAATAACTTTCCCGCACGATTACATGATTAGAAATAACGTATGTGAGATATCTAGCAAGTAACTGCACAGATTCCGGAGCTCAATGTCTTGGATTCAAATTTGAGCTCTGATACTCACTAGGTGCATGACCCTGAGCAAGTCTATGGGCCTCCCCTGGGCTGGTTTCCTTGTCTGTAATGGGATGATGATAATTGGTATCATAGGTTGTTGTGAAGATTGACTGACGTTATATATGTACATATATCTATGAGAGTGCGTAGACCATTGCCTGACATACAGCAAATGCTATCTCAGTGTTCACGGTTATGACTATTATCTCCAACATGCTAAGCACACACACAGGAAAGGCTGTGATTTGTCATTTAATTAGAATGCTTTTGTTTAGAAGGGATGAGGTACGGTCTCTTAATTTAGAAGTCATGGACACACATTCTCAAGGGTAACATGAGATTATGACTTGAGGTGTCAGTCAATGCTGGAAGGAATTAGGAAACAATTTTCATTCTGTCAGACAAAGTTAGCTCGGAAACAGTAAAAAAAAACCCTAGGATGGAATGTGATCTGAGAGGGCGGAAGACCCAAGATGTCTATCTACATTCACATTGGGCACCAGGTTGTATTAACAATTGGGTATTTTAGGTAAAAAATAGAACCAAGACAAGATTACTCCAGAGCTGGGACAGTGACATGTTTATATTTCCAGGGCCAGGCACAATGTCACGCCCTCTCCATGCACTCAGCAGACATTTGTTTATCTGAGTTGGCCAACCTCTCGTGTTCTGGTGTAGCTCACTTGGTCCATGTGCACCAAACAGAGGGAGTATGACAAAGATAAAAATTGCCTGTGACTGATTCTGGAAAGAAAGCAAAGAGCGCCTGTAACCATTCAGGCTCACTGTCTCTGGCCTGCCTCTGATCCAACACCCGTGATGTGCAGGAATCTGAGAAGCACGTAAGTGAACATGGAATGATGATCATGTATGGATCTCCCCTTCTGGGTAAAAGGCACAGACTTTGGACGTTGGCTCTGGGGGGAGTGAGGCAAGAAGGACAGTTTAAATACTTAACAGGGAAAAAAGAACTTCTTTCTTGGTTGCAACTCTGTTACGGATGATGATAATCTCTGAAGCATGAACTGTAAGAAGGAAGCCATTTCAATTGAACAATAATGTAACACACTTTTTTCCTATAAAGGACCCCATTGGAAATATTATAGGCTTTGCAGCAGAAAGTATCACATGTACTCAGCTGTGGAGTTGTGGCATGAAAGTTGCCATATACACACAGAACAGCGTCCCAGGGTAATGTTAATGCTGGTAGAGAAAATAAGGAGCCAGATGTTGTTCTGGTAGCACTTGCTGAGAAGTGGGTCTACGGTGGCTTTTCCTCCTCCTTCAGGATTTCTTACCTTGTTCTTATCAGGATAGCCTGGTCATCTTGGATTTAACTTGCTTTCTCTATCTGGGCCTCATCGTCTTCATTTATAGAAGAAAGAATTTGAGAGATCTCTTCTGATTCTAACACAGTGTGATTCTATTGGTGTTCGTATTGTACTGGATAATTGAAGTTAAAACAGTTTTTGCATCTCAAAATAAAATGTGTGCAGGTTAAGAAGTCCAGCATTTTTGTGAACTCAAGAGCTTAGTTTGATGATCCAATTCCACACTTTCAGTGTGATACATCCCTGTATTTCTAAATTTTCATTTTTTTTGCAACCTTCTTTATCCTTTAGTCAATGAATATTATTTATTTGTAGAGCCCATAGTGTATCTTTATATTCACACATATATTATGATAAGGATTCCGTGAAGATCACATTTCTGTATGTCTATAATTTTATTCATAGAGGATAACGTCACATGTTCCCATGATTAATTTTAAAGATGCCTAGACTAGCAATAAAGAAGCACTTCCATATTTTGTGCCCTATTCCCAGAATGAGATTGTGGTGATTTTAAAATATGTTCATGAATTTTATGATACTCCTCCTTTAAGAGGAGCATGGTCTAGGGTGGCACCTGTGGCTCAAGGAATAGGGCGCCAGTCCCATATGCCGGAGGTGGCAGGTTCAAACCCAGCCCCGGCCAAAAACCACAAAAAAAAAAAAAGCAAGAGGAGTATGGTCTGGATTTAGTGACTCACTTCTAAAAGGCAGGAAAAAGAGCAGAAGTGATGATGTGCCATTGTGGATATTAGGTCACAAAAGCCACCATGGCTTTCTCCTTGCTCTTTGTTGGATCATTCACTCTGGGAGAAGCCAGCGGCCATGCAGTGAGGATGTTCAGGTGGCCCTGTGGAGAGGCCCGTGTGGCCAGAAGCCAAAGCTTTCTGCAATAGCCGTGAACGTGAACCATCCTATAAGCAGGTCCTGTAGCCCAGTTAAACCTATGGATGACTGCAGCCCCAACGAACAGCCTGGGTATGTTTCATGAGATCTTAAGCCACTCCCAGTCAGCTAAAGTACTCCCAGATTGCTGACCCTCAAAAATTGTGTGAGATAATAAACGTGTTATTTTAAAATGCTAAGTTTGGGGGTAATTTGTTACATAGCGATAGATGGCTAATACAATGGATCCTCTGACCCTATTTTTACATTACAATTAGTAAGATAGTATTTTTGAACAGGAACAATGAAACTTGATGATTAATTTAATCAATTGGCATAAATAGCTGTTATATAGTATATGTAACTATATAAACATATGACTGACTATCATAGGTATAATTAAAACAACTCTTCTTTCTCCTATTGCGTTTCACGAGATCAATCACTAGGTAGCTTTGTTGACTGATACATTTAGTCTGTTTGTTTATCTCTATATGCTCCTCTGAAACAGAATCTTTCTTCTTCACAGGGTAAGTGCTTTCAACTGCTAATTAGCATGTATTTTATTCTAGTTTATATTGTCTATCCCAATGTAAAAGTCTGTTTGCTTCTAGACCTTGAGCTGAAAGCGTGAGAAAGGAATAGCCGTCTCCCACGGGCCCTCAGCCTCCTCTCTTTTTTGCACATTGTAGATGTGCAGATGTTTTGGTTGAATGAATGAGTGAATCAGAACAATTGCCTGGAGTGGAGGATTTAGCCTCACCTGATAGGCTAGGAAGAGTTAATTTTAAAAATGAGTTCCACAGTATTTTGTGTGTGAATGTGTGACATTATGTATTTGAAAAATGTTTATAATCATTTAGTCATGTCTGCCTTTAATCATTGGTGTTCTCAAAATAAGAAACTGATGGTGATGAAATAGAACCAAAGAACTTATAAAATTCATTTATAAAATTGACTTTTATTAAAGTTTATCTGTTAAAACATTTACATTGCACCTTAGAAATAGTTATTTGCTCAGATCCCAAGTTACTGTGGGAAAAAAAGCATACTATTTCCTGTGCATTAAAAAAAAATCAGCTCTATATTTTAACTTCATCAACTGCATTTCATGTAGCCTTTAAAAAATTATCTTTCTGTTTGCCCTTGGGTAATTTTATGAAATATAGTGACTGATTTCAATCAAAATTGATATATTGCTTACTCTTTTTAAATTCAAATGGTGAGCCAGGCTGCCATTGTGAAACAAAATGGCAGCCAACAACAACAAAAAAAATCTTTTTCAAACGAACACATGACATATTTGGGATATTGAATGAGAACCATCGTAATGGCAGCAAGAGAAGTAACTGGGCTGATTCACACAAGTGTTCAATGAGAGTCCATGTTGAATTTCTCATTACTTTGCACATTAGAGTTCTTCGAAAGTTGCATTAACCTTCTGTGCCCTATGGGGATGGCTGCATTTGTAACTGAAGTTAGCAGCTTTCTCCTACACCACCAATAAGAGTTGAGTAACAAATTTTAATGTTACTTTGGAAGACCAGGCCCAAAATTCTTACAATATTTTTACCCACCCGGAAAAATGAGAAAAAAAGTAAATATTAATGGCATTTGTAAAGGTAACAAAAAAGTTTATAATCCTATAAAGAAAAGTTTCAGGATGATAAATGGATTTTGCTAACAAATTAAAAAAATTAACTTAATAGAGATATCGTTCTAAGACTCCAATTAAATTGATGCCCAAAAAACTTGTTTGTATTGATAGTTAATTCTCCTTAAAATTATACATATATTTTTAAGTCACTGAACCAGTAATAGCCCTTATGCACTACAAGTTTGGGGATGAAATGAAATGAGCTATTTTCTCAGAAGGTATTAGTTTTATGTGTTGGGAGATGTTCACTGTTGGATTGTTACTGCAGGGAATAAATAACATGTATGAGGCATTTACTAGGTAGCAGGAGCTGTTCTAAGCACTTTACTTCTACAGCCTTGGCTCATTACTACTTGGTGATAATCTGTTAGCAACTCCTGCATGGAAAATAGGTGGAACTGGATTACCTCTAAAATCCCTTCCACTGCCAAGGTTTAGTGAATCCATGATTTATTACCTAGTGCTTAATGAAAGAGAGGAAGTGGGGCTCTGAGGATCAAGGTGGTTTTTCCATATTTAAGGAGGCAAAATGCATAATGCCCTCTGCTGTTCCTTTGGGGTTAGCATATAATTTTAAGGAAACCTTGCTATATATTTTTCCAGAAAGTTTGACATAAAGCCCTTACAGATTTGAAATGCTCCTGATATTTCTTGCCATCTTTCAAGCCCTCTGTGAACTTTAAAATATAGTAAAGTCCCTTAATTCTTTTTAACATCTAGCAACATCACATATTGACCCATGACTGAGTGATATGTGCTTTAGTTGGAAATAAATTAACTCAGGCTAATAATCCTGTTCCTTTTCATGTCTCTTAATTTCTTTTCTTTTATTTTCTTTTTAACAGAATCTCAGATTGATAGTTACCAGTCTGAACTTACAATGGTATCTCTAACTAATGGTGAATAAGTAATAAAAGCCTTTGAAAATATAGTAAATGTAGAATGTAAATGTCTTAACACAATAACTAAGAAAATGCCAGGAAGGCTATGTTAACCAGTGTGATGAAAATGTGTCAAACGGTCTATAAAACCAGTGTATGGTGCCCCATGATCACATTAATGTACACAGCTAGGATTTAATAAAAAAAAAGAAAAAAAGAGTTTGAGGTTGCTGTGAGCTATGATGCCACAGCACTCTACCAAGGGTGACAAAGTGAGACTCTGCCTATACATAAATAAATAAATAAATAAGAAAATATGTACAGCCTCAAGAGGAAAGTATTAACAGAATCTTGTTTGTGAAATGTTTGGAAATTGCTGACCTATGGTTTATAAAGCAAGTCACCTAACTTTTTTTGTCTTTTCTTTTCTTCCTTCCTTTCTTTTTTTTTTTCCACATAGGGGAAAAAAGTGTTTAGATTGTGATGGTCTAAAAAAATATGTCAAGAGACCATATTTCCCCATTTACAGTTTTACATAAGTGAGGGAATTCTACAGCACTCTCTCCAGTTAATAGATCCAGCTTTTCCATGTATTCTTCTTTGAGAAATTTCTCTGGGGAATCTACAGATGAATCTTCATTTTCCTTCAAACAATGTTTTATTTAAGTTCTCTTGTTTCTTTACTGGTTTACTTGTTTCTTTCTGATTCACATACACGAATCATCTCCCATATGCAGTCCCAAATTTTTCAAAGACTCAGTCTATAAGTATTTCAGTTAAATTATTATAAAACTCGCGAGTATGATGATCTTAGCCTTAACTCCATCTGCCTGAAATGTTACCAATTTGAGATAACTGAAAGCAGCATTATACTCAGCCATTTTGTAGCTTTCTCCTCAATATTTGTTGATGCTATGTTTGTATTATATATGTTCACTTTTATTACTCATTTCCGTCTATTATTAATTACACTATAACTATTCTTTGATTTAATTCTAAGTAATGCTGGCATAATGTGAGTTAGGGGGAAAAAATGAAGTTTTTTTTGGCTTGGAAAATTAGCTTACTATGCCCAGTCTTGTGATAAATATTTTTCAAATTTAATTACCTATGAGATTCATGGAACTTTGGGAACCAGAATGTACTTGCAGCACCTACAAAGACAATATATTTATAATTCCTTGCGTCTGAGATTTAGAATGACATGCATTCAAAATTTTAAGAATTCTTGCAGATGCTATATTTTAAATGTATATGTGTATATTTTACATGTATATAGCTTTTGATCTAAAAGGAATTCATAGCTTCAGTCTTTATGATGTTCATTACCTCCACTGTTTAAAACCCTTTGCTAGCATTAGCTTGGTTGACACGGAGCTCAAATCAGCTCCCTCTAACTGAACCCAGGCCTGGGGGTGTGGAGGTGGGGAGAGGAGGTGCTCTTCATCTCTTTCTCAGAGGTGTGGTTCTGTTTACTTTGGAAAGAAAAGATACAAGAATCTCCTAAAGTGGATTAGACAGGGCAAGACAAGATGATACATTTGCACTATAAACTCACAAGCAGCTGTGAGAGCGCCTATGTGTGAAATTTCTTACCTTCTTAAAAATCTTGATGGAGTTGTAGCTAAGCTCTTAACAGTCAAAAACAAACTGCCAATGAAGTTTATTTTCTTTTTTGCTGAGTTTTCTGGACCATCGTTCCGCTTGAGGGGCCCTGTTTGTTGATTTCGGCTCTGCCACTTCTCTTCCTCCAGGATAAGCTCTACTCAGGCACTTGTAGGGCGCAGAGCTCAGGGGCTGCCTAGCGGTTTATTCACAGGCCCAGCCAGGGCATAATTCAACTGCGTGACTTCCTGCCCCGGAGGAGGGGGCGGCCAAGGAGGGGGTTTGTATCTGTAATGTAAATACATAGTTGATTTTATGGAAAACTGGGACATTTTTGTTTGTTCTCATAAAAGGTTCCTGCTGGAAGTTTTATTTTAAAGTTGGCTTTTAGCCTTTTCTGCTGTGACTTGGATACTGATCTGATTTTCTGCTTTCATGCCCTTTTTTAAAAAATTTAAAATATTTAATTCAACATTAACTGTGCTTACAAGCTACACAGCAGAATAAAATCACATTACAAACATTGTAGTATTAGATTTTATCACCATTTATTTCTTCTAGCCTGTCCAGGGATTTCTTCATGTGCAGTAGAACTAATTTGCAGTCAGACATTGAGGTCTTCTAGAAGGCCAGCAGGCTCCAGAAATTAATTTATCCAAATAACCGATCCGTCCTAGGCCAACCATAGAGGGACACCAAAATGGCCTAAGAAGGCAGAGCCTCCTTTTGAAGTCTGGAATGTTTTGACTGACTTGAAACAGGCGGCTGGAATGAAAGGATAATTTTCAGTGACCCAGGGGATTTTTTTGCCATTTTCAAATATTAGGTAAAACAAAGAGAAATTGCTTGCTCTAATTTAGAAAGACTTAGTAATCAGGAAGGCAACCAGACTGAGAGTAAAGTTCCGAGGTATAGAGCAGAAGCTTATTTCTTAAACCTAGGTTGCTGGTAAAATCAAAATGGTTACTCCCTTGAAAAAAATCGGGAGCATATGTTAGTCAACATACCCATACTTTTTAACATTTACATATAAATTTATTTCATTAGTATTTTTAAAAAGAGAACATTCATTTCCTTGATTTATTGCCATCTAAAAACATTGCTATATTTTAACCTTACTTTTATTAAACAAGAGGCTATAATTTTAAAGAGCTTGCTGTACTAAATGAGCTCACTAGAAACAGAGTAGATATTTCATATTTGTGTAATTTTAAAGAACGAATAGGTTTTAAGGCCACTAGATCTTTAAAGCAAACTGTCACAGTGTTGAGGCACAGGACCATCCAGGTGTAACTAATGTTTTTCGACTACCTACTCAGTAGAAGAGATCAAAGTCATTTTGAAGAGATTCTTTCCTTGTACTGTACATAAATATTCATTGTCAGAGGGAAAGAAATACCTTCCGTGTTTTTGATGAAGAAAATAAGAAGTAGGGGTTGGTAACCAGACAACTGTGTATTAAGGTATAAATGGGAAATGCGTCTTTGTATACGATGCCTTCTGGGTCATCTATAGTGTAAGTATGCACTTCTATAGCATAGCATTATTTAGGGGGAAAGGGGTTAAATAATACTTGTAATCTAAAGTTCTGGCTATTTATAGATGCTAACTGATTTTATGAACTTGAACTTTATTTTACAATTTTGAAGAATTATAAAGTAATTTACGTGCTGATAAGGCCACAGGTGTGCCAGTCCTGTTCCTGGCAATTGTTCATTCTTTTAATTGGTATAGTAGGTACTGAATTCATTTGAAGGAAAAGAGCGGCGCCTGTGGCTCAGTGAGTAGGGTGCCCGCCCCATATACCGAGGGTGTGGAGTTTGAACCCAGGTCCGGCCAAAACTGCAACAGAAAAATAGCCGGGCATCGTGGTGGACACCTGTAGTCCCAGCTACTCAGGAGGCTGAGGCAAGAGAATCGCCTATGTCCAAGAGCTGGAGGTTGAGCTGTGATGCCACAGTACTCTACTGAGGGTGACAAAGCAAGACTTTGTCTCTAAAAAAAACAAATGAATGAAAAAGAAATTGTATTTTTCTTTTTATTTTTTTTCCAGATTTGTTTACTTGTTTTTGAATTGGGTTGATTGCTGAAGTTGTCAATCTCTATTCTCCAAGTTTCATCACATATATATATATATTTTTTTTTTTTTTTTTTTTTTTTTTGCAGTTTCTGGCTGGGGCTGGGTTTGAACCCTCCACCTCCGGCATGTGGGGCCGGCGCCCTACCCCTTTGAACCACAGGCGCCACCCAGTTTCATCTTTAATTTTTACACATTTTCATTTGATTGCTGCTCTAACAAAGGCAAAGTACATGTTAGATGTAAGAAAAACCTCTGAAGGCAGAGTGTGCTAATGGGAGGTGACATTCACATTATTCCCGGGTATATTACAAAGAGAATATAGCTTTGTCTCTTCATTTTCCTATCACCTTTACATTCCTTTTAGCTACTAAGATTCTGAGTAAAAAAAAGTCAGTTCTTTAATAGTTGGAAAATAGCTTTGAAAAAGAGGGAAACTGAGAGGTTTAAGTAATGGTTTATTGGGTCCAGCAACGCTGATAACTTTTGGAGGGGAGGTAAGTCAAGCTGTATTTAGTAGTAAGAACTAAAGCTCTAAGTAAGTTCGTAGTAGGGATTAGAGAAATGTGTGCAGCTGAAAATACTGGCAGACAATGGATAGATAATGATTGCTTTATACTGGTGGACTATATTAGGAGATCCTCTGTGGCTGTACAAACCATTCAGCTATGGGGAAAAAATTCGAATTTTTAATTTTATCCTTTTGAAAAGTATATGTTTGCATAGGTTTTATTAGTGTATGTAACATATTAGTAAAGTACAGTTTGTATGTATGCTCAAATTCTTTTTATTGATGAATTTATGGGGATAAATTTTTTCGTAGGGATTTATGAAAACATTTAGAAACTGCTAGTTGAGACAACAATTAGCATTTCCATTAAGAATCAGGGATTGCATGTTTATCAATCAGGAATCTAAGTAATTTAAATATGACATTCCATACTCATGATTAATAAATACATGTGAATATTTTAATTTTGGATATATATGTTTTATAAATTTTTCTCTGTGTTATGAACAACTTATCTTAATGAGGTTTGACTATTTTTCATCTTTGAAAGGTGATTAGTTCTTTGCTTAAAATCAGTGCAATCTAAATCCATATCATTACATAAATATTACCTTATGCTTCACATAACAATGTGGAATCCTGCTTAAAAGGGAGCTAATATGTTCTTTGAAATTAGGTTAGTGAACTTCGTGATAACCATTTTTTTCTCAGTATTCATATGCTCATTTCTTTCGGTTTGAAATAGCATAAATTTGACATTTGAATATGTAGCAATGTGTAGTTACTTGGAAATAGAAGGCTTAGTGAGGGCAGGGTGCTTTTTTCCAAATATTTTAAAGATTTTTATGGAGAAAAAGAATTTATTATATAATGTGTTTGGCTAGAAAAGACATAGGATCATGAATTCAGTCTGGGGAATTTTGGATCTGAGGGGATTTGAAGCTGTCCAGGTAATTTCTGTAGACAATTGAAAATTTGGATGTGTGTTTCTGGAGTGATCTGGCCTAAAAATGTAGATCATCAACGGGCGATATTGAAGCCAATAGATTATATAAGGTTGCTTAGGAAAGTGTGTTGAGGGAGAAAAGGACCAAAGGAGATAAGATGTAGGGGAATATAACAGCCAGGGAGAGGACCAAATGAACCAGAGATAGCCAGATTGCTCCAAGAAGAGGAACACCCAAGGTGCTGGTTGTCTTTGAGGGATTAAGCTGGATAAGCTCTGGAAGGTGTGAGAGGGGTGGACCATCGTCTGAGAAGGATGGTGATGGAATCCAGATCGTATTGTCAAGCAAATGAGAACTGCAGTGCTTGAGATAACAGTATTGAGATCCAGCTACCTTTTCTAGAAGTTTGGCCGAGTAGGGAAGAGTCAGGCCCATAGCGAGAGGGAGAGGAAGAGCTGAGAGGTTTAATTTTTTTTCCCTTGGGACAGAGTCTCCCTCTGTTGCCCAGGCTAGGGTTTCACGGCATCATCTATAGCTCACAGCAATCTCAAACTCCTGGGCTCAAGCCATCCTCCTGCCTCAGCCTCCTTAGCTAGCAAGAACTGTAGGCATCTACCACAATGCCTGGCTAATTGTTTCTATTTTTGGTAGAGACGGGGTCTTCCTCTTGCTCAGGCTGGTATCAAACTCCTAAGCGCAGACACCCTACCTGTCTCGGCCTCCCATAGTGCTGGGATTACAGGCATGAGCTACTGTGCTCAGCCTGAGGGGAGGTTTTTAGAGATGTTGTCCAAGCAGAAGAATGTTGAAAGCCTGATTTTCACTCTCTGGCTCCAGCTTCCCTCTAACATTGCTCCAAGTTACCTGCACCCTCCTCTTCAGAGAGCAACTCTGTACAATAAGGGAGGTGCACTAATAAGGCATAGTAGCAAATAATCATTTAGGTATTACTCTCCGAGGATCATCATGAACCATCTCTCGTGGTTCGAAAGCCATATTTTCCATCTTGGCTTCATATATATTATGTCCACCTGTCTGCCTGGCAAAAATCACCTCCTTCTCCCATTAAAAGTCAAAGGTCAACCCTATACGAAGTCCAGGTAGCTCCAACAATTTATCCTTTTCTCATTTGCCATCTTCTAAGAGCTCTCCTGAGGCCCTTTGTTAGTTGATTTACAACTAGCTATTTATGCATCTTTCATCCAGTGAATTGTGCATTCTCAGAGAGCACCTTGTCCTCTGTCTTAATCACTAGCCTATAACATTGCCTGCTACTCAGTGGTTACTCAGCTGAAATTGCTTGAATGAATGAATGGAGTACATGACAAAAGACATTGTTAAGTATTGAGAGCAGCACCGGCATACTATTTTTGTGACCTTGTTATTTATATTCATTATACTCATCTATGTGAAGCTGTCTGAAAGCCAGCTTGATTTTAAAAGAGAAGGTAATTATTACAGTTAACTGGGATTATGTTTACACATCTACTGATCCCTGTTTATTCAAAGTAAGGCTATCCTTAGTTTATTAATCTTACCCTTTTGAAAAGTATATATTTGTGTAGGTTTTATATTTTATGTAATATTTCAAAGAAGGGATATACTTTGTTATATTCATCATTACTTGTCAAGTAAGAGAAAAATAAATTAGAATTTCAAAAGAAAATTTGAACTGCCAAATGTCTTGTTGGAAGTATTTAGAATATTCAGTTATAGTCTTAATAGAGGCTTAATGTTCAATGGACTTTTGTTGAAAAATTTTGTTTTCTTTACAATGGTTGCTCCCATTGCAAAGAAAATCTTCAAGGTAAGAGGAATGCAAATTAGTATAAAAAAAGACTTGGGTTAAGAAATGTTTCACATAGTTTTCTATGTTTCCCATCATTTATTTTAACATTACTAGACAAGGCACTTTTCTGTCATGGCAATGCCCTGGTATGAATTGTGTCAGTAGTAAAAATGTGCTACCGTATAATGAGTTAGCTTATTCTTTTGTTGTTCAGATTCAATTTGATTTTGTGCTTGTGGATAGCCACGTGCTTTTTTACATAGCATCAACTGAACACTTTACTATAAACAGGCAAATGAGATTAATTCTCTTAGAGGTGAGATCAAGAAATTGAGAGGCATTGCCTAGGAGAGGTAGAGTATGCTTTGAGGTCATGTGACTTGGATTCCCATTTGGGCATTGCCACTGACTAGCTATGGGACCCACATCAAGTTATTTATCTGGCCTTCCTCCTGTGAAAGATGAATTAATAAAATTTTGTGGAGTTACAAGAAGTACAGTGATACAGTGCTTGGCATGTGGTAGCTAGTCAGTAACACTGGTCTCTCTTGTAAGCCGATTCTGTTCTGCTTTCTTTGACCATGCACTAAAAACGTGTAACTCATTGTCCGAGCTCTTTAAATTTGCCATGGGAAGGAGGATTAGTGATAAGTTTAGAGTTTATATTGGAAGTTGTCCTATTCCAGATCTTATTATAATTCTCCTTCTAGTTTTTGTCTTTTTTTTACTACTTTACGTTTTCAGTTTTTTAAAAAGATTGTGCTATTTCTATGAAAATAGTACATTGAAAAAAAAACTTCACGTTATACAACTATTTAAAAATTAAAGCAAAAGAAAACCACCTTAAATCCTACTATCCTACTAACCATTGGTAGTATTTAATATGTATTGTTTCAGACTTTTCTGATGTATATTTACTGATTACAAATAATTTTTGAAAATGGATCATGCCATAAATATTTTAATAAAAGCATTTCATCCTGTTAGGCTTAAAAAGAAAATAAAAACCTGAAGTGAGCTAAAGAATTACTGAACTCCAGGAAAATGTTACTTTTACAAGAAATATTATGAGGTTTGATAATTAAGTTCATGAACTTGCCAGCTTATACTTACTTTGCCAGCACTGTACAAATAGCTTGGTAAGGCTTCACAACCTTGGTATACCATTGTCTCACAGCTGTGTTCATGTCTACATGTGGTGGTGTCTTGTTGAGTGATGTTCATTATTGTGTGTTTTTGTGTGCTGTTGTGAGAATGTCAGAGCTTGACTTAGAGCAATGAACACACATGAAATTTCTTGTTTAACTCAGCAAGAGTGGAAGTGAAATCAGGGACATGTTAGTGTAAATTTATGGGAATGAAGCTGTGTGCAAGTGGATTAAGTTTTTCTGAAGGGAGAGAAAATGTAACTGATGAAAAGAGATCAGGGCAGCTAATAACGAGCAGAACTGATGAAAGCATGGCAAAAATCCATCAAATTGTACATCAAAATCATCAGCTGAGTGTGAGAAGCATAGCAGACCAAGTACAAACATTGATAGAGAAATAGGAAAATCTTAACTGAACGTGTTGGCCTGAGGAAGGTGTGTGTGACAATGGTCCTGAAAGCTCACCGATGAACAAAAACAAAGGAGAGTCAACGTTCGCCACGACTTTTGGAGAGGCAAGACAATATTTTGGTCGATTTATTACTGGTGATGAAACATGGGTGCACCAATGCCATCCTGAAACAAAGCTTCAAAGTGTACAATTGAATTCAGCCAATTATCTGTGACGAAGAAAATTCTGTCAGTCCAAATCAAGAGTCAAAATAATATTGCTAAACTTTTCTGGTATCAGAGGGATTATTCATTATGAACTTGTACTAACTGGACAGTTAATCACATTTAGTATTTGGAAGTGCTGAAAAGGCTGCATAAGAGAGTTAGATGAATACAACCTGAACTTTTCGCCAGTAACTCAAGGCTCTAGCATCCTAACAGTGCACCAGCTCTTATAGCACCGTCTGAGCCCTCAAGAGGAAAAGATTAATACAAAAGTACAAAGTAAGGGTTATTTTAAAAACACTTTCATGGACTGTTGACTTTTTGATATAAAAGCTGAAGAAATTAGTCTAATTCTCCCTTCCTCTTTCCCATCTTACAATTTTCAGTTGTCAGTTACAATCTTCTGATACTGTCAGGGTTTGTAACATTTTGTTGTGAAAATGCTAGGGTGGGTGTGGTGTCTCATGCCTATAATCCCAGCCATTTGGGAGATCAAGGCAGGAGGATCCCTTGAGGCCAGATGTTTGAAACCAGCCTGGGCAACAGGCAAGACCCCATCTCTCTAAAAAAAAAAAAAAAAAAAAAAAAAAGAAGAAGAAAAATTAGCCACACCTGGTAGCTCACACCTACATCCTAGCTACTCAGGAGACTGAAGCAGGAAGATCACTAGAACTCTGTCTTTGAAAAAGACACAAAGAAAGAAAAAAATTCTTAGAGTTGTTTAATCTTAAGTACTGAGTACATTTTACTATTTCATGAATCCAGGGTTTGTCATTGTTTTGGTTTGACTGAAATTTTTAGTACAGTAATGTTTTTATTGTTTTGTGTTTATTTTTTGAGGAAAGATGTTGTTCTGTTGCCTGGGCTAGAGTGTAGTGCTGTCATGATAGCCTCCTGAGTTGCTAGACTACAGGCATACACTATGCCCAGAAAATTTTTTTGTGGAGATGGGGTCCTGTGCTATTTCTTGGGCTGGTCTCAAATGGCCAGCCTCAAGGTATCCTCCCACCTTGGCCTTACAACCATGAGCCACTGCGGTCAGCCTAGTAATTTTTTAAGAAGGGCTATAAGCAACTTTGTGAAAATTTGAGAATGTCTGTTTACTGTCTTCATACTTAAAAGGCAAGTTGGAGGAGCTGGATCTCATTTTTTTCCTCTTTAAGTTTTCAGACGTTACACTGAAGCCTTCTATCACTGCTTACTCCTGTGCAGAATGAGATCAACTTGATCTTTACCCCTTGTATATAATTAAACTTTTATTGTCTTTCTTTGTTCTTGAGGTTTCATAGCAACATATATTTGCAGTTGATTTTTCTGTATCATTCTTTTTCTTTTTTGTGAGACATGGTGTGTCTTTCTAAAAAACTTATTTACTAGGAAAAGATTCTGTTATGTGAGACTGGCATTCCCTTTTGATTGAAAAGTTCAAGTATAGGAGTAGGGCGCCAGCCCCATATACCGGAGGTGGCGGGTTCAAACCCGACCCTGGCCAAAAACTGTGAAAAGTTCAAGTATAAATTTCAGGAAATATATTATTTCATTATATTTTAAACTTTTGGCCCATCTTATTTACTTGCTTAATTCTTTCTAGATATTCTCTCCATACATGTCAGTTTTTTTAACCTGTCTTTCATGTATTTTTATCTAATCAGGTTTTAGAATTTTGTTTTGAATTATTTTCTCCATCTTCTCGTTGGTGTCCCTGACTTTTTAATTCATATTTGCTCTTCTTGTTGTTCCTTCTGTTGTAGCTTTTATTTTGTGCCATTCTTAGTTCCTATTTCCTTCTGGAGTTCTGCCTGCTCACTTTTTATCACCCTTTGTTGTTGTGTTGTCTTATTTGAGCTTCCTTGTTTCTTAAGAGATAATGTGGTCTATAGTTTATTTAAAACATGGTTTTTTAACTTCTTTTTCTAAACTGTTTTTTTACCTTCCTTGCATAATGGCTCTTATGACATAGGGACCTCTGGTCTATTGGGCATGTTTCTCAAATTCAGCTTTGAACTATAATTCACTTAGAGGATATTACCATTCATTCATGAAAGTGCTCTGAAGGATTGTGGTGAAGCTAGTGATTACTTCTTATAAATTGAGGTCAGCATTGTAAAAAATTCTTCCCCTTAGTAGGAATGCTTGGAGTTTACATGGCACTTTCTAGATTGGGATGTGCCTATACACCGATCATTTCATCATGACGAAGAAACATGAATAACCAGAGAAGCTTTTTACTGTTGAAGGCACTGGATTTCAAAAACTATGTGTGTCTTTGTTAGGGTCATTGTCATGAGCGGAACTGATACTGAAGCCCCTTCCTGGTTCCTAGTTTCCTGGAGCTTGCCCCTTTCCGATTTGCTCCTTGTGTTGGTGTGAAGATGACATTAAGGTTATGGTATTAATTACATAAGTTCCTCTAATTTTTATTCAATCCCAAGGCTTAATTTATTAAATGGCAACAAAAACAGCAGTGGAAGTATGTTGTAAGCTGTAACCACCAGCCTGAGCGTGGAGCTTACAGGAGCCACCTGTCTGCCCCACTTGCACCTTTGTGCTGTGGCAGCGTCCATGGATTCAACCCTGCTGTTTGCACTGCCTGAAATTCCCTGCGTGTCTTACCTAACCCCTGAAGATTGTCATCCTGAATTTCTACTCATTAGAAGAAAACTAAGTGAAAAACCTTTCCTCAAGCATCGTCTCTTTTGAGAGGATGTTTCATCCCAACGCCAAAGGTCTGCCAGCTCTTGGCACACTTCCCTTACGGTCTTGTTTCATTGCCACGTGACCACTGATTTCCTTGCTCATCTCTTCCCTGAGCTTTTGGGTTCCTTTGCATCAGAGGCCACGTCTGGTTTTGGCCTTTCATCGCCTACATCTGGTAATAGTGCTGGAATATATATAATAGGCGCTCAGAGATAGTCACTGACATGCAGGAATGGATTAAAATTAGTTCAGTCTCCATGAGAAGTGGTGAAGGCATCTCAGTAGGACTTCACAGTGTTGGGGTTTTTTAGCACCATTTATCTGACTTTCAAGCAGAGGTCAATTTAAAGAGACTAAATGCAGACGATTTACACTAATAGGTGTGATGCAAAGAAGCATCAACTAGGGTCTGAGTGGTTGGAAAGGAAACAAAAAAAATAGACACAAGAAGCATTACAAAGAATCACAGATTAAATGAGCAATTGCTGGGATAGATGTCTTTACTTACATGGTTCTTCAGCCAGGAAAGCCCTTTTCACATTTAAATTTTATCTACCCTTTATGTCCGATTCAAAATCCATCATCAGTCAGCTCTTGCTACAATAATGCTGCATAACAAACTCAAAATCTCAAGGGCTTACAATAGCAGCCCGTGCTCAAGTGTCTGCAGGTTGTTTGGCCGCCCAGGCCAAGCTCAGCTGGGCAGCTGTTTTAAGCCATGGTCATCTGGGTTTGCTTCAGGGTCTGTTTTGGTTCATATCTGCTCTGTGAGTCTCTCATCATTCTGGGCCTAATGACTACCTGACAGTAAGAAAAACACATTTAAGGGCGGTGCCTGTGGCTCAAGGAGTAGGGCGCCAACCCCATATACCGGGGGTAGCAGGTTCAAGCCCTACCCCAGCCAAAAATGCAAAAAAAAAAAGTACATTTAAGTCTCATGTTTGTTAACATTCCATTGCCCAAAGTAAGGTTTCCAACTTTAATAAAATAGTATCCTATTTTATTATACATTAAAATAATAATTTATGGTGTGAGGGTAGTATATTAGTAAAGAATAATAATCCAAAATACCATACCACCCTCTTATCTATGATTCCCTCAGCTAGAATCAGTAACTTTTGCTTCTGAGTTCCTATAACGGTCTGTTTGTACATAGCACTTTCTACTGTGCGCTATTCAATATATTGGCTCTTTAAAGCAGGACATGATTCACTATTTTTAGGAGACAGAAAAATGTGCTCTCCAGTGGAACAGATTCAAGTGCATAGCAAAAAATGCCAATCATTTAACCTTCTTTAAATGTATTCTTGAAATAAAAATGGCATTTTGGGATGCAACTGTAATATATTTATAGACATATACTTATTGAAGCATGTAAAGATATTTTTATATTTTATTGACTTACATTCGCTGAGAAGTGGTTTGAACTTTACATTTAAGGTACTGAAAGTCAAAAAAATAGACACAAGAAACATTATAAAGAATCACAGATTAAATGAGCGATTGCTGGGATAGATGTCTTTACTCACATGGCTCTTCAGCCAAGAAAGCCCAAATGTAAATGTATTGGGAAAAAAAAAAAAAACAATAAAAATGTATTGGAGTTCAGTCAGTAGGGAATATATATATATATATATGTTCAGTATAGACTTCCTCAGTAAGGAGTGTGTGTGTGTGTGTGTGTGTGTGTGTGTGTGTATCTGTGTAAAAACACTCCAGTGCCAAAGAATAAGTTTTCTTTGTTTAGGACACTCCAAAATTTTCTTTTAGAAAAGTAATTAAGATGTTGTGCATATATTCTTCTTAGTAAAGTGTCTCAAGAATGGAAGAAAAAGTACCCAATGTACTCACCCTTATTTTGAAACTAATGTAGGACCTTCACATGAAAGCTATATCCCAGTTATAACCTAAAAATAGGGAGAAAGGGGAAAGGGAGGGGAGGGAGGGGGGAGGGAGGGGGAAGGAGGGGGAAGGAGGGGGACTAATGGGATTACACCTGCGGTGCATCTTACAAGGGTATACGTGAATCCTAGTAAATGTGGAATGTAAAGGTCTTAGCAAAATAACTAAGAAAATGCTACAAAAGCTATGTTAACTAATGTGATGAAAATGTGTCAAACGATATATGAACCAAGTGTATGGTGCCCCACGATCATAGTAATATACATAGCTATGGTTTAATAAAAAAAAAAAAGAAAGAAAAAAAGATGTTGTGCATAATAAATTGTGGTATATGTACACCATGGAATATTATGCAGCCTTAAAGAAAGATGGAGACTTTACCTCTTTCGTGTTTACATGGATGGAGTTGGAACATATTCTTCTTAGTAAAGTATCTCAAGAATGGAAGAAAAAGTATCCAATGTACTCAGCCCTACTATGAAACTAATTTATAGCTTTCATATGAAAGCTATAACCCAATTATAACCTAAGAATATGGGGAAACGGGAAAGGGAGGGGAGGGAAGGGGGGAGGATGGGCAGAGGGAGGGTGATTGGTGGGATTACACCTGCGGTGCATCTTACAAAGGTACATGTGAAACTTAGTAAATGTATAATATAAATGTCTTAACATAATAACTAAGAAAATGCCAGGAAGGCTATGTTAACCAGTGTGATGAAAATATGTCAAATGGTATATAAAACCAGTGGATGGTGCCCCATGATTGCATTAATGTACACAGCTATGATTTAATAATAAATAAATTAAATAGAAGATGTTGTACAGGTAGCTTACTTTCTACTTAAGCATAATTTCTAAATTAAGGAGCCAACTATTTACTTATTTTTATATGAAGGTGGTTTCTAAAGTAAATAAGGTATTGCATGAATATTGACCTTTTGTAATGGGAAAATAATATTCAAAATACTTGTTTTTTTAAATAAGGTATTTATGAAGTACTGTGATTTAGGTTACTTTCAGAAAAATAATATATTTTCATGCTTTAAGAAGCAAAAGAAATTGTTATTAGAAAATATGGTAGAGTAATATATTTTGGCCATGTAGTTTAGTACAGAAGAATAAGGGTAACAAAACCCATTTTCTCTGGATGACCCCCATGTCTTAGTCAGTTTAGGCTGCAATAATAAAATATCATATACTGGGTGGCTTATAAATGACTGAAATTTATTTTACACAGTTCTAGAGGCGGATACCAAGATCAAGATGGTATCAGAATCAGTGTTTGATGAAGGGTTAGATTTAGGTCTTACCATCACCAGCTCTGTGACCTTGGGCACATTCTTAACTTTCGGTGTCTCCATGTGCTTGTGTGTATATTGCAGAGAATAATAATAGCTGCTTCATAGATTTGCTTTAAGAATATGTGTAATGTAGGTAAAGGGCTAGACTGGTGGCTAGCACATAATATGTGTTTGGGCTATTATTATTGTTGTTATTTTTATTGGTGGAGTTGATATGTAATTTATGTTTTCAAGCCAGTTATCATTCCTTTCCTCTGAATTTCTATCCTTTCTCCCATTCCTTTTCTATTATTTGTTGATTTTTCCCTTATAGGTTTCTTTTATAGATGTTTATGGACTGGATTTTTGATATATTTAGATTCGCTCTTTGTATATAATCTACTATTTTTGCACAGTCCATTGCTTGTCTTTTATTTTTCCCTATGGTACTTTATGTTGTGCATACTTTTTACATTTACGTAGTTGAACATATCAATCTTTTCCTCTGTGGTTTCAGGATTTTGATTCATAGAAAGACATTTGAAGATTACAAAGCAATTATCTATAGAGTTTTTATCTAGTACTTTCATGATTTTATTTTTTACATTTGATCCACTTGGAATTTTTTTTTTTTTGATCCACTTGGAATTTAAACCGGCATATAGTTACAGAAAGTATTTTAATTTGCTTTCATCAGAGACCTTTTCCAAAGCCATAAGATTAATTTTCAAACAACAAGAAAGCGTTTTCACGCTCAGAGGGCATCTTAGGTAATAACATTAAATTGCAAAACTAGAATAACAAGTATAATTGACACACAGAGGTTTGCGAAGAAACACGTGCAATATCTGCCTTGTTCCAGTGGTTGTTAAAGATACACTTCATATCTCACAGTCAGGAAAAAACATACTTTGCTCACTGAGATAAACAGACAAATAAACCCAGGGTCACCCTGGCTAGCTTCATTTACAAATTAAATGGAGGTTTGAGCTGATACTTCTAAAGGCTGACCTCCTTGGCAAACCTTTGTGATTTAAGTTCTTTAATTTTCTGAATACTTTTGCCTCTGGGTCCCTCCTTTGACATACCTCGTCACTGGGTTGTAGTTTTGGTGCTCTGTGGGGAAGCGAATGAAGGTTCCTCTTCTTTCCTTTCTATATTTTGGTACAAAATAGTAGAAATGGGAGTGAGGAAGGGATGAAAAAGCTGGCCCTGTGAATCAACTCTGTTTTTCTGATTTCCAAGGCAGCTGAGGAACATATGCGTCAGAACTGAGCTGGCTGAGTCCTCCAGTTTGGCTGTGGGGATCCCAGCACCCACAAGAATCTGCTAGATCAAAACCAAGAGAGAGCAGAGGGTGGCAAACTCTGCTGCTATAAAAGCATTCCTAAATTTCACAGTCCCTTTGGACACAGAGCAGAGCGGGGAGAGCAGGGCATTTCCTAGGTGGGTGGTCACCCTGAGAGTTGCCTGTTCGTGTAACAAGTTGCTAAGGAATGGAAGATGAAGAAATTTAATAAAAGTCTTTGTTGGTCTTACTTCTAAATGCTAAGTTTGCTGATTAATTAAGACACATGCTATAGTAACATAGGGAAATGTTAATATAGGGAAATAACAGTACTCTGTTCCCATCCTTGGTATGTATTGAGCCGGTGGTTCTCAACCTTGACTATGGACCAGACCCATGTAGGGAGCTTGGGCTGGCCCCAGACCTAGTGATTCTGATGGGCTGCCAGGATTAAGAACTACAGCACTCATATTTATTTTATTTTATTTTTGTGGGTAATGCCATAATGGAGGACAAAAATCAAAGTTTCTTAAAGTGAGGTCTTTTGTCCATCTGTTTCAGAAGTATTTCAGTTGTTGAAATGGAGAATCCAGGACTGTGCCCCAGAATTATGAAAGCAGAATCTCTGGAGGTGGGTGTATTAATAAGCAACCCAGATGATTTGGATGTACGCTAACGTTTGAAAACTTACACGGAAGTAAGTCCTAAGATATTTAACCTAGCAAAATCCAGTGAACCTTACCATATTTTGTATCTCTCCCTTTCTCTGAATAAGTTTCAGAAGATCTATTTTATAAAAGATTTAAAATACATATGAAATTAACTATGATTTTCTGTTGTAAAAATAGACACCAAGGAAAGAAAGGTGATGATTGCTTACGTGGTTAACAAAGAAAAAAATCTAATGTCTCTGTCTTATGCATATTTTAAAATTCTCTTGATTACAAATTTGAATTTTTCTTAATGACTTGAGTAAAGCTTATTGACAATTAAATGAAAACTGACCCACCAAGAATCTCCCTACGGTCAGTAATTCAGTTAATGATGTATTTCTACAGTCTTACATTTTTCCACTTTAAGTCCAAATTCTTAATAGTTATAGCAAATAAAAATGTGCTTTGTACTTTGTTTCACAACTGGGAAGAGACGCAGGGTGAAGTGAATACATTAACACATTCACCTCCTAAAAGATAATTTTGTACGAAGTAAACCTAAATTTAAACATGTATTTACAGCAAGGCGTGATCATGATTCCAAGGAAAATGAGTGATATAAAGTATGTGCTTCTCATTCTAAGGGGGACCTGACATTGGGACTCCCCTCCCCCACCATCCCACAACTGCAGGAACCATTGAGATGTGAGACCACCAGTGGAACCACCAGAGCAGTAGTTAAGTACATAGGCTTGGAATTGAGGACAGCTGGGTACAAGTCTAGATTTTTGTTGTTGTTGTTGTGGTTTGTGGGGACGTTGGGTGCATTACTAACCTTGGTAAGCCTCAGTTTACTCATTTTTAAATCCAGCCTGCACGGTAGTAGCTTATGAGGATTAAATAACCAGAATTGGCTATCATTTCCTGAAGACATAGCACCAAAGATAAAGTATATGAATGTGTTTATTCTGACAAAGGGACCAATGATTACTACATGTAAGACCATATTCTCTACTCCAAGTATGTAGACCTCAAAGACAGATCTTTATGCAGAACTTCCCATCTTTATGTTGGGTGTACTGAAGGGGATCGCTCCCATGTAGAAGACTGTTCATTTAAACTGTTGAATAGTGTTTGGAGATTTGTTAAGTATTTGGTGAGAGGCTGCTGTTAGCTAAGACCCTATGCTGAACATGTAGAAACAAATCGGGTTCCTGACCTCAAGGAGTGCCTACTCCTGTTGGAAAGAAATATATGTATAGAAACAACTATAATTCAATATTGTATGTGCTATAATGAAGGTAATAGCTAGCTGATTATCAAATTTATTACCAAGAAAAGACCTTGCTATAATTCTGTGTGTGTGTGTGTGTGTGTGTGTTTGAGGGGGGAATAGGTGGGGCAGAGCAGAACCCACCATCCAGCTATAATGAAATGCTCTGTACCCTTGGGAGGTAGTCATGGGATGTGCTCAGCTAAAAGCAGGCAAGTGGACAAATTTAACCAGATGCTTTTCCAAAGAGGCAGGATTGTAGCAGAGCTATTGGCTGGGGGTTTCGAGGATGAAGGGTAGTCGAGGCCTTTACTAAGTGCCTGTTACAGAAATCTCTTTATCTCTGTTCGTCAAATACCTTACCTGTAAAGTGATAAGTTCAAAGTCATAATCTGTCTAGCACTTTCACAGGTCCTCCCTCAGCAGTGGGGCCAGGATTTGGTAGCTGGTGCTGAAAGAAAACCCTTGATTACATCCTCGCCCTGGGACTGTACCAGTGGCAACTGTTATTCAAGGGGACAGAAAAAAAAAAAAAAAACAACAAAGTCATAATCTGTGATTTTATCAAATCACGAGGGTTGCCAGAAAAAGTACAAGATGTCTAGTGTAAACTTAATTTCAGATAAATAATGAATAAACACTTTTTGGTGTTAAGTATGTCTCAACATTGCATGGGACAGAGTCATACTAAAAATTATTCTAAACTTCTAATTTAATTTATCAGAAATTCAAATTTAATAGGGCATCCTATAGTTTTCATTTGCTCAATCTGGCAATCGTACAAGCAACCCCACATGAATTACAAGATCGACTAAAATCTGTCTCTGCCAATATCAGTGACGAGTACTTGGAAGCCAGGTAGTTTTCCCTGTAAAAGTAAGATGTGGAGCAGAAGAGGAAGAATGAGGAAGAAAAATAGTTGGAAACTAGGCATAAAATAGGATGTAAACGGACAGGAAATGTTCCCACAGCTCGCAGATCTGTCACGCAGCATTGTGATCCTTTTTGTATCATCTGGACAAATGGAACAGCGGAGGGAAGTAATCTGGTATTGTGTTATTTGACTATTCCGATGATTAAAGTTTTGTGAGATATATATATATATTTTTTTTTCTGCAGTTTTTTGGCCGGGGCTGGGTCTGAACCCACCACCCTTGGTAGTCATATGGGGCTGGCACCCTACTCCTTGAACCACAGGTACCACCCAAATATTTTTGCTTTCCTGCGTGCAGATTTAACAAGCACTTACCAAGCACAATATAGATCAGGTACTAAGTCCTTTGATGTGCTTATCTCATAAAATGAAGCATACTGCTAGCAGGTCCTGCAATGGAGAGCTTGGCTGAGTGAAATTTTATGGTATTAAAACAGACAGGATGGCTCAGCACCCATAGCTCAATGGCTAGGGAGCTGGCCACATGCGCCAGGGCTGGTAGGTTCAAACCCAGCCTAGGCCTGCTAAACAATGACAACAACAACAACAAAAATAGCTGGGCATTGTGGCAGGCGCCCGGAGTCCTGGCTACTTGGGAGGCTGAGGTCAGAGAATCGCTTGGGCCCCAGAGTTTGAGGTTGATGTGAGCTGTGACCTCAGGACACTCTAGGTGGGGTGACATAGTGAGACTCTGTCTCAAACAACAAAAACAAAACCAGACAAGATGTGATACTGTCTATTGTTCTAGTTGCACACACCACAGAATACATTCACAGTTCATAATTTGAGTCTGAGGATTATGCACCGCGTTTCTTTAGCTAAAGTAGTTCAGCGCACAATATGTGCATTTCCAGGAAAGCTGCCTTTCAGGCTGGGTTCTCACGACCATATGGAGCTCCTCAGTGTTCTGTCAGTGGGTCATTACCTTGACTTGGTGTAGCCCAGGCAGGGTTGCTACTGTATTTCAGGGTCCGTTTTCCCTGCAGAGCACGCTCCTTCTACTGTGTGGCCTTGAAGCTTTTCTAGCATCCAGCACGCATGAGCTAAGAGTTTTCCTGCTTTTCTTTACATGGACATAGTACAAAGTATGGCTTGGTTCACGCTTTCAATCATCTAAATTTGTCCAGGCATGATGGAGGATGCCATACAATTTTCTTCTGGTAGTTAGAGCTTTCCTGACATAATTGCAGCCCAATCACATTTCTAAGATAACTAGTACAATATGTACATATATAATTCAAAGTTTCCTGCAGGAGATTTCAGGCAAATAATGACCATGTTTTAAATCATCTCAAAACCCGGGCCTCAGAAGCGAAAGTGCTTTTTCATCATCTGCACAAGATTGCTCCAGGCAAATTTGTTTATTCCTTCTAGTTTTGACATCCCCCACCCCCACCCCGAGGGACCACTGCTTCCCTTTTATCCCAGACCTGGCTCATATTCTGGACTATTCTCTTCCTTCTTTCCTACCACCCAAGTTTAATATACTGTACTATTGTCTTAAAATTGTATCAAGCGATTTTAAGTTCATAAATGATGAATTTATTCCAGTATGGTAGTAAAATTTAATGGCAGGATGAGTTACTACTCCAGAGGATGTATTTACATTTTAATGGTAACCGTCTATGGCTTGACACCAAGTTGAAGCCAAGGTGGGAATGTAAGCATAAATTGGAATGGGTCGATACTCAGGGAAAGATTTTTTTTGCACTGAGTCTCTCTGCCCTCGTCAAATCATACCATTAAACATCAAATTATCTGGTCTAATTTAAGGGCTGACTTGTAAAGATTTTAAGGTTTGGCTGAGGTGAGGAACTCATGTAGCTTTAGAGGGCTTTACCTTTTATAGAAGTAAAAATAATGTCATGATGAAGCTGACTCTGTGTGTGTGTGTGTTAATAAAAATTCATATGCTGCAGTGAAGTGATAATAAATTTCAGAGCATAGATAAATCCCTTGCATTTGGGTAACAGACTTAATTGAAACAAAAACGTAGAACTATCAAAATCAAAGAAGATGCCTATATTCATTGATAAAGTAGTCACGGGAAAGGTACCCAGAGTAAATACTGATCCAAGGCAGGTGATTTCCTGATTGGTTTTTGGGGGGTGGTGGTGTTTGTGTCACTATGTATACACACCAGACTCCTAGAAAAAGTGGGGAGACTCAAAAAGAGAATCACTAAAACACCAGTGGAAAATTAGGAGTAAAAGACAAAAGAGTGCTGGAAACAAAGTAGAGCAAGGGAGAAAACTCCTTGAAGAGGGGATGAAAAATCAACAAGAATCATTCTGGAAATTCCGTAAGAAGTTATCTTCTAGCTGTTAGCCCTGGCAACTTCTGACAACAGAGGAAGTTCTCAGTCAGTTTGGTTTCTACATTCCTCACACTTGGAGGTCAGTCTTTCAAATTAGGCTGCGTTTACACATATTTGTTCCCTGGGAATACATCTGATTTTTTTTTTCCTTTTAAGGTAGTTAAAATGGATTAGAATACATTTTTTCATATACTGGTATTTTTACACATTTGTTCTTCGGTTCAGATCTCTTGATCAAAGATCATTTTCATATTTTCAGATGCTTTCTGGTTGTCCCTTATACAGATGACATGGAGAGCTCAATTCAACATGCCCGAAACTGACCTTCTTATGTGTTTCTGTTCCGTTTCCATTCACCCCGATAATCATCTTTTCACCATTCACCCCTGTCATTCCTCATCTTAAAATCCAATCAATCAAATCCTGCTAATTTTACCTTCAAAATATTTCTCAATGCTTGCTATCAAGTCTGTTCCAATTTGTTCCTTAAATTTCCTTGACTGGGGTGATTTCAGTAATTGCCAACATTATCCATCCATCTCCATTCTTGTCCCTTTCTGGTATATACAGCCAGAATGATCTACCTCAAAGACAGCTCTCCTAAAGCTATAGTGTAAACCCCACGTTCTTGGCATAGGAAGCTCACCTTGGCCTGACCATCTCAGCTTCTGCACTATCTTGGCCCACTTCTTATTCCAGGTTTTATTTTTCAGATTGGATTAGATATTCCATTCATAAAGCTGTTATAGTCACACTATAACTGTCGCACTATATTTTAAATCATTTGTTGAACTTTTCTGTAGCCTTCAACCCACTCTCATCCTTACCAACAAGAAACAAACAAGCAAGCCAAAATATCTCTGGTCTCTTAGTAGGAAAGGACCGAATCTTGGCGCATTTTCATTTGTTCAGCATAGGTTGGTGGCTCTGAGTAGGCTCTGGAATCTCCCTGCACTCTATCCTAGTTCCGTAATTTAGGAACTGAGCTGTTTCTAGCAAGTTCCTTAGTGCACCCTGTGCCTCAGTTTCTGTGTTTGTAAAATAGAGATGAACATTCCTACTTCGGAAGCATAAATGTCAGGCATTTAGGACAGTAATGGCACAGACTAAGCAGCCCACTTACATAGAGAAAGTGCTCAGTATCTTATAAAACTGGAGGTGTATGAAGAAAAGTCATCACAGGGAAAGGATCGGCTGGATTAGGTCAGGCCTTGGCGCTGAGAGCTGACTCTAGTCCCTCTGTATCTGGAAGCTGAGTTAGACCAGGTGTGCTCTCGGTGAGTGAGAGGCTGTGAGGGAATCTACCACCACACCCTGGTCGATTTAGTGCCCCAGTGTCTAAACAGCCCATCTTGCGTAGAACCTGCTCCTCCTGCCAGAGCCGGCAGGGACAGCTTGTCTTTGCCTAAACCAAATGTCTTCAATAACCACCCGGTTCCTGTTTAGGAGCATAATGGGTGTTTTCATCTGGAAGAGGCTTCCAGTTCATGGCTTAATTGTGATGTGAAGCTGAGGGACACTTGGGGTCCAAAGGGTGATCATTCTTTTTCCTTGTTTTCAGCTCCGCTTACAACTCCAGTATATTCTCTGATAACTCTCTTGAGTGCCCTTCCAGAGTCCCGTCACTGCGTTTTTATCATACCTGCAGATTACACAGACTTTCACAGATCCCGGGGCTGCTGAGCAGAGGCCCTGCAGGTCCTCCTCGGTTCTGATGTAGTCATTGGAGCTTCTCTACTCACATACGAAGAGAGGGTCTGAGAGCGCCTGGCTTGCGCCTGTCCGGACACATGGTCAGTAGCGAACGTTCCTGGACACTGTGTCTGCTGCGGGGCTGATGTTCCTGGAGCGGATGTGGTGGTGCTCTCCTCCTCAATTCCTGCTCTTTCATCTACTACCTCACGGTTTGTGTGAAAATATCTGCGTTCCGAAGGGTTCTGAGATCAGGTTAATCAACAGGAAGCGTCTGAATGTGATTCTGCCCTAACTACAAAGGTGCCTGCGTACTCCCCATGTGCTCCTCATGTCAAGAGTCTGAAAGGCGACAGGATTTAAACAGTTTTTTAACATTTATTTTTTCAAATTGATGGATAAAATTGTATTTATCATATAACACATTCTTTTGAAGTATACGTGCCTTGTGAGATTATATATATATAAAACATACCTTCCCTCCCATAGTTATCATTTTTATGGCAAGAACACTTTACATCCATCCTCTTAGCATTTTTCAAGAATACTATTGTGAGACAGAGTCTCACTATATATGTGTGTGTGTGTATATATATGTGCATGTGTGTATATATATTTTGAGACAGTCTCACGTTGTCACCCCCTTGGTAGAGTGCTGGAGGGTCATAGCTCACAGCACCCTCAAACTCTTGGGCTTAAGCAATTCTCTTGCTTCAGCCTCCCAAGTAGCTGGAACTACAGGGGCCCGCCACAACGCCCAGCTGTTTTTAGAGATGAGGTCTCAGTCTGGCTCAGGCTGGTCTCAAACCTGTGAGCTCAGGCGATCCACCCACCTCCGCCTCCCGGGTGCTGGAGTTATAGGTATGAGCCACCGCACCCAGCAAGAATACACTATATTGTTAGCTGTAGTCATCATGTTGTACAGTAGACCTACCTCCTGCCTCCCCAACCACCAGTCCCCGGTAACCCCCTTTCTAGTTTTTACTTCTATGAGATCGACGTTTTGAGAGTCTGCATATGAGTGAGCTTGTGCAATATTCGCTTTTCTGTGCCTCACTTATTTCAGTTAACATAATGTCCTCCAGTTTCATCTGTGTTGTCACAAATGGCAGTGTTTCCTTTTTATGGCTGAATAATATTCCACTGCGTGTCTGCACCACAATTTTCTTTTTTTTTTTAAATTTATTTTTATTGTTAAATCATAGCTGTGTACGTTAGTGCAATCAAGGGGTACAATGTGCTGGTTTCGTATACAATCTGAAATATTCTCATCAAACTGTTCAACGTAGCCTTCATGGCATTTTCTTAGTTACTGTATGTAGACATTTGTTTTCTGCATTTAGTAGGTTTTGCCTGTACCCGTTCTAAGATGCGCCGTAGGTGTGGCCCCACCCATTCACCTCCCTCCACCACAACCTCCCCCCTCCCTTCCCCTTCTTTGACCCACAATTTTCTTTACTCATTTATCATTGCTGAACACTAAGGTTGGTGTCCATATCTTGGCTATTGTAAGTAATGCAGCAATAAACATGGACGTGAAGGTATCTGTGCAATGTACTGAGTTCCTTTGCTTTGGATAAACAGCCAGTAGTGGGATTGCTGGATCATATATGGTAGTACTAATTTTATTTTTTTGAGAACACTCTGTACTGTTTCCATAATGGTTGTACTAATGTACTTCCCACCAATAGTGTGTGAGGGTACCCTTTCTCTACATCCATGCCAACACTTGTTATCTTTTGTCTTTTTAAAATAGGCATTCTAACAGGTGTAAGTGATATCATTGTGATTTTAATTTGCATTTTCTTGGTGATTAGTGGTGCTGAGCATTTTTTCCAGGTACCTTGTGGCCATTATTATGTCTTCTTTGGAAAAATATCTATTCAGGTCCTTCCAATTTTTAAATGTTGTTAACCCCTTATCAGATAGTTTCCAAATATTGTATCTATTCTGTTGGATGTCTCTTCACTCTGTTGATGGAATCCTTTGCTGTGCAGAAGCTTTTTAGTTTGATGAAATCCCATTTGTCTATTTTTGCTTTTGTTGCCTGTGCTTTGAGGACCGTGAGATTGGATTTTAATTATTTAATTTCCTCTTCCTTTTTTTTTCTTCTGATAGTTTACCATGTTAAAACACATGCGTGAGGTAGAAAATGTGGGATAGATTTCAGATTTTTTGGCACTTGAGAGTTTAATTGACCAACAATAATTGGCGGTAATTCACTGGTGCAGTTGGTTTCCCTGGAAAGAGTGTGTGGTAAAAGATTGAAAGACAAATGGTAAAATTGGGGGCCATTTTGAAGTCATTGCAACTCTTCTAGGCTACCAATGTAACATTTAGTAAATTAGATGTTTAGTTGATGAATTTTAAGTATCAGAGGTTAGTTCACATAAGAGAAATTGCCTTAAACATTGAAAAAAAAGCCTATATATTCAATGGGCAACTATAACTTCTAAATTACAGCAAGCTTAAGTATTTTAAATTAGAAACAGAATATTCTGTTTTCCTATGAATATTTAACACAGAGCTATAACATTTCAGTTAGATATAAATAGAAATTACAGCTCATAGTTAATTAAACAACTCAGAGATCCCTTCCTGTTTTACATTCTGTTTTCGGTATCAGAGTATAATCTAAGTGAATTAAGTGCAAAGACCCATAATACAATAATTTGCATAGGGCTGCCAACAAAAATAAGCCTGGCTGTGATTAAGGCTATAACAATGGTGTTAGCTTAGCTATCCAGGCTCATGGAAGCATGCAAAACAAGAGCAATTAGATTCACAAACTGATTTATTACATGGGCTGCAGGTGTTGAGTTTTATGGAAATTAGGGATTATCAGACTTGCCTCTACATATTTCAGTTTAGTTATATGACCTCTTCTTAGAAATGATTCGCTGGAACATTGAAAAAAAGAAAATTAGACATAGTGTCATAATTCATGTATTTTTAAAGTTGATCTGACTTAAAAACATAGAAATCTTGATTTGAGTTTCAATAGTGTCATAATAAAGCCAGTGTTTAGGAATAATAATTCACTTTCCACCTACTGCAAAATTATATTTTTAGAGTCCACAATCCAGTGAACTCCTTGTAGGGCCACTGCTGGGGAGTGAGCCCTTGTTAGGGCTTTTCATTCTCATCTGCTAATTGTTGAATCATGTGTGTTCTTCATATTGATTTTATACGTATTTGTGGAGGACTTCTTAGTTAATTTGGTTGGTCACGGAAGAAAAAATAACCACCACAGAATGTTGACTTAAAACTGAATGTAAGATATAAGCAATTCCAATCATTGCTAGAATCGAATTGTATTGAATGCTTAAATTTCAAATCAAATCAGAGCTATTACCACAGTTCATTTGCTGTTATTATTATTATTATTATTATTATTTTTTGACTCAGAGTCTCACACTGTTGCTCTCTATAGACTGCTGTGTCGTCACAGCTCACAACAACCTCCAACTCCTGGGCTTAGGCGATTCTCTTGCCTCAGCCTCCCGGGTAGCTGGGACTACAGGTGCCTCCCACAACACCTGGCTATGTTTTTTGCAATTTGGCCAGGGCCAGGTTCGAATCCACCACCCTCAGTTTATTGGGCCAGCACCCTATCCACTGAGTCACAGGCACCACTCCATTTGCTGTTATTTTTATTGTGAAAAAAAAAAGGTCATGGACATACTATGGTTGCAATTTTGAAAATTTCGAGCATTTATTGAAAGAAAGAATGATCTTTGATAGCAGTAAATTTTAGGAAACCACTAATGTTTATCTCTGCAAAGATGTGTGGATTTTGCTTTTCACAATTTCCTTTAAAAAAATGCATAAATTTGAGAGGTCATAAGCTTTGAGTCAGTGGTTTGCCTAACTGTGTTCCATATTATGGTATCTTCCAGAAGTACAGACAATATCCATAAACTACTGAGGAGTTTGCTGTTGCTGTGTTTGTAAATACAATATTGTTTTGGCCTTAAGAGATGGTATGAACCTTACACAAGTTTCAAAACTTATGGTTCACATTCCTTTTGGAAAGATGTTTGGAGAACACTTAGAGATCTAAAACTAGATCTGCCATTCAATCCTATAATTCCTCTACTAGGTATATACCCAGAACACCAAAAATCACAATATAACAAAGACATCTGTACCAGAATGTTTATTGCAGCCCAGTTCATAATTGCTAAGTCATGGAAAAAGCCCAAGTGCCCATTGATCCATGAATGGATTAATAAATTGTGGTATATGTACACCATGGAATATTATGCAGCCTTAAAGAAAGATGGAGACTTTACCTCTTTCATGTTTACATGGATGGAGCTGGAACATATTCTTCTTAGTAAAGTATTTCAAGAATGGAAGAAAAAGTATCCAATGTACTCAGCCCTACTATGAAACTAATTTATGGCTTTCACATGAAAGCTATAACCCAGTTATAACTTAAGAATAGGGGGAAGGGCGAGAGGGAGGGGAGGGAGGGGGGAAGTGGGTGGAGGGAGGGTGATTGGTGGGATTACACTTGCGGTGCATATTACAAGGGTACACGTGAAACTTAGTAAATGTAGAATATAAATGTCTTAACACAATAACTAAGAAAATGCCAGGAAGGCTATGTTAACCAGTGTGAAGAAAATGTGTCAAACGGTCTATAAAACCAGTGTATGGTGCCCCATGATCGCATTAATGTACACAGCTATGATTTAATTAAAAAAAAACAACAACTTATGGTTCAGTTTTGGCTGTTAACTTGCTTAATGAATATTTTATTGAATTTGGCTTTAAAATGTTCACAAATGTGTTTCTCATGCCTAATTCTGTTATTTACAGGGTGTTTTCCTTATACATATTTTAGATTAGAAATGCTTGAGTTGCAACAGCTGTGTGCTCACTTCTTTTCTAACCCTTGGCATGTAAGCCTTGCTCTGAGCCTTGTCTTCATTTACCTTTCACCAGATTTCAAATGTGCAGCATTTGTTTTGCACTTTTGAAAGTAAATTACTCACAAATGTTATATGGGAACTGAAGTTATTGGTCTACTTTTCTTAAAATTCTTTTGCTCTAGTGCTTTTCTTGAAAGCATCATGATTTTGGCTGGAGTTTATATTGCTAAGGCACTAAGAGTAATTGAATGTACAAATAGAATTTATCTTAATCTACTATTCATTATGTCTTCAGTTAAATAATATAGCGTTATTTTTACATTGTTGAAATCGCTTAAGATAACACATTGATTAGATGGAGGAAAAGTGTAATCCAAAAAAATAAGCAAAGAGGAACTCTAAGGGAATTAACATGACTGCATAAAGCATTTTTATTTGCAGTAACCAGCACTTTTTATATTTTTATGACTGTCTCACAGTTTGTTGTTTCTAGGATTTGTTTGAGATCTATGAAACGAAGTTCCATCTAATTTCAGATCTGCAAACCCAGGGTGTGAAGTTATGTGCAAAGCTATTGTGACTCAATATAATAATTATAATTTAAAATAAAACTTAGTTAAAACTGCATTTTATTTGGAAAATTTCCATAATTGATCTGATTCGATCCTTTGTAGACAAAAAAAAAAAAACCCAAAAACAAAAAACTAAAGCCTTTCTTAATATGATTCAGTATTTCACAGCACAGTTTCACTTGGGTAAATATAATTTAGAATATATAATGAAATTTATGATATTTAAAATATTCAAAAGAATGAAAATACTTTTCTCTCCTAATGGGAATAAAGTGATATATATATATGTGTGTATGGAATAAGAAGGACTTCAGAAGTTCCTAGGACACAATTTTCTGTTAGTAGTTAATTCCCCTTGGTCTTTTTATGTAGTAAGGAAGGTGCATCTCTAAGTGCAAGTTTCTTAAGGACAGCTTGACTCTTTGTATACCAGTGGCTGCCACATTGGCATTTACTTGGTAAACCACGTTGGCATATTCCAGGTGTTTGAACCTTTGCATGTTTCAGCCACGCAGGCAGAACAGCGAGGCTGGTGAGTGGAAGAAAGAGCAGGGGAAGACGGGCTATAGGAGTGCTCAGAGGGCGCGTGCGCAGACACACACCTGTGTTGGTTTATTGTTGAACACTGTCATTCTCTGGGGAGTGGGCATCATTCACTGAGGACAGACAATTCTTATCTCTTCTTGCTGCCATCTCATCTCCATATTCTTATTTCATCGAAAATGTTGTATTCGTTATTGGTCTATTAAGAGAGTTTTCAGAAGTAACTGAATGTAAAGGGCGACCATGTTTGCTCAGTATATTTAAGAAGTCTGCATTTGGATGGTGCCCTCCCTGGGCACATCTGCTGCCATCAGCTCCCCTGTGCCAGGGCAGTTACAGAAGTGTATCTTATGGTTCCCTCTCCCTGAACCAAGGCTCCATCTCGAAATCCATTTTAAACGTGACACTTCAGCCAGCCATTGCTAACAGACTGGAATTGGCCTTTGGCCTGAGACTCATTTGCTGCCCTGCCTTAGGGAGCACAGTCTCTGAGGGCTCATAGCTGCCATCCAGAGTGAGATAGGTCTAATAGTTCCTCCCACACGGGGTGCTGGTTGGTACTGAGGAGATGCTGGGTACAATCAAGTTACTTGTTTGCTAAGTGAAAAATGCAAATTTTAATTAAAGTAACTCTATACATTGGTTGACGACATTCAATAAGACACATACCTCACACTTTCATTGACTCTTAGTAGCTACCACAGAACTGAATGTCTGGATTGAAGGTTTTATTGTTACTCTGAGGGACAGAAGTCGTCAATACCTGTGTGTTAATTTGCTGCAGGTTGTCTGAGGTCACACCACCCTGAATGTGCCTGATCTTGTCTGTGTTAGGGCACCCTGCACGTGCCCTAACAATGTGACGTGGGCTGGGTGGCTCACTCACGGAAGCTTATTTTTTCACAGTCTGGAGGCTGGAAAGGTCAGATCGAGGTGGTGCTTCTGGAACCCCTCTTGTGTCCTCATGGGGTCTTCCTTCCGTGTCTGCCTGATTCAGTCCTATTGGGTTAGGTCCCACTTCTAAGACCTTACTTAACCTTAGTTACCTGTTTAAAAGCCTGTTTCCGAATATGGTCACATTCTGAGGTACCTGAGGTTAGGACTTACGCATGTGAATTTTGGGGAGACCCAGTGCAGCCCATCATAACCTGTTTTAGTCTCTAATCAAAAACTGTCTTCTCTTCAGAATGACAAGTTACTGTCTCCTACTGGGCCTGCAAATACCTACAAAGTTCAGCCTTGTCCAACGATGCTTCCTTCTTTCTCTTAGTTCTCTTTAAAAATGAAAAGAGAACACAGTGAAATGCAGGAAATAATGACCTAGGATACAGAAGGCCTGGGTTCTAGCCCTACCACTGCCACTAATTAGTCAGATGGTCTTACAGGGGCCCCTTTAAATTCTCTACAAAGTATTGGCATAAATGTATTTATGATCTATGTACAAAAGACTTAATAAAAATAAATAAATAAATAAATAAATTCTCTACAAAGTGAAGAGGCAGGGCCAATGACTGCTTGGGTTTCTCCTAAAGCTAAGATTTCGAGATTCTGATCAGTATTTTTTTTATATTAAATCATTAACTTACTCATTCACCCATTATTTGAGTGCCAGTAGTGTGACGCCTTTTATATGCCCTTCCTCCCATGAAAGTTTTTATAGTTCCATCTACTGTATAGAATAACATTAAAACAAAGAACCGGTAAGGTTTAATTCTGAAATAACTATTCCAGCATTAGCTACCCCATGGTTACTTAATTAAGCAAATCAAGAAATCTTGTCAGTCAGTTTTAATGGTGGAGAATCATCTCCCTTCAGGAAGTCTTGTGGTCAGCGGGCAAAAATGGCAACCAGCTTCTCAAAAGTTAAGGCATCATTATGTACTAAAAGGTCACCCACAACTTTTATAATAGAGGACCAGCTGTGTAAACTGCAAGATGTTGTCAAAAGGAAGTGCCAAGCAAAACTCTGGTGCTGTTTGCTGACTATGCTGAAGGGCAAAGAAGCTCGATTCTTGCCAGTAGTTTAGAAAATTGTTAGGAAAAGTGTAGTGTCTGGGAGGTGCCTATTCCCCAGGGCTGGGGATCCAGTCTTAGTGATCACATTTGGCCCAGGACCTTGGTCCTCAAAACCCACCTAATGACAAGCCTGGATCCTATAGGGCTGGGCTCAGGCAGCGGGGAGTCAGGCTGTGCTCCTAACTGGCCTAGCTAAGCTGCAAGTTCTGAAAACCTGGAAGTAATTCTTCAGATGGTTTGGAATCAGCAGCAGCTATGATGTGGTTGCAGCATTGTCAACTGAAGTTGATTAAAATACATGTCGTTCTCAATGACATTGTAATTAAAATAACCCAATTTCCAAATGGTGAGCAAGCCTTTGCAAGCCTAGAGCAAGAGTTCTTTCATGGTTTAAAAATGTGTTCATGTTCCATACCACATGCTCCCAAACCATTGCCATTAGCCATAATTGCACAGAAGCAGGCAAATGGTGCTTGTTATGCCTCTACTGTCTACCTGGAACGGTTCAAAACTCACACATGGGACAGACCCGAAGAGCTTACAGTTAAAAAGGTAAAACAGGCTTTTGTGAAAAAGGTTAGCAAGCAGAATAGTAGTTAACAATAACGCCCTTCTTTTTGTAGGTATATAATGTATGCATCCCTGTATTTGTTATCCAATGATTCTTTATGTTGTTTTAAAATAAAACATTTATAGTGATTGCCACATATGGTACAGTAACAAATAGTGTAATAATATATAGTAGAGTAGGATGAAAATAGTAAAGAAACTATGGCAGAGAAAGTAAGAATGAAGAACTGAAATTAAGCCAGGGCTAAAAGTTTGAACAAAGATGAACTTTTCAGAAGGTTCTAAAAGAGAGTGGCCCAAGAGGGGTGTGGAAAATGGGAAAAAGTCACAAGCAAATCCACATGAGTTCCCCTGCTTTTGTTCTGACGACCAGAAAATTCACTTTTAGGATCAGCAGCATCCATCATGTAAAAACAGACCAGTCGCTCAAGAGAAACAGCTTGCCTGGCATGGCCCTGAAAGAATTTTCTCCAATGCATCTCCATCAAGGAGATGTGGTTGAAAATACCCTCAGACAACATCTTTAGGGTAAAATGACATCAGATTCCTTCTTGTTTCTTAGAAAGCCCTTGCTCAACATTAAAATAGGAGATAACCTCTAAAGCACAGTTCAGTGAGTATCTAATTAGAAGCTGAAGGTGTGCAGTGCAGTTGAGGAGATGAGTAGATCTGCTTTGATTCAAGAGTAAGACCTAGACTATCCCAAGGAATTAGTGGATTGCATATTCTTTAGTTAATTTTCATTAATATTCTTTTGTGAACTTGGGCTTTTATTATTGTGCTATATTGTTTGTTTAATTAAGTGTGACATACACATAGTAAAGTGTGTAAAGGTCCACTAATCTCAAGTGTATACTTTGATAAATATTTACACATCTATTTATCTAATATCCAGTTCAAACTTTAGAATTGTCTAGTAGCCTAGAAAGTCCCTCATCCTCCTTGCTAAGAAATGCCTACCACTCTTCTGATTCACTGATTAGTTGGGTTTCTAAGTGGGTATCATAGAAGTTGAATCACACATTATCTGTTCTCTTGAATCTTGCCCCATATTACTATATTTTTTGTGGGATTTATCCCTGTTTCATGTTTAGCAGTTGTTTGTTCCTTTTTCTTGTTATTTGAGTGTTCTATTGCATGAATATATCACAATTTATCTATGCTTAGTATCACTGATGTACATTTCCTGTCTTTTTTGTGGATGTTATACGTAAAACTGCCATGAGAATTCTTTTTTTGTAGAGACAGAGTCTCACTTTACCGCCCTCGGTAGAGTGCCATGATGTCACAGGACTCACAGCAACCTCCAGCTCTTGGGCTTCCGCGATTCTTGTGCATGGCTTTTGTTGGACTTCAGTACTCATTTCTTCCAGGAATGGAATAGATGTTACAGAGCAGATGCATATTTAGATTTAGATGCTGCTGCTAACCTGTTTTCCAAAACAAATACACTTCCACCAACAATGTTTGAGCTTTCCAGTTGTTCCTTGGGTTCACCGATTCTTGATATTGTTAAGTGTTTTCAGTTTTAGCCGTCTGGTGGTCATGTAGTGGTATCTCATTGTGACTTTAATTTGTGTTTCTTGATGAAGCACAATTCATTTTCTTATGCCTTTTAGTCATTTGGTCAGTCTCTTTAGTGCCTCTTTTGCCCATTAAAAAAAATTGGATTCTGGTTCTTAATCACATGTGGGAATTCTTTAGGTATTCTGAATGGTCCTTTTGGGGGTGCACATATATATTCTGAGTGCCTTCTCCCAGTCCCTGTCTTGTGTTTTCCACTTTCTTAATGATTTTTTTTTTTTTTTTTTAGAGACAGAGTCTCACTTTATTGCCTTTGATAGAGTGCTGTGGCATCACAGCTCACAGCAACCTCCAACTCCTGGGCTTAGGTGATTCTCTTGCCTCAGCCTCCAGAATATCTGGGACTATAGGTGCCCGGCACAATGCCAGCTATTTTTTTCTTGCAGTTTGGCCGGGGCCGGGCTTGAACCCACCACCCTTGGTATATGGGCCCAGCGCCCTACCTACTGAGCCACAGGCGCCGCCCTCTTAATGATATTGAGCTTTTTGTGGAGCTAGGCAGCATAGAGAGAATTACAGATGATATTCTCTGGCAAGAACCCATGATAAAACCTAAGACACAATGGTGGGAATGAGGTTGTAATTGTGTGGTAGATATACAGAAAAATTTTCACATTTCAGTAGGCTGGTTTGTGTAAACACTTAGGGACTATTTACATCAGGAGGGCTTTAGAATTATCTGCTAGAACCCCTTATTTTACAAATGAGGCCTGAGAATGTAAAATAACTGTCAGTGGATTAAACTTAATGTAGAAAGTGATTATTAGTGCTGCTTCTTAAATAATATGTGAACTACACCGAGGATGATTTTTTCGGTTAGTCCTCTCTTCCAATACATTGTTTCATTGTTCAAATAGTGCACTTAAATTTTGAAGATTATTTACTGGTCTTCAATTTTTTCTTTTTTCGAAGGGAGAGCAAAATGTGGTTACCACTGACAAATTACTTATTAGCTATGTGGTTTTCATTCAGTCATTTAGGTCTACAAAACTCTTGCTGGGAATTTAAAGGAGAATAACGAATCTTACCTTGTTCCCCACTCTTGAATTTGGAGCCACCTGAGAAATGACAGAGGACTCACACATGTGAAGACCCAAACCCTTCGTTACTGATAAGACAGAATCATAAATGAGGCTACCTGCTAAGCTGGCGGCCCTGATACCCCCCTCTTCCTCCTTTTCCCCCTGTATGGCCTTGAGACAACTCCCTGGGGGAAGAGTTTGGGTCTGCAGGTTAGATGTGCTTTCCCAGAACCCCACTGTTGCACCCCTTGGCATTGGAATGAGAAAGCTAGCCAGACCTCCCCACCCACCTCTGCTGCTGGGCCTAGGCTCCGGGGACCAAGCAGGGTCCAGGTCTTCTCTGGATCCTGAAGGTCCCAAAAGAGAAAGGACACAGTCGGTCTCCCACCCGCCCATGTGGTGAGAATAGAGATGCCAATGCTTCTCCCAAGGGAGGTGTGACTGGGTAGCAGAGAAAGGGAAGGGCCCGCAGCGTCTTTTCAAATGCTGCTGTCTTTGGAGAGAGGACAACAAGCTTCCTGAGCATGTTGCAGGAGCATGAGGGGAGAAGAATGCTTTCCCCTAGCGCCTCAGTTTCTGCTGTTTCCAATAGACTTGATCATATCCCTTTTGCGTGTCTCACAGGGTTGTTGGGGTGACCACAGGCAAATACCTTGCAGCAGCGGTGACTGTTGCACCTTAAGAAGGAAAAGCACAGTGTTTGATGGTTCTGAGGCTGCCTCCACCACTGCAGTGGGAATTTCTCCAAGCCAGGCGTAGTGTCTCAATACGAGAGCTGATCGCACCATGCCCAGTACCAAGCCTTCACTACTGCAGGGGATTCTGCCCCACTTCTCAAACCGTGCAACCTGGTACTACCAGGATTCCCCCAGAACTATTGGTATTAATTAAACTATTTCTGAGATCATAACCTTTGGGGGTGGGGAGCAGGGTTGTCACGGGTCTCTTTAAATTTGGGGAAAGCTATGGATTCTTCTTTCAGTAAAAGGTATGTCACATAGAATTTTCTATATTGTTTGAGGAGACTTGTAAAAGCCCTAACACTATCCACAACCCTTTGATTGACTTGGAACTTGTGAAAAACCTTTATCTTAGATGTCAAATCTTTTGAAAATATTTCTATCCTTGTTTTACGTATTAACTCTTCTGCAGACTTAGTCCCTTAAACTGGATTAAGAGAATAACATTGTTGGTTTTCATTCAAAACAAGAAAATCAAGAGCAATAATCTATTGTCTAGAGACAATTAAGAATTTGAGATGACTGACGGCTTCCAAAAACGAATACATTTCTTTCTTTTTTCTTTTTTTAAAAAATGTCTTACTCTTTTGTTCATCTGTGATTTTATTCTTGTAAAGTCTATTCTCTTGATTAAAAGTTCTTTTTTTTTTTTTTGCAGTTTTTTGCTGAGGCTGGGTTTGAACCCACCACCTCCAGTATATGGGGCCAGTGCCTGACTCCTTTGAGCCATAGGCGCCACCCAAAAGTTCTTCTTATATGACTTCATGATTTACAGAAATGAGAAGACATAGTACATATGAGATCTGAGATTCTTAGGCTATGATTTTTTTGTCCATGGCCAAGCTTTTTGTAAGTTTTATATCACCCATAACGTTTAGAAGGAACACATTATTTGCATTTAGATAGATTTATTTTTGTCTATCCAAATCCACATGTTTTAAGATGTGAAAACAAAATTTGTTTTTAAAAGCAAAATTTAAAAAATCACAAGTTGTCCTCAACATGAGATGTTTGATTGTCTTAAAAAATTTAAATGAATCTTTGGTTGGAAGAAAGCATCTTATCTTAACACTTTGCTTAACATTACTCAGTTTGAATTTGAAAAGCATTTTCCTAATCACACTTATTCACAGCAGTAAATCATAGAGTTTAATGTACACCAATGCTTACTTTGAAATTGAAATGTGCAGAATTTATTGTCCTTGGAATGCATTCCCATTTACAAATGACCAGGAGGCTTTTTACAGCGATGGACAATCACGGTTCAAGGCTGCTGAAAGCGCAGACCCTTGCATATGGCTTACATGTGCCCCGTGAAGAATTTCACAGGCGTGGCTCCCAACCAGCACCTGTTCCCTACCCTCCAGGGCTCCTGGGACAGACCAGTCTGGAGCCAAGGCCTGTGATCTCAGCCACCAGATGAAAGGAGAGGGAGTACGATGGCTGCTTCGTCTCTGCCTGGCCCAGTAGCATGCTGCGGCTGCTTTTTGAATTGTATACAACAATTCATCACTGCAGGTGGGATGGTCTTGCTCCAGAATCCTAGAAGTCTATGCTGTGGTTTTTCTATTGAAGTTAGCCATACATTCCACACAGCATCTTTTCCCTAAACAGATGCCACTGGCATGGTAGACCTGCCCAGTTGACAGGGCTGCTTACGTCACCCTTTGTTTACAAGGCATCCCGGTAATGTTTCTTGTTACTCAAGGAATGAGAGAAAGCAAAATTCCTTTGTATAGAATATGTTGTCTCCAAAACCCACAGAATCTATCAAGTGCTGTTTTCTTCTCAGTGATAAAAAGTACAAGGTGTAGTAACTGGTCCTTTCCTTTGGAGAGGTTTTCCCACCATGCCCTGTCCACTCTGCAGAGTCGAATGCATAATTTGCAGGATCCAGTGCAAAGTGAAAGTGTAGGGTCTCAGCCAGGGGAGGGAAGTCCGTGATTACTTCCCATACGCCCACTCCCTCAACCCCCCAAATATGGCTGCCCCCCAGTGGATTTCCGCCTCCACCTCTGGGATCAGGGGTTTCCTCACCACAAAGTATCCAAAGATATGACCAATGACAAAAGGAAACCACAACAGCAGTGCACTGCCTCCCCTTGTCCTCACAACATCCTTTTGAGGTGGGTAATGAAAGAAACATCTGACCTTGGCCTAGCACTTAGAGTTAGTACGCCTTTTCCCTTTTGCTGGCTGCCTCACTGCTCCCTTTCCCGGCCTCCTGCGTCTGCAGCATGCAGACTTCAGCAAATCTGATTCTTGCGATAGTCCGAACCCAATGTCTTGTTTCTCTTGTTCGTGCCATTACACAGGACACAGCTACTCTAAAACAAGGTCTCTTCATACCTTCATCTTTAAAAACTCACTTGAGGAAGACATCAGTGTCCCCCCTCCCCCCGTAGGGAGGGGACAGTTGTGCAGAGGAAGGATAACCTGCCCTGTTGCCTTCCTGGACCGGGCACCAGCGAGGTCAACCATGCGACTGATTCTTGTGAGCCCCGTGACAGTCAGAAGCTGCCTCTGCAGGTCTGAGGAAGTCGCTGTGGAAGTCCTGGAAATACGGGAGTGGTGGAGCAACCTTCAGCTTTTTTGCTAAACTTTCTCCCATAACGGAAAAAAATAATTTGCTGTCTTTTTGCTTCTGGTGGACCCTGTGTGTCCCAGCTGCAATTTGGTACCTCATCCTTACTTAGTTGAACTCATTCCCTCAGCGAGAAGGACAAACAGGGACATCTTTCTGTCGTATTTGACTGTCGATGTGAGACAATGAAGGGCAGGTGCTGGCTGACTTCCTGCTGGGCCCGTCTTCACACATTGCCTCACTGCGTTCAGTTCCGCCTTGTGCCCTGCGTGGTGGACACACACTCACACCACCGCCTTGTGCCCTGCATGGTGGACACACACTCACACCACCGCCTTGTGCCCTGCATGGTGGACACACACTCACACCACCGCCTTGTGCCCTGCCTGGTGGACACACACTCACACCACCGCCTTGTGCCCTGCGTGGTGGACACACACTCACACCACTGCCTTGTGCCCTGCGTGGTGGACACACACTCACACCACTGCCTTGTGCCCTGCGTGGTGGACACACACTCACACCACTGCCTTGTGCCCTGCATGGTGGACACACACTCACACCAGGGCCATTACTAGGGATATTGTCACAGTCTTCCCACATCCTGCTGGGGTTTTCCAGCTTCCCCAGAGGCCACATAAAAAGGTTCTTTTTTCTGTTTTCTAAATATTTGCTAAAGACTAAAGGGAAAAGAGTATGGGTGAATTTTACCTATTAAAAAAAGCTGTGAATTGCTCTTTGAAAAGGTAAGAATTTTTCTGACTCTTGATCATTCTCAGAAGCCCGGTTTCTTTTTTATTTCCGTGGGGTGCATCTGATTGTGATTGGCACCAATCCAACACACGCAACTTAAGTGAAGGCTCTGCGGTTTTAAAGAGGAGGAGACCAGGTAGAGCTTGACCGGGACGGTGACATTTGGACGAAGTCTTGAGTGAGGGGAGAGAGTGAGCTTGGTGGCTGTCTGTCTGGAGGAGGAACATCCCAGGGAGAGGGAACAGTCAGGGTAAAGCCCTGAAAAAGCAATACACGATGCATGTTTTAGCAGCAGCAAGAAGCGGAACCAATGAGAAGAGTCGCAGGAGCCAAATGGTACAGGTTCTCATGGGCCGTTAGAAAGAGTTTGACCTTTACCTAAGTGAAGTGGGAGCCCCACATGGGTTTGAGCAGAGGACTGTCGTGATCTGGCTTATTGACCTCAGAGAATCAGGTGACCATTTAGGAAGCGCAATCCTGGTGGGAGCATAAATTTTTATTTATGTAGACATCACTATCATTACCACCAAGATGACAAAAATATACAACATTTACTGCACCTCCATTGCACCTCCCTTCCAGTTTGATACTCACCCACAAAGGTAACCATTACTCGGAACCAATAGATTTGTTGTACTTCTTTTTTATTCCATATAAATAGGAGTCATAGAGTGCATGCTCTTTGGGGTCTGGCATCTATTGTTGGCTCAACATTGGGTCTGTGAGTTTTGTCCATTGTACATGTCTGTAGGGCATTCTTTTCATAGCTGTGTTGAATGCCATTAGATGAATAGACCGCCATTTATTCACTGTGCTGTTGTTGGACATTTGATTATTTCCCATTTCTGACTCTGATGAATGACGTTGCTAGGAACATACTTGTATATATCATTTGGTGAGCATACACATTGTCTAGGGTATATATACCTAGAGGTGGAATTCCTCTAACTTCAAAGACACTGCCAAACAGCTTTCCAATGTAGTCGAATCAGTTTAAACTCCCACCTGCAATGTATGAGCACTTCAGTCTCTCTGCATCCTCAAGGACACTTGGTGTTAGTCCTTCGCTTTGGTAGACGAGCAATGATACGGCATTGTGGTGTAATTTGCATTTTCCTGATCAATAATGACATTGAACATTTTCTCATGTGCTTACAGGACATACAGATTGCCTTTTTGTGAAGTTCCTTTTGCCCATTTTTTTTTTTATAGTGGACCGTTAATCTTCCTATTACTATTTTCTAAGTAGTCTCTCTGTGTTCTGGATAGAAGTCTTTTGTTAGATGTATGTTTTCTGAGAGCCTTTTTCTAGTCTTGTATCTTGCCTTTTCACTTTTTAATGGTGTCTTTTGACAAAAAGAAATTCTCAATTTTAATAAAGATTAATTTATGAATATTATCTATAATGGATAGTGCTTTCTGTGTCCTGATAAAGACATTTTTGTAGTATTTCTCCTTCTTCTCAAACAGAAAAGTTCTAGAAATGGAAGCCACTCAGTGTGGTTTAATCAGTTTCCAGGTGGGAATAAGACTAAGCTACCCACTAGAGTATTTTGTCCCTCCTCTTCCTCTGCCTTTGGTTGTTCTCCTGTTTCTCTTCTTTCTTCTTCTTCCTCTTCTTTTCTTCCTAAAAGTAGAATTCTCCTTGTCTTTCTCCCTGAGAAGGAGTCCTGCCGTGACTTCCCTGGCCTTGGTGTCCTGTGTGGTAACCACTGATGCAGCCAGTCACTTGTGAACTTGTACAATGTGGTATGTGGACAGCACGGGGCAGGGGACTCTTTTTGACCAGCTTGCTTTACAGTTGCCTACCAAGCTCATCATGTAAAGAAAATGGTCCCATAAAGCAAAGGCAGTATCATTTTAATTTCATACATGTTATCTTGTATGAAATGTAAGACATCTTGCACAGGCTTGGCACCCATAGCACAGTGGTTGTGGTGTTAGCCATGTACACCAAGGCTGGCGGGTTCGAACCCAGCCTGGGCCAGCTAAACAACAGTGACAACTGCAACAAAAAATAGCTCCGCATTGTGGTGGGTGCCTACTTGGGAGGCTGAGGCAAGAGGAACCCGTAAGCCCAAGAGTTTGAGGTTGCTGTGAGCTATGACGCAACAGCACTCTACTCAGGGTGACATAGTGAGACTCTCTCAAAAAAAAAAGAAAGAAAAGAAAGACATCTTGCACAGTCCTGAGATGTAGTAGGCACTCAGAAAACATTTTTGATGGATTAAATGGATTGATTTTGAAAAAAAAAATCAAGAAATAAATTTTTGTAGTCAGTGCAACAGCTTAGAAATTATTACTCCAAGTTCAATGTAGGATATGATGTAATAAGTACTTTCCTGGTCATTCAGTAACTTTCATCTTGGAATTGGTGACAGCCTTGGCTAGCATGCGCTTCCTATTTTTTTTTTTTTTTTTTTTTTTTGTGGTTTTTGGCCAGGGCTGGGTTTGAACCCGCCACCTCCAGCATATGGGACCAGCGCCCTACTCCTTGAGCCACAGGCGCCGCCCGCGCTTCCTATTTTTTTAAATAAAAAATACCATTCATGCATATACAAATACATTGTGCCCAAAAAACCATTAAAAAAGTGCTACCTCATATGCTTATAGAATATAAAATTTAAAAACTTGAATGTCCAACTTAATTTTGTTATTTCTTTTGTCAGTTCTATTAAGTTATATGACTTTTTTCTTTCTTCTTCTTTTTTTTTTTTTGCATTTCTAAAGCAATGGAGCAACATCTGTGCGTTTTCTTCGTTCATTTGTGTTTAATTTCCTTTCAGGTGAAATACACACTTAATGCATTGAAATATTCTCATAGATATAAAACTTGTTACCTAAAATTTATTTTAAGCTAGTTTTAATGATATAATTACAGCTCCTGGAATTTTTCTGAATCAAGTTTTGATGTCTGCCTTTGAACATTCATCTATTGGGAAAAAAATTCTACTTTTTTGACCCTTTAGGAAAAGCTATTTTTAACCTCAAAGAAATTTTATCAGACCTTTTATAGTTAATATGAAAAGGCAAAATCTTTTAACTTTCAATGGGTAGATTTAACTAATTGGTATATGTTTTAGAAGATTCTAAACAGGTTGATATTTTGCTTAAACCTGTATTTAATATTGAAGTTTAAACTGTGTCTTCTACGGATTTTTTTTTTTTGATGAACTAGATATCATGTTTCAATTCCTTGGCATTAAATCCATTAACATACATTATTTTGGACTCCACAGTGCTGAGAAATTAAGCTCAGGTTCTGAAAACAGGAAAGGCATTCATGAGATTTTTCCCTTTTGGCTGAAGGTGCCTGCATTTTTTTTCCACTTTAGAAGGAAAATACATTTTTCAGAGGATATTCTTAATCTCTCAGTTTTTCTGACAAATCAGTAGAATTTAGTTGAATGCTTAAAGACAATACGTGGTGTACACGCCACTTAACTGGGATAAGAATAGAAAACAGCATCTAGTCTCAGCCAGGTTCATATTTTTGTGATGTTACACGAAGGCAAACCAAGGGGCCTTACTTGGTCCTGTTTTGTATCCTGATAATCTCATGGTATATACAGGTAATCCCCATTTGCAGTTTTTATACATTTCCAAATGAACATTTCAACAATGAAGTCTTTTCTGTTGATTACAGTTGTCATGATTAAATGGCCTTGAGTTTTCTTAGCCTGTGAACGTACGATTAGACAGGAATTACAAACAAAATCAAGGAAACTTGAACAATACATTATGGATAAACTTTACTTAGGAGTAAAGCATCAGGGATTTTTTTTCTTTTTTCTTCTTTATTTTTTTTGTGTGGGGGCGGTGGGGTGGGAGGAGTGAAAGAAATTAGAACAAGATGAGGAAATTAAAAATTTAAGTGACCACATGTATGGCTTTAGATACTAAGGATTATGAAGATCAGAGAAGATTTAGAAACAAGAGTATCTCCCTCTTCCAGTTTATTGTTGCCGATCTCTTTTAGACTGTTTGTAGAACATGCAGAGCATTACGTAATAAACATTTTACATAGAAATAATTTTTGTCCACCCACATAGCTCACTGACAGGTATTAATGGGCAGGGCGGGGAAGCACAGTTGAGTGGTATTCAGGCATCTTAGGAAACGCTATCTGCTGTTGAGTGATGGGGTGTCTTCACCTCCACTTCTCAGAGGCCAGGTAGTGCCAAGGGATTATAGCTGTGATTTCAGGTGCTTTCAAATAGTGTCCCAAAGATCTAGTGCAGAGGGACTTTCTTGTGAGCCAAGTGTTCAAAGGTATTGTTACTGTGTTTGCTCATTCAACAAATTCGTAGGGAGCACCCCCTACTGCAGGTGCTGGAGAAGACAGTAACGCACAGCACAGAACAAAAACAAATCCCTGCCCTCAAGGAGCTTCCAGTCTTGGGTGAACAGTAACAAAATGTATAACCAGTAAAGAAATGACAAAGAATGTTCAAATGGAAAGAGAAGGAAAATTGGAGCACGGTAAGGGGACTAGGAAGTGCTAGAGGGAAGCGAGTTGTAATTTTAAATGAGATTGTCAGGGTTGGTAGTCCTCCTCGAGAAGGTGCCACTTCAGCAAAGTCTTGAAGGAACCAGAGAAGCTGAGGCATGGAGAAATCCAGATAGAATTTCAAGGCAGACGGAAGAGCTGGTGTGAAGGTCCAAATGAGGGCACACCCTGGTGGCGTGGGAGGACTAGTGAAGAGGCCAGCGAGGGTGGTGAAGGGAGCGAGGCTGGAAAAGCTGGAGATGTCCTTGGAGAGATGAAGAGTGTAGGGAGGACTCCGTAGGCCCATATCATACCAGGAGGACATTGTAAGGTCTTTGGCTTTTGTTTGCAGAAAAATGAGGCATCTCGACAGGGTTATCATTTTGCATTCTTCTGGATACCCACAAAAAATGTAACACAAAAATAGCCACCCTCTTGTTCCCCACAGTACCTGGTGCCTGGCGGGTGCTCATTAAATATTTGTTGATTGGATGGATGAAAATAGCAACAGGTACATGTACAGGTTGTTGATCAATCCGATGCTAAAGCGCCTTAGTGTGGAACCCTCGTGTTTCCTCCCTGTAGTACCCTGGTGACTAATAAAGTGGCAGGCTTTCTGCGGAAGGCCTCACATGCCTCCTGTGACCCCACTGAGAGCCTGCTGCAAGTTTAGCAGCTGTGTCTTCTTAGATCAGGGGACAATAACTTGAGAAGGATCTTTACATGGCTGGTCCCAGCATGCGGGCAGTGTATCTCTTGCCAGCACCATCTCTGGCTCAGTGGCTGTTCGCAGGCAGAAGTCTTTGAAGTAAGTTGGTAATCCTTATGCAGCCCTTTTCACTTACTCCCATGCTTTTTAGGGTAGCCCTAGGTTCATTGAGGACAGCATTTCTCAAAGTGACAATTGTAGAAAGCATGAACACACTGCCATGTCCTTCTTTCCCTATCTCTGTTTATATAAACGGCTCTTTTGGACTGCCACTAATTACATCCCTGATACTACAGCATCGGTGACAGATTTGCATGGTAGATTTATAGTAAAGAATGTCTGTGGATACCTCTGTCACAAGGTGAATGCTGATTTTTTTTCTATTCTTTCTTCGCTTAGCAGTCCTTCCCATGTTCTTAGAAATAATTGGTGCTGTCCTTTCTCCCCCTTCCTCCTGTTGGGATCATTGAGTTATACATGTTGTTTACATAGAGTGAAATGCACAAATCTTTCCCCTACTATTTTAACTATTTGAAATGGCACAATTCATTGGTCTTCAGTACGTTTACAATGTGTACAACCATCACCATTGCCTAAGTCTAGAACATTGCCATCATCCCAAAAAGGAATCCTTGCTCCCCTTATTGAAAATCAATTGACCATTGATATGTATGTTTATTTCTGGACTCTGACTCACAGTAAAACTCAGTTCCTCCCCCTTTCCAGCTCCCAGCAACTATTAATCTCTTTTCTCCATCTGTGACCTTTGTGTCTGGATTCTTTCACTTAGCACAGTGTCTTCAAGGTTCCATGTTATAACAGCGTATGTTAGTGCTTTCTTTCTTTTTTATGGCTGAATAGCATTCTGTTATATGGATATACCACATTTTATAAGCTGATGGATTTTGGGCTTGGCTATTATAAATAATGCTGCTGTGAACATTCTTTTACAAATTTTTGTATAAACATAATGTCTTCATTTCTCCTGCTTGTACACCTAGCAGTGAAATTTTGGGGTTATATGGTAAATCTATGTCCAGCTTTTTGAAAGACAGCCAAAATATTTCCCACAGTGTTTTCACCATTGTATATTCCCATAATCATTATATAGCTGTTCCAATTTCTCCACATCCTCACCAACACTGAACTTTTTTCTATTTTTGAAAAAAACGTTAGCTATTCCAGCACACATGGAATAGAATCTCATGGTAGGTTACATTTGCATTTCCCTAATGCCTAATGATATTTAGCATCTTTTCATATGGCCATTTGTATATTTTTTTGGAAAAATGTCTATTCAATTTTTCATTGCCTTTTCATTGTTGAGTTGTGAGAATTCTTTATTATACAGTCTAGTGTAATAGATTGTAATTGTTTACCTTCATTTATGCGGTCCCGACAGTCTAGCTATAAATCTTTATCATAGAAATGATCTGCTAATATTCTGTAGATCAGCGGTTCTACAGCACTATTAAAAGGCCACAGCCTCAGGAAAGTTGCAAACCACTGCAATTGACTTTCTACTTTCCAATGATTAAAGTACAAAAGTTTTTTTAATTTTGATGAAGTTCCATTTATTTTTTTGTTGTTGCTTGTGCATTTGATGCCTTATCTAAAAAGAATTTGGCCAAGTCAACGTCAGGAAGAGGTAATCCTATGTTTGTTTCTATATGTTTTTTTGATTTTTACTCTTAGATTTAGATCTTTGGTTTGTTTTGAGTTAATCTTAGATTATAGTGTGCAGTGGGTTTCTAATTTCATTTTTTTTTGGGGGGGGGCATGAGGATGTCCAGTTGTCCCATAACTATTTACTTAAAAGGCTATTCTTTCCTTATTGAATTCTTTTAGCATCCTGTTGAAAATAAATTGACCAGAGATATGTGCATTTATTTCCGGATTCTCAATTCTCTTCCTTTGGTGTACGTGTCTGTTCTTTTGCCAGTACAACATTATTTTTGATTTCTGTAGCTTTGTAGTAAGTTTTGAAATCAGAAATTGTGAGTCTTCCAACTTTGATATTCTTTTCTAAGATCGTTTTGGTTATTCCATATTCCGTATGAATTTTAGGATCAACTTGTTGGAATTCTGATAGGGATTGCATTGAACCTGTAGATCAATTTTCAGAGTACTGTCATATTAACAAAATTAATCTTTCATTTCACAAACATAAAATATGGGCGGTGCCTGTGGCTCAAGGACTAGGGCGCCGGTCCCATATGCCAGAGGTGGCGGGTTCAAACCCAGCCCCGGCCAAAAACCAAAAAAAAAAAAAAGGAAAAAAAAACAAACATAAAGTATATTTCCGTTTATTTAGCTCTTTTTTAATTTTTTGCATTTTCAATGTACAAGTCTTGCCCTTCCTTGGTTAAATTTATTCCTAAGTGTTTTCTTCTTCTTAATCCTTGGGTAAATGCAATTGTTTTCTTAATTTCAGTTAGTGAACAAAGTGTATTCAGTACAAAGATCAAACAGTTGTGAGAAATATACACACCTATATGGCCATTCTTTAATGAATTAATGTAGTTAGATATTTGAGTATTCATAACTCCTAATTAGAATTTATCTCAGCCAGAGGAACATGGTGATTCAGAAGAAAAAGGAATTTTGGATTTTTATCCTGTCTGTCCTAGAATAATTGAATTTTGTAAGTTTTCTACATAAAGTCTGTACTTTTGAGACTGAGAGAATGTTGTAATTTCTAAGATTTGGAGACTATCACATAGTTAAAGAAGACATAAAGGATTGGGCATTTGTGCAGGAAGAGAGGATTAGAAATTAAGATTTTTTTTTTTCATTCAAAATTGTTGGTAGGATCAGCTGAGCCCAGAAACCTACTGTTCACTTACCAGGAAGTTTCAGATGAGAGTTTCAGGTAAATAGTTACTTACAAAGATTAAGATAATTTGATGCAGCCATTCTGTTAAACAACTTTGAATTGGGAAATCAAATTTCAAAATAGTCTGTCACTCAAGTTACTTAAGGAGCATGTCTAAGAATAACTAAAAATAGTTTTCAAGGATTATTAGTTTGAAATTTGCTTTTAGCTATATTTACAACAAATGGATAATAATTTGAGGTTCTTCTGTTTGAGGATAAGACTGAGTGATTAAAAAAAAAAAAAATGAAAATTATGGCCCACAAGGATTTTTGTTCTGAAAAAATCTACAGTCTCCAACCATTTTCCCAATGATGCACACTAGAAAGGAGGAATCTCAGGACCATGAAAAGAACTTGGAGGAGGAACCAAGGCTTTTGTCTTTACCTGTCACATTTTTCAGTCATCCTGTTGTGCTTATTTGGAGTCCATAGAGCTAGACTTTGAGACAGATAAACAGGAAGCAATAATGTAATAAAAGAAAGTTCACTATAATTTACCACCTACTTCTTTCTGCTTTTACCACTTTTGCCTATATGTTTATTGCAAATAGTTAAACTTTGAAAGCAACGTAGTTTTCCTTGATTATTTTTATCATGAAAGGAGCACATGCACATAGTTTAAAAATACTCAAATAAGAATAAAGATGAATGAATGAAAGCAAATCTTCCTTGTGCTCCAGAACTCCAGTCCCATTCCCCAGACATAGCCCTTCAATTATTTTATATTTACCTTTCTAGAACATTTTCATGCATATGCATATACCTACTCCTGTTTGACCCAAAAGGCGTATGGTATTATGTACCTTGATTTTTAAATTAAATGGACTATCTTGACAGTTCCATGTCAACACATAAATATCTACTTCATTCTTCATAGCATTGCAGAGTATTCCATTGTATGAATGGGCCATAATACATTTAACCAGTTCCCTGCTGCTAAACATATAGATTTTCTTTTCTTTTTCCTTTTAATTATAAATGATCTTTATGTGAGAAAGAAAAAATTCAAAACTGTTTATTTTTTCCTTGGCTATAAAAATTATATTATGTACATTATCATTTTCACAATTTTGTGTGTCATTATTTAACAAAATCGTTCAGTAAGCTTGATGGCGAGTAGAATTAAAAACCATTTGTAGAGTTAAGAGTCAGTGTGTACCCCCATGATAGCTATGATCTTGATAGTATAGTTCTCCAGGTAGAAGGTTTATTCTGTCGTACTACAAAGTAGCATGGTGTTGAGGGATGGCTGAATATCTTTATGGCTTAGATGCTGAGCAGAGTGGCTTAAAATGTGTAGGCTGCCCTCTCTTGGTTTTATGTTCCATGTGTGTCTCATCCCAGAGCCCACTCAAGTCGTACATTGACCTGGAAGGAGTATCCTACTGATAGGCACTAGGGAAATTCCATCTGAATGAGAGCTCTTCTTCTCCTAACATCCCTCCCTTCTCCCCTGTGCCCACTGGGGAGACCACTGGAACTATTTGGTAGACAGACCCAGCAGCTAGGATTTTGTCCAGAACGAAACATAATAAGCTGGAGTGAGTTGTCTGATAAACCAGACACAGACAGAAGGAGCTGTAGTCTAGGGTTTCAGCAGCCTTCAAGTAGACATCTGCTGGAAAGAGAATGTGCTGGTCCACCCCAGTGAAGGTACGGGGCTGTCAGGATTCTATGTGGTCAATTCCATTTGGTCAGCTCCTATATCTTGCTCCATTTTGGGCTCCCTACTTTTCTCCTTCTCTCCATCTGTCTAAAAAACACCTATTCCCTGGGTGGCGCCTGTGGCTCAAAGGGATAGGGTGCCGGCCCCATATGCCGGAGGTGGCAGGTTCAAACCCAGCTCTGGACAAAAACTGCAAAAAAAAAAAAAAACCTATTCCCATCATCTCCATGAACGTGCTCCCTCCTCCTGAAATCCTTGGTGCACTCACTTTCCCTGCGTTCTGTTGGATTCATTATATACACTAATAGCTCTCTCAAATTGCATGTTATGACAAAATCAATTATAATGTGTATTGCTTATAATTTGTTGCCATGTCCAGTGACCTTTCTTGATATTTTTATGTATTGCGACAGACTGTTACCTACTTCCAGTCTATCTCTTGCCTTATTTTCTACTGGGCATTCTCCACTCCCAACCTCCATGTGAACCTAATGCCCACTTGAATCTAACTCTCATCCCCCCAAACCCCACCCACCCCTGGGCACACCGATGGTCTCTCGGTTTCATTCACTTGTTTCCTTTTCACCCACAGAACCTTTGAAATAGGCTGGCCTCTCAGTCAGGAGCACGATTCCACCCCGTTTTTTTTTTTTTTGGTTGCAGTTCAGCCGGGGCCGGGTTTTGAACCCGCCACCCTCGGTATATGGGGCCGGCGCCCTACCCACTGAGCCACAGGCGCCACCCCCTACCCCCTTTTTGGCCTCCTCATCTTTCAGATCTATCAAGTGTTACTACTTTAAGGGAAACTTGACTGACACGCTTGACTAAAGCCCCTAGTTTATGTCCCCTTCGGGTCTCCTTTACAGCACTGGCTTTGTCTGAACTTTTACATCTGGAATTATTTGATTGTTTATCTTTTCTGCTAGACTATAAACTCCATGAAGGCAGGGGCCTTGAGTTTTTTTTTTTTCCTCCCCATTATTACTCTTTCTTTATACATATTTGTTTGATAGATAAAGGAATAACTCAATCAACATTCTAATGCATTTATTTTGTACTTGCTTTCCTTCATGTTTTCCTAAGTGAGAATAAAAGGGGTGGATTTAAAACCACCATGCTGGAATTGGGCATCATTTGGGCTCGTTTTTATCTAATTCATAGCCCATCAATTGAGAGTATGTTTTGCATATACGTCTTGGATGGAAAAATATTTGTAAACCATTGCTTTATACTACTGGTTGACAGCTGTGTACTGCCCCCTCTTCCATTATACCATGTTTTACTCTTTCTCTATCTAGATGGCAAGCTGGAAATATAAATAAATATAAATATATTTATGTTTTTCATATTACATGGGTAGATTCATATATATGTATGGAAGCTTCATATATACACATCTAAACTACGTGTACTCAGCACATATTTGTGTGACATGCTACTGGTTACATGTATAGCTTTTAGACAGCCTGAGTTATACTTTGATGATTATGTCACTCAATGGCTGGCAATTACGTTATGCAAGATACTTAATGTCTTTCTAAGCCTCAATTTCTTCATTGTGAAAGTAAAATATTGTATTACAAAGAATAAATTGCTAATGGATTATACATCGTAAAGCACTTAGTGGCTAGCATAATAGTAAAGGTTACATTTTTAGTATTTAATAGCTTTCCCCTGTAATAACTGATGAAGACACATAAAAGATCATATCTTGACCTATTTTTAATGCAAAACTGCCTAATTCATCCACCAAAAACATAGCAAGGAAATTGAGAATTCTTAGGGTACCGTTAAGAAAATGGTAGGCAGTGATTATCTGATGGACATCAACACCATTTCTATAGAATTTCTTTTTAATTTGACACGTCCTTCCGGATTTTCTGGGATTGAGATTGCACATTATGTGAAATGCTTTTTCACACATCATGAATATTTACCAATCCAAAATCTCAAAGCTATAACCAAGAGGATGTGTCAAACTAAACTGCTTGTGATTGTGGATGACATTGTTCTTTGCTTCTTGTGTTTTTCAGTTTCCTATACTGTATATGTTAACTTAAAAAAAAAAAATAAAGGTTATTGTAAAAACTTGAAAAAAAAAGAATTTCTTTTTAAATGTGTTAGAAACATTGCATTTAGTCACTGTGCTTTTCCTTGAACAAAAAAATGTTGACAGAGAGAGAGCAATTGACTACAAGTGGCAGTATTTAAAGTTGGCTGAATGCCTTCTCTTAAAGTGAAAAAAGAAACTAAGCTGTAAATACTAGCCTAGCAGGGAACAGATTCACAAAAGAGAGAAATGCAGCTGCAAAATAGGGACATGTTTTATCGCTGACTATAGAACATGGGTTAAGCTCCAAATGATCTTTGCTTGTATTAGTTTTCCTGATTCAGATAAGACTCTGGGTTCCTGGGGGAGGGTAGTGGTACCTTCTGCACAAGTGAGTGTGTATTTGGAGGAATCTTATTTTGCATTTGCCAGTTTAAATGACTAGTTTATAGTGGAGAAAAAGATGGGGTATTGAAAGGGTTTGCATGATTTGAAATCAAAAGTAAAGTTTGGACGTTTTATAGCCCAAGGATGCTACAACTCCAGAAACTTTATTTCCATTATATAACAACATCCTCTTCTCCTATCCAGACGACTGCAATATGGAAAAAAACAAACAACAAAAAAAACAGTTTTATACTTAGGGAAGGTGGAAGCTTCATGCTATGGGGAATGTGCCCATAATCAACTAATTTGAAACAATTTCAAAATGTATTAATATATGACATTGAAATGAAAATATAAATAGGACAAAAGTAGTCTGTAAATTGATTACTATATCATTTTTATGTCTTATTTATGAGAAATGTTATTTTTTCTAGGTTTAATATACCTGAATTTCTAATCTACATCTATATAAATAAAGATGCACACATATATGCATATATACACAGACTTGTAAAATCCTTATACACATATATAATCTACATGCTAAATGTATGTAGATATTAATATATAGCAATCAACTTTTTGTGGTATAGTTTGCTATGTATAGAATTTTTAACAACAAACTCTTCATACTGTCGTAAGGATGATGTGCATCTATCATAACTGAATTAATTAAAAACCCCAATTGTATAAGAGTTTGTTTTCTATTTCTTTCATACTATCTAAATGATCTGAATTTTGACCCTTTCCCCAGAGTAAGCAATTTAGACTCTCTGCTAATTGAATCCTGTGGGTCTTGTGAAATAGTTTTATTATGGGGATTGCTATTCGCTGGGGCTTAAAGCAGGACCACCAAATATAAAATTTTGAACCACACATTGTTTAATAACTAGATGAGGTTAAGTAAGAGCAGTAAACTTTTAAAAGATGTGAGAAAATAAACATAAATGTCTGAAGGGTGGGATTTTTCTCCCCCTTTTCCTTTTTTAAAAAGTCCATTGGCACTGCCATTTGATATGTTACAACATTTGGAGCAACCACAGCAACAGCTCTAGCCAGAAATTAAAGGTAAATCGAACATTTTTTATTGTGTAGTATTAGGAGAAGTGGTTGCAGTTTTTGCTTGTGTTTTTAAATGTGACATACATTAAATTTATATCATTACATAAGTGATTTCGTCCTTAATCCTGGAATATTTAGGACGTTAAAAAATGAAATGTCTTTGTGTTTCATACGTGATTAATCTTTGCTATAGCCTATTAACATTCATTTGATCTGGCTTCTTTTGATCAATGTGACAGGATCAGTTGTTACATGAGCCACTGAAGGCCCCCAAGAGATAAGATACTTAAGGACCTCACCTTCTAGAAGAGGGAACTCAGGTTCTTGTATAAAACTCAGAGCTCGTCCCTTATTTTTTAATTAAATTCATATGTGAGTTATGAGGTAGATCAGAAGAACATCATTGTTTCTACTGACCAATGGAGAAATGAAAGGGATAGGGAGGTAAATATGAACTTACTTTAAATCTCAGATGTTAAAGTAAAAGCCAGGGTAGAAATCAGGCCATTTGAAACCAAATGCGCAGTTTTGTTAGAGAACAATTGCAGAGACCAACTGAGTAGACCATCTTCAGGAAGACTCACAAGTTTTGTAGAAAGAGGAACCACCCACCCAGTCTTCTAAAGGACATTAGCAACAGGAGAGTACTTGCCCAATTTTAGTTATGTCTTTTGTTTGTTGTAAGTTACAACTGAGTCTGGTAAATATAAGAGGGAGCTTCTTGAAAGGAAGTTGTCACTCACAGAATCAAAGGCTTTCCCAAGCAGCCAAACCTCCAGAAGGGCAGCAGCTGGGGATATTCAGGGACCTCCACTCTAGGTTTTATCAGTAAGATATGTCAGTTCCAGTGACCTCCATTTCTCTGGGTCTTCATTTTGATGATCAAATGATCAAGAGAAAGAAGCTGATTGATCCAGCTGAGATCATGCATCTTGGCTTACATCATTCAGTCATGGCCAGGAGAAAAGGTCAAGGACACCGGTAAGGCAGATACAGATTTGCATATCTGGCTATTTCAAGAGGAAGAGGGAGAAACCCTGTGAGCTGAGGATGTACCTAATTGGCATCTCCAAATGCTCTAATAGATAATGTAAAATTGTGTAGTATGTACATATGTTTACACACACACACACACCTGTTTTCATGTCTCAGAAAGCAGAGTGTGGTTTCCGTTCAGGGTTATGTTCTAAAGCAACAGACAGAACAGTATTTATTGGGTGTTTACAATGTGCTAAGCGTAGTGCTAAGCAGGACACATGCATTATTTCATTTGATCCTCACAACACTGTGAGATGGACACTTCACGCCCATTTTACAGGGGAGGAAGCCAAAGTGTAGAGAGTGTTTGAGAAATCACACAGTTAGTCCAGTGGTAGGAGTGTCTGCAGACAGCTTTGACTCTCAAGCTCACAGTTTTAAGGAGTCATTGACATTTGTCCAACTGCAGAAAGCACACCCAGTACTTAACCACATACAACTGTTTGTTTTCAGCTGTTCTCTCCTCCTAAGATTTGAGCAACTTGAGAGCAGATTGTTGATATTTAACACCTAGTAGAGGGCCTGACATGCACCAGGTGTTGCAATTAGTTTGAATTAATAAAAGAATAAATGAATGGACATTTGACCCAATCAGATACCAAGTTCCAAGCTGATAATTCTTGCCATCAAATTAGTTAAACCTTACTGCTAGATAACATGTCAACTTCAGGAAACATTTATTTGGCCATTGTTAACATTAGGAAAGACAATTTGAGAGAATATGGATAGTCAAAGAAATATAAGACATACTGCCTCCGCTCAGAGGGCTTCAAATTTATTCACAGTGATAAAACTCATAGAAATAAATATAAACATTTGATAAATATTACATTTATAATACTGTTAAGTGGAGGTAAGTACTATAAGAACTCAGAGGAGCATATTATCCCTAAGGCCGAGGTAGTTGGAAAAAAATATCATGGCAAATGCAGAATTACCTGGGCATTGAAAATTTTGGACTTAAACAACTCAAGGGAATTTAGGCAGGGAAAACAGTACTAACAACAACACGTCCTTAAGAAATATTTATGGGCATTAAAAAATATTTTCATGGTGGTAAAATACACTAACAAAACTTACCATTTTAACTATCTTGAAAAGTACAGTTCAGTGGCCCTACTTATATCAATGATGCATTTGTGACACTTTTAGAAATTGTTAGACAAGTTCTAAGGAGTTACCTGCTCAAATCCTCTTTAAAATGATGTGAACTTCGGTTACACATGTATTTCACCTACTCCCTTGGGGTCCCCACACTCAGCTTATCTATAAAAAAAATTTCAACATGATTTCCACAGACCTACAATTGAAAAACTGATGATGTACCTAGAAATATGTTCAAAAGATATATGCCAGATGGGAGACAGTAGTGGAGACCTTGGATGAGAAGACCAGAGATCAGAATGTCAGTGACAGCTCTACTATTAATGAGCTTATTCCTTGCTTACTGGGATAAATTTGGGCAAGTTCTGTCTCCACATCCCTTTCTAGTAACATATCTCCTGAGTCCAAATGTACTGAATAGTTGATGAGAGAATGTCTTGTGTTTTTCTGAAAATGGAGATTAATTTGGTTTTAGTACTAGATGTGGAGACCTGGGTATAATCTGGCTTAGTCCTGTACTGCCCTGGGATCATTTACGCCACCAAGAAAGACATTGCCTTTGAGACGCTGAACCTTTGTCAACATCAGGGCTACAGACATTTTCCTACTTGTATTCCATTCAATATGATGTCAGTCAATAAAGACTTAGTAAATCATTTAACCGGTGGAAAGGAGAATTCCAAATGTTCATGACTTAAATGAATACCAAGGAGAATTAGAGAAAATTTTAATAAAATTGATGTTATAAACAATCTGAAGTGTAAAAATTGTTCTATTATTGCCAGGGTGTTGATATTTCAGATAATTGTGCATGTACATTCATAGATAATAACGTATCATTTATGCCAGTATCCACACCAACCGACAACAGCTTCAGATGGGATGTATTTGGATATGCTTTCATCCCTAGTCAATGACTGTAATGGGAAGAGGCCCTTAGGCACTTAGAACCATTTATTAAGAAACTCTCAAAATTAATTACAAAATAGTGAGTTTTAAATGGTACCCTGGAGACATGAAAAATCACTTATGGTTCCAAAGGTGCCAAACTTGGAGGCAGGAAATAGCTTCTAACTTGTTTAACATGTTAAACAAAACATGCAAACAACAACTTTCCTTTTTCCTAGGTACTACCCTGTTTCCCCGAAAATAAGACAGTGTCTTATTTTAAGGTGTGCTCCCAAAGATGCGGTAGGTCTTATTTTCAGGGGACGTCTTATCTTTCCTGTGAGTAGGTCTTATTTTCGGAGAATGTCTTATTTTCGGGGAAACGGGGTAGCAATTTTTTTGTTGTTTTTCCTTCTTAGCAGGAAGTATGCCGCAAAGGAAGGATATTGACTTATAAAACATTTATGTTCTGAAACAATACCGTAGCTGGCAAGCACCAAAGATGACTGTATGTCTCATCTAGGGGCACTGTCTTAAACATAAGGGGTATTAAAATTATTGGATTCCAGAAAGCACATTAATTTTGCGTATTTTTAAAATGTTATGTTTAAAATATGCACCTTTAAGTTGTATTTATTTTAAAAAATCATATATATATTTGTTTAATATAGGTATAATTCTGTCTCTCACATTTAACTGACTATTGCTTTTAAGAGAAGAACTTGGCTACAACATACCCCAGTGAAATAAGTTTATACCCTTATTAACCTAAAAATCGGAAATGGTTTAGAATATGGCTGTGTACCTATTTATTCCCAACTTGTGTTGCGTCTGATAATATAAATACATTATAAAGTACATATAGGAATCCCACTGTTAGTAAACACCAAAGTTTAAACAAAAAGTCACTATTAAATTCACATGTCTGGATGGATGACTGTTATCCTATTAAGAAGAATATACGGAGATTTCCAAAAAACAGCAATGTGAGACTATTTCCTATTTTTTTTTTTTTAAATGGAGTCTCACTTTGTCACCCTTGGTAGAAATGCTCTGGTGTCATAGCTCGCAGCAACCTCAAACTCTTGGGCTCACACTGTCTATGGAACAGAGGGACCTGGGACTACAGGTGACTGCCACACCTGGATAGTTTTCTTTCTTTTTGAGACCAAGTCTCAAGCTGTCACACTGGGTAGAGAGCTGCAGCGTCATAGCTCACAGCAACCTCCAACTCTTGGGCTCAAGCTATCCTCTTGCCTCAGTTTTTCTATTTTTAGTAGAGCCAGCATCTCATTTTTTGCTCAGACTGGTCTTGAACCTATGAGCTCAAGCAATCCACCCACCTTGGCCTCCTAAAGTGCTAGGATTACAGGCAGGAGACACCACTCCCAGCTTGGATAGTTTTTTGTTTTCTTTTTTAGAGATGGGGCCTCCTGAGCTCAAAGGATCTACCCTCCTCCACCTCCCAGAGTGCCAGGATTACAGGTGTGAGCCACTGCACCCAGCCTATTTCCTATTTGACTTTAAAGGGTTCTCATTAACTCCAGAGATTTCATTTGTAAAAAAACGTAAATATCTACTCCTTGCTCTGTTGCTTTCATCCCATTTTATGAAAAAACAATAACATTTAACTCAGAAAAACACTTTTATTGTGCTCCATTGAGAAACATGTTGTCAAGAAGTATAACTCTGTGGTCGTACGTTTATAGAGTGTATAAACTATACACATGAATATTGATCATCACTCCTGTAAATCATAGCACTATGGGAGGCCAAGGTGGGTTGATTGCTTGAGCTCACGAGTTTGAGACCAGCCTGATCAAAAGCGAGACCCCCATCTCTACTAAATGAAAAACTGAGGCAAGAGGATCGCTTGAGCCCGCGTTGGAGGTTGCTATGAGCTCTAACGCCATGCGGCACCCTACCCAGGGCGACAGCTTGAGACTCTGTCTCAAAAAAGAAAAAGAAAAGGATTCTAGCTCTACACTGGGTATACAAATGGTGTGCATTCTTACTGACACTGTATGGGCATGGCATGCTTTCATCATTCTCTTTTTGCAAGCTTTGGGTTCAAATGTAATTGAACCAAGTCATGCTGGATGTACGCCTAGCGCCGCACCTTATACAACTCAGGTGAAGTGTACATTTCATTAAGTGCTATTCTCTTTCTCTAACACCAGTGTATGTTTCACGTTTGCCTGTAGATGCCACAAAATGTTATTCTTCCAGGTGTGCTCGCACGTAAATACCATCTTGCCAAGAAATTGTTGCTTGGATATTTTTTTGCCATCCTGAGGCCATCAAAGCTGCTGTGAAGCTTTTCGGTGATAATCTCCTCATTATTTTAGAAATATTGCTAGCTCTGTGCCCAAATCTCTTGATTAACCTTTGAGTAAGACAACAAAACTACTTTAATGCATAAGGATAAATGATTTTAGAGCAAAATATTTCTGTTTTTCATCTAGAGCAGGCTGTTGGCCCGAACCATCTCTTCATCTGTCAATCTTTTCCTTTCTTCTATGAAATATGAAAATGACGTTTTGTTTTGTAGAACTTTTGTGCCCTTCTATCGCTTTGGAAAAATAGGGGATTAATAAATACTTTGAATAGATGGATATATGAAAAGATAATACAATTACTTCTACCTTTGTGAATAATTTTGCCTTGTCTGATTAAAAAAAAATAATGTTTCATAAGGTCCCACCTTTGAACACCAACATAACAGGGGTTAAGTTTCAACTTACTTTTGGAGGTGGCACATTCACACCTTAGCAATTGCTATCATAATCTCATATATTTTAAGGAAAAGCTAAATATTTTTAGTATAATTGTGCATTTTTGATGATTTTTTTAGCCAACTCTTTTTAATATGTGGCCAGTTAACAGTCTTGTTTGCATTTTATAAGGTTTCTACTCTATTCCTTTACTTTAATGTTATCAATAGCATTTGTATTCTAAATGGAATTATATAGAGGCAACAGAGTTTTAACAGTAATATAATTTAACATTTGTCTTAAATCTTTCCTGAACAAAGTAGGCAGTAATGAAGTATCATTTAGTGAGAGAAATGCTAAATGTGGGCAACAGGCATTCTAAAACAACAACAAAAAGAAATTGTTCTACATTATCATTCCACATTTCTTTAAAGCTGTATATGGGTCTCACATATAAATTGTATAATAAGAAATATTCACAAGTATTTTTAGGAGCTGAGTGAAAAATGATTCTTTGTTGCTCAGAGGGGAGCTGTGATCCTGGTTTTGAAAATAAACAATGGAGGTCAGAAATGTGATAGGTGATGTCCTTTTCAAGATCAGCCATAGAAAGTAAGGCTGACAGCAAATTTCAATCTAAGGTTTGTAATTTTAGGTAATTACTACAAATAGAATTTTACTGTTACCATTTTTGAAAGAATGATGATTCTAGATTATAATTTATAGTTTATACTATCTTGGTTTTATAAGCGGCAAATAAATTGAGATTTGGAAATCTCAAATTATACTAATAAGTTATTTTGAAACTAGCCCTAAACAAAACTACTATGATAAAGAAATGTTAAGATAATTATGTACACTACCCAGGCACCATGATATTGTCAGTCTAAATATTTTCTATCTTTATCTATTGGGCCAACTAGATCACTGCATTGCTTGTTGAGTTTGGCTCTGGAGTTCTCTTTGCCTGGTAAGAGGCACAGACTGGGAATAAGAGAAAGGTGGCTGTTTCTGATAAAGAGGATTTGAGTAGCCTGTTGCAGGTCCGAAGAGTGCAAGGGCAAGAAGATAGAAGATGTGGGCGGCACCTATGGCTCAAAGGAGTAGGGCACTGGCCCCATATGCTGGAGGTGGCAGGTTCAAACCCAGCCCTGGCCAAAAACTGCAAGAAAAAAAAAAAAAAAGATGTAGCAGCAATGAACAGTTGTCATTAAAGGTGGGGAAGAACATGTGAGAAAAAGCATAAACATATAAACATGGTCTCAGTAACTACAAATTCTTTGTTCTGTGCATTTTTCAACATGTAAAGGTGGTGTGAAATTTGCAACTTACTACAGGAAAACAGCTATAGGAAAAGTTCGTGAAGGGGCCCACAGGTGGAAAAGGGAGTATTATAATATAGAAGAACATAGCGATGGGAAAGAGCAGTGTTTGGGGAGAGTAAGGGAGAGTGTTGCCTGAAAGATTGTTGAGATATGGTGGTAAAAAGTTACATGAATAGCTAAAGAAAATCTGTAGAATGGAGTTTCAAAATCATAACATGATCATAACATAGTGGGGATGATCCAAAAAGGTCTATTTGATGACTTTAAATCTCAGTTTACATAGTACATGCTCCTCTTTTGCTTTAAATCTACAGAGAAATATTCTTTACACTATTGAAAGACTATTCAATATTCTTTGCACTAGAGAAAATACAAAGGTGAGAGAATTCCAAAAAGGGAGAAGACATTTAGGGACGATGACAACAAGAAAGTCAGACTACCTGGTCTTTAAGAATTCAGCAGTGATGTGAAGGAACGTTTTAAACTGTTCAGTGACTAACTATGGCAGACCAGTTGACTGTACTGTGATTAAGTAAATGATATTCACTAACACATGTATGTAAATAGTACATGTGTCCTGCACACGTGTGTATGTGAGAAAGCGAGAGAATGTGCATATACCGTATGTGTTAAGAAGTAACCTTAGCATGATGCGTGCCTCCAAACATAGTGTTTCAAATGCCAATTATCAGACAGAGAAGAGTCAGAGCTGGAATTAACCTTTGAGATGGCACCATCCATCCATCCATTTGTGTCGTGAACCCCTCCTTAACATTCCTCTAAGGTGGTTGTTTAGCCACCGCTTAGAGCCATCCAGTGAAAATGAACTTGGGTTTGTAGGTGCTCCATCATACAGTCAATAGACAAATTGTTAATTCTTAAGGGAAGCACATTTCTCTCTGTCCTTGTGAGATTCACCACCATGGCTCATTATTTTGGCTTCTAAAGTCATGGTCCAGAAAACCATAGACGTTTTATCTAGATCTGAGCTATCTAATATGGTAGCCACTGGCTAAATGTGGCCATTGAGTACTTGAAACACTGTATTCCAAGTAGAGATGTGTAGATTTGGAAGACTATTGCAAACACAAAAGAATATAGAATACCTCATAAATAATTTCAATGTTTGAGTGTATGTTGAAATGGGAATATTTGAGTTATATTGGACTTCATAAAATATATTACTAAAATTAATTTGACATCTTTTTAGCTTTTTAAAATGTGGCTATTGGAAAAATTTCTAATTATAAAAATTGCATTAAAATTACATAAAAACTCAAGATGACATGCTCATTTATATTTCTGTTGGGCAGTGCTGGTCTAGATCATATTTACAATGCATTCTTTTACTTGTATATCCTCTTTTTTCTTCCTAACCTCCATATTTCACCAATGTGATTCACTTAAAGTCTTAACTTCCAACTTCTTTAATTTCTAGCCAAAGACTTTAAAGGTCCCGCAGCTACTTTCCCATTCCCTGGAGATGGCATTATTTAAGTCAGCGCTTCCCTAACTGGTGGGATTACCAGAATCACTGGGGGTGCTTGCCAGCTTGGTGGGGCCTGAGTCTCCCTGCCTCTACAGAATCAGCTTCTCCCAGGCCAGCCCTGCAGCAGGAGTTTGGTGGGAAGACAAGAGGATTCCACCACAGTTTTTCACTTCTGGAGGACAAAATGTGAACTTTTGAAACCCTGCACAGTCCAGCTAAGTCTTGTCTTTGCTTTGTGGTCTCCTTGGCCCCTCCATATATTTTCCAGTCATGGCCACCCAATTGTTAGGTTCTTTCTTGCCTTGGGTTTGAATTTGTCTCTCCACGGGCCTAAAATGCCTCATCCCAGCCCTTCTTAATCCTGATGTGGTTCACTCACTTTTCACCCCTAGCCCTGAAAGAGGTTTTTCTTCATATTCTCCCCACTCCAGGCCAAAAGAAGCACTTTCTACTCTGTGTTTTTCTACTACAAGGGTACATAACCCAGGCGGCACATCTGAATCACTTGGAAATTTTTAGAAACTACTGAGGCACATGTCAAATCTCTGTATTTTGAGCTATTTGGTCTGTGCTTGACCATGGACATTGGAATTTTTCTTTTCTAGCTTCTTGGAACACTACTACTGAGCATGTATTTGGTAGCTTGTACACACTCGCAGCCAGAGAGTTATCACAGATAACTGTAGTTATCTGTTGACAGGTGCCTCCTCATTCTAGACTGAAAACCTAGAGAACATGGACTAGGGCTTACTATCTTGTATCACAAATGCTGGGTGTGGGAAAAATGCGCAAATGCTTTTTGAACCTGCCATCCTTGGTATATGGGGCCGGCTCCCTCACTCACTGAGCCCCAAGTACAAATGCTTTTTGAATGAATAATTTAATGAACTTTGGTGTGGGATGATGAGTAGAGGTGATGGAGGTAACAGAAAGCAGTATATGAAGGAAATCATTTAAATGTATATTGAAAAATTGTAAAAGAGATGCTGTTCTGAATTCATAAGCTGATAATCTGGGGTACACTTGGAAAACTGAAAAATGTGCTTAATTGTAGGATTAACTTATTTACTAAAAGTAACAGTAATGAGTTATATAAATTTAATGTTATCTTTGCATAAAAAGAGAAAACATAATTCACCAAATGAGATGGAATATCATATATGTATGCAAAAAAAGAACAGTGTTGGAAGGACGAACAAAAGCATGTAACTAATTTCTAATCTCAGAGTACTATGAAAAGTATCGTATTTAACATTAATGAAGAAAACAATCAAAAGAGAAAAAGGAAAAATTTCAAAAAAGAGAATAAACATGGACACTTGAAAAATGATCAAATAATATTAAGGAAAATTTATTTAAAACAAAAAATAACAAAAATAAAAGTATAAGCATGAAGCTTGTGTAGACCTAGGTGTCAACGTGGAGAGAAGAGAATCAAGAAATTTCACGGCTGTTTCAGAGATTTACATTGCTGGAGAGAGTGAAAGCCAGTGTGGCCAGCTTGGAAGATTAAAAAGCCCATTACGCTAAAACACAAAGAAGAAAACAGTTGAAAATAATTGGAAAGCAGGTGTAGGTATGAAGAAAGGAGAAAAGAAGCAAAAGTTACAGTTATGAAAGTGAGGAACGGATTTCAGGGTTTGGCCACATATTCAGATTCGATGAGATTCTTGAGATTTCTCCAGCAAATTTCAATTTCTGGATAGAGTTTTGAAGCCATGGGGCATGTCATAATGGGCACAGGAGAAGGGGGGGAGAAGTCCAGGATTGTGTCAAAGAAACGTGAAAAACTTGGTAAAAATGTGGCAGGCTGTCTGTTGACTCCACTTTCTTTCTACACACCAGCTCCTTCCTTCCCATCTTCTCTTCCCTTCCTCACTAGACACCATGAGCCATCCTTTTAATAAACTCCTGTATGTATCACAGGCCCCTCTTTTATTAACAGTGTCTGGGTTGTTTTCTCCCATCTAGCAAACCTACCCTTGGTTAGGCCCATCTATTCATTTTCTTCTTGCTTCAGAGCTATGGATACCTCACCCGGTTGCTTCATTAGCATCTTCATTTCGGCTCTCACAAAAGCACTTCAGACTCAACTTGTACGAAATTGGTCAGGAGCTTTTCCTTTAAGCCAGGATCAACCCAGCTTTCTTTATCTTCAGGTGTGGCTCCACTGACTGTCCATTGCTCAAGCTCTCAGCCTTAGAATCCTTGTTAGTGTCACTTTGCTCTCTATCCAACCCATCACCAAGAACTTAATGCATTTTGAGCTGACTAAATTGGCTACTCGCGTTGAATTCAGTAGCCACAGGTTACAGTCTCTACCCTGGTCAGGACTCCTTGGGTCTCTTCCTGTCTGGGCACCCCTCATTTCATTGTGCTGTGCACACAGTGCATTTTGTACAAATTGAATATTGTGGCAACCACGTGTCAAGCAATTCTTTCAGTGCCATTTTCTCAGCAACAGCCCATAGCATGCCTCTGAATTTTGGTAATTCTTGCAATATTTTTAACTTTTTCATTGTTATTTTATCTGTTATAGTCATCTGTCATCAGTGTTTGTTGGTGTTACTATTTTAAGAGTTTTGGATTGCCACAAACTGTGCCCATATAAGACAGTGAATTACTCCAGAGACTGGGCGTTCCCCCGTCTCTGTCCTTATTCTTGAGCCTCCCTATTCCCTGAGACACAACAATATTGAAATCATACCAATTAATGACCCTACAATGGCCTCTAAGTGTCCAAGTTAAAGGAAGAGACACACATCTCTCACTTTAAATCAAAAGGTAGAGATGATTAAGCTTAGTGAGGAAGGCAAGTTGAAAGCTGGGGTAGGCTGAAACCTAGACCTAAACAGCTAGCCAAGTTGTGAATGCAAAGGAAAAGTTCTTGAAGGAAATTAAAAGTGCCACTGCCTTGAACACATGAATGATGAGAAAGCGAAACAGCCTATTCCTGATAACAGAGCAAGTTTTAGTGGTCTAGGTAGAAGATCAAACCTGCCACAACATTCCCTTAAATTAAAGCCGAATCCAGAACAAGGACCTAACTCTCTTCAATTCTGTGAAGGCTGAGAGAGGTGAGGAAGCTGCAGAGGAAAAGTTTGAAGCTAACAGGGGTTTCTTTTAAAGACAGAAATTGTCCCTATATTAACATTGCAAAGTGAAACTGCAGGTGCTGATGTCGAAGCTGCAGCAAGTTGTCCAGAATGAGTGTGGCTACACTAAGGAACAGAATTTTTAGGAGACAATATAGGTTTTTTTTTTTTTGCAGTTTTTGGCCAGGGCTGGGTTTGAACCTGCCACCTCCAGCATATGGGGCTGGCGCCCTACTCCTTTGAGCCACAGGTGCTGCCCTAAACAACAGAATTTTTAACATAGATGAAACAGCCTTATAGGGAAAGAAGATGCCATCTAGGATTTTCACAGCTAGAGAGAAGTCATTGCCCAGCTTAAAGGATAGTCTGATTCTCTTGCTAGGAGCTAAAACAGCTGGTAACTTTAAATTGAAACCAATGCTCATTTACCATTCTAAAAATCCTAGGGCCCTTCAAGTTTATACTAAACCTACTCTACCTATACTCTAGAAAGGGAAAAACAAAGCCTGGATGACAGCACACCTGTTTATGGGATGGTTTATTGAATACTAAGCCTATTATTGAGAACTATTTGTCAACAATAAGGATTCCTTTTAAAATACTACTGTTCATTGCCAATGCGTGTAGTCCCTCAAGATCTCTAGTGGAAATTTACAAAGAGATTAAGGTTTTCATGCCTGCTAATAATACAACATCTATTCTACAGTCCATGAATGAAGGGGTAATTTCAACTTTCAAATTATTTTTTTTTAATTTTCTCTCTATATAATACATGTGTTTATTTGGTTTCCGCTTTTTGCCTTCAGAAAATTAAAAAGGCTTAAAATTTAATAACAGTAACAATGTTTAAGATAAGGACTAGAAACAAAAACCTTGTAAAGAATGAACGAAGATAAGTACATTCAGAAAAGAAATCAGACGATTGCTGCAACAAAATATTGAGTAATAATCATAATACAAAAAATGTAACATTCACATGGTCAGATAGGAGTATGTCTATCATAGAATGCTTTGACTCTGAGGTTCAGTATGGAGTCATCAGTTAACTTCTTCTTATTACTTTTTCACAAAGTCTCAAAAAATAGACAACTAATATTTATAAATAAAAATAAAAGATAATTTTAAAAAACAGATCATGCTAAATCTTAAAGACAATAGAAAAAGAAGAAATACTTCAAAATCATCCCACTTCGTCTGGATACACCTAATATTAAAATCGGAAAAAATATATTACTATAAAGGGAAATTATAAACATATTTCACTTATAAATGAGGATGCAATATCCTAAACAACATGTTAACAAGTTGAATTAAAAATTAATATTCAAGTAATGTACTTTGGCCAAAATTAGATCCAATTTATGTGAGAATTAGTCACTATTTTCTTTTCTTTTTATTCTTCTTTTCCTTTCCCTCATCCCCTCCCTCCTTCTCTCTCTGTCTGCTATCCCCTTCAACTTTCAAATCTTAATATTTAAGGAATACCTTTTGTAAGGCTATCACTGCAATAAATAGTGATTCCTCTGACAGATCTGGGCAAAGTAAATTGAAAATCTTCTGGAAAGGGTTCACCATTCTAGATGCCATTAAGAACATTTGTGATTCATGGGAGGTGGTCAAATATCAAATTAACAGGAGTTTGGAAGACGTTGGTTCCAGTCCTTGCTCATTGATGACATTGAGGGGTTAGAGACTTCAGTGGAAGAAGTAACAGCAGAGTTCTGGGAATAGCAAGAGACCCAGAATTAGCAGTGAGGCCTCAAGCTGCTACTGAATTGCTGCAATCTCACACAAACTTGAACAGATAAGGCATTGCTTATTATGGACGCGCAAAGAGAGCGGTCTCTTGAAATGGCATCTACTGACAGTGAAGATGTGAACATTGTTGAGATGGCAACAATAGATTTAGCATCTTACATATAATTAGTTGATAAAGCAGAACAGTTTAAGAGGATTGACTTCAATTTTGAAGGAAGTTCTACTGTGAGTAAAATGCTTATTGAATAGCATCTCCTGCTACAGAAAAAAACTTTCATGAAAGGAATAGTCAATCAATGCAGCAAACTTCTTTGTCATCTTGTTTTAAGAAATTGCTTCAGCCACTTCAGCATCCCTCACTGTGATGAGTCAGCAGCCATCAGCATCAAGGCAAGACTCTTCCTCAACAAAAAGATTACCACATGCTGAAGGCGCCAATGATCTATAGCATTCTTTTAGCAATAAAGTATTTTAAGTTAAGGTATATAGATTTTTTAGTAGTCTTAGGAGACTACAGTATTGTGTAAACATGGCTTTTATAAGCATCAAGAAACTAAACAATTGGTGTGACTCACTTTCTTGCACTGGCCTGGAACTGAGCCTCTAATACACCTATTTCCAAAGTTAGCCTGTACTAGCATTCAGTGGCAGTGAATTACCAATTTAATTCAATTCAACACAATTAGATAGAACCTGTGCTACAAATGTGAATGGTGCAAAACAGAGTAGCCTGAAAAGTCTAAAAATGCATTCAGCTGGGGATAGTGGAGAGCAATGCCATCCTACTGTGTGGTGATGTCAGTGATTCAGAAGTAGCACTAGTGAAAGATGAAATATCATGAAATTCCCAGGAAGAGATTTTGAAGAGGTAGTTCTGTCCTTTTGCAGACTTTGCAGTTGCCTATCTTTAAGACTTTTTAAAAATAGATTAGGAATGATAATAGGTTACCGTCTTTTTGATGGGGATACACAGATTTGAGCTATCAGTTACACCACTTTGTGTAATATATGTAATAAAATAGAATTATCAATAATGAGTTTAGAGAGAATGATAGTTCTACTAACCTCAGAGCAACATAGGAACTAGTTAGCTAGTTTTTCTGGACATGTAATGGATACTCAATGCCTACTGACAGGAGATTTCAGGATAACTATGCTGCTGCTTTAAGATAAGCCAGCAATAGCGTGAACAAGAACATTTTATAAAGACCCAGAGAAGTACCCTGTTTCCCCGAAAATAAGACCTACTTACAGGAAAGATAAGACGTCCCCTGAAAATAAGACCTAGCTCATCATTGGGAGCACATATCTTAAGGTGCTCCCAAAGGGAAATAGGGTATGTGAAATATTTTCATTGCTTTCAATTTCTCAACATCTCAGGCAAATAAACAGTAAGGCTAACAGTAACGCTCAACAGAGGCATTAGGCAGATCTAAGATGCACAAGTGCAGTCAGAAATAACCATCAGTCCTAAAAATAGCAGCTGTTGTCATAATTCAAAAGGTTGCTTTGAATGTTTATGCTTAATGCGAAGACTCCCAGTTCATCTGTCTTCTCACCGACATGTTGCAACACAGTAGGAAATACGGAGCAGAGTTGTATTACGTGCCTCGAAAGGGGGTTTTCTTAAGGTAGTGGATGCTGGGATATTTTAAAACTCATTTAAAATTAAAGGCATGTGAATGTTTAATAAATAATATTTCAAAGCATTGATTCAAATTTCTTACATTATTCTGGAGACTTTTCAGGTATAAATACAAATGCATTTTTTTAAAATATGTTTACCAAATTCTTCCATCTAAAACTGGTGCGGTTCAGGCTTACCTGTTTCAGTCAATTGTATTCTCCTGGCCAATCATTCTAGAGAGGAAATAAATGAAAGAAGAATAGAGGGAAGTTTTGACGCAAGATGAAGGCCTATTGCACTTACGCATTTGTTAATTCATGGAAGTTTAGAACGATTTCTGATGACAACAAAAGTATGAATGTGAAATAGACATCTAGAAAATAAGAGCCTAAATTAATATTATTATCATTATGTAAAAAAATAATTTCTGAATGCGAATATTCTGACAGTCATGGCTATCAAGCCAGACAAAAACATAGTAGAACCTCTGTAAGGTAACCACCAAAGGGATTGCAATAAACTGGTCAGTAGACAGAGGTGGTCAACATAGGGCTTCCTCTACTCATCCATACCTGTGGCGCATGTCTGGTCGATGAAAAGTAGGTCAACTTCAGGAGGTGCTCAGTGAAGGGAGGTGGCCAACTATGGAGGTTCTACTGTATTAGGTTGTCTTTAGCACATATTATGTGTATTAAGGGTTAATTCTACTTTCGTATTTTACTTAATTGATGGTTTTTCCGCAAAATAATTTCACTGGATAGTCTTAAATTGTCTGTTCCTATAAAGTCTCCATTTCAGCTACCAATTTCAACTTCTCTTAAATCACTTGTGAATGTATAAAATCCAATCTCTTTGTCTAGCCCAAATTATTCAGTATAGTAACAGCAGTAAAAGAGGTAATCTGGAATGGGGGTTTTAACAAGATGTGTGATGAAAGTAGGTTTTTAACTGCTGACTTCAGCCAGTCTCTAGAAGCAGATCCAAATCCCCTCAAAACACACACACACAGTAAAACAAAGCAAAGCAAAACAAAATGAAACAAAAGGTATTCTAGTGGCAATGTGGAAACATTGGATTAATCATCTCGTGAAAACTCAAAAATTTTTGATAGGGTCTGCTTTGAGTCCCATTTCTTTCCAATTTCACACATGGTTTGAATTAACATCTCTAACTGTTGGAAAAAAAGTATTACATTTTAAAATTGCACTTAAAACTACATATTTTCCACAAATAGGTTGGTAATGGCTATCTTGAGGAATATTTTTCTAAAGATAGTTTTAATATCACTACCTCCCACAAAGTGAAATTTGGCTGGTGATGTAGACAGTTCAAATCCAACTTCAATGGTGAGGGGTATAGTCCCTTTCTAAGGTTATAAGCTGAGGTATAAATTTCCAGCTTCCCCAATGCAGGTTTGGTGTGGTCATCTGCCTGCGGGGAGCAAGGAGCACATGGAGCTGCACCCTGGCTCGGCCCCAAGTTAGCTCTCCTCTCACCTTGGGACCAAATGGTTCCCACCTGATATCAGCCCCAGACAGCAGCACATCCTGTTGTCACATCTTAATCTTAGTTCACTAAATCCTCAGTACCAAAATCTACCCACTAGAAACCTTTCTAGGTTATTGTCTCTGCCTGCTTTTAATCTGTGGTCTTGGGTTCTATTCTCGGCAATGGTACTTAATTTCTGATTTTGCTTCCAGAATGAGTCTTTCCTGTGGGTGCCCACCTTTCTGAATGTGTGTCCTCACTTGTCTTTCCTTCGAATAACAAATTCCAGCCATGCCCATTTTTAGAGCAATCCTAGAAATCCACCTCTTCCCCCGTCTGACGGAGCCTGCTGGTCCACCTCCTTGTGCTTTGTTAGAAAGGAATATTGGATCTTGTTGCCAGGTTTTGCAAAGAACGCATTTTTCTTACACTGATCACATACGTTTCAGGAAATCAATCTGATAGAAGTCATCTGAGGGTAAGTTGGACAGAATATGTACAATTACTCTTTACACTTCTCCGGGGGAACAAATTCCTGGAGCAAACGAAGCTGTTCAGTCAGTCAGTAGATACTTCTGGCAAACATTCGACTAACATATGCAGGAATCGAGGTTGCAGAGGGCTTTGGACTCAAATTATTGTGTGTCTCACCTTCCTAGGGAAAAATAATCATTAAGTTTGATAGTATTTGTAGAAACTTTAAAAAGCTATCTACTTCCTCACTAAAACTTTAACTTTCCTAATGATCTTAAAAATTCTGTTTTATGTGAGGGCAAAATTTATATTAGATGTTAAATATTTTAACCAAGGGATCTCAGAACTTGGAGGGTTAAAGGGTGGGCCCAGTTAGGGTTTCAGTAAGAATTGTTCCATGTTATATCAGAGCAGACACTAAAGGTATCATTTGGAGGGTGGGCACGGGGAGGAATATTCTTGGAAATGAGAGTGCTAATTATAAATCATTCCTGTTTAGGGCTGTGTGCAATCATGACGGCACCATCCTCTTGCAGATGCAGGTTATACATTAAAATTAGTTGCTTCATTTTCTTCAAATCTCTGAAATCCTGACTTGTTCCTCATTGTAGATGTTTCCAGTTGGAGTCATAGATCAATCAGCCTAGAACACGTGACATCCAGGGAGCTACTCATCTTTATCTCTCCCTCCTGAACCACTTTCTTAAACTCATGTTTTCACATCTAGTATGACATTCATTCTTCTCTTTCTCTGTGGCAACTCCCAGGAGTAGCCCATCTGGAATGGTCTTGTAGAGAGCTGATTGGTTGATGATGCTTGCTGTGAGATGTATTAGTTTTCATTAGTTGGAGTATATAATAGCGTACCCTCTACTGGCTCTCATTTGGTTGTGAGTGTAAATCATGGGAAAACAAAAAGGGAATTGTAATAGAAATAAAGCACACTGCTCCAGAGAATAAAGATCGCTATGTCAGCAGTGGCCAGGATATGATAAATGGAGTACACATGTCCCCACTCTGTGTATTAACCCTGTGATTTTGGCCAAGTAACTTTAAATATCTAAGTTTGTTAATTTTAAAATCATCATGGCGTAACATCAACAAGAGTGGTATTATAATGATAAACTGAGTTGCCCACAAAACCCCTAGGACAACACCTACAATAATATTTAAGTTAGTGTCAGTAAAACTTACATTGAACATCTGCCAATTCAGAAGTTCGGATGAATGCCAGAAAAAGGTTGACCTTCATAATCAATGCAACTATCTGTAAATTGTCCCACATTGTATTAGAGTCACCCTGAGGTAACGAGGCAGAGCCAGGAATTGCCTACATCTTATGGACTTTTCCATTACAGTCTGAGATGCAATCACTTTATAATCACTTTCTAAACTTGGAGGAGGTCTCGTATATATATTATGATGCTACGTGCAAACAGGAAACAGGGTTCTGTTATCTAGGAATCTTGTTTTCTAGGAAGCAGTTTAGTTGCTCCTGGATTCAAATATTTTCAAAAGAAAAGATCCATTTCTCATGTGACACATTGATTAATGGTTCACTCTGTTCCCTCAGAGAGCTATTGGAAAAATTAAGAGTGGTGTTACAAAGAGCTTTGCACATTGCCTCACTTGTACAGGAACTAATTATTAACTATTAAACTTTACCTAAATTTATCCTCATTCACAACAATTTATAACTGAGTAATTGTCTTAGTGTTCTCGGGCTGTTATAACCAAATGCCACGAACAGGGTGGCTTAAACAACAAAAACTTATTCCTTATAGTTCTGGAAGCCGAGAAGTCCATGGCCAAGGTGCAGGTAGATTGGTGCCTGGTGCAGGACTGCTTCCTGGCCTGTGGGTCCTCACCGTGGCCCTGCAGGGCCTTTCCTGGGTGTGTGCTCCTAGAGAGAGAGGGGTCTCAGGTCTGTTCCTCTTTTTTTAAAGGGCAGTAATTTCATAATGAGAGACCTTCCCCAGGACCTAATCTAACCACCTCCAAATACCATCGCTTTGGGGATTAAGGTTTCAACATAGGAATTTTAAAGGAACAAAAATATTGAGCCCATGGTAGCTATATTGTTATACTTACTTAAATATTTTTAAACTGGAATGGGAAAAATTCACTAACTTGTCCATAGTTACATACCCTATTTCCCCGAAAATAAGACAGTGTCTTATTTTAAGGTGTGCTCCCAAAGATGCGCTAAGTCTTATTTTCAGGGAACCTCTTATCTTTCCTGTAAGTAGGTCTTATTTTTGGAGGATGTCTTATTTTCGGGAAACAGGGTCGTTAGCAGGTAAAAGAGCTGGGTTTTGAATGCAGGGAAATCTCATTTATAAACCACTATTGCTTCTTACTTTGTCATGTAACTGTGCTGCTTGAAAGGAAACCATAGAGGGAGCTATTCCAGCATTAGACTTGCGTCCCTTGGTGTTCCAATCGTGGTTCTTTGAGTGACAGATAAAATTAGCCTGACTGGGGAGGTCTTGGCTGTCTGCTCTGTGTAAGGGACTCACAAGCAGATTAGGGGTGTATCTTTATCTTCGTCTTTCTCTCTGTTGCATGTACTGTAGACAAGGGCCACTCCTTCCAAAAGCTCCTGTTTATGACTGTCACAACTCCTCAAGTCATTCAGGGCCCAGATCTTGAGATGTCTTTGGTTTCTTTCCCGTCGTTTATGTATGTATACTTGGGTCTGCTTTTTGGACTTATAAATGGTTTCAGTGAGTGCCAAAAAGAACTTTCATCATCAGTACAACTTGCTTTATAAAATGGTCCACATACAAGATTCAGGTGGCTTCTTCCTCACCATCTGTGTGCCTATGGAAGATACCCCACTTCTCTCTCTCTCCTCCCTTAGGAACCGTACTAGGAGCTTTCAGCACCCTGACTTTGTTTTTTAGTTTCCTTCTCCTCTCCCCGCCTCGTCTCCTTCTCTGTCATTTATACGTCCTTTTCCCTTGATTTTCTACATATTGTTCTTGGGCAACTTTATCATGTTTTCGTGTTGCTAGCTATGGTTTTAAAACCCATAATTCAGATCTTTGTGACCTTGCTAATATCAGTAGGAACCTGCTGTACGCGCTGTATGTTCATGTCCAGGTACTGACTGCACACCCTCCCCGGCATACTCTGCGTGCTCGATCCCAGCGGGGCTGAACCTCTGCTCATCACCCCCTCAGCGCATCTTACATGTTTAGTCTTCCCTGTCTCAGAAAACGGCCCATCCTTGCCACAGCTGCCCGTGTCTTAGAACTCTGATCTCCTGTACCCTCTCACCCATTTCCCGGGTCTAGTTAGCTGTCAAGTCATGTAAAGATGTTCTCATAAATCTTCCTGAATATGTCCCATCTTCATTTTCACCAGACCTGCCTGTGCAGCTCAGAGAGATTCTTTCTAAGTGATTTTGCTATCACTGCTGCCAGAAAGATCTTCTGAAACACGCAAGTGATCATGTCACATTCTCATCACCAAATCTGCCAATGGCCGTCTATAGCTTTAAAGACAACTCAAACCCGTTAGCTCAGCGCACACGGCCCTTTGTGATTTGGCTTCTACATCTAGATCTTCTGACTGTGGCCAGAATGAGTAGTCCCTATCGGGTGGCCTCACACCTTCAGTATTTTCACAGGCTATTTTCATCTGCCTCAAGTGACCTTTTATTTCTTCTTAATAGAAAGTGCCGATTAGCACTTCAAAGTCTCACGCAAGTATCTGTACCTCTGGAAGCCAGCTCTGCCATGGCTTACCTAGTCTCTAAAAATAATTTACTGGGTACTTGATACATGCCAGGCCATAGTGTAGGTATTTTGCATGTTTGAGTAGATTTGTTGCTTATAATTACCCTGTGGGATGTGTGTTCAGGCTCAGAGCTGAGTCACACAGCTAGTTGGGGGAGCTGAGAAGATGCCCACCCTGGCACAACATTACTCACTGGGCTTCCCTTCCTACCTGAAGGAGCTAAGCGAGTATTTGTGGAATGAATGAATGAGCAGATGTTCTCACTACTGAGTTAATATTATTAGGGGAAGAATGTATCTACCTTATTAAACTTTGCAGCTCTACTTCCTTACTGCTAACACTACAGCGAATGAAAATCAAGTAATTCTGTGAATTATAGAAATTATGGAGGAGCCCAGTGGGTGTTTATTGAATGCATTAATTGGAAAAGATGAGTCTGCCCTCAAGTACAGGTCCCAGAATGATGGTCAGGCATTCACTAGCACTCTATGTGATTGCAGGGATATCTGCTGGTTGAAAACATCCTCGCAAATACACTTTCAAACATTGACTTAGAGCAATCATTCCCAAGTTTTATCATACCTCTCACCTCCAGCTTACAGTGAGCAAAATAACTACCTGGTCACAATGCTGCTCACTCTCTGGCGACCATAAAAACTCGAGGGGTCAAACAGCAAATCGCAGTGGAGCAGAGAACTTGACAGGTGGTGCTGGGCAAGAGGTATGGATGGGAGTCAAGCATCCTGGGTTCTGGTCCCAGCTTTGGTGCCACCTCATACTGTGACTGTGGACAAAGGTGTTAGCCTTTCTGAGATTTGGCTTTATGGATTCATGCAGATACCTATATTAAAATCTCTCACCTCATCTTTGGGTCCTTGCCTGTCCTTGAAACCTGACTAACCTGGCTGTCCAAGTTCCAGCATAGCCTGGCTATTTGAGTTTGATTGATTGCCAGATGCCAGGCAATGAATCTGATTCTCCCAGATACCAGGTCTGTCTGTCAGATCCATGAGGAAATTCTCCAAACCTCAGTACAAAGAGTTGGCCCCTGTAAGTTTTGCCACTTTGCCATCCAAGCTGTAGCCAGAGATCTAATTGCTGACGCTCTCTACCCAGGGCTGTCCCTGTGACTATGCCAGTCAGACTGACTACACCAGTAACCATGTGCCGTGGTTGCTCCAGTTTGCTTGGGCCCTCCACTTGGGTACCCCCTCCTTTCTCTCCACCTAAGCACACTCTCTACATCTCAGGCACCACTGTAACTCTTGCATCCTGTAGGACGCCATCACCCATCATTCCTTCTGCATTGGGCCCTGAAGGCCCTTCCTGCCTGCACCAATCATTTTGATTTTATTAGATACTTTCAGTGTCTGCAATTCTTCCATAAGATCTGATGATCCTTGGGGACAAGAATTGTGACCTGTATCTATGGCATTCTTCAGTGTCCATCACAATGTTATGTGTAGAGCAGCAAATGTTTGAATTTACTTACGTCATTCTTTATGTAATTATTGTATATAAATATATCATAAGTTGTATATATTAATTCAATTCACCAAAGACCATTTGATTGTGATCAAGTTAGTTGGTTATAATTCTGTATTTGATGTATTTGTTTTATTGTCTTCTAAAGGTCATTCTTAGAACACCAGAATAATTACAAAAAAACCAAAAACAAAATCTTTGTTATTCTTGGGAAAGAAAATATAAATTAAAGACAATTTGGTTTTATTTCTGTTTATTGTTTTTTGGTGAAGATCAGCAAGAGGGTAAGGAATTTGTCTTGGACTTACAAGTCCATGGGGTTTCAGGGGGTCAGTTCATGATACTCTTGCAGTATCAGAAGCATTTCTAGAGCTCTACATGTATGATTGGTTTCAGAATAGATTTCTTGTTAGGTCCCTAGTCTAAATATTTTTTATATGTAAAAAGTATTGATAAATTTTGATGTCTCCAAATACTATGTAATCATTCTTAATTCCTTGCTTCTCAAATTAAGTGTTACACTCCCCCCCATTTTTGTTTTTTTATTAAACATTACATTTTTCCAACTGCTTGTCCTTTTTCAGAATACAGTGTAGAGTTTCTTCAGATCATCTGGTACTGATAATCAATAGTCATTCAATTTCTACTTTTTAACCTTGTGTAATATGTGAAATGTATATTTCATAATCTTATCTCCATTTTTCTAACTTGCAAATAAAATATGTTGGGCTTTTGGTAAACTGGAATTGTTTAATTTGTTTCAGTCTTCTAAATATACCGAACATCTCTATTTTAAAGCATGATTTACCATAACATTATATTTCTTTAAAAAATAATAATAACAATGTACCAGATGAAATGCCTATATAATATTAAGCTCTGTATATGTGATTCTATGTGTACAAAACACACACAAAACCTAAGAACTTTGCAAAACCTTGCACATATTGTCTTACAGATTTTACAGATGAAGAAACTGAGGCTTGGAGGCTGATCCTCAGGTTCCTGGCTATAAAGATGTCCTTTTGTAAACTCATTCTCAGTTGTAAAGCAGGCAAAAGACAAAGCTGAAATTTGAACTCTGCTCTTTCTAACATAGTACATCGATCTTTTAGCAGATAGTATAAATAACAAAAGGGTTAACTTGAAACACCAGGACTAAATTTTAAATTATCCCAAGAATGAGACTTTCCAAAAATATAAGAAATTCTGTCTGAAATAACAGATTTTCCTCAAACTAAAAATGGAAAAACATTGGTAGCTTAATGTAATATATACTTATATATATATATAGTTTTATATACATACACTATTCATATATACACACAAAATTGTGTATAGATACACAAGCAGACATTCATACTTGGAATTGGAATAATATAAAAGCATGCATATCCTAATTATAATACCCAGGAATGCAGTAAAGATAAAATATAAATGTCTCTAACATCATCATACTGTTTATTGAAGTAGTTTACAAAAAAGAAATAACGTGATTCATTTTAACGTCCCCCTAATGAGAGATACTATGTTTGAGGCACAATGACCTTTCCTTTATTAGTGTGAATTTACCTTCAAGGCAAACCTTTTTCAATCAACACTAATTTGCATATAATTTATCAAGAGAGAAGAAGTGCAAAATAATTTTGTTTAAAGATTTCCCTTTGTTTTAAGTGTCATTAGCAGTTCTGACTAATCCGATTTTTACAATCTCATCAGGCGCTTTTAGAAAATCTCTCTGAACTCATCTGGAGGATGCATTTATTCCTAAGTGTCCTATATTGCATTACAGCACAGCGGAGAGGCGCAGTCTGCTACAGATGTTTATGTGAAATGCAGTTAACACTCTGCCAATTTGGTTTTTATAGGGACACAATCAATTTTTATTCATTTAAAAACCAGAATGCTTTCTTTTATTGTTTGCAGCCTCTCCTGATTATACAGCTAAACAAATTATTTCCCTGTTTGTACTAACTGGTACTATTGGGCAAGGGCAATGGCGTGGGATAAATGTACCATATATACATCAGGCAAATAAATAATGGCTCTCTCTTAGGGGATGTTCCGTGGAATGAGGTATTTAAAACATTTTTTTATGTTTACTTACCGTAAATGAACATGAATAAAATATAAAGCTTGCATTGGGTAGTCTGTGGATTGTGTCATCTGATCTTGCATTTTCATAGAGTTTTATGGGATACTTTCATGTCTGTTCTCTCATATCATTTAAGATGCCTAGGTTCTGTTGTTAAGATTTTGGAATATTCAGGTGTCTCCGTTGTTCTTCAGAAAGATTCCTGTAGCTCTACAAGTTTACAGTACTGCAATTAGAAAATGCATCATTAAACGTCAATATTCTTGACAATATGTAGCAAAAGATTTAAGGGGCTAAAATTAAAATGATAATTGTGATAGTGGCAAAATACATTTTCAGTTCCTGAAAATCTGTCATGTATAATGGAACCTCGTAACAATGGAGTGGAGAGAGATGCTGCCATAGTTGGCATCGTAGTTCCCTTTCGATTAGACTTTTTGGTTATTAATTCATGAAATATTGAAGTGTGTTTTAATATTGCCAGGAGAAGGCCCTGGATCAGGAGATTTTCTGAGGATATACAAATAAAGGCCATGACTAGAACCTCTCCATAGAATTGTATAGATCCCCTGTACAGAGTAACATGACGTGAATTCTTTTTCATCGTGGTTGTATAAAGTTATGTATGTTTGAGATTTAAGCAGCATGGTCACAAGAAAAGGAGGAAGAGTCTAACCAGTCTCCTGCTTTGTCTTCATAACTTTTTGCCCCCAGATTTCTTAATTGGTTCCATCATTTCCACATACAGTCCAAAGACAAACTTTTATTTTAGGGCTTATTTTTATTTAGCTTGCATTTCAGTAGATAATTTTAATAATTAAAAGGAAGTAAATGAATCATTTTACCAATTATAGTTGAGTCAATTTATTTATTCGCTACACCATTATGATGCCCCTGTGTCACTGTATGTTAGCTACCAAATGGTAAGCCATATGTACTCTGCCCGCAAGAAGCTCACGGTTCATTTTGGTAGCACAGTTAAACACCACCAAAAGGACAAAATGATAAAAGCAAGTTAAAAGTATAGTATTGCAACATAAGCGAGTTCCTGGGGCAGCTGTGATTGTGAGTTGTGGGAGTGTAATTATAAGAAATGGAGTACGTTCAGGGAAGAATCACTGTGGAATCACTGAGAAATCTAAGGCTTCCCGGAGCCTGGAATGATGGCTAGGAAATGGGAAGCATAAATCTGGAGAAAGTGACTTTGCTTGAAAGATGCATTTGCCACATTTTCAGAACCGTGCATTTTTTTCCTGAGTGAGTGTATAAAAGGAAGTTGCATGGACGTGTGTGATTTTATGTGTGTGCATTTATGTATACTATGTATAGGTAGTATTGAATATAGATGTGTGTAGGCATATATGTATGGGTTTACACAGTTTTTTATTAAACAAATGGCACTAGATTTGGTAAAACTGTTGTGAGAAAATTTGAATTGCCTTTATAAGTATATGTAGGCTGTTAACTGAACATACACTTTTTCTGAAAATTACACTCAGTTCTCTATTTTGTTTTATTATTCAGATTCAGCAAAAAAGTTTTGACTTGCCTGTGTTTTTTCTGCTCTGTTCTGTGGCTGCTCAGTTCATTTCAATGGTGAGGCATTTCAGCCATACTTTTGAAGGACCTGGTTTCGTTGGCAGCCATCTTCTTCCCCTTGTGTAATCTCTGAATTTTCTTTTAATAAGAAGTCTGTTATTCCTCTTCTCTTTCACCAAGAGAACCAATGAGTAGCTTTTCTGAGTTGAATTAATGCTGTAACTTATCTAATCATCTCAAGCTTCTTCTGTAACCATCCTCTCAGAGATTGTCCTTTGAGAGACAGGCTTACAGCAAGCTGAGATACTTTATTACTTACCTACATTTCATTATTGCATTTATGAAGGAAATGTTGGAGTGCCTAAATGTGTGAAATTGTGTGCTATATACTGAAAAATGTTATTTGTCAAAGTTTCAACTCAAATAATACTTAGAAAGTTATTAATCTCATTGAAGGCGAGTTACCAGTATGCAAATATTCAAAGATTCATTTAAATGACAACTCTATCCTTAAGGCAATTCGACAAAAAGAAATCCTGGAATTATGTTTGGTTTTGCTTTTTCCTTCACATTCCACATCCAATCCACTGGCAAAATCAGTGGGGTCCACCTGCAAAACATGTCAAGACCTAACCACTCTCAGTAATTCCTCTGCTACCATTCTGATGCAAGCCACCACCATTTCCAGCAGGGTTATCACAGTAGCCTCTTAACTCCTATACGTGTGCTCCATACATGAGCTTTAGTCTAATCTCTGAAGCCAGAAGTAGTTCCTCTGAAATACAAGTCGTATCCTGTCACTCCTCTGCTTAAAACCTTTCATGGCTTCTCAGCGTACCAGCCAGTGGTCTTCAAGACACTGAGCAACCTGGCTCCAGTGACCCCTCCAATCCTCTTCTCCCCTCTAACTCTGCCTCAGCCATACTGGCCTCTTTGTTCTTCAGACCACCTGTCACACTCCCACTCAGGACCTTTGCATTTGCTCTTTCTGCATCTAGAATGTTCTCTTTCCCAGACAGCTCTAGGGCTCTTTCCCTGGCCTATTTCTGGTCTTTGCTAATAGGTACTTTGTTAGTGAGACTTAGTCTGAATCACCATCTAAATTGCGGCTCCCTATTTGCCAGTGGGGAGCTATGTTTCTACCTTACTGATCGCCACAGGATGTATCGAATACTTATTCTCCTGAATGTAAGCTCCCCAGGGGAAGAATTTGTGTCTGTTTTATTTAAAATCATTCCTGAGCATGGTGGCTCATGCATGTAATCCTACAACTCTGGGATGCTGAGGCAGGTGGATTGTCTGAGCTCACAGGTTCAAGAGCCGCTTAAGCCAGAGGGAGACCCCATCTCTAAAACTAGCTGGGCATTGTGGCTGACACCTGTAGTCCCAGTTACTTGGGAGGCTGAGGCAAGAGGATAGCTAGAGCCCAAGAGTTTGAGGTTGCTGTGAGCTATGATGCTATGGCACTCTACCAAGGGTGAAAAAGTAAGACGCTGTCTCTAAATAAATAAATAAATAAAATAAAATCATTCATGTGACCTTGGAGTATCTTAAGAATATTAATTCTTAATATTGAAATAGTCTAAGACATTCTAAAAGAAATTAGAAAGTCCTGAAATTTTCATATTCTTTTCTCTTTTCGAATCTTTCTCCATACCTGTTCATATGGGCAATCGGTTATTATTTTTTAGAAATCAGAGAACTGTGAAAATGTTAAATTCTAAGGACAAATGTTTAAATGTCTACCTTTCATACGTCCAGAAGGCATGGGAGAAGGGCCTTCCTCTGTGCTGGGCTCTTGAGTAACTGGGCACTTTGGTATTTGACCACATGACAGATTGAAACCAGCAGCAGCTTGTATCTTTTTAACTTTTGTTTCCTATGTTCCCTGAAACAGAGAAGGTAAGCGCTTTCAGTTTCAAAAGTTTTATTACCGCATATCAGGAAATATTCTGGAATGAACCATAAAGTAAGTTAAAAAAAAAAACATCTAAAGCAACTTAAAATTGAAAATTTGGAATAGGACTATGGTGGTTCTTCGAAGGTCTGGTTGTCTTTTAGTCAGTGTTCAATCTGTCAGTCTGGTTGGTTCCACTCATTTGAATAAGTTGCTCCTTCATCTGTTACGGGCTGACTTGTGTCCCACCCAAATTCGTATGTTGAAGTTCTCCTTCCCCCTGTTCTGTGCCTCAAAATGCAACTGTGTTTGAAGCTAGGTCTTTTAAAGAGAGGTTTAAGGTAAAATGAGGCCCTTTGGGTGGGGCCTAATCCACTATCCTCTGCCTTCATAAGAAAAGATTAGGATACAAACATGCCCCCACCTACATGGAAAGACCATGTCAGGACACAAGGAGAAGACCAAGGGGAGAGGCCTCAGAAGAAACCAGACACCTTGATCTTGGCCTTGTAGCTTTTGGAACTGTGAGAAGTACTTTTCTGTTGTTTAAGTCCCTCAGTCTGTGGTATTTTGTTATGGCGTTCCCAGCTAACCAACGCAGTATTCTATTGATGAAAACCACGTGCAGATGTATGGAGCCGCTCGGGAGCCGGCTGCCGCTAGCTTTCTTGTCAGCCAGAGCTTAGGCGAACAAAGCTTTCCTAGATTTTAAAATGTCACTGTGTATTATTTTTGTCATATTGTCGTCTTTTACCTCTCTGTGTAGAACACTGTTACAGGTCCTAGAAATACCAAATAAGTAAAAACAAAACAAAAATATGGTCGTGAACCATGAGAGGCTTATCATCTACTTAGGAAAGCAAAATACGTGTAGTCTTCAAAAATGAAGCATGGCAAAAGTTCAGAAAAGGAAGCAACTAAGAGGAATAAGTGAAATCTAGAAAAGTTTGTGCAAGTGAGATTAGTGATGTGTGGAGGCTGGGCTAATCTAGGGTGGGTGAGTAAATCAGGCTAGTTAAATGGGGGGGGTGTCATATTTTGACAGCCAAATTTAGACTTCATAAAGTAGTCATGAGGAATCTCTGGAAGTTATAATTAGGCAGGTGATATATGCAGATAGTAGCTTTGGGAAAACAATGTGGTAGAAAGGTGTAGAATGGCCCAGAGGGTGGGGAAGAAAGTGTAAAGAGGATACTCTTAGGGCGGTGCCTGTGGCTCAAGGAGGAGGGCGCTGGCCCCATATGCTGGAGGTGGCGGGTTCAAACCCAGCCCTGGCCAAAAACAGCAAAAAAAAAAAAAAGAGGATACTCTTTGGAGTCTCTTTCAGCAATACAGGCTTCCCAGAGTGTTATCTTGAATATCCTCAAAAGAAGAGTTTCTTCAAAACAAGGAACTCATGGTTGAATAAGTTGGGAAATTCCGGTGGGTAGTGTCTTTTTGAGCGAGCGCAATGTAAATTAGCATATTTAAAGGCCCCAAGCAGTGCCTGAGCAAAAGCACTGGCTTAATTAGGTTCAACCTTCTTTCCTAAACTTGTCTAATCCAGGGACCTGCTGTTTTTTTTTTTTTTCTTTCTTCTTTTTTGGAGAGGAGAATGAGGGTGGACAGAGTAATGCCTCTAAATATTTCACAGAACTAGCCATCCACAGAAAAGTGACATTTGCAATTGCTAATTCAGGCTTGCGGGCCCAGACTGAAGTGGTGGCAAAAGAAAATATTGCGTCTAAGAGATATGTCACAGACAGAGTGAGCTGACATGATATCCACGTGGGTCGTGTGGAGGAAGGGAGACAGGGAGATGACCCCATCCCCCGGCCAGAGTGTAAACCTGGGAAACAAGGATTAGATCTTGTTCCCTTTCTCTTGGTCTTTGCACTTAACAGAGGCCTAAGAACATGTTTTATACTCAGCCAATAGGCATTAATAGATTTCTTGTCTAGTATCTGAGTTAATACTGAGGAGAGGACTAGTTAGACATTACATTCTAGGCTATCCATAACTATCAAAGCTAGACTAAAACTTCCCTTTATATCTGAGAGGGGTTTTGATGTTTACCCTGACCTACAACGGCTTTATCCATTTGGTGAAAACCAACCTCTCTTGTCCCATATTCTTAGGCCTTGTCAGTTTTTCTTCTGCTTCCTGTTCTGTTCCAGTTTATTTCCACCACTTGTCTTTGGTTGCCCCTAATCTTCTCCCTTGTCACCTCTGGGTTAGATCTTAAAGTGATTTAGGTAGGTTTGACTCTGCACTTCACAAGGACTTCATTCTTACCCTCTGGCTCCCCCATTTCTGGATGCTTCAGGAAGCTTTACAGCTCTAGCCCCAGTAGGTTTCAGGGATAACAACCCCTTGGCCAGCATCCCGGATGGGCTGGCTCCAGCTTCCCATAAAGGAATCAATTATTTAGCATGGTTATTTCTAGACACGACTCAACTGGATGTTCTTAGCCCAAATCAGAGGTGATCGCGCAGGGGACTATTCTAAACATTGATTTGTGACTTCCAACTTATTCTTGTTTCTCTTCTTTTTCATAATTTTATTATTAGTTCCTAGTATTCATTTACCTAGTTAACCGTATGGTCCTGCTGGATTCTCAGGAGAGTCTTTGTATTCAAGTATGGTTAGCAGGTTGCGAATGTAGACTTCTACCCCTGCCTCTAACTAGTTGTGTACGATTCTACCTAGTGTGCTTAACCTCTCTGAACAGCAATATCGTGCAATTGTAATGTGTGGATAAAAATTATTATCTTTTCTTAGTGCTGCCTCCCTAATGGTTATGGGAGAGGTCAAATGAGATAAAACACATCCAGGATTTAGTAGAGCTGCTGGCGCATGTGTTCAATAAAAGTTCAACTATTATAGGGCCTTTCAGAGAAGATGAAACTTCTTAATTAAAGTTTTTAATATAGGGCTAATGAATTTTGACTAAAATATATTTCTTTCTTTCTAATTTACATGGTGACTCAGTCCATACTGACAGAGCCTTCCCTCATGGGCATTTTTTATTTTTACTAGTACTAATTTATTTGCATTTTAAAGTAGATTTATGTATAGTTATATTCCTAAGATCTTAGTTTCACAAGTAATTTTCATAGAGCACTTGATTATATTCATAATACCAGATTTAAACTACAATGCAATTTTTGCTCAAATGATCAAAACAACTTGATTTTGTCGAGGCTGACTAGCGCCGTATTTATAGTTCACCTTATATATCAACAGGAATAATATAGCGGTAGTGCTATGCGGCCTCTCTATTTAAAATTGGATAGGGAGTCAGAAATGCTATCTGGAAACGCACAAGTCCTTTTCCATGAAATAGAGTGGTAGATTCTTGGATTATCACCTCTACCTCTCTATTCAATAAATATATTTTGAGGATCTGATATTTATTGAGAACCTACAGTGAGTCAAGCTTTGTTTTCTTCATCTATAAGGTAATTGAGTAATTCATCTTACTAAGTAAATGATCTTTGAAAAAGATATATAGCATACTGGAATTGATCATTTCCGTTCTAGTTTTTTAGCCACAAGGTAATTTTGTATTTCTCTTAATACCAAGGTGCCTACCAATGTACCTACCAACGTACTATATGATTATGATTTGACCTAAATTATCCAACATGCAAAGATTTTTATTTTTGAGGTGTATTTAATAACCTTCTTTAAAAATATACCTTTTTTCTAAATCAACTTGCATGCTTGAGTAATAGGACATCTTTAATCATTTATTAAAATGAAAATGTTTTTGGTTATGTTTAGATTTACTGGATAAAATCTAACAGGTCTGCCCCATAGGTCTATAAAATATTTTTTATTTCTTCAAGGAAGTATCCAAGTTCATTTGCTTATTTTAATGGATTATTGCTTTTAAGAAAACAAAGGAAATGTTTGAAAAATGATGATTTTGACCTTCAGGATAAATTATATATTCAAATGAGTTTGGCAGAATGAAGCAATCTGAGGCATGGCATTTAAACTATTTTGAACGGATTTCTCCTTCTATACAAGGTGACCAAATACTTCCATCAAAGAAGCTAATACCAATAACTCACTTTCAAGCGCCGCTTTCCTGGGCCTCCTTGTAGACAGGCATGAAGGCCTCTGGGGTATTCAGGTTCAGTGAAGCCTAGTTGAATAATTGTAGAAAATAAACACCCCTAGGAAGTATGGAAAAGGTGAATGGTAATAAAATGTTATTAAACGTAGAGATTTCAGCTTTCTCCCTTGTTTCTTCTGGCATTTATCAAAGGAAATGCCACAATGACTCTGAGGTTTTTCAAGTCACATGCTGAACTTGCAATAGTATTAGAAAGGAAAGCCATTGTGAAATAGAAAAAGAAAAGAGCAGTTAGGACACTTTAATGAACACTCGAATGCACCTCAAATGAAAAACAGATGTTCTTTGTTAAATTTACCAGTGTTTCTCATTCAGATTGAGGTAACCAGACAAGCCAGCCGGGTAGAGTTGGCTACAGCAGGATCTTGTTCTAGGAAAATTTGTATATTTCATGTTGTTCTGCACAGAGTATTTCCCCTAGTTTTTTCCTACATTTAGGTAAAAGGGAGGGTTGAAAGTTTAAGCCCTAAAGATTGGTCTTATTCACGTTTTTGTATTATGAATTTTTTCTACATAAGGGAAGTTGTGTAGATTTTAAATTCATGACATTGTTTTAGTTGTGTAACAATTGCATTCTGGCATTCATTAGTTTTATAAAACAATGCATTATGTTATAAAAACAATGCCTCACAACCACATAGGTTGGTATTAAAGTTTTAAAGCAACTGATATTATTTAAATACAAAATAACATTTTATTAATACTCTCCTCCCCTAAAAAAATATTTATCCATGCCTTCCCATGACCACCTCCCCCCCCAAAAAAACAAAAATAACGCTAATCACAGCTCTTTCTGGATAATCCATTTCAGTCCAACAATTTAGTAAGACTTTCTTTCTCCTATTTGCCCAAAATTTGCTTTCCCATCTCAGCTGATTGATTCAGTAGAGACAGGGTCATGAGCCAGTGCAGACTAACCCATATGGCCCTTTGCAGTCTCACTCATGTGAAGATATAAATTATATTACTATTCCATTCACTATAGAAATATAAATTATATTACTGCCCCTTTATGATAATTTTTGAGATACAACAGCTTCTCCATTTTTGTTGTTTTTCAATCTATTTATTGAACTATACTGACATTTTGTGTACTAACACATTAATTTTTTTTTATTAAATCATAGCTGTGTACATTAATCGATCATGGGGCACCATACACTGGTTTTATAGACCATTTGACACATTTTCATCACACTGGTTAGCATAGCCTTCCTGGCATTTTCTTAGTTATTGTGTTAAGACATTTATATTCTACATTTACTAAGTTTCACATGTACCCTTGTAAGATGCACCGTAGGTGTGGTCCCACCAATCATCCTCCCTCCGCCCATCCTCCCCCCTCCCTCCCCTCCCTCTCTCCCTTCCCCATATTCTTAGGTTATAACTGGTTTATGGCTTTCCTGTGAAAGCCATAAATTAGTTTCATAGTAGGGCTGAGTACATTGGATACTTTTTCTTCCATTCTTGAGATACTTTACTAGGAAGAATATGTTCCAGCTCCATCCATATAAACATGAAAGAGGTAAAGTCTCCATCTTTCTTTAAGGCTGCATAATATTCCATGGTGTACATACACCATAATTTATTAATCCATTCGTGGATCGATGGGCACTCGGGCTTTTTCCATGACTTAGCAATTATGAATTGGGCTGCAATAAACATTCTGGTACAAATATCTTTGTTATGATGTGATTTTTGGTCTTCGGGGTATATGCCTAGTAGAGGAATTATAGGATTGAATGACAGATCTATTTTTAGATCTCTAAGTGTTCTCCAAACATCTTTCCAAAAGGAATGTATTAATTTGCATTCCCACCAGCAGTGTAGAAGTGTTCCCTTTTCTTTTTTTTTTTTTTTTTTTTTGTAGAGACAGAGTCTCACTGTACTGCCCTTGGGTAGAGTGCCGCGGCGTCACACAGCTCACAGCAACTTCCAACTCCTGGGCTTAAGCGATTCTCTTGCCTCAGCCTCCCGAGCAGCTGGGACTACAGGCACCCACCACAATGCCCGGCTATTTTTTTTTTTTTGTTGTTGCAGTTTGGCCGGGGCTGGGTTTGAACCCACCACCCTCGGCATATGGGGCCGGCGCCCTACTCACTGAGCCACAGGCGCCGCCCTCCCTTTTCTTTTTAAATCAATGACTTCCCTAAACAATATAAGGTGTGAAAGGAGACATGATCCTACCCCACAATGAGATGAGAGAAGTATGTGATGTATTCAGTAGCCTTCAATGAGGCTGTGATGGAAATACAGATAATTCAGACTGTGATCAGTTGCTCTGAATGGACTGATCTTCTTAAGTGTTCACGTCTCTTTTATTTCTGTGTATATTTTGGTTTGATGCCTGGGACATTCACTCTCTCTTGTTCTTAATCTTTATCATTTAAAAAGAAAACCCATAAAACAAAACTACAACCAGATCATTAAACAGCAGGGGAGATGGTATAATAAGCTAACCAAACAGCATAGGAAGGAAGGATTCACAAGCTGATGTCGTAAGCAGGGCTTGCCTTGTGTAAACTCCCATCTGCAGCACCATGAAGGCCAACATCAATATCTCAAAAGAGGTGGGGGAAAAAAAAAAATTGCAATGTTTCAAGAGAATAAAACTCATAGCTCCAAGATCATATCTAAGTTTAGATCAGTCACAATGAAGAAGTAAAGGGCAAGGTAGTGCCTCAAGGAAGACCCATCTGACACTCTTATTAGAAATCACCTATATCTCACAAGTTTTTTTTTATTATTAAATCATAGCTGTATACATTAATGCAAATTGGGGCACCATACACTGGTTTTATATACTATTTGACATATTTTCATCACACTGGTTAACATAGCCTTCCTGGCATTTTCTTAGTTACTGTGTTAATCGTGATTTATACCATTGCACAGTAGGCCCATTCTAAGCAAGTTTAGGTCGTGGCATTATGTTTCTCATTCTGAGTCTTTCTGTGTTTTTTTTTTTTTTTCCTCATCTTCCTTGGAATCTCTTCAGAGAATGCATAAATTCTGTGTCTTAAATAGGACACAATTTTTACTCATACATCAAAAGTTACTTTCTTGAAAACACTCTTTATTTTAGAGCAAAACAACCAATAAATAAGAGTCTAACCACTGAGCCTTTTAAAGGAGGTTAGATTTGGGAATTTAAATTTCTAATTAATAAAATGAAATGATAAGTTATTGATCTTGGACATTTTAATTGTTTTGTATATTTTTGAGTAAACCACATCTGTATTTTGCAATCTTGTTTAAATATTAGGGAGAAGATCTGAAAAGGATAACCAGGTCACTGGCTACACCTCCCTAAGGTAGCACTGGCTACACCTCCCTAAGGTAGTAAGAATCTTGGTAGATTTTCTATGTCTAAAATATCTTATACATCGGCTATCCTGCCATCCAGTTATGGTTCCCTTTTGTTGTTTAGCTTTTATAATTCAAGGATGCTCTACATGTCGGTGATAATAGTACTTTGCTTGTTAATATCTCCATGGAGAATGGACCCCGATTGCAATGAAAAGGTATCTTAGAAGTTATAAAATCACATTATTAAGAGCTTTTTTTTTGGCATCCTTTGATTAAACAAGGAAATTACCCTTAACGATCAGTTTAGGCCATATTAAAAATATTTGATTAACTTATAAAAGCATAGTCTTGTCATTCAACATTACAAAATATCAACCAGAATGGGAGATATCACATTTCATTCCTTGTGTTGCTCCCTTAACATCCACACATCCAAGCAAAATAAACAAGTTGTATTATATCAAATTTAGTCTTCTGAGATCTATACGGCTGTAAGCAAGACCTTTCTACCTTTTGTGCCCTCCCAGACCTATGTACATCCAGCCGGAAGCTAAGTTCTTAAAAATTCAGTTTAAATAATGGTAATAGCATCCTGTTTAGTGATCTGAAATATTTTCCCCAAAAAACAACAGTAAAAATATGACTGACACTCCTTTAAATGTCCCTAATTACAATATGGCTTTCAGAATAATTTTTATTATGGATTCTGTCCCCATTGGTGGCAGTGCCTCTTCTCAGTACTGGCCTATCCCTGATGGCCTGGGGTACTGGGCTTCTTTCAGCCCATCCCAGCAGGCGTGCTTATGCAGGGGTAGAATACTGAGGTGTGCTATGGAGCATATGACAAGGGTACAAGTCAAATCTGTCAAGTGTAGAACATAGATGTTTTGGCACAATAATCAAGTAAATGAGGTGAAAGCTATGGTGATTGCTTTGATCCAACCATGTCAGATTGTATAAAAAAAAAATCAGCACATTGTATCCCACATATGCATGAATGTATTCATGATCTATGTGTATTTGACTTAATAAAAAAAAAAAGAATACTGAGGTGTGACTCCAGTGATATCACAACAAACAAATACATTCTCCTACATACAGACACATACACACACAGAGAAATGTATTAAGGATTTAAGAGAGAACTCATGTTTTAAAGATGCCTTTACATGGGGCAGGTGCAATGGCTCCTGGGAGGCCAAGGCAGGAAGATTACTTGAGGCCAGGAGTTTGAGACAAACCTGAGCAAGAGTGAGACTCCATCTCTACTGCAAATATAAAAAAAATTAGCTTGTTATGGTGCTGCACATTTATAGTCCCAGCTACTCAGAAGATTGAGGCAGGAGGATGGCTTAAGCCCAGGAGTTTGAGGTTTCTGTGAGCTATAATAATGCCACTATACTCTATCTTGGGTGACAGAGTAAGTCTTTGTCGGAGGAAAATTTTTTAAAAAGATACTTTTATATGATCCAAGAGTATACAAATTTGGAAAGGAATCTATCTGGTGCTTAATGATATTTAAGCTCCTTAAAGGAGGGAAGTTCTCTTCTGTTCGTCCTACACAGAAGACACTTTTCCCATTGTGTACATATTGTGGGAGGGAGGTTTAATCACATTTCAGAAGATGTAATAATTAAAACTAATATGGAAATGTCATGAGTTTTATGAAAAAGAAGGGAAACATCTTGTTTAGATTTATAAAAATCAGTAGCATACTTTATTTTCGCAAATTACATTTTACTGTTTTAAAAATTTATTTGCTTTCTCAACCTCTCTCTAAGAAGTGAGTTTTTATTTTTTATTTTTATTTATTTATTTTTTCTGATAGAGTCTCAAGCTGTTGTAGAGTGCTATGGCGTTACAGCTCACAGCAACCTCAAACTCTTGGGCTTAAGCAATTCTCTTGCCTCAGCCTCCCAGGTAGCTGGGACTACAGGCGCCCACCACAATGCCCGGCTATTTTTTTTGTTGTTGCAGTTGTTATTGTTGTTTTAGCTGGCCTGGGCTGGGTTTGAACCTGCCAGCCTCTTTATATATGGCTGGTGCCCTACCCTCTGAGCTATGGGCACTGCCTAAGAAGCCAGTTTTTAAAGTGAAAATTTTCCTAGAAATAATGCAGTAAGTTAATCAGGAAGCTCTTTTTCTCTTTTTGTCCTTGCTGGAGTCCTTATGCATTTTATGAAAGTGTTTTTTTTCTTTTTTTTTTTTTTTTTTCACTATTGCTACTTGAAGCCCTAATGTCACTGCTCACAGATATTGGTGTGGATGTGGAGAAAAGGGAACACTTCTGCACTGCTGGTGGGAATGCAAACTAATACCTTCCTTTTGGAAAGATGTTTGGAGATCACTTAGGGATCTAAAAATAGACCTGCCATTCAATCCTGCAATCCCTCTGCTAGGTATATATCCAGAAGACCAAAAATCACTTTATAACAAAGATTTGCACCATAATGTTTATTACAGCCCAATTCATAATTGCTAAGTCATGGAAGAAGCACAAGTGCCCATCCGCCCATGAATGGATTAAAAAATTGTGGTATATGTACACCATGGAATACTATGCAGCCTTAAAAAAATGGAGACTTTACCTCTTTTATGTTTATATGGATGGAGCTGGAACATATTCTTCTTAGCAAAGTATCTCAAGAATGGAAGAAAAAGTATCCAATGTATTCAGCCCTACCACGAAACCAATTTATAAACACCCACACTTCCATATGAAAGCTATAACCCAACTGTAGCCCAAGATAAAGGGGAATGGGGAGGGGAGCAGAGGGAGGGAAATTGGTGGGACCACACCTAGGGTGCATTTTACAAGGGTACATGTTAAATCTACTAAGTGTAGAATATAAATGTCTTAACACAGTAACTAAGAAAATGTGGTGAAGGCTATGTTAACCAGTTTGATGAAAGTATTTCAAATTGTATATAAAACCAGCACATTGTACCCAATAATTGCATTACTGTACACAGTTATGGTCTAATAAAAAAAATTAGTCAATCAAAAAAAAAAAGAGAGAGAGAAAGTAGGAAGGCATGTTGTAAGCTGGAAACTATCCATCAAGCCAGGATGAGGACAGACGCCTGGAAAGTCACAAAAAGCTTCTCATATTATACAGATTAAAATGAAAAACCTTAGCAGGCAGAAAGTTCAAGGGAAGTAGCATTGATCTAGGAGAGCAGAGAAGGAAAAATGTGTAGACTACAAACTTCTCCAGCTAGGCAGATAGGGTGACCCCGCCAGTTCTGCCATCTTACTGATATCAGTGTTTTTAGTCAAAATAGTTCTCTCTCTAATACATTTTCATCTGAAAGGGCTCCGTGTTTTATTAAGGCAAATCTTGGTTTTGGGGGAACTTGTATCTTCATAGAATACAGCATAGATAGCATATGCTCACAGATATAAAACCCCAAGATTCTTTGAAAGCAAAGCATTTTAGGACATTTAAAGATGAATATTCGAATTTTATTTATTTATTTGTTTATTTATTTTGGAGAGTGAGTCTTACTTTGTCACCTTCGGTAGACATGGCGTCATAGCTCACACCAACCTCCAACTCTTGGGCACAAACGATTCTCTTGTCTCAGCCTCCCAAGTAGCTGGGACCATATAATAAATATATTTATTTATTTATTTATATTAAATCATAGCTGTGTATGACAATGCATTTATGGGGTACAATGTGCTGGTTTTATATACAATTCGAAATACTTACAACAAATTGGTTGACATAGCCTTCACTGCACTTTCTTAATTAATGTCTTAAAGACATTTATACTCTACACTGGAATCTCACTCTTGCTCAGGCTGGTCTCTAACCTGTCAGCTCAAGGCAACCACCCCCCTCAACCTCCCAATGTGCTAGGATTACAGGCATGAGCCACTGCCTTGAATATTAGAATTTTAATTTTAGAACTAACAGTCATGGCTATTTTCTTATATACTTTGTAAATTATCATTACCATCTGAATCATTGAATTTTAACATGTGGGGACCTAAGTATGTCTTAGGAGTGACTATGTTAACTAGAGATTGTGCTTCTGACCATAACAATTGTAGGAAATTTGATTGCTTATGTAATGCCCCAAGAAATATATTTTCTTGGCAACATTCTATTATTGAACGCTCCTTGGGCCTGGAATAGGTGGTGTTGCAGCTTAGGAAGCATCTGTAGCAGGTGATGAATGTCTTTTAGGAAATGTTACCAAAGTTTTTGTTTGATATTTGAAAGTAGAAGGAAGCATGCAACTCCTATAAGGAGAGATTTTTGTTGGCCGTTTTCTAAATATTTGAAGCTATTGCTTAACATTAACCCAAAGTTATAAAAGAAATAGAAACACTAGTTGAAGATGGAAATCAAATTAATCTGCTAGCTAGTGATCCTATCTTGCTATCCAAGACCAGTATCTACTCAATTATTTTCAGGTCTTGCTTATACATTTTCTGGGAAGACGTCTTATGCTTTAGGGGTGTTTGAAAATGTATATCATTGGAATCAGGAGTCTTCGATCATTTGCTGTTAAAAAATTTACGGGTATACAAGAATAAAATCAAAATAATGTCCTCAGTTTCAAATAGTGGTGTTGTATATTTGGATAACTTTAAATGAACTCATCAAAAGGACATTTGCTCCTTTCCTTACCCTTATCTGTCACGGATCAGTACTTCTGTATGCCGTGATGCCATCTCAACAAGAAGCAAATGAGGGTCGCTACACAAGCAGGGCAATGAAATACTGAAAGCTTATTGCGAATTATTACTATTATTTGGGTATCCTGAAGAAATAAAATCAATTTGATTGGCTTTCTCTGCAAACTTGAGGAATAAAAACAAATAATACTCTATGAGAATGTGATGGATCAGAAAATAGAAAGATAAAAATATTTCAAGAACAGTCTTGAAAGTCATGTTGTAAGTAGGGACTTGAAATGAGTGTCAATTATATTTTTACTGTTGTTCTTGGAGAAAGTAAACAGTAAACAGAAAGCTATTATCATTATTTAAATTGAGTCCTTAAGAATATTTTGGTAAATCTAGTTTGTCTGTAAGGGACTCTTTTTGGAATGGTAGAAAAGACTCTCTCCCTACACCCAACTACAACAATATGAAAACATGATGCCTTTTTGAATATTAGCACTTTACAATATGTTATGAGGAAGGGGAGAAAACACACACTTTAAGTTAAAAAGAAACAGGATTTGGTTCTGATTTTGCAATTTATTTTTGTCATCTTGAATGAGTTTCTACAGGTTTCTGAGTTTAGAATCTTCACGTATAAAATGAGAATAGTCATAATAATCAGATTTGTTTTCTAGTATGGGTCTTAATAAAGGCAGGTATCACAGACAAAGACAAAACCCTAACTATGAACAGAGTAAGAATGAGCTTGTCTAAGGCACTGCACTTTTTATGATATAACTAAAGCGACGTTCTGCCACCTGGATCCTCCCGTTCCTATTACCAAAGATCAGTAATCAGTAGTTTTTGGAGAGACAGCAGCCCTAGAGAATAAAGTCCCTACTGTCTCCAGAGGGAAAATGGATTAGAAAACTTGTCCTAAATATCATCCTCATTTCCCCAGAAAAGCTCGCCATATTTCACTGACTTCGCTGTAAAACAAGCCAAAACAAAATAAATTGAGGAAGCTTCCCCATCAAAGCAAAATGATGATTTTTTTCAGAGTCATCCAGAAGAAAGAGGTTTAGTGCATAAGACCTTTCTAGACATTTCCACTACAGAAAAATGTGTCTCCTTTAAAAATAGATAGGTATGGGTAATCATTCGTCTCAATACCACCCGCATATACCTTCAATATTAAGGCGAATGTTTTTTCAAAGCTTAGAATTCCCTTTGCCCACCACCCGCCACCCTCTGCACACATGTATACACTTGGATAACACAACCCATTGTTCATTGCAGGTGCAGCAGCAGCAGCTGTTAAGAGCACATTAGTTCAGTTTCAGGTACCTTTTTGACATCCCATATGTCTTAATTGAAGGTTAGCAAGAAGGGAGGAAGTTTGGAGGAGGCCAAGAGAAGAGCTGGACAAAGCCAGTTCACTGTATTTGTATAACCTATGGTTGACCGCTGCCACCATCAAAAAGCTGTTCAAAGAGCTGCATCATTTATTTCCACGACCTTTAAGACTCTCCTATCCACAAGCGGCCCCTCCCAACCAGACACACACACACACACACACACACACACACACACACACACACACTTGAGCTTACAGTGACAGATACAAATTTTGAGACACACTGGCTGTTAACCAGCTGTTAGATCACCATCATTTAAAAATTCCCTTTGGTAATTTGGCATAGAAGAGAAATTCTCTAGAATGGCACTTGGAAAACAGGGATTTTTTATTTGGTTTAGCCATTAGATAGTTGGGTGGCCTTGAGCAAGCTGACTTTCTTGACCTTCTTTTCCCTCATTAGAAAAGGAAGTGGAGAGAGGAGATGTCCAGTGTTCCTTCCTCACCACAGCTCTGTAATTCTACCATAAATTCCTATCCAGCAGAAACATTTCTCAGAGTTTCAAATGATTCTTTGCAACAGCACCAACATGAAAGGAATTGATTGATCACCCCTGGGATTAAAGTGACGATCCACTGCTCATCCATCTCTTTATCCCTGCTGAAAACGAGGAGGTTCCCTGTAAACAAGATGCCCCTTTTCCAAGGCTCTGAGAGCCCCATGACTCAGGTTTCAGGGAATAGACCATTTGCCTCAGATACAAAGCTGATACTCAGAGGCCACTGTGTTAGTTCTCTGCTGTTGTACATGCAAATTTGGAGGTGATCACCACATGAAAAGTTTTGTTTAACTTTTTTTAAAAAAAAATTAAGAGTATGCCTAGTCTACACTTTATTCCTTGCCATGTTATTGGGGAAGGGGGGCCTACCTGGCTCGAATTTTGTGCTATTGGCACCATTGCTGCTCACAAAATGATGGTTTTAAAAATACAATATCTGATAGAAGAATGATGCCTTTCTCCACTCGTATTAATTCATAACTGATCACCTGTAACTGAGATAACTACTTAGACTACAATTTTACTATTCTAGTCTGGCTAAGTGCTTCTGGAGACTTAAAGCACAAAACTCTGCTCACTCAAAAAGCTTGTTAATGGGTCCCTCATGACTCAGCTATCAATTTTTTAGTATCAGATATACATGCTGTATCCATTATTACTTTCACTTAGAGCCAGATTTGACCTGACTCTACAGCAGCTTCTGAGATTTTACTTATTTTCGTTTTAGGAATAGGTACTAAGTAGAAATAGTGATGCATAGAAAACATGTATTTTAATTAAAAAAAAAAACTTACAGTGTAATACTATTGGTGTAGTTCCTCTGTCTTCTAAAAGAATTGTTAACTGTGGTTTTTTGCATATTTTTTTACCTTTAACACATCCTAGGTTGTTTAAATGTGCTTTGTAAGCAATGATAAAATGACAAGTTATCATTGATCTTTCCTTTCTTCCATCTCAGAGGGATTCATTAAATAATGCATGCACCCATGTGAATTGCTTTCTTCACTATAGTATCCCCAGACCATTAGCCAAATATAGCAACATTAGCATCTTTCAACCCTTAGAAACCCTTTTGGCTTTCATTTAATTAAATTATCCCATTATGAAAACTCTTATAATGAGATTAAATTTAATTATTTATTAGACACTTATTTGCACTAGGGAGCCTATCAATTATGCATGGTTGAGCTAAACATTTTTCAGTACATCACCTTTTCTTTTCATGGAAGGTGCAATTTATTAAGTACCTCTGGGATACTGTATCTAGCAGGCCTTAATGGTTATAAGTATTTAGTCTTCTTAAAAGCCACTATAATAAGAATTAAAATGACTATGCCTGAAAAATCGACAAAAGAAATGATGTCAGATATTCTAGTGTCCTAGACTTCCAGTTTTTAAAAATTTTCCTAATCCAGTAGTTTGTAGATCTCCTTAGAGGATTTTTCTATTCTCATTCACTTATTAAATATAGCTTAGAATTTAAGTATAGTTATGGGACTATAAAAATATGCATTTAAAATGGGGCTTATCTTACAATGTTAACATTGTAATTAAAAAACTATTATAGAAATATTTTAAGTAGACAAAAATAGGAAGAATAGGGGGTGGCGCCTGTGGCTCAAAGGGGTAGGGCGCTGGCCCCATATGCTAGAGGTGGTGGGTTCAAACCCAGCCCCAGCCAAAAACTGCAAAAAAAAAAAAAATTGGAAGAATAGTATATTGAATATCTAGGTAACTGCCTTCCAGTTTCGCAATTCCCAAACTATAGCCAATTTGGCTTTAACTGTCATCTTCCAAAACTGAAGCAGATCTGAGTCACAACATCATTTTAATGGTCTTTATGAAAAGAAAATTGAGTGTCTCAAAGGCAAAATATGTTTGTACAATGGAGTGAGTTTTTAGTGAATGAAGCAATAATAAAGGTCAATTCCTGGCATGGACTCTCCTCAAGTCTCATGAAGAATCCATTCCTCTGCTTGTATGGTTTGTGCTGTCTTAAGGGAAGACGGGGGGAGCATGGGGTTTGAGTTATGTACGATGTCAGTCGTGTGCACACAGTACTATGGTGGACTGTTTTGCTAGCTCCCAATTTGGTCGCCCTGCCTCCACCCTTGCCACTCTAAAGTTTGTTTTTTGCACAGCAGCTACCTTGATCCTTTTTAAAAGGAGTCATTATGTCACGCCTCTGCTCAGACTTTCCAATGGTTCTTTATTTCACTGTGAATGGTCCTTGTCATAGCCTACGAGGCCGTGTATCACCTGATTTCCTAACTGACTACCTTACGCCCACCTCATTCTCTTTTGCTGACGTTCCTCTAGCAGTAATAACCAATTTGCGGATATTCAGGTACCTTGAACATATCTGAACCTCAAGGCCTTCCCAGGGGCCCTTCCCTCAGCTGTCTCATAGCCTACTTTCTTACTTGCCATGGGCCCCTGGCCAAATGTCCTCTTATCAGAGGCCTCCCCGAGCACCCTGTGTGGGAGAGCAGCTTCCTCCCTTCCACTGTTGCCCCTCACCCTCATCCCCACTCTCTCCTTTCCTCCCAGAATATGAGTTTCATGAGAGGAGCCATTTTTTTTTCCTTTATTCTATATCCTCAACACCCAGAACAATGCCTGCATATAAGAATATAATCAAAGAATATTTTCTGAGTAAATGAAATCACTCAACTTTCCGAGATAACGTATATGTCTGAACATACATAAAAGCATATTTTTTTAGGTAGCACTTGTGTGTGTGTGGTGGGGTTTGCAGAAAGAGGTGAAGAGGTCAATTAAAACCAGTTTGTGTTCCCAGCATTATATGTCAAATGTAAAGTTTTTGAATATTTTGAAGGCCAGAGTTCCATGGGCTGAAGTCAGAAATGGATTCAGGTACTCATGGGGGACCGGCGCAGACTGGAGGGCTCACATCCATTGAGAGAAAGAAGCAGATGCAATTTGTGTGGTACTCTAAGGTTGCGGTTGATACATCTTCTAATGTTTAAAGAAAAGCTGGAAAAGTAGACTTATATGTTAAATCTCTCAATTTTCAAAACACTGTGTGACCCGAATTAATCACATCCTTGAGATGCCATTTTGCAATGTCGGCATCAAGTACTGAGGGAACCAGAGTAAATTTTTAGATTAGAAAGTGAGAGGATCACATTTGTCCTTGGGATGAGGACTCAGGTCTCAGTGTGAGGAGTGGGGGAGGCTGCTGAGAGCCGGGTCAGAGCAGCCAGTTGATAAAAGGCTACTGCAGTAGACAAGCGGGAGTGGGGCGTGTGCTCTGCGGTGTTCTCAGTGGGGCACAGAGGGGCTGGTCTACAGGGGTTTAGGAGTAATTGGGTGAGGTTGAGAGGGTCATTAGGGATGAATTCCAGTTTTCTGACTTAGGAAAGAAGGAGTTTAGGTTTAGATGCTGATTAGAGGTCTGTGAGTGATGAAGGTGATTGGAGGAAAAGTGGAATCTGAATTATCTCTAGATGTCAAGAGAGAAATGTCTTTCAGAAAGTCAAAAATGTGGGTCAGGCTTGAGAGGTAGGGCTGAGGCAGGGTTTCTCAACTCAGCTATTTGGATGTTTCTGCTGGTTAGAAACATCTATTTGTTGTAGAGGGCTGCCCAGTCCATTGTAGAAGTAACAGCATTTAACAGGACTCCTTGTGTTTACCCACTAGATGCCAATGACACATCCCCCTTGTGACAGCCAGGAAAGTCTGCAAGCATTGATGAATATCACCCCTTCCATTCAGAACTGCTGGGTTAAAGATATAAAATAGGGAGTCATCATATTTGCACCTGTGAATAATTGGGGATATTTTATTTTATCCAGACGCGATTCAGTAGGTCCAGAGTTGGCCTGAGATTCTGCGTGTCTGACGACTCCAAGATGATGCTGAGGCTGCCAGACTTTGAGCCCAAGATTATAGATGACACTTGAAATCATGCGAATGGCTGAGATCACCCAGGAGGGCTGTACAGAGCAGGGGCTTTGACCTTGAACACATGGGCTTTAAGGGGTTAAGAGTTTGGCCTCCTGCATGACTGCTATCTTTCATTTTCTTCCTTTTATTTTTTTTTCTTTTGCATTGCAAATACTTTATGAGAGTGGCATTGTAGTAGGCATTGCACTTTTGTATTCTGGATCGTTAGAATCCCAGCAGGAGATAGAATTCCTCCCAGATGGTACAACTGAAAGATACTTAATAAAAGGCTATTTGCACAGAGGTAGGTAGGGTTAACGAAGCCCGAGTAAGGAACGGGGAGGGGTCAAGAGACTGGCAACCATGGGATGTCACAAGAGTGCTGGCACCATGGAAAAGGGACTGCAGAGGAGGGACACAGCCCCCTGCCAGAACCGTGACATAAAGCAGGAGGTAGCAGGGACGAAATGCCCCTGACCGTCCTCCTGGTAAGACCCAGGGGAAGCCTGTTGGCCTGGGAGTTGGAGGTCAGCACCCTGAGGCCCAGGGAGATGGGGCAGAGCAGAGAATGGATCCAAGGGGCAAGCACACGACAGCTGGCACAGGCTCCCCAAGGTGTAAAGTGGACACACTCGAGCATTGTGTCCTTGTCCTTATCCCCACATCATGATACTGAGAACAGCTTCCTATCTACATGGGGATTAAGTAAAACATCCTGCTATTACGATCAGAGAAATTTGTCTTTGTTTATGTTGGATCTGCTTTTCATTGGAAAATAGCGACAAAGAGTTCAGCTCTCCTTGGTTTTACTTTCCTGGCTGACCATGCGACACGGGAACCATAATGCCTCTTTGTGGCCGAGTCCTGTCTATGGGAACGTGAAGCCCGCGCTGCCACAGCAGCAGCCTGTGTGCGCCGCCCTGAAAGCACACCAGGCGATGGAGCATGTTTTGATGAGAGGAAGACTCAATATAAAAATATGTTGAGCCAGTTCCCAAACTAACATTTGTTTCCCAAAGATGCTTGAAATATTATGGAATGTAGTTAACAGAGGACACACGGGGGTCAAGCAGGGTATGTTCAAACCCTGGCCTTGCCCTTGATAGTTCCACGAGTTCAGGCTAGTTATTTGGCCAAGCTTTCTAGCTGTTTTCTCATCTGTAAAAAAGAGAACATGTATAGTAGGAATAGGAGTGGTGCTTACCCTTGTGGGTGGTTGTGAAAATCGAGGTAATTAATTGAGGTAATAAAAGAAAAGCACTTAAAATTATAGTTGGCATAGACAAGAGCCTCGACAATTATTGGCTCTTTTTTTGTGGTCGATTGTCTCATACCCAAACAGAAGAATCAGAGAGAACTTTTCTTTTTGTAAGGACCAAAATTAGCGACAACTTTAAGTGCTCTGGAAATGGTCAAAAAGCAGACAAAGAAAATTGAAGCAGTCCTTTTGTCCGAGGATGCCACCTATTAAAGAATCGCTGTTATTTCCCCGTTCTTCTCAGATTGCCCCTGGATTTATTCTGCCGACGTCTCTCAGAGCACCCTCTGCCGTTTTGTCTTCAGAGTTTTTGGAGTATCAGTAATGCTTCAAAATATGCCGATTTTATCATTTTAGTGAAGGACTTTCCAAATAATTATCCTGACTTGACAGTCGTAAACTAAATCAGAGCTGCAGATTTAAATCACTTTTTCCAGAAGTTTAGTCCATAAATGGAAAAATAATGTAAGGGTTTTCGTTACTCCAAAAAGATGTACCCAGGTTTTCCAGAGATCAAGGCTGGAAAGCACTTAACTATCAGATGGATATTTCACTGTCTGTGAGGGAAGAGGAAAGCCTCTCTCAGAGCATTCAACCAGGTAGAGCAGTTCTAACGCAGCTTGGCTTAACTTTGTGGAACATTTCCACATGTGTCTGAGGTAAATATTTTGACTCAAGAATTTGAAGGAACGCTTTCAGAACAGTCTGAGAAAGCTGTCTTGGCCCACTCACCTCTCTGGGAGAGAGGATTTCAGGTAGGTTTTAAAATGAAAGTTTTAGAGATGGGAAAGTCTATCAACAGGATGCAAACGAGAATAATAAAGCTCTTGCCATTTCTCTGCAGTCAAAAGTAGAAAAACTGTAAGCTTTTCCAAAGATGACAGTATAAAGACTTGGGTACACAGGAAGTGATGAATTCAGTCTGAGGAGTCTTAGGGAATTTTTGTATTTCTTGATAGAAGCCTCCTGTACGGGATCCTGTCGTGTACTCCCTTCAGGGACGAGGGACCGAGTCCCCAGGGCTGGGAGTGCTGCTGGGAGATGCCCCTCCTCTCTGCAGTCAGCTCTCTTCAGGAATTGCCTGGTCTGGAAAGCACAGCCTCAGGGCCCTCCTCTCCTGGCGTGGCCTGCATTGCCTGCCTTGGGGGCACAATGGCTTGTCCACGATGGCCACCTCAGGGTAACTTGGGGGCCTTCCCCGTGGAGCCCCTGAGGCCTTCCTAGAGGCTGTTGTGCAGTTCACCTCTTTTTCTGCCCAATCCTTCCTTGTGTACCCTTCCATGGTGTTAATCCCAACAGTAGTCCATGATTAACTCCCTGGGCACTAATCATCTCAGATTCTACTTGGTAGGAGACCCAGCTTGTGACATTAACCGTCATCTGACAGAGAGAACAGAGAAAAATGATCCCTTTCTTGTGCTATGCCTTTAGGAGTGAGGTAGTTAGCTCTGCTTATTAAGTAATTGAGAATTCAAAATCGATTTGAGTATGCAGAGATGACACAAATGTACCTGATCATGAACCATGCCACAATTCCAGCGTTGCTGTCAAGCTACTTTTGAACACGGATTATTTTGCATATACAGTTTGCACATCTCCTTTTTTATAAACAGAAATGTATACTTTTAAAATTGGTGACATAAAGAAGCTTGTTTTAAGTATCTGAGGTAAATTTCTAATGCAATAAAATAAATAGCATGACAAATGTGTGTGTAGGTGTTTTGGGCATTTTATCCTGGGGAAATGATCCAGGCCTTCCATTGAGCGCCCATAGGAGCTGGTGATCCAGGAAAGGTAAGGAACAAGTGGTACAAAGTGAAGGGAGAAGCAGAACAAGAACAATACACTGAGCATATGGAAGGTACCCAAATACTTACTGAATACGGGGGCCACCACAGCTGACGCATAAGACTGCTAGGGTGCAAGGCTGCTTGCTGCTGGGGGGCGGGTGGGGCTGTCATTGCCACCACCAAACAAGGGAACTCAAGAACAAACTGTTTAAAAACATTTTAACAATAACCACTTGGACTTTTTGCTCATCTTTAACTCTGTTCTACCTCTGAACCTTCAAAATACCACCTGTGCGAAATCTCTTTTCATTTTCGTCCTTTCATTCTGTAAAATTAAACGATGGCTCTTTTACCTATAACATTAACATTGGATGGTGATTCTGTTTTCTCCACCTGGGTCGGTGGTTTTGCACAAATGCCTGTCATCCTCTCTAACCTTGGAAAGCTCTCTCCTATAATAGCACTGCTCCCCAGGAGGTGTGTCTACCAGGCTTTGTGGTCAAGACAGCAGAGGTGGGGGAGAAAATGGTAGAGAGGAGACCTTGAAATCTAACGTGTGACTATCAAGACATAGGGAATAGATATCAGTGTCAAGTACTCAAAAAGATGCCCTTGAAGTAGGCCATTTTGATCACTTGTTACTATACTTAAAGCAATTTAGGTAGGATGAGGGGGATGGAAACTCCTTTTTTTTTTTTGCGAGATAGTCTCACTATGTCGCACTCGGTACAGTAGCGTGGCATTACAGCTCACAGCAACCTCAAACTCTTAGACTTAAGCAATTCTCTTGCCTTAGCCTCCCAAGTAGCTGGGACTACAGGCACCCACCACAACTCCTAACTATTTTTTTTGTTGTTGTTGTCACTGTTGTTTAGCAGGCCTGGACAGGGTTCAAACCCACCAGCCCTGGTGCATTTGGCTGGCGCCCTAACCACTGAGCTGTGGGTGCCAAGCCCTCTTTAACTTTTTATTATGAAATGTTTCAAAACTGCCATGTGTAATAGTGATATGAACCCATTGCCTTGTCATCCGTGTCCCCATCCACCCTCCCCCTGAATTATTTCGGAACAAATATCAGCTGTCATATTTTTTTATCCATAAATAGTTCCATGTGTATCACTAAAAGATAAGGTCACATAAAACATGTAATTATCATATCATTGCACCTAAGAAAAAATGCATAAGAATTTCTTTATAACATCAAAATACAGTTAATTCTAATTTCTAGAATAGTCATTTTCCATCATGTCACATAAATGTCATAAATTGCTTCTTAAAATTTTGTTTGAATAAAAAAGGTCCATATATTGATATTGCTTAATATCTTTTAAATCTATGTTTAGCGTCCTCTCTTTTTCTTTTCTCATTTATTGCTGAGCTGCTTTTGTTTTATAGCTGTGCTGAGCTATAATTGATAGACAAGAAAACTGTATGTGTTTAATGTATGCGGTTTGGTGAGTTTGGTCATATGTGCACACTATTAGTCGCTAAAGAAATGGAATTGTTTGTTCTGGAGAGTTTGCCACAGTCTGAATTTTGCTGATTGCGTATTTATGCTCTGTCATCTATATTTCCCGTAAATTGTAGTTGGATCTGACGTTTTAATCAGGGGAAGCCATATTTTAAGAGTTGAGGGGTGAATGCAAGTTGAGAAAAGGAAGATAGCAAAACTTGATTAGTTTTTCAGAAAGTTTGGCAGTGATGAGAAGTAAGGAAATAGCTGGAAAATTTGAGGAAAGATTTGTCTTGGGTTTGTTTTTGTACAGAGTATATGGAAAGTTTGGACATGCTTATCAAATAATACGAGGAAAGATCCCGATGATAGAAGTTTAAGGTGCAGATACAGGAAAGATGGGCATTTATGAAGCAAAGACTGGTAAGAGACAGCAAGGGCCAGAGTGTAACGAGTGGCTCAGCATGTGTTCATTTATTCAGCGAGCCCACTATTTGCCTATTGTGTGTCAGACATAGAGCTAGATGCTGGGGAGATGAAGATCAATTAAAACAGCAACAACAACAACAAGAACCCTCTTCCTACAGTTAAGGGCCTCACGTGCTAGAAGAGAGGGACCAGCGTGTAAACCGACAGCAGAGTGAAGTGCCAGTATCAACGTCACAGACTTCTGTACTGGGAAGAGTGGGTGGCAGGGGGTGGGGGGTTTGGGGGGAGTAGGGTGGGGTCTAGCATTTAATTATGATTTTCCCAAAAAAGGCTGGAGAGGAGAGGAGAGAGGATGAATTAAGGAGCTTACGAACCATTGTTCTAAATGGCCTCTCTGTTTAACAACCAAAAAAGATTAACAAAAAAAGAAATAGCTGGTGTGGAATAAACAAAGATTTAGCAAAGGAAGTGCAATAATGGTAGAAGTTCAGGCTCTAGAAGGTGGGGCATGTTTATGGCCATTTGTGTGTCTGGAATGCCTGAAGTAGTACCATGCTGGCGCCTATAGACTACTGTTACTTGTAAGAACAGGCCTGGATGCTAATTTTGTTCAGGCATCTTGGAGTAGACTTTAACTAATCAGATGGAGTCCTAGAGGCGGCTCCGGGTAAGTAAAATAAGATGAAGTATATTATCCTTTCATTTCCTGAACTTGTGAACCTTAACAACATTGGATTCTCTCTTCTGTCACTTCACAATCTATCATGGTCTGTCAGCTCTGTAAATGCAATGGCTTTTGAACTTTTAAACTGCACCCTACAGTTGGAAATACTTTCTATCATGATCCAGTACACACATTTGCATGTATGCATATGCCTATACCTGAAACAGGCATGGAGCGACAGCCTTCCCTAAATGCGTGATGCCCTATAGTAGCTTATGTTCTAGTTCATCTTTTATTTTTTTTTTTATTTTTTTTTTTTTGTAGAGACAGAGTCTCACTGTACCGCCCTCGGTAGAGTGCCGTGGCGTCACACGGCTCACAGCAACCTCTAACTCCTGGGCTTACGCGATTCTCTCGCCTCAGCCTCCCGAGCAGCTGGGACTACAGGCGCCCGCCACAACGCCCGGCTATTTTTTTGTTGCAGTTTGGCGGGGGCTGGGCTTGAACCTGCCACCCTCGGCATATGGGGCCGGCGCCCTACTCACTGAGCCACAGGCGCCGCCATAGCAACCCATTCAAATCATTTCAAGACCCTTAAAGGGATTGTGACCAGCATTTTGAAAAACATCACTTGTTTTCTCCTTCATCTTCCTTCTGGCTGTGACTTTTTCATAACTCCAGTATACAGACATCTTCAAAATTTTCTCCCCCTGCCCTGAAATTGTATTGCTCTTGTTAATGTATGTTTATGATTAGGTCATTTTCTTTCTGGACCACAAAAGACTCCCTCTTGGATCTGAAGTATGTTATTCCTTATATTCTGGACTCTGAATTCTGCCATTCTCAACCGGATTTCATGGTTCTTTCTTTCCTAATCACTGCACTAGAGGCAAATTGACTACAACAACCAGCTTCCCAAACAAACACCGTTATCTTTTTAAGTGTCTTCAATGTTTTCTAAAGTCACAAAAAACAAGGATGCACTTTAAGAGGTGAAACCAGCTACAGGTGTGTAAAGAATAACCCTCCCTTAACCTTCCATTCCCATCCTTTTGAAGTAGCGAGAACAGTCCACAGTATATACTTTCAAGGATTTTTTTCATCCTTTTCCACACATGCACAGTTGACCCTTGAGTATCTCGGGTTTGGATTGTGTGGGTGTGCTTATATGTAGATTATTTTAAATAAATCTATTGGAGGATGTTTTGGAGATGAACCACATAGCATAGAAATTTTTTAAAAAATTAAGAAAAAGATATGTCACGAATACATAAAAGCTATGTTGATACCAGTCTGTTTTATGATAAAATATACACAAATCTAATTTTTTATTAAATCATAGCTATGTACATTAATGCAATCAGGGGGTACAATGTGCTGATTTTATATACAATTTGAAATAGTTTCATCAAACTGGTTAACATAGCCTTCATTGCATTTTCTTAGTTATTGTATTCAGACATTTATATTCTGCATTTACTAAGTTTCATCTGTACCCTTCTAAGATGCAAATCTGTGTTGCCATGGTGGTGAGCTTAAGTATTGTTCTGTGTGAGCAGTTGGTCTCTCCAGTAATTTGCACAGAGAAGTAAAAGTGATCTCTCACTCTTCTCAAATACTTTTTATCGCGGTAGTGCAATACTGTTAACTTTCAATAACACCATGGATCCTTGCAAAGTGCCACTAATGATGATAGAAGCACTATTATCAGAGAAGCAGAGAAAGGTTATGAGATTGCAAAAAAAAAAAAAAGTCCAGGGCAGCGCCTGTGGCTCAAAGGAATAGGGCGCTAGCCCCATATGCCAGAGGTGGTAGGTTCAAACCCAGCCCTGGCCAAAAACTGCAAAAAAAAAAAAAAGTCCAATTACTTGATAGGTACTATGGATTGAGATTTGCAGCTCCACCAGTCAAGATAAAGGATTCATCTTGTATACAGATGATGTAAACTTATGGCATCAATAAATAGACTATAGCACTATAAATACTCTTAATATTATCTTGGTTTGTGGCTTGTGTGTAAATTCTCTTTTTTATGATTTTCTTAATACTTTCTTTACTCTGGCTTAATTTATTGTAAGAATACATATACAAAATATGTGTTAATCAAATGTTTACATTATTGGTAAAGCTACTAGCCAACCATACATTGTTTAGTAGTTAAGTTTTGGTGTTGTTAAAAGTTATATGTGGATTTTCAGCTGCACAAGGAGTCAGCAACTCTAACCCTGAGTTGTTCAAGGGTCACCTGTAGATTATATACAAGGTTCTGTTTTTGTTTTCAAATGATATCATATGTATTTCACTCTTCAACTTGTCTTTTTTTTCTCTCTCTCACTTAAAAATGGACATCCTTTCAGGTTTATGAATACAACTCTATCTTATTTTTTTTTTAAAGTAACATGCTGTTCTTTCACATCCATAACTTATTCATTTATTTCTCTACTGCAGTGTTTTTCAACCTCTTTTATCTCATGACACACTTGAACCTACAGCTAAACTTCCACGGCACACTTAAATTATGTTGCCCCCCCCAAAAAAAAAGAATACACCTACTGCACTTTGAACGTCTTTCAAAACTCATGTAATTCACACTCTTTAAACATTTTTGCGGCATACCTAAGATCCTTTCATGGCATCCCAGTGTGCCACAGCACACCAGTTGCTACTGGACACGATGGAGTAGATTCCATTTTTACTGTTACCAGAATGATGCAGTGGAAGTCCTTACGAGCTAGTCTTTTTATTTCAATAGGATACATCTCAAAAGTGAGGTTTTTAGTCATAGTGGTACTCCAATGTTTATATTAAAAAATATGACCAACTTAGGTTTCTAATATGTTGAGCCATTTTTCATTCCCACCAGCATCATCTGAGAATTCCCATGTATTCACAACTCCGCCGTCCTCCAGCACCATCTGCTCCACCAGCAATGATGTGTCTCCTTGCCTGTGTTTATTGGTCATTTTGGTCCCTTCTTCTCTCAGTTGCCTGATCATATTCTTTGAACAATTTTGTATTGGATTGCTTACCTTTCTGTAATCAATGTGTGGAGTTCTGTGTCATATTCTTAACCCAATGTCTGTCAAATAGCTTCCTAGTCTGTCATCCTTGATTTTAATTCCATTGTCTTTTGCCATACAACAGTTTAAAACCTTTATGTAGTCAACTATGTTTATCTCTTCCTTTGTAGCTTTTGGGTTTTTATTTTGCCTGGGAAAATCTCACCCACTTGAAGCTCATACAAATGATATCCTGGTTTTCCAATTTTTTTTTCTTATTTATGCTTGAATTGTTAATCCATCTGGAATTGATTTTTGCATAGTGTGCAAGCAAAATTTAACTTTTTTTTTTCCAGCTAATTATGCTTGCACTATTTACTGAATAAACCCTACTTTCGCCACTGAATTGAAATGCCATCTTTGTTATAAATTAAGATCTGTATATTTTTAGTTTTATATTTGGTCTTCCTTTTTCATATCACTAATTTCTGTATACTTTCCTATGACAAAAGCATACATTTAAATTAAAGTAATCTTATAATAACTTTTATTATCTGGAAAGTTAAGTTTTTGCCTTACTCTTCAATTCAGGATTTAAGGGGATGCTCCTAAATACATTTTATTTCATGTAAACTTGGAAATAATTTTACCCCTTCCTCTCATCACCCTCATTCAAGATGCATTGCTTTGAATTAGATTATTATATGTGTTAAATCTTGTAGAAGATGAAGCCATTCCATCCTAGAGCATGTTATGTTTTATTCATGTATCTGGGTCTATAACATTTAATACTATATTATAGTGTATTGTTTTGTTATAAAGCCTCATATTTTTCATGTTAAGTTTGGTTTTAGATATCTTGTCGTTTTTGTTGCTTTTGTGAGTGAAATTTTTATTTCGTTCCCACTCCCTGCTTTCAGCTTGTTATGTTAGTAAACCCTGAACTTCATCTTCTTTTTCCCTAAAGGCTACGCTGTTTGCATTTGTTAGGTAAAGTCCAAATTATAGCTGAATCCTTCACCCAAGAACATTTGCACTAGAATGTATATGCCATATACCCTTACGTTGTGCCCATTAAGTGAGAGTTTACTGACCCCATCCTCCCTCCCTTTGCTGCACTCCCTTCTCCCCTTTCCCTTCTCCCCTCTCCCCTCCACTTGAATATAATTGTGTTTATCTCTCATATTGGGTGTGTAATTGTTCATCTCCTGATTTCATATTGGTTTTGAGTACATTGGATACTTGCTTTTCCATTCTTGTGACACTTTACCAAGGAGAATGTTCTTCAACTCCATCTAGGTTATACCACAGTTTATAAACCCATCATGGGTTGAGGGGCACTTGGTTTGAGTCCACATCTTGGCAATTGTGAATTGAGCTGTGATAAACATTCTAGTGCAAATGTTCTTATGGTAAATTTTTTTTTTTTTTTTTACTTCTAGTTAGATACCTAGTAAGGGAATTGTGGGATCAGATGGAAGCTCTACTTTTAGCTCTTTGGGGATTTTTTTATACTGAACTTCATCTTCTTGAATCTGAGAGAGAGCAAGGGTACCAGAGCAGAGGAAAAGGCTACTGCTAAGTGAGGGCTGAGAAAATAGACCACAACTTTGTGCTTCTTTGAAGGAGCCCCCAAAGTAAAAACCTGCCCATTTATTGTATATTGTTCTCAGATGGCTCCATTCTACCAAATTTGCAGATTTGGAAAGTACTCACACTGGTGGGCAGAATAATCGACAGCCCCTGATGCTGGGAAAAGACTTGTGCAGGCAGACCTGGCAGCAGAGGCTGTCTTTCCATGCTCAGCAGGCGGTGGTATTTAGATAGCCCTCAAGGCCAGAAGCATCATGGACGTTCACTGTCCACTCATTTGTCTCCACTTGAGAGACCTGAAGAGCCTGGCTTGCATGGATGCTGATGGAAAACAAAATGGTAATTCATCTAAGTGGAGCTCTTATAATAAAAATTATTCAGAAGGTAGTAGCAATAGTAGTAGTAATAGCAACAAGCATGTTTTGAATGCTTGTTCGGTGCCAAGCACAGCTCTTTATTTTTATTTATTTATTTTGCTTAATCAACAGAAATTTATTTCTCAATATTTTTGTGAGCAGGGTGTCCAAGGTCAAGGTGCAGGCAGATGTGATATTTTTAAATTTCAGTTTGATATGAGTGTACAAAAGGTTACGTTTCATTGTTTTCATTTCTAAGGTAAAGTTCAAGTTGTAGTTGAAGGGCCAAGCAGAGCTTCTGAGCCCTTAGGAGTCATGTACTATTATTATTCCCCTTTGACATGTTAAGAAGCTGAGGCATGGAAAGGTTAAATTATCTGCCCAAGAGAATACAAGAAGAGACACCAGTTGCAATTTAAAGACCCTGTACTTTTAACCAACATGCCATAAGAACACTTCCAAGCAAAAGCTGTGAAATATGCTAATATGTGTTTGGGGACCAGTTTCATGGGAAGTGGGGAGGGAGAAGGAGAGAGGAATGGAGCTCAGGTGGCCATGCTGTGTGGCCCAGTGCCTGGCAGGCCGAGGATGGGTACCAGTCCACAGCTGGGCGGTGGAGACCACATTGCTAGTATACTTCAGAAGAAAATTTATAGCTTTAGATGATTTTATTCTGAGAAAAAGTATGAAAGTAAATTATTTAATTGCCGTAATGAGAAACTAACAAGTGATGCTGAGGTGATAGTAATTAAATAAGATTGGAATTAAAGAAAAAGAATAAAACTGAAGTCTGCTCTTCGAAAGTCTAATAAAATAAAGAAATCCTTGCTATACCTGATTTTTTCCAAAAAAAAAGGAATGAAAACAAGAAATTAAAGGTAAGGAGATGAAACCACATAGGTGGAAAAGATAGTCCTAAGAAAACTCTTTCTGGTAAATTTCTGGCAATACATTTGAAATTTAGAAGAAAGTAATTATTACCTAGCAAAATATGAACTACATGTAAAAACATAGACTCAAGAAAAAACTAAAATCCTGAAAAGACCAATTATCATGCAACAGGTGAGAAAGATAAAAGTCTATTTTTCAAGGCATTAGGACCTCTCTCTCCCACTTATTACAGCTCAAACGCTGGACAAAATACGAAAAGTAGGCATTTAAAAACTAAAGAGACCAGGCATGGAGGTTCATGCCTGTAATCCCAGCACTCTGGGAGGCTGAGGGCCACCAGCCTGAGCAAAAATAGGAAAAAATAAAACAAAAAAAACTATCCGGACGTGGAGCCTACTGGGGAGGCCGAGGCAAAGGGATCATTTGAGCCCAAGAGTTTGAGGTTTCTGTGAGCTATGACATCATGGCACTCTACCCAGGGCAACAGAGTGAGACTCTATCTCAAAACAATAAAAGCAAACCAAAAAACAAACAAAACAAAATAAAAACACCCTGAAAAGTAAATAAAAGCAGGAAATTAGGAGGAAGGTCAAGACTTAACAAGGCAGCCTATCTAGGAGTGGGGCCCTTTGTCTTCCCTTCTTCCCTTCCTGGCTTAACATTGATGGTGATCTGCAGTCCCAGTGCTGTCGCTGCGGAGATCTGGGAAGCAAGAATGGAGACAAACTCCATCTTCCTGGACAGAAGACCAGGGAAGCACCTGGTACAAGCCAAAGAGTGTGAGAGTAAAATCTTCAGGATTTTTTCTTTTTCCCTTTGTTTTTTAGTTCTTTTTTTTTTTAATTGAATGATAGCTGTGTGCAATAATGCAATCATGAGGTACAATGTGCTGGTTTTATATACAGTTTGACATATTTTCATTGAACTGGTTAACATAGCTTTCATGGCATTTTCTTCGTTATTGTGTTCAGACATTTATAGTCTACATTTAGTTAAGTTTCACCTGTGCCCTTCTAAGATGCACCATAGGTGTGGACCCACTAATTACCCTCCCTCCACCCATCCTGCCCATATTCTTGTGCTGAGGTTGGGTTATAGTTTTTTAGTTCTTTATTCCTTCTTTCCCAGAGGACAGCTCCAAGGGGCTGTGAGAGCAGAATGTGCAAGCCACTGCAACTCTGAGAGAAACCCCGTTTCTGTCCAGAGGATGGCGGGAAATCCCTATTAATCCCCCACCCCCGCTTTCTGATCTTTCTGCTTTGACTCAAGGGAAGCCCCAGTCAAGTAGAGGAACTCTATCTTTTCAGCCAGAGGATGGAGAAAAAAAGAGTGGTATGGGATTCTAGAAAAGAGAATGTTGACGTGGACAATGCCCAATTCTGTATTCAGAATGCCAAACATCCTGGGCTCACCCCAGAACTTTCCAGACAAGGGACAGACAAGGAAGAATGTGGCAAAGGTTTTGAAAATTGTACTTCTGTATAAACCATTGTCCAAACCCCAGACTAGCCCCCATGTGGGCTCACACGTGGGTAAGTCTCAAAGCAGCACAGCAAAGGCTTTGCAACCTACGCTGATATTAGAACTACAACACACAGAAGGCGAGATAGAACTTATAGTCTGAAACTAGCCAGATTCAATGACTGCTACAATTAAGAAAACACCATTCTCCAGAGGATTTTAATAGGGCCCAGAGTTTCACAGCATAATAATACAAATGTTGAAAATATAATCCAAAATTATTTGCCATACAAAGAATAATAAAAATATAACCAAATTCTTTCGTTTCAGATTAATATGAGAGTGCAAATGTTTAGCTCACATTGTTTTCATTTATCACGTAAAGTTCAAGTTGTAGTTGAGCCCTTCACCCAGAGGGCGTGATGAACACCCTCACATTGTGCATATTAAGTGAGATCCCACCAATCGCCCTCCTTCCTCTCCCCTGCCCTTTCCCTGTGCTCCCCTCCTCCTTGGTAGACTATACTTGGGTTTTTTGTGTGGGCCGAGGATAATTGTTTATATATTGGTTTCACATTAGTATTGAGTACATCGGATACTTTACGAAGAATGTGTTTCAACTCTATCTGGATAAACATAAAAGATGTAAAGTCTCTACCTTTTCTTATGGCTGAATGGCACTCCATGGTGTACATATTCCACAGGTTGTTAATCCATTCATGGGGTGGCTGGCACCTGGCCTGCTTCCAAGTCTTAGCAATTGTGAATTGGGCTGCAGTAAACATTCTGATGCAGATGTTCTTCCGGTGAAATGATTTTTGTTCTTCTAGGTAAATACTTAGTAATAGGACTGTGGGGTCAAATGGAAGATCGACTTTTAGTTCTTTGAGAATTCTCCATATTTCTTTCCATAGAGGTTGCATTAGTTCGCAATCCCACAGTGAAAAAGCGTTTCCTTCTCTCCACATCTACACCCAAATCTTTAGATTTGGGACTTTGTGAAGTGGGCTAATCTCACTGGTGTTAGGTGACATCGTAGAGTGATTTTCATGTGCATTTCTCTGATGATTAGAGATGATGAGCATCTTTTCGTGTGCTTGTTGGCCATTGTCTGAACTTGACCAATTCTTAAGGGCAAAGACAACCAATAGACACTGACCCTGAGATGACAGAGATGTTGAAACAATCGGATATAGATTTTAAAGAAACTAGTATAACTAATTGATGTACAGAGAAACATTCTTGAAATGAATGAAAACATAGGAGTTCTCAACAGTGAAACAGAGACTGTAAAAAAGATGTACCTTTTCAAGCTAAAAAATACAATATATGAAATAGAAAATTCACTGTGTTGGTTCCCTAGCAGAATGGAGATAAGAAAAGAGTGAATAGATTGATAGAAATAGAATTCAACCTGAAAAATAGTAAGAAAAGAGGTTTAAAAAATTAACAGAGCCTCAGGGACCTTTTGGAAAATGTCAAAAGGTATATAGCATTTACGTCATTAGAATCTAAGAAGGAATGAAGAGGGAAATTAGTACAGAGAAAAATGACACCAGACAAGGATGGTTCTGTTGTTAAAGGATAATTACTGTAACTTTTAAATTATTTCTGCTTACAGAAAAAGATGATAGTTTCTCTTTTTCATTTTTGTGGAAAAACAACATTATAGATAAAAACCTAAATTTTAAAAAGGACATATTGGCCAATTTTACTTATAGAAGTAGCTGCAACATTTCCAAAGTGTTCAGAGACTATGATTAGCAAATCAAACCTCACAGTATATTAAGAGAAGAATACACCGTGACCAAGGCAGATTTATTTCAGGGATTTCAGAAAGATTTAACATAAGGAAATCTATCAACATCGGCATGACATCAAAAACTTAAAGGAAAAAAACACGCATGTAATACGTCACTAAATGCAATACAAAAGCATCTAGTAAAAATAAAAACATTTAAATAAAATTAAACAATGGTACAAAAATTAAGCATTAACTGAGGGAAAAGATGTGTATACAATTAACTGAACAAAGGGATACTTTGGGAATTCAGAGTATTGAGTACTAGCCTAACATTGTTCAAAGTTTCCAGCTACCGGCATTATAGCATAGTCTGGAGGGAAGCGAGAAAACTGTCAGGAGCAGGAGACCGATAAGCCAGAATCTTGTACCAAAGTCAGCTTCAAAAATTGTAATAACGCGCATGTCGCCAGGCACACGTGGACCGTCAGATGTTTTTTGAAATTAACTTTTTCCAGGTGTTACTATCTTTCGAAGGGATTTTTTTTCATGATGCTGATATTTCTAACTTCAACAACCAAGCCCGATAAGGGAACAGAAACGTTCTAGACTGATCCTCTTTAATAAAAGCTGCTGGAGTCATACAGCATATTCTTTGCCAACTCACTTTCTGAAGACTCGCCAAGTTCTCATGGTTGTATGCAGGGCATTTAATAAATCCCATTGACTGGATTTCGTACGTACTCCAGCTATCATTTAACCTGCATATCGTGAAGCTGATTTTGTTGCTGCCGTTGTTAATAATTAACAGGAAGAGAGAACACATAGACTGTCATTTTTGCTCTACAGCAGGCATTTAGTGATATAATTAAATACCACTTGTGGGTTTTTAAAAAATATTTATAATATGTTCAAAAACTAAAAAACAAAAGAAGAAAAAGATAAGCAAGTAGGCCCGGTATACTAGATGAGAAATCCTATTGGAATAGACAGAATGAAAAGATCACGAGCATTTCCTGCCAGAAATGAGAAAGGCTTGCTGTTTGCGGTTTCACTCCCGGTGGTGGTGTCGCTTGATTGTCCTGGTACAGTCCGGAGAGGAAGCAGAGGCAGGCATTCTGGTGTGGAGGGCTGCGAGGGGCCCCGAGGAGGAATGTTCTATGCCTTTTAGTCTAAAAGGGAGTTGTGCGTAGGAACTGGCAGGCTCCCCAAATCTCCTGGCACTAGCTGGGTGTTGTGAAATTGCCAGCGTGCTGTTTGATCACCAGGACCAGTCTGCCGAAGACTTGATTTGCATAATTTGATTCCTTTCCAGCCTGATTTTGACCATCATTATCAAGCTCATTAAAATGTGCTTCCTCTGACCTGAGCTGCTGGCCCAGGAGAGACCTGTTCACTTCCGCTTCCCTATCGAACTCGTGTGATAGAGATTCTGCACAGTGGGGTCACAGGAGCTCTGTGTTTTTGTTTAGTGTGGCATTAATTAGAAGATAGGATAGTATTATCCTTCTTTCCAGTTCCTATTCCTCAAGGACTGAGATTAAAGCTACCTTGGATGACGAGCAGAGTCAGCGTTGCAGAAAGGTTCTCAGGCTGTCTTTCTGTGTATTAAGCTGCACTTTAATCATCATAATAACAAGCACCTTGTGAAATTCTTTACACATTGCCGAATAAATGTGGTCCCCTTGTTGTTTAACCCACTTTGCTTTCTTTTTTGTGTTTTCACAGCCAAGCTTCTTCACAAAAGTTGTGCATTTGCTAACTTCATTTCCTGACTTGCCTCTTACTCCAGGTAAATGCTGCTGGCTGCGGTTATCAGCAATCTTCCCAGTGCAAATCCCGTGGACCGTTTTCCATCTTTAACTTTATCACTTTGCTGCATGACCTTGGGGATCGTATGTCAGGATGCAGTAAAGAGTGTTCAGTGTTGGAAATGTGGCAGGACTAGGTTTGAATCTCAGGAATCGCAATTCCCAGAGTGACCTTGAGCAAAGTACTTTCACCTTTTCAGGTAGCTCAGCTTTCTTGACTGGAAGATGGGTACAATATAATACCTAACTTCGGGGAGTACAGGCAGTGTGTCCCCGCTTAGCACAGCTCCTGGCAAATACTGGCTTCATTCCTTCTTGAATTCTCTTCACCTATTCTATTAGTTCTCCCACTTTCCTAACAATTTCTTGTCTGTGTTACACTGTGGTGTTGCCCTTGGTTTCTGTGTTCAGATTCTGTGGTTCTCGTTGCATACTCACCCTCAGTGTTCTCCTCCGCTCTTACGCCTTACGCCTCCAGGTTGCTAATAATTCTCAAAAATAGGTTTCCAGCTCACATCTTGTCTTCAAGATGTAGAGCGCTGAACATCTCTCCCCAGATACCCCACGGGCACCTCACACTTAGAGCTTCCAAATGGATGTAGCACTGTCCCCACCTCCTGCTTCCCTACTCTGTTCTTGATCTCTGTAGATGCTACAACCGTCTACCAAGTTAGAAATGTGGGTGTCACTGGCATTGCTCCCCTTGAGCTCTGCCCCTGTATGTCACTATGAAAGTTTTGAGACAGACTGTGTTACAGTTATTTCACTTCTTAAATTTCTTGATTTTTGTGTATCTCAGAATTTTCATAATAACCCACATACAAGCCATTCAGTTCCAATAATTTACCCATCACGTGTTTTTCAGATCTCTCCATTTTCTCATGAAGACAGAATTAGGATTCCTGAGATTCAAACCTAGTTCCGCCACATTCTCTTTTCTCTAGTCCCGGTCCTTATCTCTCCCCAGATCCCTGCTATAGTCTTTTAAGTGGTGTTTCTACCTCTAGTTAGTCCCCCTTCCATCTGTCCTTTAGTGTTACACCAGAATGGTCTATCTGAAATAGAGGGCAATGTTACTTCATAAGTATTATCAAAAGTTCTCTGATAATAGATTGATAAAGATACCACGGTTTCCCTCTTTTATCCTTCGCAAACACTGTTCTCCTTGTCATTCCCAGCTTACTTGAACGACTCCCATTCATTCTTTAATGCTCGGTCCACTCTCCCTTCTCTGTGCTCCCCCAGTTTTTTCCACCCCTTCCCTAGTAGCCTTCAAGTAAGTCTATCACATCCGTGTGTTCTGGTTGCCTGCGAGATTGTGAGCTCTATGGGGGCAGAGAACATGTCTCCTTCACCTGCGTTTTCAGCACTTGGCACAACCTGGCCCACATGAGGAGCCAGAAACTGTTTATCATCATGAGTTGAACTAACCCCTCATCTGCCCGATAAATTCCATGTTAAGAACCATTTCACAAATCCCCAAGTCAGGAAGATGATACTCAGTAGTCTGATTCAGAATGAAAATTTCGGTTTACAGTTATTTTTTGAATCCTTATGTCATTGTCATGAAATAGAAGGTAACCCTGAATTCCTTATCCTCATCTTCTCATCAATATTCATTGACATGGGCACAAGGAAGCAATTTCTTCCTCTGGATTCATTCTGTAGCTCTCTAACATTCTAATTATGTTTATATAATCCTAGTTTTTAAGCAATTGGATTCTTAAAAATAGAGGAAAACGGTTTTCCTACTGAAATCTGAACTAATGGTATGAAGCTTAATGACTTTGGATCAACCATTCTGCTTGTTAGAATGGAAAACTGAATCACCTATTGTACACTTAGGGCCCACTGATGCTGTTGCTCTAGACAATGTCGTTCACATAATGTTTAAAAAATTGCTTTTTTTTTTTTGCAGTTTTTTTGCACTTTCTCATGAAAAATATGGAATTCTGACTTCTCTCAAAAACTTGGGAGATGCAGCAAGAATGAGTCCCGGTCCTGCATGACAAGCTGCATGGGTTGAACAGTAGATGAGGTGCTCGTAAGAGCTTGCATGGCTCCCTCACCAGGGCCTGCGTCCCACCCCCTACAACACATGCAGGGCTCCTGAGGGCTTTGCAGTCTGCCAATCATGCTGTAGGTGTTGACCCTGGTCTCAGAGACAGCGCTGATCTGAGATCCTTAGGTGCTTCTAGATGGTTGAGATCCAGAGAATTAAAAGATGATAAAATCAAAGAAACTAAAGAAGTATTACTTAATTTGAGAAGATTATCACTGCTGAAAAGCAGAAACCTCTTCCTCGGTGGTGTGACAGTAATATAGTGAAGCATTCATTTTACTACAAACCAGAACAAATAGGAATATAGTTTATAGCTATCTAAATGGTGCAAAGTTGGGGACAGATTTTCACGCTTTTAATGGGAATTTATCCATCTGATCTCTATTAAGGTTAATGAGAACCACACTGTTCAGTGCTCTGAACATTCCTCATAGGTGTGTTTACGCAATCAGAAGTAACGTGCATAGCTAAGTATAACCTGCTAGATATTATTTAATTATAGCAGAGTTTCAACATTGTGAACATTCCAGTCTAACCATATTTACTTGGAAGACTTTTTTAAAGTTGGATGCCACATTCTAAGTTAAAAGGTTTGGGTGTAAGTCTCCTATCTGACACTATCTCTTTGTCCTTAGCCTCTCTGGGTCTCAGTTTCTTCATCTGTAGAACAGGTATATTACCTGATCTTCCTAATCTCAGGATTGTTGTTTATGTTCAATTAGATTACATGTGGGGAAAGTACTTTATAAATGAAATAAAATCTTATACAAACCTTAGGCTTTGCAGTTTAATCAGTATATAGCGGTAACAGGTAAAACACACTATGTTTTGCTTTTATTTATTTATTTATTTTTTAGAGACAGAGTCTCACTTTATCGCCATGGCGTCACAGCTCACAGCAACCTCCAACTCCTGGGCTTAGGTGATTCTCTTGTCTCAACCTCCCACGTAGCTGGGACTACAGGCACCTGCCAGAATGCCCAGAAATTTTTTTGTTGCAGTTTGGCTGGGGCCGGGTTTGAACTCTCCACCCTCGGTATATGGGGCTGGCACCCTACCCACTGAGCCACGGGCACTGCCCAAAACACTATGTTTTTTAAGCTTATTTTCTTAACTCTTTTCTTCCTTTGTACCTACATTTCTTTCAACTCCTGTCTTCCAGGGTGGATAGGGTAGGATTGATTGATTCCTTCTTTAGGATAGCAGGGTGTCCTGCCATCTTGAGACCTAGGCTCATTCACGTGGTCCCTCACCCTCTGCCTGGCTGCTCCTCAACATGTTCCTGGTCACTTCTTTTAATTAAATAATTCTAAATTTACTTTCTTGTATTAGAAAGTAAGTGCTAGTATTAGATCTACACATTTATTAGTATCATTCCTCAATTACTAAGAGTAAATTACGAACATTTTTAGATTGTATTTTAATACTTTAAGTCTATGAGGATCTACTTGCCTTGGTTTGGTATAATTGTATATACTATCTGCTTAAAAATTACTGCATCAGTGGACATCCCATTCTGAAAACTGTTAATTAGCAGATCAACACACTACAATCTGTATGTCTTAATAGGCCCCAAAACTTGGTTTCAAGCATAAGATGCATTTTTCCCTCCAGGGAGCATAGACAGCTATTTTCCTAAGAGAAAATTCTATGTTGGTGTTGCCTTTCACCTTTCTAAGACACAAAAGAACTGTCTAAAGAATAATACTGGTAGGAAAAGACTGATGCTGGTATTTTAACAGCTCCACGTATTCTTTCAATGAATAGTTGTCAAGCAAATATTTGATTGTTCTAAGATCCTGAGAAGGTAATGGCAAATCATAGTTGCTGCTTTCAGGAAGCCCCTACACCACTTGAGATGAAGTATCTGTCAGAACAGCCCAAGGAGACATATTCTGCTGTACAGGTATTTGTAAGAGACCGTGAGAATAAAAGAAGTCCTGGGGAGGGTCCCAATCCGGCTGTGTTGGTTAGAGAAAGCAACCCAGGGTAGGCACCCCAGGAGATGGCTTCTGAAGTGTAAGTCCCTCTGTGAATGGGTGGAGAAATCTTGGGAGTATGTCAGCCTCTCTCTAGATCTCACAATGCTCCAAAAGGAAAAAACGTACACGGAGAGGTTAAGCTCCTTAAATAAGCCTTCCTAAAAATGTTTAAATGGGAAACAGACTCACCAATTTAAGATGTATGAAGGCTGATAACATGAGCAACATCAATTACCTTATCAGATAGTGTATCATCAGAGGTCTAAACTTGCCCTTTAGTGAGGTTAGGAAATTGGACACACACTTAAAGATGTAGAGAAGATTATGAATATGGAAAGATGCAAAATTAAATTTGCTATCTCTAAGATGCAATGAATTTTTATAAAGTTATATAAAGATGGTAACAAATGTTCTAATAATACTTAGTAGGGTGAATATTTTTTACCCTAAATTTTTGCTCTTTTTTTTTATTTTTTTGTAGAGACAGAGTCTCATTGTACCACCCTCGGTAGAGTGCCGTGGCGTCACACGGCTCACAGCAACCTCCAGCTCTTGGGCTTACGTGATTCTCTTGCCTCAGCCTCCCGAGCAGCTGGGACTACAGGCGCCCGCCACAACGCCCGGCTATTTTTTTTTTTTTTTTTGTTGCAGTTTGGCCGGGGCTGGGTTTGAACCCGCCACCCTTGGCATATGGGGCCGGCGCCCTACTCACTGAGCCACAGGCGCCGCCCTAAATTTTTGCTCTTTAAAATTTGAAATACTTTAAACCTATAGTAAACTAGAAAGAATAATATAATTTATTACATCTAGAGTATAAAATGTAACATTTTTACATTGTACTCTTCAAACTTTTTTTTTCTTTATTTCAAGGACTAAGACATTAAGGAGTTGTTACATCCCATAGTGGGTTGTCATTATTTTTGACCGCCTTCCTGTCCAGAGGTGATTACTATACTGAATTTGGAGTTCATCATTCCCCCTTATGTCTTTATACTTTCACAAATCTGTATTTATAAGCAATTCATATTATTGTGTGTTTTAAAACTTAAGTAAAAAAATGCCTGTTATATTTATCATCCTTAAATTTAACTTTATTCCTTCAAATATATGTGTATATGTTTAGATTTCTCATGTTGATAATGTAGTTCTAGTTCATTCATTTTGCTGCCATGGGACGGCAAATATATCACAACTTTAAAATCAGTTCTCCTGGTGATGGAAATTGAATGTTTCTTCTTTTGCAAAAACTTTTAATTAAAAAAAATATTTTTAACTATTTGGAATGACACCGTGGCAAATATTTTGTCTATTTTCCTTCATGCTCACGTTCAGGAGTTTTCCTAGGGGATATAGCCCAAAGAGAAATTGCTGGGTGCAAAGAGGTTCGTAAACCTTTTTATGCTCTAACAGCAATGGGAAAGAATTCATATTACTCCAACTTCACTAACTTTTGAGATTGTCAGAGTTTATATTTTGGTTGAGCTACAGATAAAATGGCATGTTACATTAATTTTCATTTTCTTAAATAAGGTCTTGTTTTAAAAATAGTTTGTGAAAGGCCAGGTATGATGGCTCACATCTGTAATCCTATTTAGTGCACTGGGAGGCCGAGGTAGGAGGATTGCTTGATGTTGGGAGTTTGAGAACAGCCATCTCTACAAAAAATAGAAAAATTAGCCAGGCACCCTGGGTGGTGTCTATAGTCTCAGCTACTTGGGAGACTGAGATGGAAGGAGAGCCTAGGAGTTGCAGGGCTGCTGTGAGCAAGGCTGATGCCATGGCACTCTATCCTGGGCAACAGAGTGAGACTCTCTCTCAAAACAAACAAACAAACAACAACAACAAAATGTTCATGAAAAAGTAAGAGGGGCTCTTAGAAAGCAATGTAACTGAAGATGTCTTATATTAATGTTAACTGTTCCATGGAAGATGTTAACTGTTCCATGGAAGGAAAGTTACTTAAGCCAAGGTGCCACCTCTCCCCAAAATTGTGGCATTAGAATTTTTTAAAATCCCAATTTTTAATTTATGCCTATCTCACGGCACATCTTACTTATGTCATTTTTTCAAAACATGGACTGATGCCAATTGTCTTTCTTTTTTTTTTTTTATTGTTGGGGATTCATTGAGGGTACAATAAGCCAGGTTACACTGATTGCATGTGTTAGATAAAGTCCCTCTTGCAATCATGTCTTGCCCCCAGAAGGTGTGGCACACACCAAGGCCCCACCCCTCTCCCTCCTTCCCTCTCTCTGCTTTTCCTTCCCCCGCCACCCGTGACCTTAATGGTCATTAATTGTGATGCCAATTTTCTTGAGTTATAATACTGAGGATAAAAAATTTCTTTATTATAAAATATTCTTCAGACCTAGAAATTCATACAACTTCTACGAGCAGTTAGGCTATGACTCCACACACAGGCTGAAGCAGGGGATGACCGGATTTAGAAAGTGTAAATGGCCAAATCATAGAACTCTGTTCCTGAGGCAACCCTAGAGAGGCATACCCCAGCTTTGCTTTATTTTGTGCAATTATTTAAGAAATAAGCATATGTGTCCTGTACTAGTCAATGAGAAGATGCCATACGCTTTAATACATAATATCACTTACCTGTTTCCTATTAATGCATGCCTTTTAAGGAGATACTTACAACTTCAAAGATTTTTTAAAAATTTGTGTAGTATAAAATAATAATGTGTGCTGAAATATATTTGAGTGAGTGTAAAATTAAATTTAATGCACTTACAACATGGATACTTTACCCATGGTATATCTTTCCTTCTGGTATGACATTAGGACAAGAGTTGGGAGATTTGCTCTTTTTAATTTATATATGTCTATTAGGGTAGGGAAACTTGAGATAGTTTTTATATTACAAATTGGTGTGTATTTTAACAACTTGTAATGCAAGCTAATTTACTATTTTACATAGCCATTTGTTATCATGGGGGAAGTACTACTTCAGTGCAGTATAGTATAATTTTAATTATGAAAATAAACCTTCTATCTCCTTTCATCTGGTTTTGAATTTCTTCATTTTTTATTGTAAGATCCATTTATAAATATTGTCATTCATCTTGGGTTGTACTAAGATATCTCGCAAATGGAAGATCAGACGGTAGCCTTAACATATGCATTCTGTTTCTTCTCAGCTTGTCTATCATTAGTAAAAATAAAGACGGTTATGATGTATAATGAAAATGCAGATTCGGAACATGATTAGCATGATGTAGTACAAATTTTAAAGTGCCCCAGGCTTTAAAGACATTACTCTGGATCTGTGCCCATGTTGTGTACACCAAGTGCTTTTTATATTATAAGAGCTTAGAATCAACCAGCTAACTAAAATACCAATAAATCCCCAAATGAAACACTGAAGGAAGACGGTTATGAGTGGTGCCTGCTCACCGGAACACACGTGAAGGGGGGCAGAGTGTGTGCTGGTGGTGGTGGGGTACACTGACCTCTCTAGTTCTCTGAGAGGACTAGAAAGGCAGCAAAGTCTTCAAATCCATTTTAGACACATCTCTGTCGGTCTCCACAATTAGTGCTCACAACCGTAGAACTTCTGCTTTAGAGATAATGCCATAAGAACAAATGAAACAAAAGATGTTTTCCTGAGCTCTGATAAAAATGTATTCTGATTTTTTTTTTGCTGTCTTTCAAAAAGCCAAAAGCTCGCTGATGAAGTCAGTTGCTCCTAGGTCACTGTGTGTTTGTGCCTCACCCCGGCCCCCTGGTGAAATTCTCCCCTCTCCTTTTTCTCCCACAGTTACCCAGTGTCCTCATGTGCCCAACTTCCAGGCTAGTATAAAATAGCAAAAGATGTGGAGGGGAGTTTCCCCTCGCCTTGGCATAGAGCAGGCCAGCCACGGGCAGCTTGGAGGGGAGGGCAACGGTAGAGGAAGTTAACACGGAGCCTGAGAGGGCAGAGGAAGTCTCCTTCCTTCTTTGGTACCCACTGGGATTTGCCTTTAAGTAGACCATGGCCCTAATTTGCTTTCTCTCAAATTAGTGTCTAACTGCAAATGTTACGGATGTATTGAGTAAGGCATCTTTAGAAGAAACCTGTGCCTGGAGCTATGGGCAGTTTAGAGCTGCAGGTGAACCCAGCCAACTGAAAAGACGGACGGGATCTAGAAGGGCAGCAAGGGACTTTAATCTTTGATAAGAGGGTGTTATTGACTGTCAAAGGGTTTAACTCCTGCTGTGAAAATGACAGAATGGCGTCTTGTGAAGGCCAGGCAGCCTATAGTGCGGAGGCCATGGGACCTGCTGGAGGGGCCGGAGGGAGGTCAGGAGAGGAGGGCAAGACATGGAGATTGAACCCAGGGGAGGTAAAGGCAGCACCAGCTGGACTTGGCTTTGGAACAAATCTGTACATTTCAAGCTTGGGTTACTAACAGTGCTCCCAAGTTAATGGTGAAATAGAGAATCCGGGTTAGGGCCAAGAATCTGAGTCTACTTTGGCACACAGATTGCATTTGAAGTTGCTTTGGTGGCAGCTATTGGTTACAATACAGAGGGGTCAGATTATAAGATTGCTAGGGTAATTCTGAGCCAAACTCTGAAAGACAGTTGAGGTTGGAAATCAGCACGAAGGCTTGGCCACATAGATCATGTCTGGAAGCTACTAGCATCTCAGAATGGCTGTGATGACTGCAGGCTGCAGGGGACGGCTTATGCTGGATTATCCAGGGTCACCATGAGAAACTAAGGAATTTGAACTTCACCCTAAAATCTAGGAAGAATTTTCAAGTGATAGAGGTAATGAGCTTGATGTTTTACAAAGGTGGTCTGGCAGTGTGGTGAGTAGATCGCGTTGAGGGTTCAGAAGTTGTCTGTTAACACATTGCTGTCACAGTTCATGCAGGACACAGAAGTGAAATCAAAGCTAGTTTTAGTTTTTATCCTAAAGTATGCCTATTTCGAGGAAATCGTCTCTTCAGGTACACAGGTAGTCTTTTCCGGGTGTCAGTCCTGATGGCTCAGGACCCTCCAGGTCATGTTTACTTGTCCTTCCCTGGGGTCACTGAAGTCCCCAGAGCTGGGTCCCAGCCATAGGGTAGGAGTAGCTGTTGTGCCCCCAGTCCCTGTGCTGAGCTGGGCATTCTCTCTGCCCCTCTGGAGATGCCCTCACCCTGTTTGATCCCGGGAGCGCTGCACGGGGTCAGGTACAGGTGCGTCTGCTCCTGTACCATCTGTCCAGCATCACGCTGGTCTCTACACCTGAATCCTTGACCCCACTGTACCCTCCTGGCTCGAGTGACCCATTTGTGGCTTTCTCATTCTCACACAAGGCCCCCACTTAGTTTGTCGGGTCCCCCTGGAGACCCAGAAGTTCTTGGCTGCCTTCTCTCTGCCACCCCAGCTGAGTTCTCCAGGCCTCACATGGATAGATGGATAGAAAGAAATTCCCACATTCACTGTGTCTTCATAAATGATTGTTAATTTTAAAGCTTCAAAGTCAATTCATAAAATTTCCTTTGCTTATAAGTCTGGTCATTTTTCACAAAAGAAGAATAATTACTTTCATTTATTTAATTAGCTTAATTTTAACTCATACATTTAACCAACTGAATCCATTTTAAACATTAACTCCACTTACCCAAATTCCCTTAACCATTTCAAATTATGGTCATGTCTGAATTTCAGGATGCAGTGAAAGAATTCTAATATCTTAAAACGTTGACAAAGATTATATAGAGCAATGTGATAATTATAAAATATCTTACCTCAACTGTGCTCGAATCTTAAAGCATTAATAGTAAAGGTTTCTGATTTCTTCATATCTTTCCATTCTATACTTTTACTGTGAAATATAACCCATGTACACATCTTCATTTTTGAAAATTTATTTACATATATTCTTGATAATCTTACCAGATCCAAAGAGAACCCCAGCTCATACTAGGCAGGGTTACTGGTTCTTAGTTACTATTTGGTTCTGATTGACACCTGGCGACTGGTTCCACATTCTAATTCAAACCTGAACCCATAGTTTAGGTGTGGTCTCCATTCTGACAGGGATCACTTTTTAAGCCCATCCACCTTAGCTGGTTGCATGAGTTTCCATTTATAGAAACCAGTGCCCCAAACTGGAGGGCTTTTCTTTTCCCCTTTTTGTCCTAAAGGGGCTTCCCTTATGCTCTGTCTTCCCTACCCACATCTCAAAGCCTAACTTGAGTGGCAGAAAGGCTGTGGGGCATGGGGAGAGGGGATGGATGGTAACTGCTGATGAAGGAAAAATGCATGAAGTATTTCAAATTTTAAAGGGTCAACTCTGTTATATGGGATGGTGCTTTGGTTACCACGAGCACCTATGTACTGAGGCAGATAAAGGGATGAAGTCACACAAGAGAAGGTCCTAAAGAGACCCTGGCATTTAAGAGGAAACACAGTCAGTGGAAAAGGAGCAGCCCCTGAATGGGACAAAGATGGAGCAACCGGAAAAATGGGGCAAAAGGTAACAAAGGGAATTCTGCCCAGGACCTCCCAGGGAGAATGTTTCAAAGAGAGAAAAGCAATGTCACAATTTGCAACTAAGATAAGACGCTACAATTATGGCACCAAAGGACACATTTTGTATTATTCCACTTTTGTGAGGTCTCTAGAGGATATCAACATGGCAGAGAGAGAAAGTAGTTGTTTCCAGGGACTGCAGGGAGGAGAAAATAGGGAGTTAGTGTTTAGTGGGTACAGAGTTTCAGTTTGGGAAGATGAAAACTTGCAATGAACGGTGGTTGTACCATTGTACCAGTGATGCAACCATACCACGTGGATGTACTTAATGCCACCGGATTGTACACTTAAAAATGGGTAAAATGGCAAATTTTATGTAATGTATATTTTACCACAATAAAATATGGCATAATTAAGACAAAACAGACAGAAATGTGTTGATTGGTTTTGCTAACGTGCATGCAGTTGATAACCTTTGACAGAGTAGCTTCGGTGTAGTGATGGACATTTCTATTATGCATTAATACATTTCCAGCCATCCCATCACTTGATTTGCTCATGATTCTGTGGATTGGCTGAGCTCAGATGGCCCATCTGCTGTTCCTGCTTTGGCTCCTTCCCAGTTTCGTCAAACGGTGGCCGGGGCTAGAATGTCCAGGACAGCTTTCCTCTTATGTGCGGTGCCTCGGTGGGTGGCTGGCAGGCTGAAGCTCCTCTTCCACCCCCTGGCTAATTTGGGCTTTCTTCCTGGCCCTGGATTCAAACAGTCAGCATTCGCACTGTGAAAGCACCACTCCATTGGAGTCTCTGCTAATGTCTTATCCACCAGGCTAATCATTTTAGGAGGCTGGTTCATTGGTGGCCACCAAAGCAACAACCTACCATGGTAAGAGAGAAGCCAATGGTGGGTAAGACATTGATTAAGGAGAGAAGGAGAAAGACATTTATACCAGGTTGGTGGTGTGGAGACACAGGAGTGAGCATAGTGTGTGGGGAGAATGAAAGGGAATTTGTGAGGAGTCAACATGGGCGGGGGAAGGGAAGTATTGGCTGGTTTGCAGAGAAAGCCATGGAAAGACTTTTAGTTAGCTCTCAGTGCTGGTTGTTAGGCTCTTTGTGTTTCTGTCATGTTACTGCATGTGCAAGAAAGCAGAAAGAAATGAATGGAGATGAAAGGCAAATCAGTGGTGTTTATTGTTTATGCGGAGAGACTGGAAACATCCTTCATTTCTTTCTTTGCTCCAAACCCACATCCAGTCTACAACTCCTTTTGGCTCTGATTCTGAATATGCCCTAAATCTGACTGCGTGTCATCCGTTCCGCAGATGAGACCCTGGTCTAGATGTCCACGCCTTGTGCCTAGACCACCATACCACTCCCCTGACTGGCCTTTCTGCCTCCTGCCTTGAGCCCCTGTATGCTGCCCACCCCACACAGCAGCCAGAGTGTTCTTTCTTACACATAAATCAGATCCTGATGCTTTTCTACTCAAAAACAAAATAAAAAGCAAGCAAACAAAAGTCACCTCTAGGAACCTCCCACACCAAAATAAAATCCCACTGTGTACCTGGCTGGAAGTGGCCCGTAGTCCTCTCCACCCCCGTCTGCTCCTTTCCTTCTTATTCATCATCAGTGACATTTCTTTCTCTCCTCCTACTTACTAAGCTTGTTCCTCTTGAACTTGCTGCTCTTTTGTGTAGACCAGTGGTTCTCAACCTTCCTAATGCCGCAATGTATTTTCATTATTAAAAAGGGGTCGTGACCCACAGGTTGAGAACCGCTGGTGTAGACCACCACCCCTACCCCTACCCCAGGATTTACAAGTATATCACCTTTTCTTCGTTAAGTTTGCAACTCAAATGGCACCTCCTCCCAGAGGCCTTCCTTGCCTACCTAAAACAGCACTTACTGCCTTGGCCAGGTCCTGGCTACCCAACTTTATCCGAATTTTATTTTTCACTACATGTCAATAACTAATACAGCTTTATATACATGGAAGCAGACAAATGTCTATTTATGTACTTTTAATCAAAATTATATGTTGATTTTATGTACACAGTTATTTATTTCTCTTGTTGCTCAGGCTGGAGCGCAACCTCCACCTCCTGGGCTCAAACAATCCTCCCGCTCTTTCTCTCAAAGTGCTGGGATTACAGGCATCAGCCATTGCACTTAACATGTAGCATAATCTGATAAATCAAATCATTCTATAAAAGTCCTTGCGGGGAAAGGAGTCTCCTATTTCCCTCTCATCATCCTTTCCACTTCCCAGAGAAAACATCTTCTCACTTTTCTGCTAAATTTTGTTATGATGTATTTTGTTGATTATTTACTTTTATTAATAGCTGCATGGAAAATGGGGGATTTGTTCCTTTCCTTTCACTCCCATCCCAACACATCTGTCCACAAACACACTAGTTCTGCCATCCTTCAGTACAGCGTCTCCTGACTTTGGTTAGATCCATTTTTGGTGTTTGCATTCTTCCATCTCTGCCAGGGTCCGACGTTTTCTCTTCTCTATTGCACATTGGAAGAAAGAGTTGTCCTGGTCCACACATGAAATACACAAACACTAATGATAGCTGATGATCCCCCCCCCCCAAAAAAGCCTGTGGATAATTTTCTTAATATTCGACATCACAGATAAGCAAAAAGGTCCTCACATAATCTAACAACCCTGCATGTAGTACTCCGATTTTTTTAAATTGTGCATTATTTAAGCTGTACCACATTATATTTTGGTATATATAGTAAAAAGATTGCTATCGTCAGCCACGTTAACCTGTCCATCACTTTCTATAGTTACCTTTGTTGTTGTTTTTTGGTAAAAGCACCTAAAATCTACTCTCTTGGCAGGTTTTCAGTATACAATATTAATAACTATAGTCTTCATGCTGTGGATGTGATCTCTAGTTATATTCGTTTTACATGATGGCAAGTTCATACCCTTTGACCTGCTTCACCCTATTTCCTCCCTCTCCCCAGCCCTGGTAGCCACCATTCTACTCTCTGTTTCTATGTATTGGACTTCTTAAATCTATTCCACAAATTAATAAGGTCATGCAGTCATTTTCTTTCTGTGTCTGGCTAATTTCACTTAGCATAATTTCCTATAGGTTTATCGAGGTTATCAAAAATGGCAGGATTTCCATCTTTTTTAAGGCTGAATTATATTATATAGAGAGAGCATGCCAAAAAAGTGTATAAACATATTAAGAATGGAAAGAAACTATATTAAAATTATAATATTTAATGTATACAGATAATAAAAAATGAATAAAAGTCACGTTTGAGCTCCTCCTGCAATTGCAGAAGTCAAACATGACTTTGAGTGTTACAATTTTAATACGGTTTTTTTTCTAGTCTTAAAATACGTATACATTTTTTTGGTATCCTCTGTATATACCACAGTTCGTCTGACAGGGGACACTTATTTCCATGGCTTGGCTGTTGTGAATAATCCTGCAATGAACATGGGAGCACAGATATCTCTCTGAGATAGTAATTTAATTTTCTTTAGTTATATACTCAGCATATACGTAGTCATATGACAGTTCTATTTTTAATTTTTTTAGGAACCTCCATACTGTTTTCAATAATAGCTATTTCATCAGGAGCAGTACCAATTTATTCCCATCACATGTCTACACCCTCAAGGACACTTTGTTATATCTTAAATATGTATGTATGTATGATGTATGTATGTATGTATTTGTTTTTGAAACAGACTCTTGTTTGTTTTGAAATAGCTAGAGCGCAGTGGCTTCATCATAGCTGCACCTCAACTTCAAAGTCTTGGGCTGAAGTGCTTCTTCTGACTTAGCCTCCCACGTAGCTGAGACTACAGGCATGCACTACCATGCACAGAAAGCTTTTCTATTTTTTGTAGCGATGGGATCTTGCTCTTGCTCAGGCTGGTCTCAAACTCCCAGCCTCAAGTGATCCTCCTGCCTTAGCCTCCCAAAGTGCTAGGATGACAGGCATGAGCCACCATGCCTGGTCTCTTAATTTTTTATAATAGCTGTCCTTACAGGTATAGTTTCAATTTGTGTTTCCCTGATGATTCGTTATATTGGTTACCTTTTAATATACCTGTTAGCCATTTTATATCTTCTTTGGAGAAATGTCTACTCATGTCCTTTGCCCATTTTTTAATTGGATCATTTGTTATTTTGCTATTGACTTATGTGTATTTCTTATACTTTGGATATTAGCCCCCTTATCAGAAATTTGGTTTGCCAATATTTTCTTCCAGTCCATAGATCGCCTTTTCATTTTGTTGATTGTTTCCCTGCTATGCAGAAGCTTTAAGTTTAATGTAGTCTTGCTTCTTTATTTTTGCTTTTGCTGCCTGTGCTTTAGTGTCCTATCCAAAAATGTATTGTCAAGACCAGTGTCCAGGAGATTTTTCCCTGTTTACTTTGAGGAGTATATTTATTTTATTTTTTTGAGACAGAGTTTCACTATGTCACCCTCGGTAGAGTGCCATGGTGTCCCAGCTCACAGCAACCTCAAACTCTTGGGCTGAAGCAATTCTCTTGTCTCAGTCTCCCACACAGCTGGGAGTGAGGCGCCTGCCACAACACTTGGCTATTTTTTTGCTGCAGTTCTCATTGTTGTTCAGCAGGCTCAGGCCAGGTTTGAACCCATTTACCTTGGTGTATATTGCTGATGCCTCAACCATTTAGCTATGGGTGCCGACTCTACTTTGAGGAGTTTTATCGTATCAAGTCTTACATTGAAGTCTTTAATCCATTTTGAGTTTATTTTTGTGAATGGTGTAAGATAATTTGAAATCAGGAATTGCATATGGACATTCAGTTTTCCCAGCACCATTTATTGGTCTTCTTGGTGGTAGCCTTGTTGAAAATCAATTGAGAATACGTGCTTGGGTTTATTTCTATCCTCTATTCTGTTCTATTGGTCTATTTCTCTTTATACCAGGGCCCTGCTGTTTTGATTACTGTAGCTTTGTAATATAATTTGAAATTAGGAATTGGGATGCCTTCAACTTCATTTTTCTTTCTCAATATTATTTCAGCTATTCGGGATCTTTCGTGGTTTTAGAATTGTTTTTCTACTTCTGGGGAAAATGCCATTGCAATTTTAAAAGGGATTACATTGAATCTGTAGATCATTTTGGGTAGTATGGACAGTTTAACAGTATTAATTCTTTCAATCCATAAACACAAGATATCTTTCCATTTATTTGTCTTCTTCAGTTTCTTTCATCAGTGTTTTAGTTTTCAGCATACAGATTTGAAACTCCTGAGTTAAATTTATATTTCATCTTTTTTGATGCTATTGTAAATGACTTTTATTTCTTTTCCAAATAAATTATTATTGGTATAAAAAATGCCACTGATTTTTGTATGTTCATTTGTGTCCTTCATCTCTACTGTATTCACTTATTACCTCTAATAGTTTTTCATGGATTCTTTGGGGATTTCTGCATGTGACCTGTAATCAGTAATAATTTTACTTCTTCCTTTCTGATTTAGATGCCCTTTATTTCTTTTTTCTTTTTCATTTTCTTTTTCTTTTTTCTTTTCTTTTTTTTTTTGGTCTGATTGTTCTTCCTAGTACTTCCAGTATTATGTAGAATGGAAGAGGTGAGAACGGGGATCCTTGCCTAACCAGATCTTAGATGGAAATCTTTCAGGTTTTTTTTCCCATTAATTATGATGTTAACTGTAGGCTTTTCATAAATGACTTTATTATTTTGAGGAAATTTCCTCTTATACCTAATTTTGTTGATAATTTTTATCATGAAGGATGTCAAATGTTGTCAAATGCTCTTCCTGCATTTAATTAGGTGCTCTTTAGGTGTTAATGTGGGATAGCACAATGATTGATTTGGAATGTTAAACAAACTTTGCTTCCTAGGGATAAACACCACTTGGTCATAGTGTATAATCTTTTTGATGTATTGTTGAATTCAGTTCATTATTCCTTTTAATATTTCAATCTTGTGCTCTTCCTGTATTTAACTCTCCTTACAAATGTCCAGTTCAGATGTATCAGTTATTCAATTAATTCCTTTATCTTCATAAAAACTTTTCTAGGACTTTTTCCCAGAAAAGTTCTGAAATTTCTCAATAATATCCATTGGTGTGGGACTGTTTTTATTCATTTTGTTGGGTACTTATTGAGAACTCTTTCAGTCTGAAATCTTGTGCCCTAGGAAATATTTTGTAATTATTGATCTAAACTTTGCCCTTCATTTTCTACATGGTCTTTCTGAAACTCCCGTTGTTTGGATGTTGTACCACCAGAACTATAACTCTCCATTTTCTTGTATTTTCTGTACTTCTCTCTTATTTTCCATTTCTTCCCACTTTCTTCTCTGAGAGAAAAATCTCAATTTTTGTCTTCCAAACCTTACTGAATTTCACATTTCTGATATCTCACTTGTTTTTCCCCAGAGGCTCTCTTTTCTTTTTTGATGTTCTTCTTTTTAAAAAAACAAATATCATTACTGTCATTTGCCTATCTTGTTTCATATTTTCAGTATCTTCTCTTATTTCTCTGAGAATATTAATGGGAGTTTTTGTTTTCCTTGACATTTGCTTTTGTCTGATCTCTGCTTCCTACAAGTTGCTTTTCTCATTTTGTTTCTGCATTTCTGGGCTTTATTCACACTCCTAATAATTCTTCATTATTGGCTCATATTCAAGAGTGGGGCACTTTGAAGGTGATTGATGTGTAATGACTTGTTGACTATGGTTGTTTCTTTCTGTTGATCAGGTTGAATCCTTTACTTGTAAGATCCCCAGGTCTTAAAGATTCTTAGCTCTTTCCCTTGGACTGGTCTGAATACTCAGTGTAGCCAACTTTTAGTTTCTTGCCTGGATTATCTAGCTCTAGCCAACTGTGATCTGGGAACCCTAATGGGGAAAAGATTATGGTAGAAGGGAGTAAGGGTGGTTGTCCCAGCATTCAGTGTGTGAATGTTTTCTAATCTGCATGTTTCCAATATAGCTCCCGCTTTCTGAACACATCTGAAGGCTTCTGCAGCCCACATTCCATTTGACGTACTTATTGGCTGTGTAGAATGGGAAAAGGGGTTTAACTGCATACTACTTTGACTTCTACCCAGTCTTCCTTTTCTTTAGCCTTATTTTAACTTACACTTACAGAAGTACTTGGTAACAACAATTCCTAAGATGTGTGTGTTGGGGGGAGACATTGGTAGTGTAAATTGGGTTGTGTTTTAGCCTTCTTCACTATTAATTTTGTATTAAGCTTCGTCAAATATGCTAAGTCAGCTACTAATGGTCTGCCTGTTTGGGTTTTCTCCTCCCCCCTTTAAAACTTGTTGCTTATTTCCTTATACCTGCTTTTCTTCATTCTCAAAGATTTATACGTTAAAAAAAATCCTTTTTCTGGTGCTCTAGTGGCATTTCTAGATAAAGTAAATGCATATTTTCAGTCAGCCATCTTTAAATTTATTTACACTCTACTATGCCCACATAATAATATAATTTCTTTAACCGTGGGAATTCTGTTTACCTCATTTATTGCTTCATCCAGTGCCCACAGTGCTTGGCACATCCTGGATTCATGATAAATGTTCATTGATAAATTGATAACTGGCTGAAAGAACAACCAAGTTAGTTGGTTGGTGAGATTTCTGAACAGCTTTCTAAAAGCTACAAAATTTGGAAATACTAGAATGAAGTATTTCTCAAAGGCAGGAGGTGTAGGGTTTCTTTACAGATACTTTCATTCCATTGTGTATTAAGTTTTTACATTAGTTTTTAATTAGCTTTAATACTGAAACTGAACTTTTTATTCCATTTTCCCGCTCAAATATGTGAATTCATGTGAAGACAGTGATTTCAAGTATGTTCTAATTTCTTAATTTATGTGGTGTTTCCTTGTCAGCATGGCAAATTTCTAGCTCAGTTTCAGTGACTCAATTTTGTTCCATAAAGTATTTAAAATATGTTTTTGTTCATGAGGATGAAATTAATCCCCCTCTAATGACAATGCCCCAAGCCAATCATTCCAGCTTTAGGGTTTCCAATGGAAGAAAAATACAACAATGTATAAGAAAAATAAAGGGAAAAAAAGGAAGCAAAGGAAATTCAGGGAAATCGTTTCTCTTTCACATCCAGGCCCATGTTCCATCCAGTAGCCTTGTGTGCATGTGTTAATTAACCTAACATTTACTGAACACCCACTATGCATATCAAGCTGTGCCCAACCTGGCAAACTCACCACACCTTCTCTGGGCACTCACTGAACACTCATTTAGTTAGGTCAATTTAAAATTCACTTTTCTGTTGCTATTTTACTATTCATGTGAGCCTTACCAGGGCAGTAAACATTTTCCTTCCCATGCCATTTTGGTAATGAAAGGGGTTTGGCGGTGTACCCACAGATGAGACCAGGAGAGGTTCAGGCCAAGTTTAATGAAAGGAGGCTGAGACCCACCTGGGCAAAGATGGCTGCTGCTGCGCAGAGAGAGGCTGGGGGCTTGTTTGTATACTGGGTGTAGGGAGAGCAAGATCCCATAGGTTGCTGGAAGGCTTTGGCTGCTAGAGTCTTTCCTGCCAAACTCTTGGGGTAGGGCCAGGTAGGCCTTTTGTTCTAGGAGAGGAGGTGGGGGAAGGGTTTAGTCACCTGACAGGTAAATTGTATAACCTTGTATCCATCTTATAGCCAGCTAGTTTATCAATTATAAACTGAGAGGATAAGTAATGTGATCGCAAAGGGCACAGAAAACCCATACTGAAGTCAGAGTTAGAACTCACTGGACTCTCTGGTACATTTGTTATAGTCTAGTGAGTAGTGAGCACCTTTGCCCATAGATAGATATTAATAACTCTCCATATTTAAGGAAAATAGTAGCATTTCAATCTTGAACAGTAATAGATATAAAATCCAAGATTATAGAAAGATGGGGTAGGAAATCAGGGTAGTCACATGCTACTTTAAGAAGATCTGAAATATCTCGTAAAATTTTTTTTCTTTTTCAAGTATACACCCAGTATAGGTTAGTAATAGGCCTGATTTTGGAAAATTGTGAACAGAGCATAAAGGTGTGATTCTCTCTCTTTAATGGTCTTTAGGACTAAATAATGAATAAATTGATTTCTGGTGAGTTATGTTATCCATATTTGTTTTCATTTTTAGATTTATCAAATACAATTCCCCACAAAAGAGATGGGGAATACCAGCGATAGTGCTGAAAACTTAAAACATACAAAATCTGCATATCTAAAAACATTATCTTTTACCTTTAGAATTTCTAACTCAAATACATTCACTCTTTTAAAAGACCTAGGATCCTTGAGCAGGTTTTCTGATTATTGTCTTGAATGACTTCTTTTTTTTTTTTTTTGCTCTGTTTTTGCCCTTCACCTCCTCCTTACCCCTCTCCATCCACTCTGCTGAGGGGGTGGGGAGAGTTGTCCTCTCAGGCAAGGACAGGAAGGAAAGTGAATGGCAATCCCAAGAGGCCAAAGCTAATGGGGGCTTCGCGGATCTTTCAACAGGGGTTGTCAATGATAATCGTGGGGGGGAGGGCTCCTCTAAGGGCACTCTGACCTCTCGATAAACTATTTGTTTTTCCTTGTATTGATTAAAAAAACAAGCCACCAGCCTATAACTCTTCATCAACCAGGGCCTGTTGTTTTTAAGAATCTTACACATTTAAAATACACTAATTCAGAAAACCCCAGATGCTTCACTCTGTTTTACTCTGCATTTCAGGCAAACCTGATTGGTGGTGATATGAAAACAGAATCCTTGAAAGAGTCAAAGATGTGCCCGCTTATAGTTTTTGAAAGAACATGACTCACAAATGGTGTAATACCCTGAATATTAAACCATCCAAAAAAAGCATTCTTATTTATCCTGAGTATCTAAAGACTAAAATATGTTTACTCTTATTTACATTTTGGCCGCAGAAAGGTACTCTTTTTGAGTATTTGAAGAAAGTGAGGTGGTTTTTCCCCTGAATTTAATATAGAATCTAGTTTTCTTACACAGCACGCTAAAGTAAAATTTAAGGACCCAAGGTAACTTGATCGCTTGCAAGTATGAATCTAGATAAACCTTATAGCAGAGGGAAACCTCCAGGTTGTATACCTACTGACGTTGCTTACTAAAAACTTCTGGAATAATGGTGCTTCTGGTTGTGTTTCCAATAGCAATGTGATTACGGCCAACTGTGGATTAAGTTACCAATCCTTTGAATTCTGACCTTCTGTCTAAAACAGCTTTAGAAGTTACTCTTTTTATTTCCAATTTGGGATACTGAAGGGGGAAAAAGTTAATGCTGCTTGAAGGAAGAAAAAAATGTAAAAATTTCTGTAGTTTCTTCCGTTTGGGGGTTTACCCACACCTCATAGGTAATTCCTTTGTAACACAAATAGAGTTTCTTGACGCTGTGTACTTATACCTCCAAATGTATCAGGAAACTTGGAGTGCATTTTGAACGTAATTATTTCCTCAGTGAACAAATCAAGCATTTGTGATGGAATGGCTATTAGGATCAAAGTGTATCACACTGGGCAACTGAAATTAAGGAAGCAAATGTAAGAAATTGATATACCTGTGAAGCAAATTGTCCATATAATTGCTTGTTATAAACTCAGACCCTGAGTGTCTCCTTTTTAGTATAAAGAAAAAGTAGGGACTATCTATAATCCCTACTGTAGAAAGATAATTCACCTTTTTTATATATAGTGAGGAAAAAAACATACTTCCTGATTTGATCATTTCAAGTTTAAAGATTCCTCACATTTTTTGTTTCCTATTGACCATTTAAGGTACTTTTAACTTTTGAAATTGCAAACTAACTTGTAATATGTGCTTGGGAATAATCAGATGTTTATAGTGATTATGTCTATTCCATACTGAAAGTATAATTTTGTATATTATATCATTTCATAGATCACTTACCTCTCTGGATTTGCTGACTTCATAGGATATCACCTTATTCCAAAATGATAATATGACGTGGAGGCATGAATGTCACATTTGCTCCATCTACTATTTAGCAATGACTTTGATGGTGCTGGTAAATGAGGCCAATTCAAGAACAAATAAAGGGAAAAAAACACATTTTTAGGGCAAAATTCACAAAAATACAAAATGCCTAGCACAGTGCCTGTCATGTAGTTAGCACTTAAAAAATGCTAATTCTCTTCCTTCCTCCATGAGCTGTTCATTGTTTCTGAAGAATTTAAAAACTGTGAACTCGGCTGTCGTGAAACCTGGAAAACACAGAGCAACCTTCCAGATCCTTCCAGATCCTCTTACACGTTTGGAAGGTGCTGACAAGATTGGTTTTGCCCATGGCTTAGAGAAAAAAAATGTCGACCAGGAGACAACCTCAGTTTTCTAGGTTGCTTCATGTCAATGTACAGCGTGAGAAAGCAAAATAGCTTATTGCTGAGATTAAACGTATGCTTCCAAGACTAATTATTTACATATTTTTGGCAGAGGAAGAAAAAGTAATTTCTTTTGCCATTTGGGGAAATGAGTCGATTTTAAAAGAGAAAACCTGTTGTATCATATTTTTCTTAAAGTACCTTTATTATCTTGTTTCCTTTTCTTAAAAATAATGCTCCCATTATTAGTTTCAAGAAGTACTGCTCAGGATTTCCATTAAGAATAATAATTTTTAAGAAAACATCCTATAGGCAGTCATTACTACATAGGATAACAAGTTTTCTATCCTACATAAATAAATGGGTATTATTGATATATAATAACTAATGTGATTGTTAGGAAGTCAGGAAATAGGTTATGTTTTCATATTGTGTTGGTCTAAACAGTAATATTTATTAAAATAATTTTCCATGGTAGGTAATAGTTAGTAATGACCTCCTTCACTTTACTGTTAAAAGCTATTCACGTTGGAATTTGAATGGAAAACATTTAGCAAAATACTGGTAGGCGTTCAGTTTAGCAGATTTTATATCATTCTCAAAATAAATAGAGGATGTTTTACTTGGTTGCATTTCAGCAGAAGGCTACTGGGAGGGGGACTGTCATTGGGGGTCTTATGCCAGTGGAGAAAGAGCAGGTCATGGAAGTGACCACTTCAGGTGCCAGCAGGCATCGTAAAGTCAGCCATCCAGACAGGGTGGCAGCAGTTCCACAGAGAAGCCAGAAATGCTGTGCCACGGCCTGGACCATAAGAAAAAGAAACTCACCTGGAAACAGAAGGACTAAAAGTACAGTATTTTGAAATACTCTTATTTGCCGCTCTACTTTGACCAGTTTGAATTACAAAATGTTGACTAATTCCAAATATTGATTTTAATAATGTGGAAGAAATAATGACTAGGATTTTCCCTCGGAAGGGAAAGCATTGGTCTCTAAATGCTGAATATGTTTTGCAACTTACTACACCATTATTCTTGAGAAATAATCATCTCACAAGGATTGTAAAAACAAAAAAATTAGAACAATGGTTTTTGGACCAGGTAATAGCATGCATGCTTACTTCTGAAATTATTTCGAAGGAAACATAAATAGAAGAAAAATAAATTCAAAGTGCATCTTTTATTTGAAAACTTCACAACTATTCAAGTACTTTTATTATCTATCGTAATAAATAGATCCCTTAGTGGAATGGAAAAGGGAAAGAGATGCTCATTGTGTTATAAGCTTCGTTTTCTCAGTCAGTGTGTATTTGCTAAGTTTAATGATAATAAAAAGTTCTCATTATTGAAGATTTAAAAAAGTTCTGAGTTACCTTTTAGATTGTTCTAATGAGTCCTTTATATCTGCCTTTGTCATATTAATATATATGAAGTACACACATTTACACACACATACATACATAAAAATTAGGGACATTTATTTATACTTTTGATAGTACTTTTACTTAAAATTTTCTATTAATCTAAAAGCACTAAAAACTTGTACCAGAATTGCAAACTTCTCCTATGTAACCAGGTGTGTATCTAGGCAACAGCTGGCTCTGTCAGATAAAATCTGTTTGGAGATACAATATATAAAAGATTTTTCCTCATTGATGGCTTTGAAATATTTCACTTAAATTGAATATTTCAAGTGTTTTCCCTTTCCAGATTAAAGTATGTATTTTTCATTTTATCAGGGAAAAAGCATATTGGAACTTTCAAAAACTTCTATTCATATGTTTATATATTAAGATTTTTGCAGCAAATATCAGATAGTAAAGTTTTCTACTATTTTTTTACGAATAGCAAATGTTCAGCAAATTCTCCTAAATTTTATTATAGTATATATGACTGCATTTAGGAAATAATTTAGTCTTTATAGTGTATGGTTAGATTATATAATAATAGTTGTTGAAAACTTAGAAATAGGAACTTAATAATACACTACAACAAACTGGGTCTTACGAATAATGGCTTAAATGCTGGCTATTTATCATAGAATAACTTATTTTTGGTTTAACTTGAATGCAGCAGTAATTATTACATATTTGATATTCAAAAGAGGCAACCAGACAGAATTTATGGGTAAACATGATCGTTTTTAACCCATCTAGTTTAGCTTTAGGAAAAGGAGACTATTCTAAAGTGGTAAATATGAACATGGATATTACTTTTAGCCAATGACTAGCCTCTTTGTTACATAATTTGAAACATGAGCTATAGCATATCAATTAGTGGTCACATTACTTTCATCATGCTTTTCATAATTTTCTTCATAATTATATGCATCATTTATTTAATGGTTTTTCTGTTTGGCTATATAATAAAATAATTGAGTTTCAGTATAAAAATGTAATATGATAAATTTGACTATAATGTGGGGGAGTAATTTGTATATATAGGTGACATACTTTACATGATATTCCTCCTGTTGTGGCTTTATATAGTTCATTATTCTGGATTGGCCAATACTTCATGGATCAGAAAAATAATATTTTACCCTTTTATATTAAATAATCTTTAAACTGTGAGAAGCCTGAGTACAAGTGCTGACTGTGAAGTTTCAAACAGGGTTTAATTCTCCAAACAACGCCTCAAATTTTTTATTTTATGGATCTTAGAAATAAATATGGTTACAAAAGCATCTACGGTTTGATATCATAGATTGAATTAAAATAACATTACATTTTATCTGATGACACTAGAAACCTCCATTACAGACTGTATTTTATTTTCTGTGTATGTATGTTAGTATATTGAATTGCTGATACTTTTGGTTTGAGAAAGTGCTGTAGGTGGTAACATAATTCTATTTCTGCTGCATTTCTGAACATATCCAATAGCAATCAACTGTTTTTTGACCTGACTTCCCAAATATGGTAGATGACTAGCCCATGATCCCTTGCTGGTACCATACAAAATGAAATCCTAGATGAGTTTGCAGTTTAAGTTGTCTCATAGGTTTGACAAAGTGTTCTTTTTTGAGGAATGTAGGCTGGCATGCTTTCACAGGGAAGAGGGGGGAAAGCCTATTGAATTTTGGTCATTGGAAACTTTTTGTTTTGTTTGCATCAGAATGGTGCTTTTATTTACAAATTAGCAAAATAAAGGTAAGACTGTGTCTGTTTCATTAGTTGATCTGTAAATGTATTATAAAATCATTTAAGAAGTTATTGTGATTTTTAAAAATATTTTTCATATAAAGCAAGAGCCTAAAGAAAAAAAAAAAAGAAAAAGATGCTTTAAAAAAAAATCAAAAGGCTAAATAAGTAGAATAGTATTATATGGTGATGACAAAAGTTTTAAGGAAGATCCAGTGGGTATAAAGATTTTATTTTAGAGCATAGAATTAGTTATGATGAGTGATTAGTATCAAAATATACATTTGTATGTGAGCTACAGTACAGGGCTGGCAAATTAAAATATAATCATAAGTCACATTAGTAATGCCTTCTTTAAATATTTGAAATTAACATAATGGTTAAGTCATTGATCTTACAAGTGAAGTCATGTCTCTGCATAAAACATAATATCTTAACTGAAGCTCAACTTCCTAGATGAGTGTTATGGATCATATATTCCGAGCTTAGTGAGAATTTTTTAATAGAATAAGCTGCAAAGAAAGAGTTCTCTATACAGTGCATCTCTTCTCAAAAGCCATTTAAAAATATGAACACTGAATTATTATCAGGTTCATATCATCAGGCTTCATTGAAGACTTGCCATTCTGGAAATCGCTGCAGAATCACCCTTGAGGCTTTCCTTGTTAATCTCATAATAGTTTACACATTCGCCTTTTCTCTCTCTTTCCTTAATGGAAATGGCCATACTATTTTTTATTTTCCTCAGACCTGTTACAGGAGGAGGTATACATTCGGTAAAAAATTCTTCAAAGTATTGATTCCCCATGTTTCAGGGCCTGAAAAAAAGTTTTGGAAAAGTGTAAAAGACAACGTGCAACCTCTGCCCAAAGATCTTAATTGGTAGCCACTGCAGCAAAGAGGATGTGTGCGTGTTGACAGTATCTCAGAGAAGTTATTCTCGCACAGCTGTTTATTCAGATAGCGTGGGGCGCGTTCATTTACATAATAATTTTTTTTTTTTTTTTTTTTAAAGCAGCAAGGTTGAGTCAGACGGAGCAGTGCTCCTTTCAATTGTTGCATTTAAACCAATAAGGTTAGGACAAGAGAATAGCTGTGGTCTGCGTTGCAAAAACAAAAAAAGCCCCGAGGCTCCATGGGCAGACCTACAAGGCTGCGCAAACAAATCGGGGGATGAGATTCTGCCGTTTCTTTGTCTGGGGTTCTCAGATGCTATCAGCCGCTGCTGTTTGCTGGGGAAAGAGCGCGGGGCGCAAAGCTGTTACCAAACAGAACGGTGGGAGCTGATGGCTCCGAGCTTGGGGCGAGGTAGAAAGTCTCCACTTCCGACTTTAAGCCTTCCTGTTGCCGTCCACTGTGGCGGTTTTCTTCCTGGGGAAAGCGCGCTCGCTCAGTGGCTCGGCCGCCCGAGCCTGCAGCAGCGGCCCGGCGCCGTCCCCCCGCGCCCGGCTGTCCCCTGCAGGGGCGCTCCGCTGCCAGCAGCGCCGCCGCGGCTGCACCCGAGCGCCTGAGAGCCCTCGCGGTCCCTGTCCGGGAGCAAAACTATGTCAGGAATGGAGGTTTGCTAAACCAGAAAATTCGAAGGAGCACATTGAAACTGGTGGCTACAGCAGATGTAAGCGCTGTAAGTACAAGCTGACTGTTTGAAAAATTGTGCTGACTGACGACAGCTGTCCTGTGGGCAAAGCCCGAGATAACAGGAGCGCTTTTATTATTGTTTTGATTTGTTTTCAAAGAAAAACATTATGGCATGGGGAAAATTATGACACTTGGTACCTAGTACTTTCTTAGCCACAGGGTTCCATTCTAAAAGTGTAATTCCTAAGCCCCAAATTATCTGAGCAATTAGGATCATTAAGAGATAATGGCAAATTAATTGTTAACAATTACTTTTTTGTGATCTATATAAATAAATATAATACAGGGCCTTATTCTTGTGGAGGGATTACTTCATATCACTTTTCTGAATTGCTGCACAAACCTCAAATATTACTGTGCGATACTGAAAAAGTGATATGTGTATGTCCATTATAACACACACATAGCTTTTATTACACATTTAATTTGATACGGAAAAAAATGAGTAAGGGTTTAACATTTGAAAGGAAAACAGATAACAATAAATTGATACCACTTTTTAAGGAAGGAGCTTTTTTTGTTCAATGAACAAATTTTCCACACATATTAAACTGGTTCATCCTCAAAAGATGAAATAATAATTTGCCCAACCGAATCATTTTTTTTTTTACTTATTAACACTTGATAACAAGATTCTTAAGCTTTGAATTATCATTTGAAATATTTGCCATTCAAAATCAGTATCTGAATTGCTAATGACTCATAGGCTTGTATTTCTTGGGAGGAGTTTTTGGACACATGTAAGCGTGGCCTTTGCAAGAATTCGATAAATTCAGAGCTGTCATTGCATTTAGACATGCGTTTTTTATGTTTTCATTTCTTAAAATGGCAAGGGGTACAAAAAGTCAGTAGTTAAGCACGTTAAGTGTAGTTTTATAGGTTTGCGGTTGTTTTTCTCATGTGTCTTTCAGGGTGGGTTTTATTTTATGTCTGTGTCTTTTCTCCCACCTTTTGGGGGTCTGAGGACAAGCACACATGCATAGTCATGCTTTAGCATTATCAAATATTTGATATTTGACTTTCAAAATGCTTGAGTTCTCCCAAGGCCTAAAGTGTTCAGTAAGTGAGCAAGCAGCCGTGGATTTTCAATCTTTGAAAATACTTTGCGGTGACAGACATAGGAGCCTAATTGAGCCACTGCTCAGGTTTAGAGTGCCAAATGGAAGAAGTCAACTGCTATGTGAGTTTCACAGACATGGTAAATGATTTTCTGTAAAGAAAATTTCCATTTGAGTGTGAAAAATTTTGTAAGAATACACTGGAAAGAAGAAAAACACTTCCGGCAAGAATAAAATCTGCTTATTTAATCAAATATGAAAAGTATTTCATTCAACATTTTAAATAAAAGCTATTTTTGAAAACCTTTAAAGCTATAAGTAGACTCAGTGTGATTTAACTATTTGTTTTTGTTTCCATGAGGACTTTTTTGGTCATTTTCTTTAAACAAGATACTGTGAAAACTGATAGAATATATTACATTGGAATAATCAGCAATAGTTTTAAGCATTATTTTTTATGGAGTCTTTGCTAAAGAAGGAAATATAGGGTTAACATATAAAAAAGACTTCCTAGAAGTTCATGACAATTTTAGGTCTAGGCTTTTATTTTTAAAATTAAGTTATTAAACACAGTTTGAGGAGAAATTTTAACAAGAATACATTCTGCTCAACATCCAGGTTAATGGCTAAGGAACTTTAAAAAAAACAAAATACGTTGTGATTAGAAAATTGCCATTGTCTTTCAGAGTACTCAGGTTGATCTGTGGTTGGACAAACCTAGCTTGGCTGCCAATTCTATTTATTTAGATAAGTTCAGTACTTTCACTTTGAAAATTTCATTTTAGTTAGGAAAAAAAGTTTTAAATTATAGTCATTTAATAAAAATTGCTCCTAGCAAGCAAAAAAAAGCCTATGGAAAACCCATAATTTAGACAAGGACCTACATTTTCTTTGCTCTGTGCTGCTGAGATTTAGAATCTCCTTCCATTTACAGTTTACTTTTCATAGAACATTATTAACTTTTTGGCTGCATGCATGATCTTCTGTCAGATGCTTTTGATTTGTAATTTAGCAAAGTATAATAAACAGTGCAAAAGTCATGAATTTTGCTCTGCATCCTGAGCTCTGTGGTAGGGAAAATGTGATAAAATGTGTACCTTAAGTCTTGTTTGATGATCTCTCAAAGCAAGTTTGCCTTCTGGAAATAATTTCTGGGGTTGAAGAGCATGGTATTAACAGATTTAATGTGGCTATTCAATGGATTGGCGAAGTACTATGTGAGGTTTAACAAAATGAGAGAGACAAATTGAACATCAACAAAAGTTACATCTGTGAAGAATTATAAATTTAATTAGAAAAAAGGCAAACTTAAAAGACCTCATTAACTAATCAGAAGTCAAAGTTACTAGTTTCGGATTCTTGAATTTGAAGTCTAGAAGTTCTGGTATCATCTTCTTTCTCTTTGAATTTTTACAGCTCTGTCGATATGCTACCGTGGTATCCTATACAATGAGTTTTTAAGGACATTAAAGGGAAATTTCTTCGTTGTAATGTAAGATGACCATTTATTATGTTCTGGGAAATATTTTTATACTCATGGAAGCATTTGAATGAAAACTACCAGATTAGGAGAAGACAAGAAACATATTAAGGTTGTGGATGTAAAACAGAAAATGTGAGCTTACCGAATGCCTATCGTCACTTTTCTGGAAGCCATGAAATAATATTTTTCTCTTTTGAAGGGAAATATCCTTAATTAATTATTTTTTAAACACATAAGGGCTTTAGACCTTTAAAGCACAGAAACTTCCAGGGATATTGTCAAACATTGAGGGAAATCAATAGCAATCAGAAATAGGTGTTTTTAGGTAAGTCATTGTGGGAGTATGTTTCCTTACTGCCCTGTAATCTTGTACTACACATAAAAAACTAAAAGCATGTGAAGTGTAGCATTTTGTAAACTGTAACTAATTTTGCTCACATCTGTGTCTAATTGTTGTCTGCATTCGCATTCTTGAGAGTAGATTTATTTTTCCTGGACCACGATGTGGATTCAGCTGACCAGCCTAAGTGAGGATTAGTTGTTTTAAAGTTATTTTGATTAAAGAGTCATTTTTAAATACAGTAACACACAACACATGGTTTAAATAATCCTTGAGACACAAAAGAATATATCTGAAGTATACTTAATGAAATGTAGATCATGGATATGGACTTTAAAAATTGTAGTATGTGAAAAGTACGGTAGAGATTGAGTTGAGCCAGAATGAAAGAAATATGTTGTTGTGAAAATGTATTTTTGCAGGGATGAAATGTGTTGGAGTAGTTTTTATTTTGAAGTTCATTTTTTTCTTTATTAACAAGTTTGAAATTTAAATATGATAGGTTAAACCTCAAATGTAAATATAAACAAACTTTCAAAGTATACAATGAAACTAAAATTACATTTCCAAGATTGTGCTTTCGAGCGAATGTTAAAAAGGAAATGTATTTTAACAATTAACAGAAAATATGGTTTAACTGCTCTTTCACATAATTAAGCCAGGAGAGTTCTTAAAACTAAGTTAGTTCTCACCTATAATTTATTCCAGGTGTATAAAAATGGGGAGGGGTAAAAAAAGGAAATTTAACCTTGAGGGTATATTGCTGCTGTTTCTAAAGGAAACTATTTAATCTTAAGTGAGAACATTAATTTTTACAAAAATTGCCTAAGCCTGTTATCACAAAATGACACATCTGCAGGCATTAACATTTAATTTTCTTTTTATACCCAAGCATCTTTTAAAGATTGTTTTTCATCCTGTACATATTATAGAAACACATAACTAGAAATTTCACGTAACATTATACCAAGACATTTAGACTTTAATGATGCTTTATTCTTCCTAGAAAAGTAGTGTTTCTTAGTTTCATAAATCATAATTAAAAAATAACAAGACCCAACAGAAGATGTTTGGCTGGATAACTTTAATGCCATTTGTGATGCTTCAGTTCTCATCTTTGTTCTGTAACCCTAATTGATGTCAGTTCAGGTTGAATGAAAATGCACATCAAAGATTTGAAATTTTGAGCCATTTTAAACATGCAGAGTGCTCTTCCCTACTGAGGCGTCAGCCTGAGCTTGCAAGCCAGCAGCTTAGCCTCACCTGAGCTTTATCACCTGCTAACATTTGGAGCTGCCTCTGGAAGGAGGGCCGCCAGTGATTATTGAAACCTGTATGTTAGTTAAATTGTTCAGTGAAGTCCCCAAGTACAGATTTATTGAGAAACAAAAGAGACTAAAATGCTGGCTAACTGGGATGGGGAATTGATTATTAAACTCTCCATTCTCCTTCTCAGTTTAAAAGCTGGAAAATTCACCAAAAAAGTTAACTACTTTTTCTGTTGTACTGGGTAAGCACTCTTTGAATTTTAATTTGGCGTGAGTAAATGAACACATTTCTCAATGATGGGACTCTGGGTATGAAAAGCTTCCTCCTGCCCATTTATAGTTAGTCCAGCATTGCCTGAAAATTGCCCAGAAGCTGTTTCAGTGAAGCTTAAATGACAAATAGTAAATGTAGAAGAAAATCATTATGATAAGGATAAGAAACTGTCAGGAGTCAAAGGGGTGGGTGGGAGCTCTATTTCAGCTGGTGATAACAGAAGATGAAAGATCTTCTGAGGATGCTGGAGGATTACTGCTTGAACTACTGCTGTTAAACACGTTCATTTTGTTAATAGCTATTTTTTTCCAAGCACCTTTTCCAAGCTGCCTGGGTAAGGCTGCTTTGCGTGTTGATTGGGGGAGGGGTAATCCCGTTTGCAGCTGTCATAGGCCAGTGATGAATCACTATCCCGTCATTTGGCTGCCTTCCCCCCCCTGAGAAGGGGAGGAGGAGGAGGATAGACCTGCAGGAGGAAACAACAGTTGAGACCTCAACTTAAAGACAATATGCCTTTCACTGCTGCAGTATCCTCCTTTTTCTGTTTTGGTTAAAAGAGAGCATTGTCGTTCTCAGCCATGTGCTCTGTATAATTAAGAGCTGACACCGAAGCACAGTAACAACAGCTTCTAATTTTTTTACCCTTGATCACAGGTGCAAATATCTCAAGCCAGTTCAGATGTTGCTGTTTCCTCAAGTTGCAGGTAAGGATATTGTTGATATTTGACATTTTGGAGATTACCTTTCTGTGACCCATATCTATTTTTGTCTGGTACTTTATTAATTATTTCTATTAATAGCAACAGCCTCAGTTAGAAATTATTTAACAGTTTATGTGTGTGTGTGTGCGCTTGTAAAAATTTTTAAGTATACAGAAAGGGAATAGGAGCCTCAGTTAGAAAATGATTATGGGCTGTAGTTTTTGGTGTCAGGAAAACTGTGAATGTGTGATGAGAATTAGGAGAGGAAAAATTGGATTGTAAACCATTTCCAGTTTGAATTCAAAAGATTTTGGAGGGAAAAAAAAAAACTCACTTTAGAAGTAAAATGGTTCATGTTAAGTTGCTTTAAAAACTGATATCCTCAGGCAATTTAAGTGCAACCTCAGAATTAAAGTGACTACAGCTTTTATTGACCTGGTTGGAGTGAGAAGCGAATAGTATTAGCTTTATATATGTAACATTAGACACCCCCCCCTTTTAAAAGAAAAACACACAAAGTTTAAAATAAGGTAAATGGGCCCCAGACTTTTAAAAAATTGACTGTCAGAAAATAAAACAGTATCTAGGTGTGTTTTTAGTGACTTTAAAAAAGCCTTCTTCATTATCTAAATGGGTATTTCTGAAATTGTGAACGTGAGTAGTGGCTTTTTAACTTTCTATGGAATAAGTAAGTGCTGAGTCTAAGAACTTTCAGGGGGAGATTTAACTGTTTTTATATGGTAAAAATGCAAAATTAGAGCATTGAGGTAGAGCCCTTCTTATCTCCCTGAGTCAGTGACAGCTGAGGTATCCCGAGTGCTAATGCCCAGAGAGGCTCCCTGTATGTTGGCCTGATCCCTTTTCAATTGGGCACGCTGTACGTAATCCACAAAGCAAACAAGTGAGCCGACATCATAATGTTTTAATGCTGCATTTGTTTCAAGGGAAACAGAGGAACAATTAAGTAGTTTGCCAGAGTAAACACATGCATCAGACTATCTCATTCCCTGTCACTAGACTATAGGTTTCAAGTGTTTTATTTGGTTTAGAGACCCATTAAATTACAATGGGGTGGTAAATGGTAAGAGAGTACCTAGCACTAATTTATTAGATGAAACAGATTCCCTAGAAAAGTGATGCATTTCTATTACAGGCGTTTACCTATTTACCTTTCCTTTTAGAAAAATAATCTTTGGGTTTTTTTTAAATATAACAAAACCATGACTGCATTTTTTTTTCTTTGAAAGTTGAAATAAATGTCATTGTCTTACATTAGACCTTGCGAATTGAACTGTGTAAGAGGAAAAAAGAAATACCTATTAAAACTTCTGTGTGACTGTTTGGCTGCATAGGTAAGACAAGTGACTTATCCTTTAATAGAACATAGAATGGAAGGCAGGCTAAGGCAAAATGCAAGATGAACTATTTTGAGTCTAAGAAAATAGTTACAATGGACTTTGGTGTGTTTCAAAGAAGGTGTCAAGTCATTAGCGCATTCAATAGTGGTGTTATGAATTTGGTACATGTGTCCAACGGAGGCTTCTTGTCTCTAGGTCTATGGAAATGCAGGATCTAACCAGCCCGCATAGCCGTCTGAGTGGTAGTAGTGAATCCCCCAGTGGCCCCACACTCGATAACTCTCACATAAATAGTAATTCCATGACTCCCAATGGCACCGAAGGTGAGTGTCTTGCCTTCTCTGTTTACTTTTTACCAGTCTATGCTTGGTTATTAGGTGGTTATGATTTCAGTCGTCAAATCCATGAAACTGCTGTTGTATTTCCCTCTTAGATAATAATTTCACTTACAAATCAATATTTAGCTGCTGCTATTTCTAGGTTATTGTAATATTTCATAGACGCGTTTTATTTTGTCTAATGCAGACACACGTGTGTGCATAGCATTTTGAACTTTTGAGTGTGTTTTATCTTGTTGATCATGTCATCAACACAGTCTCAATTCACCTTGTTTTGCTGTGTAAGTGATGAAAATTAGGAGTTATTTCCTGTATTTTACTTTCTCCTTTTATTACCAAATAGAACCAAATTTGTTTAAATGTAAACATTGGTCTATATTGTTACTAAATATCAGTGAAATAATTTGTGCAGCTAGTGTTTTTGTGGTTTTGGCCATTAAAATGTAAGTAAAAATTGTTTATGAAATATGCAACCCTATTTGGAAGAAATACACAAAATGTATTTTCTTAAAGATTCGTAAACCTTTAACATGTGTTAATTATAATTCTATAAAATTAATACGTACAAATATTTATGTAAATTGAAATATTTATTTTAATCAATATATGCTTGAGTTTAAACATAAGGTTCTATGTACATATTGGTACCTGTTAGGCACAGTCATTTAAGTACCATGCATATTTTTTGAAACTTCAGCATATGAAAAGATGTGCAACTTATTACGTTACTGTTATTTCTACTTTAGCTTATTGAAAAATTATTTCTTCACAGATATTGTTTTTGCTTATTTATTCCTTACTAAGTCTCAGGACCCTGATAAACTCAGAGCATAAGTTTTACTAGAAGTTTAATGAATTATCCATGATAGAATTCCATCCATAGACAGAACCCTAAACCATCATTTGCCAATCACCATGGTGATCTTTTATCACAGTTTTTAAAAACAAAACTAAATGCTTTAAGATTTTTTTTTTAGTGAAATATTCTAATAGGTTTTAGGGAAGCCTTTTGAAACTGGTTATGAAATTTATAATAGGTAAAATATAAAATCAGTTGTTTTGATATGAGATGTTTTAATATTTACACCAATAGTGATTGTTTTTATGCGTGACTTCTGTATTTGGCTTTTATAAGTAAATATATGCATTTCCAGTGTTTATGAAAAATCTTGCTGTCAAAAGTAGAAACTTTGCTGATGCAGCAAAAAAAATTAATTTGTCGATAAAACGCCCTTTCATCTGAAACTTTTTTCTTCCCATTTTGATAGGCAATCAAAGAGAAATTTAAATTATTTATAGGCAAGAATTCTAGTGTGTAAGTGGATTTTATAGAGCAAATAAAATAAAAGCGAGCAGTCTTCTTTCCTCTCCTTTGGGAATTTGGCCTCAGGTGAAAGCATGTCTGTTGCAGAGTGGGGACTGGGTGTGGATACACTCACATCACCGCAGGCCCCTGCATCTCCGACTCTGGCCAGTGTCAGCGTGAGGGGAGGCCCAGCCAGGAGCAGCAGAGGGGACATGGTGCAGCCTTGCATCAGGCATTTCTATCTCTGTGCAGTCCAGATACGACAATCATTTAAAGGACTTACACATAAAGGAGACTCAGTCTGTTACACTGTTTTGCCTCATAGGATACGCCAATACAGATTGGGAAGAGCAATTGTGAAATCCTGATAGTTAATTTTTTCATATATGAAGAGAGGAAATAGGAATAAGCAGTTTTCATCTTCTTGACATTTTACTGGCCAGTTGTCACCCACGAAGTAAGAACCACATAGCATTAAAACAGAGTCTGTGTTTGGGGCCTGGCCCCTTGGATGGCTTTGTGTGAATGATACGTGGTTTGTTTCCTAAGTGCATGTGGAGGGATCATTTCTGAGTATCTACATTTCATGGCTTGATCCATGTTCAGGAATACTATATTTATGTATTTTTTACATAACTAAAATAAGTTCAACATAGTAAGATATTTCAGGTAATTTTGTGATTTCCTGAACCATCCGCTCTGAGAAATACTCAGAAATTATTCCTTACATTCCCCCCCCCCAAATCTTAATTGGGTTATGTCTTGGAAATGAATTTCTTAAGACCCCATTTCAGACAAATACAGTTACTCATTTTACCCTGTTTTCAGGCATTCTTCACTAGTGTAGTCTGCACAGGTTATGGTGGTTAGAAAATGAAGTTATAAGATATCGTTGTAAACTAGAATAAATGAAGAATGAAGGAAATTGTTGCCAATTGACCGGCATATTCAGTTTTGTGTTAGTATACAGTTTGAAAATACAGACTCAGACTTTCTTCATGATTCTTTAACATGGCTATCTAGATCCAAACAGGATTAGGCATTTCTAGGTTATTGTTAACTTTGTCATTTGATTTATCATGCTACTTATATGTCCTGTAATACATTTGTTTCATTTCTCTCTGTCACCACTAGAGGAGTTAAGCTTAAAATTAGTGAATTCATTAATGTCTGGCAAGCTTCCCTAGAATATAATCATTATAGATTTTCCTATTTCTTCTTTGAAATTTTATTGGGTTTGAAAACAGCAGTGTGTTTATCCATGAATTAGAGGAATGAAATCAAGAAATTCATTACAATTTAAAAGTCTTTATCCATCACCTCCCCAACTCAATAAACATTTCCAGTTACGCATGCCATGATTTATATGTAAGTGACTTCTCTGCAGTCCAGTTGAAAATCATCTCAACCCAATTGAAATCAATTAGGTCAGCAAAACTTGCATTTAGTTTACACAGTTGTTGGCTTTGCCTGCATTTATATAGGTTGTCTCCTCACTCAGAGACAGTTTTACTTCCTGCCACCACTTGTTCCTACAATGAGGCTAAGAAAACAAGAAAATCTCCTCTATCAAAAACCATAACTTCATCTGAAGAACAAACAAGAAGGGAATGGAATGGAGAGGCAGAGAAGATTAAGTTTCTTCTTAAGTCTGCTGCCAAATTATCATAAGACTCGGTGTTTGGAGGTTCTGTCCTCACAGGCTAGTGCCTATTTTCATGGTTCATCTAAGGGATAAAGACAGAAAGACACTGAGCTACAGCCTCAAGTACTATGCTTTTTTTATTTCTTAGATGAAATGTTGTTCAGTTAAAATGCTGTTGGAATGTGTCATCTTTCAAAACTCAGCTATTTGTACTTTTATATCCTCTTCTAACTGCTCTGTGAATTCTTATTGCAGTTAACCATGGATTTCACCTAGTTTGTAAATCTTTGAAATATAAAATATAAACAGATAAAAATATAAAATAGTAGCCTACATGAAAGTTTGACCTACACTGAAATGTTAGAAGTGATGTTTCCAAATGAATTAATACGTATTTTTTCTTGTTAAACAATTCAAGCTTGACCTGAAAGAAACTAAGGAATGGTTATAAAAACACCAATTGTGATCTTTCTTTGAACTCTGTTTCCCTAGTCTTTTGCACAGTTAGTCTTCTAGGCCAGAATGGAATAGAAATCTGTTGTTGGAGAAATTGTTAAAGCATAATTTTTAAGAATAGGCTTTTGGGTGAGAATTCTATTAGATGAGCATCAAATCTGAGATTTCTAATGTTTGGGCATCTGTTCAAGCCTCAATGTGGTAAAGGCTCTTGTGTTGATATTTGTGTTAAGTGTGAGAAGCACTTGGGAACAGTTCCTTTCTAGGCTGTGGCAGTAAAAAGATTGTTATTTACGTACCTAATTAAGGTCTTGTTTGCAAAGCACTGATTCTTTCCATCTTTGTTTTCTCTGCTTCTCTTAAGTCCATGGGAGCCTGAGATTGGTCAGTTCATCTATTGCTGCTTTGAGTGTTTGTTTTTGGTTGTCTGGGGGTAAGAAGTGGGGAAGGGCCCAAAAGTGTTAGTGAACAAAACTAAGAGCTCTTAATTTTGAATTTTTGAGAGTAAATTTAGATACAAATTCGAGATGAACCTTAAACGTGTCTTAAAATAGATAAATTTTTCTTTAAGTGAATAAAGCCAGATGCAATTGGAATCTTCATTACAAATAGGGTTTCAGGAATTCTGATGGTAATTCACATCGTAATTTTAAATTGGTATATCAGATTTCCAAGATGATAACAGATACAATCTTGAATTAGGTGACTAAATTTTCTGCATTGAAAATTTATTTAATTAAGGATTGCATATTTCAGGATGATAGAGTAATTTAATTTTACAAATTTATATTACCAGAATCTATTTTGAAGCTGTTTTATCATTTCTGCAAAACTTAGAACACTAGTACATTATCTGAATTTGTTTTTGTCTGTACTAGTACATTATCTGAATTTGTAATTTTAATTTAGCAAAATACAGTACTATCCAACTAGATTATTTTTAAGAAATCTGATTTGTAAGAAATATCTAAACTAGACTGTGTATAAAAATTATGGTTTGAAGCTGTACTTTATAGATTATATATTTGTGGTCAAAATTCTGTTAATAGAAACATAGTAATCTAATTTTTTATTGTTTACATTTTGCACATGATTCATTTTGGAAGATTAGGGGACATTGTGGATAAAGGAATTTCTAAAAGACATTTTTAGAATTTTTCTGAAGCCATAAAATTAACCTCTTATAAATTGTTCTTAAGCAAAAGCTATGAAAGAATGAACAAAATAATTTGTTAGGATTTAATATTTATATAAATATTTTGTGCATGGGAATAATTTTCAGATGCCTGCTGCTCATTAATAATAGTAGTGGCTAATGTTTAAGTCATTAATCACTATGCCGCCCATTCTTTATGTTTTATTATTAATCTTTAGAAAATTTTTTGAGATTGTTATTAGCATAATGGCTAAGAGACTTGGCCCCAGGTCCACTGTTTTCCTAGATGTGTCAACGTGGGCAAGTCAGCTTCTGTGTGGCTCAGTTTCCTCATCTGTAACATGGTTCTACTATTACTAGTGAAACTTCAGGCTTGCTGTAAGGACATAACATAAAACTTGTAGCATACTTGGGAACTTGCTAAGTATTCTATATCTATTAGCTGTATATCATATGTAAATAAGCCCCTTCTACAATACAAATTTTATTTCACGCACAAAACCCCAAAGTCTTGAAAAGTTAAACCTGAAGTGTAAAGGCACATGGCTTATAATTAGAACCACTGACAAGTTCACTCTGAGTCCAGAGGCTGAGTTTTAAAATCATTCTATTCTGCAGAGGGCATATGAAGGTTGGACAGTTAAGTTTGTGAACTCATCCTAGCAAAAGTGTGACATACCTCACTGCTGAATATCACTATGGTCACCTTTGAAGTACTCCCCTTGGGAAGCTATGCACTGATACCAGAGCCTAGTCCACCCTTCAAAGCATTTTTTCTAGGATGAATTTGCAAACTTAATTATCAGACTTCGCACAGCATCTTCTCTGGCCATTCCAAAAAAAAGAGTTCCAAAATTGTGGTACATGTACACCATGGAATATTATGCAGCCTTAAAGAAAGATGGAGACTTTACCTCTTTCATGTTTACATGGATGGAGCTAGAACATATTCTTCTTAGTAAAGTATCTCAAGAATGGAAGAAAAAGTATCCAATGTACTCAGCCCTACTATGAAACTAATTTATGGCTTTCATATGAAAGCTATAACCCAGTTATAACCTAAGAATAGGGGGAAGGGGAAAAGGGAGGGGAGGGAGGGGGGAGGTAGGCGGAGGCAGGGGGATTGGTGGGATTACACCTGCGGTGCATCTTACAAGGGTACATGTGAAACTTACTAAATGTAGAATGTAAATGTCTTGACACAATAACTAAGAAAATGCCAGGAAGGCTGTGTTAACCAGTGTGATGAAAATGTGTCAAACGGTCTATAAAACCAGTGTATGGTGCCCCGTGATCACATTAATGTACACAGCTATGATTTAATAATAAAATTTTAAAAAATTAAAAAATTGCTTTGAAGGGTGGACTGGGTGCCGGCATCAGTGCATAGCTTCCCACAGGGAGTGCTTCAAAGGTTACCATAGTGATATTCAGCAGTGAGATGTAGCACATTTTCTAGGACGAGTTCACAAACTTAATTGTCCAACCTCATGTCATTCTCGCCATCTGCGAATGCATTTCTGATACCTTCATGCTAAAACAATAGTGCTTTCACTGCCACACTGGTGCTGTCATGACTGGAGAATGCCATTCCTTAAGCAAACAGCAGAGCTGTCCAAGAACCGATGGCAAGGGCTCTGATGACCGATGGACTTTGTTGTAAGGATGAGTCTGCAGGGTAGTTGTCAGGTCTGGCAGGTCTGGATGCGTGAGTGTGTGAGATGTCTTCTATGGCCACGTGTGTACGACATATTGCACCATTAGGTTAACTTTTAGGAGGTTGTCTCTTACTAGTTTTCAAAGCTTACGCTTAATTACAATTCCGTCAGCCTCTGTCTGTGTTAAGCCTCTCTGAGATGAAATGGAGATGGGAAGTCATCTCTGCTTTTTATTATAATGCTCATTATTATATGCACATTTGGACTGGAGCAGTGTTACTGTGAACCTTAAGAGGCAGCTACAGTTTTGCTACTGCTAATACTTGGTGCCTCAGAAAATATTTTGAAGTCGATGATAAATTTTGTCACACTTCTCTTGACTTTGGAGCCGGATTTTATCAACCAAGTAGCACTATTGTTGGTGTTTATTGGGGGCTCCATAGGAACAGAAGTTGCCGAAGCCCCGAGTTGGGAATGTGCCTGGTAGGTTCTAGAACAAGCAAGAAGTTGAGTGAGGCAGGTTGAGAGAGGACAGTGGGTGCTATTTGAGCTAAAGTTGAAGGAATAAAGTGGTGATAAGTGTGGGCTTGTGGTTGTTGCACAGGCTCTGGCCTTTCTTTAAGAGCTAACTCTGTCTTTCTTGGTAAGTATAAGAACTCTAATGCTGTTGCTTGCAACTAGGCTGAGGATTTCTTCAGAGCTAGGAGTCTTGATAAATTAAGAACTGGAAGTGGAAGAGTTTCATCTCCTTCCAATTTCTTCTAACAGGACAGAAAGTCACAGTTCTGTGGTGTCTCTCCCCTGGCTGGGCCAGAACCTTGGTATGAGCAGAAATGCATCTCCCTGAGAGCATCCTGTCTTCCAAGAGAAAGCTCTGGTTCCTTCTATGGAGATATGTGACTCTCTAGTGAGGGGTAGTATTGAGGCTAATTCACATCCCTTTGGTCCTAGATTCCCCACTTTAAGTAATTCCTGACTCCTCTGAGATTGTCTTGGTGTGAAGATAGATAGATAAAGTGGGGTGTGCGTGTGTTTCTTTGACCTTGCTACCTTGGAGTGACGGCCAAGAGTAACTCATTCTCTTCTCTTCGGCTCCAAGCATAAAATGTAATGAAAAAAATCACAGATTTTCTATTTTTCTGTTTTTCTGTTTTCACTTTGGGTAGGAAAAAAGTAATCTGTCATATAGCTGTCCTCAGTAACTGCCAAATATTGGTTTGACTACAGAGACGACACAGGTTTGGAGAAATTTCTCCAGGGTTTATGTTAAGTTTTAGGATTCAGAGTTGTTTATAAATTAGAGCTTTCGATAATTCATGGTAATTTGCTGCTTTTGCAGACTTTTTTAGTTTTATTTCATGTCTCCAATACACCAAAAAAGGCAAACTAGTAAACACATTCCAAGGAGGAATGTTCATGTCTTCCCTATAATACAATTGGGAACATTATTTTCTTCTGTAACATGAATCACAAATCTAAAATGCTTACCTGTTGTATCATTTCATCTATTGCTAATAAGAGGATTTGAGCAGAAAGAATACTGTTGACCAAAATAAAGACTATGTACCTAATCAGTTAAGTTTTTACTGTTTATTGAGTTGTGCCCTGTGGGTACTTTTATCCTCAAAATAATCTTTAACGTAATTTTTGTGCACCTCATGTGACTAGTATATGTCCATATTAGCTTTGTTGGAGAAGAGATTCAGAAGTGTGTCGGGCTGATGCCATTCTTTTCACTCTAAAACATGAACACTCCATTAGCACTACTTAGGTTACTAGCCAAAAAGTTTGGTTCTTGCTGAAATGCTTTATCTTTCTTAAGACATTTTTATGTTGCCTTATCTGAGATTATGACCAGGATGAAAGATACATAACATGCATTTATACGTGTGTGTTTTGCCTAGAAGAGGTTCTACATTTCTTGAAGCCAGGACAGACTTGTTCACAACAGTGTATCCAGTATCTAGCAGAAGGCTTGGCAACAGGTTGATAAATACTTGTTAAATGAATGCCTGAGATCACTGAGCAAATAATGTAGGTGAGTGATTATCAGAGAAAAGCAGCCATTCATTTTATTTGTAATGCATTAAGACATTGAGTAAGTAGCTAAACTCTTTTTTGTAAATTTTTTGTTTGTTTTTGAAGCAGTCTCAAGCTGTTGCCCTGGGTAGAGTGCCATGGCATCATCATAGCTCATAGAAACCTCCAACTTTTGGGCTCAAGCGATCCTCTTGCCTGTTTCTCTCTTTTTTAGTAGAGATGGGGTTTTGTTTTTGCTCAGGCTGGTCTTGAACTCATGAGTTCAACCAATCCACCTGCTTCAGCCTCCCAGAGTGCTAGGATTATAGGTGTGAGCCACCTTGCCTGGCCTTTCTTTTTTTTTTTTTTTTTTTTGTACAGTTTTGAAATGGACCATTTCACAGATAGTTCATGTGGTAGCTGTGAGCTGTCCATTCACAGAACACCCACAGCCAACACTGGGGCTGTGTTTTAATTTGATCTTGTTCTATAGTGACTTACTTACATTTGACCCATACTGTTTCATAAACAGAAGCTTCAACCACTGGATTTAGTATTTTAGCAATGACGAGGTAACTTCCACATAGTCCACTAAACAGAATGATATAAGGAGAAGGTAGTCAGTACACTTAGGTTTAGTGTTTTTGCAAGATGATAAAGGAATGAAGGAAAAATCGCAGGAGCAAGGAGATGTCTATGTATATAACACACATACGCACTACAGTAGAAACAGGATATTGTATATCTACACTGTATATCTCTCTCTACATTTTTAATTAAAGAACTATTAAGTAATCATATCTAGAAATTTACCAAACACCATTCTAACTGAGAAGTCTCTGACTAATAGGATTTGCCAACCTAGAATAAGATGGTCACCATACTTTTTGATAAGGGCTATCTATATAGCCATGGGTACAAGGTTCAGGAATTTGGATTTGATCATGTAGGAGCTGGGGGATGTAAAGTCTTATAAACTGGAGAGCGATGTGATTAGATTTGTGGTTTAGAAAGTCACAATATGAAACTGTATTCAGGGGCTGCTGGGTGCTGAGAAGGGACTCCAGATGAGAAGGAATGAAGGAATTTATCTGAAATCATGTACTTACTTACATAATATTTTCTCCCACCCCCAACAAACATGATACTTGCCTTAAGGAAACTGAAGTAGAAAATGAATAATATTAAAAATATAAGAAAGCAACCTTACATGCTGGTGAGAGCATGAATTTTACAGTGAGACTAACCTGGGTTAAAAAATCCCAGTTCAGCTGTTTTTTCACCATGCAGCTCACATGTGTGTTTTGAGAAGCCGCAGGGCAGGGGGTTGGGAGTGACCCTGAAGCCAGACAACCTTCATTCCAAGCCCAGCTCTGCCACCTGGCAGTTAGCTAATGTGTTGCTGAATAATTACATAACTGCTCTACACCGCTGCCTCCTGGTCTGTAAAGTGAAGATGGTTGTATTCTCACCCGTAGTGTGGCTGAGATGGTTAAGTGAGTTGGTGAAGTGCTGAGAACAGAGTCTGACGCCTGGAAAGTGCCTACTTGCCATCAGCCATCGTCTATTACCTCTGAACTTCCAGTTTCTTCACTGTAAAATCAGATTGCCCCTTCACCACAGGCCGTTTCTTACCTGATCTGTCTGAGATACCTAGCACAGTTACTATAAATTCAAAAATACCAGATTCTATTTAATGTTATATTAATGGGACTCGCTACTATAGTGTCTTCACATGAGGAAGGGATATATTCTCCTCCTTGGAGAGTCTTTGCATTGCCCAGTAGGCTTTGCAAGTTCATGAAGTACTTAAAGTACTTAAAATACTTACTCAATTAATACCTAATGTGGGTAGGGCTTTATGTCTGAGTACTCCTTCCATGAGTTGAAGGATGGGGAAAAGAATATGCTCCAAGGTAGACTTTTGGTAGATTGATTACATTTTAGGCAAATAAACCATTTTTCCATATTGATATGATTGAGGTTCTGGGTCAGAGCCAGCTCATCTGCTTCCAATCTCATACACCAGTTTATTTTATCATCTGCTAATTTGCAACATACACTAATACACTTTTATTCAGTGCCCTGATATTCTTGGACTTTCCTGTTGCTGTGCTGTTTGCTGACTCCAGATCTGTATCAGAGGGAATGGTTAAGGATGATAAAACCTCATTCAGAGAGCATTTAACTTTTTGGTGGACTTAGGAAGGTGTGCTAATTGAAAAAATTTGAAGCTAGCTGTGTGACCATGGGCCGGACTTTAACATCTTGGGGGTGCATTTTCCTCATCTATGAAATGACAGGATCCTGATATCTCACAGTTGCCATGAGGAGGAAATGGGCTATTATTTGTGAAGTGCTTGGCACAGTGCCTGGCATATAGTAACTGCTCAATAAATATAAACGTTTAAGCTGCTCAATGAATATAAACTTTTAAAATTATTGTTCTTCCACTCTAAAAGTCTACTTTAATGTTGCCTATGTCATAAATTGAGAACATCAAGACTTTCTACCTGACCTCTTAAAAATGGAGCCATCTTTTCATACGGTTGTGCCATGCCAAGCTTATTATAAGCTGAAAGTGTTTATATTCAAGTTTGTTTTCTAAATGTATCTATTAAAAGTTACTGAATCACATATTTAAGATTTGTGTATTTCATTATATGTAAATTTTACTTCAAAGAAAAAAGCCACAAATATGAATTAGAGTTAATGATATGAATACTGAAGCATTTCGGGAAAGTGTTTTATATTTGCATAAGACTTTTTGAGTATATTATAAATGTCATACAAAAAATAAGTGAGGTGATGGTTATGTTAATTAGTTTGATTTAAGCATTCCACATTGTATATCAAATCATTATGTTGTACTTCATAAATGTATACTGTTATGATTCAATAAAAATTAAGTTTAAAAATAAGATTTTTTTAAAAAAGAATACAGATAAGTACGTATAATAACATGCTAATTGTAGAATCCAGGTAGTAAGTTAATAGATGTTCATTATATAATTCTTTCAATTTTTCTGTATGATACATTTTATGATACACTGTTGGCAGAAAGGAGAAAAGACATTCATTTAGTTTTTACTGTGTATGCAGAACTCTGAATTCTGGAGGAGCTGTTAAGAAGCATATGGTACTACTCTTGTATGGAAGTTGATTGTCCTGATTGGGTCATCTTTTCATACCCAACCAAACTCATTTTCTCTTGTATATAATATAATACCTAAATCCGGGTAATTTTTTTTTTTTTTTTTTTGAGACAGAGTCTCACTTTGTTGCCCTTGGTAGAGTGTCGTGGCATCACAGCTCACAGCATCCTCCAGCTCTTGGGCTTAGGTGATTCTCTTGCCTCAGCCTCCCAAGTAGCTGGAATTACAGGTGCTCACCACAACACCCAGCTATTTTGTTGTTGTTGTTGCAGTTTGGCTGGGGCCGGGTTTGAACCTGCCACTCTCAGTATATGGGGCCAGTGCCCTACTCACTGAGCCATGGGCCCTGCCCCTAAATCTGGGTAATTTAAAAGGAAAAGAAATTTATTTCTTAAGAGTTCTGGAGGCTGAGAAGTCTGAAGTTAAGGGGCCAAATCTAGTGAGAACTTTCTTGCTGGTGGGGACTCAGCACAGAGTGTCACCTGGGTGGGGCACTGAGCCTGCTAACCTGCTAGCTCAGGTCTCTGCCTCTTCTTACAGAGCCATCAGTTTCCTTCTCATAACCCATTAATCTGTGAGCCCATTAATGAATGGCTTAATCAATTCATGAGGACAGAGCCAGGCAGAAACAAGCATTTGGGATACATAGCACCAGGTCTAAGAATTGAATTTTCTGCAGGCCTATCTGCTGACATGGACTGCTACAATCCTGATGCCAGTTTTATCTATTAGCCGCTGAAACAACCTGCCATGACTCTAAGATTGGTTTTTTTCTGCCACAGTCACTCACCCATCAGAGCTTACTTGTTTCCAGAAGCTTCTCTAGTGCCAGTGAAAATTCTTTCAAAACTATAGGAAACATTTCTTTTTCTAGTAAAACTCCCAACCTTGTCTTTGTTCTTCTTATGTGATGATGACCAGCCTGGTTTGTGAGTATGCCCTGAGTTGCAATTCTTTAATTCCTAAATAAAACATTTAATTTAGAGATCCATCTCTATATGATACCTGCCTTAAAGAGTTTCACAGGCCAGTTAAGAGAGGTAAGACTTTTTAAGCATTTGATACAAACTAAAAAATAATAACATACTGAATAAATTGAGAAGGGTAGGATTTTCAGTCTTTGGCTCAAAGTTGCCCAGGGAATTGGAGAATTAATACCAAAGGTCAGCAAATTCTTCAGGGCAACAAGCTTTGTGGGTAGAGGAAATTAACAGGCCACCTACATATTTAACTCTTTCACATATTGACATTCTGTTATGTTACAATATAATCCTTTTTGTCTACTACAAACCTACTACAGTAGGTTTTTGTCATTACATTTTCAATCAGCAGATTGAAAATACGCTCTCATTTGGGTTCTAAAATATTTTGGTGTTAGAAAGAGGGCTTCATTCTCAATAAGGTTAGAAGCTACTGATCCAAACAAAAGTGCTCTCAGAGGACAGAAGAAAGAACTCTTGAGCTTGTTAAGGTCTGGCCAGGCTTCAAGGAGGAGATGGAATCTGAGCCGAGTGTTGGGAAATGGTTAGAATTTGAATAGGTTGAGAAGAGATGGAATGAATTCTAAATGAGGAAACAATGCAAACAAAGGTGGGATAGTTGGGAGTCTGTGAAGAGACCAGTTTAGTTGAAGAAGGAATTGATAGTAGATCTGGTTGGAAGCCTCAGCTGCAGCCAAACTGGAGAGGACCCCGGATACCAGGCTGAGGAATTGGACTTCTTCTTGGAGTCAGTATAGATACACTGAATACTTTGAACAAGAGACTGAAGTGGTAAAATCATTTTAAGTCTTAATCTGACAGCAGTTTCAAGAATAAATTGGATCCGGGAGAGATGCGCAACAGTATGGAGGCTCGTGTAATGTGCTGGAGTTTGTGTTAGGAACCCAAGCTAGCATGGCAAAAATGTAGTGCCAAAAAATAAAACATGGGGTTGTGAACGACTTTTCAAAGGAGCAGTCATGATTTACTCCATATTGGGCCCAGAGGTTGTAGCTAACGCCTGTAATCCTAGCACTCTGGGAGGCTGAGGCAAGTGGATTGCTTGAGCTCACAAGTTTGAGACCAGCCAGAGCAAGAGTGAGACCCCATCTTTAAAAAATAGCCGGGTGTTGTGGAGGGTGCCTATAGTCCCAGTTAGTTGTGAGGCTCAGGCAAGAGGATTGCTTGAGCCTAGGAGTTTGAGGTTGCTGTGAGCTAATGCCATGGCACTCTACCCAGAGAGGCAGAGTGAGACTCTGCCTCAAAAAAAAATCAGCTAGTCTAGACTTCTACATAAGTCATTGTACAATGCTGCCCTAGTATGCCGTACTTCCTATGAATATCGGGCTTTAAAATGGACTGACATTTCTGATTAGCCATATGTATACCATTAAATTCAAGTTTGTTTATGTTAATTTGGTTTTTCTAAGATTGTACAAAGTATGCTGTTTTGAGGAACTAATATTTTTCTACCCTCTTATAAAATAAAGAAGATGACTTTAATATTTGGAAGCATAAATGTCAAGAGCCAATCTAAACATGAAGGGATGCTTCATTTGGCTCACAGATACCTGCACTTTTATTTATTTTTTAAAATTTGTCTATACTCATGGGGTACAAGTATACACACACACACACAAAGCACAAAAATGAAGTCAGGGCCTTCAGTGTGTACATCACTGAAGCAACACACACTGTACCCACCAAGCAACCTCCTGTCACCTGCCCCCCTGCCCCCACCTGCCCTGCCCTTGAGTCTCCATTGTATATGTATTTGCAGATGCAGAAGATATTATTACCCTGTTGTGGTGGCTCACACCTGTCATCCTAGCACAAGGAGGCTGAGGCAGGTGGATTGCCTGAGCTCAGGATTTTGAGACCAGCCTGAGCAAGAACAAGTCCTGGTCTCTACTTAAAAAAAGGCAAAACTAGCCAGCCCTTGTGGCTAGTTATAATAAATGGCTACTTATAATAATTAATTTAACCTTGTATCCAGAGCAAGATGTCAAATAGAGCACTGTATATAAATTTAGAAATATTACCATTGTCCACTTTGCTCTTCCATGTAATAATTTTATTCATTCTCTTTACATGTGCCTTCATGCCCCATTTTTTAATCAATTGATACAGTTTTTAAAAATGAAACATACATTTCCATTTCTGCCTCATGGTGTGAGAAAGAGATTCATTAATTTGTTTGTGAGTGATACTGCCATTGAATCGAAACCACAACATAACATTACCTGGTTGTACTTTTCTTTTGTGATCTCTACAGCATAATAATGTGAAGTGTTGCTTTGTGAAGGGCTCTTTTAAGGTTTATTTGCAGCAATATTCAATATTTACTTTTGGATGGTCATGTAGGGACACTAGCATAATAGGAAGCATGGAATGTCATAGTAGGCCAGTTTGGTTTAAGTGTTATCTATCTATACGGAGCCCTGGTTCTTTCAAATGGGGATAATAGGAACATATTGGATATATATATATATATATATATATATATATATATATATATATATTTGAATAGGGATAATATTCAAATAACTCACACGGGAGAGTTAGATGAGATTGAGTATTGTTTTCTTAGTACTCTTGTATTCTTAGTAAATCTTACTTGTTATTAAAATATGAAATATATCTCAAAGAGATGGAAAATAAAGCCCCCTGCCTCCCCAAAAAACTTTGCATCATATTATAAAGGGCCTAAAATACATGATTAGAGAGTGAGAATTTAATTCAGGAGAAAGTGAGAGCCCACTGAAGATCCCATAGCCAGGAGCTAATCATGTAAATCTAACTTAAGAAAAGATAAAATCCTTGCTGAAAGCAGAGAAAGTAGAGGTTGAAAGTCCAATTTGCTAACTTTCCCAAGAGAATAGGCAGAAGGCAATTAGGATAGTATCCATGAAATTATAAAGACGATGGTTGTGAAAGATTAGAGTGATAGAAATTATAGACTTGGCAGTAAGGTGTAAGGAAAGAGGAGTTGGGAGAAATCAGGATGAACAGAAATGTTTCAGTCATGTTATATGAAAAGAGAGAGATGACCACTATTATAGAGGTGATGATTTTGTGCTTGGGCAGGCTGAGTTTGACCCCTAACCAGGCAAGGGCATTGCATAATTTTAAAGTGGGGATTGGTCTCCATGAAAATAGATGTGCATGTGGACAGAGATTTGGGAGTTGTCTATATGATGGTGATTTTTAAAAAAAATTGGCAAGGGCAGAAATGATTATGAATGAAAATTCAGATAGAAGGAGCCGGAATTATAGAACCACAAGGTACACAAAGGAAGAACATAAAGAAAGGAAAGAAAAAGACAAAGATACGGGGGAAGAAAGAGAACTATTGTTGTGTTATATTGACCAATGATGACAAAAGTGTCAAGGAGGAAGGCCCATTCTAAAGAAGAATTAAGGAAAATCAGGGATCAGGGAAAATCAATTTTAAATTGGGCAATTGGGAAGTCATTTGGTAAAATAGGATATATAAAAAGGATGAAACAGAGGATTGAAGAGAATCACAGGGATTTGATAGGTGACAAGGATTTGAAGACAAGTGTTCAGAAAACTTGATGATGGAAAAAGGGAGAGAAGACAGCTTGAGGAGAAGAATCATGATTGAGAGAAGACTTAAAGAATTAGTGGAGACCTGTCTGCTTTTGTAGGCAAAAGGGAAAAGTAGCCTTTTGAGGTAATAATGATTACAGATGTTGAGAGACCAAATAACCAAAAAATAGTGTCTTGTTGCAAAAGAGGGATGGAAGGTAGCACCAAGAATAAACTCAGAGAGGTTCAACCTGCTAAATGAAAGGAAAGTTTATTGAAAACTGGGAAGTATTGCTGGTGAAAGATACAACGCAGTGTCAACCTTCTTTGTGAAATAGTTGGTGAGGATGTGCTAAAGGAGGTAGGGAATGAAGTATGGATCTGTAACTTGAGGGAAGTGGAAAAGAGTCAATGGAAACTGCTTCAGACTGTTGGCAAGGGATGGGATATGGAGACTGTCAAGCAAAAGGATGACTCAAAAGAATAAAGAGTAAATTTAAGCAAACTCATAATGCTAATTGTGATCTATTCTGCTATGCTCATCTATCTGGAACAGCAGCCAAAGAGTGAACAGCACAAGACTGCCAATCCTGGGATTAGAGTTTGGCAAAAAAAATCCTTGGAGCAATGAGACAACATGGCATTCAAGGACAGGAGCTGGCTCTTGGTTCTAGGCTAGGCAAGGGAGATGAGTGGCGATGGGGAGTTGGAAAGACAGGAGGTTCTGATGAGCATTGACAGCAAGTCTGATAGAAGTAAGTGAATGAAAGAGTTGTCAAAGTGATGTTTCTTGGATGTGATACAGTTCTAGGCAGTGCTGTAGCTGTGCCACTTAATGATCAAAATTGAATGGAGTTAAAGCTCATTGAGGTAGACAAGGTGAAGGAATCAAGAGGCATAATAGAGATGGTAAAGTGAGTTTTTGAAATCCCCGCATATTATAGTAGAAGACACAACTGAAAGGGAGACTGAGATTGTGCCAAGCAAAAAGGAGCTATACTATTATTGTTTGATAAAAGTTGTGAGATGAGCTTAGGTGCTGCCTGGAGAAGGCCTGACATTTATCTAGGCTGGGGCCTTCCCTGTGTGTTGCTGGGTGGATTCTTTATAACAGAGAGGCCAGCTCCCAGGCCAGTGGGCAGAGCTATTCTTTGGGGGTGAACTTGCTTTTACTGTCCTCTTAATTTATGCTGAAAAATATAACCAATTGAATGGACTGAATATTTGTTTCCTCTGATTGGCCTGTCAATTGCCTAGAGATTCATTTTTATGATTGTGACATTTGAAGCAAAACCAGGAGTTGCTTGATGAGCAGGGAGTTGGTGTGTGTTGGGTTAGTTGGATGATCTTGATAGCTAATGTCAGCAAACTCCAATGCTCTGTTAGATAGGTCTCTGCTTAAATTTATGGTGAAGGAAAGCTAGGTTTCTCCTTTTTATGGGCCAACTTCCCCTAAAGAATTCTAAATAAAAGTGACTACATTTTCTCCTGGAATTCTTGATCACAGTTGCCATGTATACCATCTTCTTCCTCCTACTCTGTTTCTTCAGAAAGATTGGAAACTGATTGTAATGAGCAATCAGTTTCCAATCTTTTGTTTGTTGTTTTTTTAATAAAATCATAATTTGGTCCTGCCTTCTTGAGTTATTTCCAAATTACCTTGATTTTAGCTATCCTGAGGCATAGCCTCATGATTGATCTTAGATAAGTCACCTCACTTTAGATACTTCTAATTTTCTTTTCAAAAGTAAGCTTAATTTAATGTGAAATTTATGATAGATTTTGATGAAGTTGTTTGTATCTTAAGGATGACTTTGATTTCATGTAATTAAAGAGATGCTATAATGATAATTACTGTTGACCTAGCATAGTACTAAATGATTCATAAGCATTTATCTTTTTTTCTTGTCACATGAGTATACAATCCCACTTACAGATGAGAAAACTGGAGCACACAGAAGTTGAGTAACGTATCTCAATTTCACACTGTTAGTAGCAAAGCAAGATTGAAATACAGTTGTTAATTCCCAAGTTGGTGCTTTTAACTCTAAATCAGGTTCCTGGTATTAATCCCGACAGAAATAGAATATTGCTACTTTTAATGATGATGATGCAGGAGTTACAGCTCCTACTTTACACCAGGTACTTTAAATAATTTTTTTATAAATTCTTAATTTATTTCTATGGTACAGATATGTCTTTAAAAATTTTGAGTGTGAGATAGTTAACATCAAAGAGTTAATTTGTGTCCTATCTGGAGAGTAGCAAGTTGCCCGGCATAGCTTAGACCTAGCGTGTATGGCTGAGTGAATGATTTGGAGAGGCAGGGAGAATAAAAAGACAAAGGGAAAATTTTCAGTATTTCTAAAGGATGAGTAGATCCTTTAGGATCAGATGGAAGACTGGAAACCCGGAAGTGGTAGAAAAAGAGACTGGTAGAGAGGCAAAAGAACAAAAGTTGCTGTCTTCAAATAGACTAAAGTCATGTAATGAAGCAAATAATATAGTGGAGATAAAACAATTTTGAGGCAAACAGAACATTTATAATTTTTCTTTTTAGATAGGTGGCTGGCTTCAGATAGCTGTTCATGGATGTCATCATACTTAAACCTCTTAAGACTTAAAATCAAATATTAAACCTCTTAAGACTTAAAGAGGTTTAATATTTAAAACTTAAAATCAAATATTAAAATCAAAAATTAAAATCAAATATTAAACCTCTTAAGACTTAAAATCAAATATTATAAACATGATAGCACTAGTGCTAATGGGATGGGTAAATTTTGGGTGGTTGGAGCTTATTGTCTTTCTGACTCTTCGGTGGGTGTATGGTGGGTGTACATTTAGCAGCAACAAAGCCAGAAGTAGTCTCTGTTCCTTTGGCTTTCATTCAGAAACTATTTTACATCACAATACATTACCAGTCTTTTCAGCATCAGGTCCCTGGTGATCAAAGTATTTAATTACGGTACCTGATAAAATCAGGAATATCCTGATAGTTGCTTTATGTACATCCTCTTCTCTTCAACAGTGAGCTTTTTAATACATTGGATTCACTGGGAAAAGAGAGTCTTTATTCCTTAGTGTATAGATGGGTATATTTGAACAATGGCAAAAAGCCATGTACCAGGGGCCTAGAAGGAAAGCTATCCTCTTCCTTTTCTTTCTATTCTTTTTTGCTTCGTTTTAATGGATTTCGAGTATAATTGAATGTGCCTCTTGGGAGTGAAAGTTACATTTGATTAAGCTAATCATATGGAGGGTAGCTGGTGTAGATTTTGGGAGTGCATAAATAGGCGTGCTTTTGGTATAGCCAAGCTTTTGCAAAGTAGTTATATTGTCCAATCTACAGATTTGTGGACCTCAGATTTGCAGACTTGAAAGTCATCTTGACTGACATCCTGCTCAGTGGAAGAATTTCCTCTTCACATCTTTTTCTAATGGTGGTGAAACCTGTGCTTGAGATCTTCTAGCGAGTTCACTAGACCAGGGTCTCTGAGAGTGGAAGAGGACAGGGACCGGAGAGGTTTTGCTGCCAGCTCTGTCCACAGTGTATGGTACCATGCTTTAGATGCCTTGCTATGTGGTAGAGTAGCTCTAACTTTTGGAAAGTGCCACTTATCACCATTTCTTCAAAGTTTGGTCACAGGTCTTGGAGTCAAAAACATCTAAAATCTTATTTCTGCCATTCACTATGTGACATTGGGCAACTTGATAATCCCTGTAGCTTCAAATTTTACACATGTAACAAGAGATAGTACTGAGTAGGGAGTTTGTCTGTTCTAAAGCCTACCAGAAGAGTAGTTTAAAAGGATTGATTACAATGCCTATTAAAAAAAAAAAATCTGACCCAGAGTAGTCACTCTATATGATGTGTTTCCATTGTAGCTGTTTCTAATCTTTTGCTCAGTATGTTGTATTGGATTCTAAGTTCAGAATCCCAGTGGTGAATTGTGCAGCAGAGCAAAATGGAACTATTACTTGGTGTGTATAGGGTGTTATATAAGTTATTTTTAAGGAGGTAAGGTTTGATGTGGATAAGAAAGTAGGAAACTTGATGAACTGTGCACTGGCAGTGAAGTACTGGCTTTCTAAAAAGCTATGGCAATATAATAGTTATGAAGAACAAGATCAGTAGGTTGTCTGGTGGCTTGGAGAGGCCAGGGAAATACAGGCTTATGTCAGAATTTATTAGCATCAGCGAAGGCTTCTGAACCCAAAACAATTGGCAGAAAAGTGAAAACTTCAGTTGCGCTCTTGTTTGGTCTACATTCAAACAATCAGGGTGATTTCCATTAGTCTCACTCTTTTTTTTTTTTTTTCTCCAAGCTTTGTTTCTCCAAACTATCTGAATAAATACTTTTTTTTTTTTTTGAGTAACTATCTGATACATTTATAGTCCTTATTTTGAAACTACTCATGCCCTGGTAAAATATTCGAAGGTCCAAGAGTTAATGAACGTGTCTCCTTGATGGTTATAAGAGACTGGCGATGTTGAAAGAAGAACAAGCGGCATTTTCTCTGTCATCTGCTCCCATTTTGGAGGGTGTTTACTTTATAAAAGAAGCCTCTTCAAATATTCTCTTGTGGGAGCCTTCAATTTGGGAAACGTGATTTATTTGTAGGTGTCCTTTAAAATATTACTGTAATCTTTCGGAAAACCTGTCAACAGAGAATGAATAACTTCCACAAAGTGGGTTAGGCAGACTCTGATGATCGCCCGCCACCAGTAGTTTCTAGAGAAAATAGTAATGGTACTTCTTTGTTTAAAAAATAAAACTAAAACTAAGGCAGACCTTGTGAGGTGGTCTGGATTATCTGTTCAGTAGGGATGCAGTAACACTGTCACCATATCCAGAGTGGATTGCTTTGGAGAATCCATAGCATAAATCTGAAAGTTATTTTATAGCCCAAAGGGACTTGTCTAAAGAGCGTATATGTCTTCCACAAACCGTCTACCATTAGTATTATTTCAAAATGGATAACTTCATTTCTGCTTCATTTAGATTTACTGTGTTTTTGGTACTAAGCATACATAAAATACTGATTCACTGGCACTCAGATATGGCTGGGTGGTAGTAATAATCCATTAAACTGAATTCTGGTTTTTGGCCATGCTGGATAACCCAGAAAGTGTGTGTGTACACATGTGAGTGTGTGTATGTATGTACGTATGTACACACCTCTCTTTACACATGAAAATCTGTTGGTGTTAAGAACAACCACATATCTCATACTTCTAATCTTTTGACTCTGCTTGGCCAAATAACAAAGATTTTTCTGTACCTCAGGATATAATTTCATATCACGTCATGTATATTTTGGGAGTCAATCATTTATTAATAAGTAATTTGGTAAATACGTAAGATAACAATGAATTTAAAATGCTTCTTTTAATGGGTAACTTATCACAACAGATTTTTTTCCCTTAGGGAGAAGGAACTTAATATGTGAATTTTTTTACAGGATTCTGTTAGCAAAATTAGTCTAATTTATTTGGTTCAAATAGGAAAAGATTGTTTTTAAAAATGATTTTCCTACCAATATTTTGAATGTTATCTCTTCTCGACCATATCTTTGCAAATTACTACTAATTGGGGACATGTATTTTTTTTTATTTTTGTAGTTAAAACAGAGCCAATGAGCGGCAGTGAAATAGCTTCAACAACAGCAGACGGGTCTTTAGACAATTTCTCAGGTTCAGGTAAGGAATAAATATTAGATTTTCACAGTAAGCATTTTTCGTAGTTTATTTGGATACAAAAATATATCGGCATGTGTATATATGTATTTAGGTACATATATATATAAATAAAGCTTTGCTCATATACCTGTATTACCAATTCTAATGTTTTTATTCAGTGATGAAGTATTAGCTGACAATGTTGGTATCCAGGAAAGGAGATAAAAGGGATTTTGTTCTTCTTCTTTCTTCTACTAACTTATCTTTATTATGCTAATGGGACCCCCTACCATTCTTCATTTATATCAGTTTTCCAATCATGCAAATCTGAATAGGCAAAATCTGGCTTTTTATATCGTATATCCCCTAAGTAGACTAACCAAGCCATCCTCCTAAGTAACTGTCCTGTCAACTGTAGATATACATTAAGTAGACCCTTAAAGCAGCATTAGGGTCTTAAGTTAGTTTATCTTATAAAATATTTTTATTATGAAAGTAATAGAATCCACACTATAGATGGAGCAGTCATCCATAATGGTACCACCCATGTACATCTACTCTTAGTTTGGGGGTACATTTCATTTCTAATTTTTTTTAATATTTATTTCAGAATATTACAGGGGTACACAATGTGTTATCTTTCATAAGATATTTACTAAAATTTGGCTTACGCTAGCAATGTGATTGGTGCCAATGGATTCATAGGAGTATGAACTGGTCCTGGTCCTGGTCCAGGGATTGGTGGGGCAGGCCAGACCATTACAGTCCAGTTAGATAATAAATGCCAGAGAAAGTCCAAGGAAGACCCAGGAAGGGACCCAGTAGAGATGGAGTTGGGTGAGGGGTCAGGGCAGGTGTTCTGGAGTAGATAACTCAGTTTTAAGAAGTGAGTAGGAAAAACATACTTGTAGAACTGAGGAGGGGAATGCTGGACACGTGGGGCGCAGGGGACTTGGAGCTTGGAGGAGGTGCTAATGGTTCAGTGTTCCTGGTGCACAGGTGTGAGCAGCAAGGACTTGCGGCAGAGGGAGGCAGGGGCGAGTCTCTGAAGAGACTTGTGCATCCAGGTGGAGTTAGTGTTTTGTCCCCTGGGTAGTTGGAGGCATCAAAGTTGTGTGATCATACTGATAGTACAGACTGTGGCCGTGGTGGCAGGACAGATTGGGCGCAAGTGAACTGGTGCAGAGAGAGCAGTTAAAGTTTCTTTTATATTAATTTGGGCAAGAAATACTGGGGACGTGAGCTAAGGCGCTGGCAACAGGCATGGGAAGGTGATGGAGTAGGTGTATGGATGAAGTAGAATTTATAGTCATCAGCGACCATGGGTCCAGGTCTGAGTGAGGCAGTTAAGAAGTAGGGAATGCACAAGGAGCATGGCTGACAGAGAGCTGGGGACCTCAGTCTGGGGTGTGTGAAATGTGAGGCACCTCCACCTGAAGACGTCAAGTATGTCAGGGTTGGGAGCTCAGGAAAGATTTGGAATGGAAGTTTTGGAAATGTACAGGGAATGACAGCAGGCTAGGTATAATGGGATTGAAGGCGAGACCCCACGAAAGCCCATGTATGTAAGAGATGGGCAGAGGATCAGATGAAAACAGAGGTCATTCAGATGAAGCAGGAGTGCTGGACTGTGAGCAAGGCAGGGAAGAATTCCAAGGAAGCACCGTCTATATGACGGATTTGTACACAGTTACTAAGAATGTTTTTTAAGCGAACAACCTGAGAAAATGTGAAGTATATTAAGTGAAAAAGCATGTTACAAAAGAACAGTATGTTCAGTGTCACTACGGTTTTGCTTTTTAAAGAAGGCACTGGTGTGTATGTGTATATGTGTGTGGGCCTGGGTGTATGGTCATAAAAATTAACGGTGATTTTTTTCTCTAGATGATGAAATATAATTTGAATTTCATCCCTTCTACTTTTGTCTCATCGTCATCATTTTTTAGAATGCACGTGTGTAACATTTATACTTTAAAAACATAATCGTTTTACAGTGCAAGTTAAAAAATCACATGCTACAAAAAGATACATTTTTTGGAGGGAATCTATGGAAAATAGTATTGTATCACTGTTTTTCCTGATTTTGATTACTGTGGTAAAGGAATTTGTTGTTCTCGAGAATATATACTGAAGTCTTTATGAGTCAAAGGACATCTTATATAAAACTCCAAAAGTAACCTGGGCCATCCTTGTGCAGATGTGTGCATGCACACCCACAGAGGCAAGAGAAGGTAAAGCTATGTAATAATACCATATCGGGGGATTTGTATGAAGGCTGTCTAGGAAGTTTTGTACCCTTCTTGCAACTTTATAAAATAGAAAATTCACCAGCACCACTGGTTTAGCCTATCGCAGTTTCAGTGGGCAGGTGGCCTCACTTCCTTGTCCTTGCTGGACCCCACGCCCCATTGCTGTGTCTCTAGCATCGTCCCTAGTGGGTAGTGTGTGCTCCAGAAGTTTATCAGATGAATGGAAGATTTAGTGAGTGAACCCAGGAGGAGAAAATGTCTTTCACAAGTGGTAAAAGGAAGGGAAAAGAAGGTGGCCCAGGGGAGAGCGGGATGGCATTTAGTAGGGCAGGGTGGTTTCGTGCTGCTGATGCAAAGTTGATAGAAGTAGAAATTAAAGGTAGGGACAAGCCGGGGGGCTCACTGATGGAGGGAAGTCCCTGATGGGACAGTAGTAGCTTAAATCCATCATGAAGTTGGGGACAAGCCTGGAAAAGGAATGACATTTCCATAGAAGCCCCGTGGAAGCTACAGTGGGAGACAGTGCAGATGACTCTGAGGGGAGGTGATGGCAGTGTGTTAAGGGAATTCCTGTCTGAGTCCACTGTCGAGACCCTCCAGGGGCCCCCATCATCCCTGAGTAAAAGAAAAACTCCTACAAAAGCCTACAGGCGCCATCGCCATCTGCCTGGTGACTCTCTGACCTTGTTGCCTGGCCCCCGGGCTTTCTGCTTACTGTTTCTCCCACATGCTCCCATGCTCCCTTCCCCGTGCGCCTGTGCCCTGGCTCACTGCCTCTAGTCTGCACTCAAGTTTCCCCTTCTCATTGCGGCCCGCCCTGCTCGGGGCTGTGTAGCTCTGCTCATTACTGTTTTCTCAGACAGGCTGGACTGCTCCCACCCCACCACCCACCTTCCCTGCCCCGTATGTAACACTCAGAACCTTCTGCAGACTGTATCATTTCTTTGAGTGTTGTGACTACAGGTGGACTCTCACCCCACCAGGAGATGAGCTTGTGAGGGCCGGATTTTGTCATGTCTAGTTCACTGCTGTGTCCCTGACACCTAAAACAGTACCTAGCACATATTAGACACTTTATGTTTGCTCAGTGAACTAACAGCTACATGAATGAATGAATGGTGCTTCTACTTGTTTCTCTGAAGTGACTCAAAAGGAGAGTAGTGGTAGGCTTGTGAGCTTGAAGAGTTGGAGAAGACGGATATAGGTGCAACGGGGAATGGGAAGTCTAGGCTGCTTAGAAACATAGCAAAGGATTGGCAGTGAAGCTGACGGTCTAAACAAGGCTGCAGCCAGTGAGCCTGGAACCTCTATGGTAGAAAACGGTTTCCCTACGAGGGCTTAGCAGCCCACGTATAAAGTCACTGGGTTTGATCCAGGGTGGAGGATTTGCTAGGTAGGGCGTGGGAGACTATAGAGTTAACAGAATTGAATATATCCGGAAAATGACAGTTTAAAATAATTATTTGTATAACCAATGTAAGTAGAAAGGAGGAGAAGGTAGGGGCTGGTACCTCGAGAGAAGACAGGGATGTCAGGGATCTCTCAATTTGGTTGGATATATGTGAAATAAGAATAAAAGAATGAAAATTCTGGACATGGACGATGCTCCTGACTTAAACTCATGAGGCCTCCACCACGTGCTTCTGTTGTTAGTTCTCTGTACCTGCCTTCCTCAGCCTTCATCATTCCTCTTAGAATTGTTCTTCAGCATGTCTTCCTAGTGAATGAACATCCTATGAGAACTGAGGTTCTGTTGGTCTTACAGTTACCATCCCAGCAGCCTTCAGGGTATCAAGCACAAAGGAAATGCTCAATGAATGTTTGCTAAGGAAATGAATTAGTCAGTGTGGCTGTGGCTGTAAACCATGGAATAGGGAGAAAAAGTCGGGATGTGGTCTTGAACTTGGTAATTGAAGTAGAAGGCCAAGGTCGAGGCCCAGACAGAATGAGGAAAGAGTTGGATGCATAAGGGGGCTTTTCAGGAGAGGCAGCAAAACAGTGAAGTTTTTGGTAAATGCAAGGCTGTGTCCAGAGGGGTGGGTCATTCATGAACGTGCTGAAGAGCTAGTATGAATCTCAGAGAAGGGAAGGTTTTACGAGAGAGCAGTTGGGCCCCAGCTTATGTCTTCCTAGAAAAGCCAATAGTTTGGGAAAAGCAGCAGTTAAGATACGTTTTCAGGTCTTCGTGATACCTGGAATCTGAGAAAGTCAGTAGCCTCTACCTGAAAAGATAGGCAGGAGAAATAAGAGCCTTGGAGAGGGGTTTAGCTGAAGGTGGTGAGGTCATTTGGGAAGAGGCTAAAGCTGTGAAGTATCTTGTTTTCCATGGATTATCTGTGTTGGACACAGAAGAAAGAATCAGGGAGCTAGGGAGTTGGGTCAAGGCATAGAAAACACGGAACATCAGAGGAAGGATATTCTTTATTGTCTTTTACCTTTCTTTTTTTCTAATGAATAAAGATATAGAAGTTATGGAGTGGCTGTTAACAGGGCTTAGGGTTTTGTAAAATAAAATAAAAAAGAAGTAGTAGTCTCCTTTAACTCCAAACTGGTCTTTTTTTTTAAATTTTTTTATTAAATCATAACTGTATACAATGATATGATTATGGGGCATCATACTCCAAACTGGTCTTAACCTCTGTGGTCACCATTTCTACTTTTTTCTCCACAATGGCTTAAAAATTTACATGCACTTAAAAATCTCCATCCCAACTGTTCTTGGTGTCTGAAGAAAGTAGATGACAAAGATAAAGAAGGAATGGAGCCACTCTGATACTGATGATCACTCTCTCCACCCCCATCTTTCAAGGAGCCCTGGCTGTTCGAAGGATTTAGGAGGTGGTGAGCCTCACTCTTTTCCAGGGAGTTGCTCAGGTATCCTGAGAGGGGGAGAGTAAAGAGGAAAAGGTTGGTTTTCCAAGGCATGTGGATGAATTGGAAACCACAAGGGTGGGTATTGTGTTTTCAGAATATTGTCTAGTGATGTTTTGCTCATTTACTCTTAGCCAGTGAAAAGCAATACTTTAATGATTTAAATTTTAAGAACAATCAAGATTGAAAATAGTGTGTTTTTAATACCTTTGCTGCTTCTGTCATTTCCACAAAGCCTAATTATGTTATTAAGTCTTAAATAAAACACCAGTTGATGATATAGATCATACAAAGTGATGTCTGGTGGTGTTTAAAAATGAAAATAGAATCAAGGATGCCTGTGGAGGCTCGGCGCCCGTAGCACAGTGGTTACAGCGCCAGCCACATACACTGAAGGTGGCAGGTTCGAACCCGGCCCAGGCCAGCTAACCAAAAATGACAACTGCAACAAAACATAGCCAGGCATTGTGGCAGGCGCCTGTAGTCCCAACTACTTGGGAGGCTGAGGCAAGAGAATTGCTTGAGCCCAAGAGTTTGAGGTTGCTGTGAGCTGACACCACGGCACTCTGCCGAGGGCGACATAGTGAAACTCTTTTTTTCAAAAAAAAACAAAAAATGCTGTGGAGGAGAAAAAAGTATCATGTGTAACAAATACAGTTTCTTCATCTTTTTAATTGTCCATAAAAAGACAGAACACTGTGGGTCTGACTCATTCTTTCAACAGTTAGTTATTGAGCACCTCCTGTATGCCAAGCAACATTGTAGGCAGTGAGACCAGAGCAATGACAAAGTAGACAAGGTCCCAGCCCTCACGGAGATCTCATTCCTGCAGGAGAGAAAGATGATACGGGGTAGGTGGTAGGTGGCTGTGAACATGAATAGGCAGCAGGAAGTGCTGTGAAGGAAGTGAAAACTTACCAAAGAATATGGTGGGGGAGCAGAGCGGGGTCCCAGTTAGAGGGTTCTCTCCGGGGAGACAGCTTCTAAGCAGAGATATTGCAGGAGGGGTGAACATGCTTCAGTTAAGCTAAAGGTGATGGAATAATAGAGGGCTGAGGGGGATTGTGGCATGATCAGATTCATGTTTTTAGGAGATTACTGTGGCATGGAAGGTGCTTTAAGGAGAAGAGAGGAGGGAGGGAGGGTGGAAGCAGGGAGCCCGGTATTTGCTTGGTTCAGAAGGAGGGCCGTATCAGCTCATGTCTTCCTAGAAAAGCTACCCAGTAGGATTGAACATGCCAGGATTTTGCTAGGGGATGGGGGGAGAGGGAAGCAAGGAAGGTTCGTTTAGGCTACCTTGCATCCTGAGGGCATTTCATCAAGGCCATCAGAGGCATCCCAGGCCTCCTAGGAACAGGCTGCCTTAGTATCCCCAAGCACTGCCATTGGTCAGGGAATCCTTTCCGAGTGTGGCCTTGTGAGTTTACACAAGTGGATAGCAGTTCAAGTACACACCCTGCAGCAGGAGAACTAGGACGTGGCTTCTGATGTTGGTGATTATAGAGCAGAATGATAGGGGAAAAGTGAGAAGTTGTGCAATTTGCGGGTGTGTTGAAGGGGGGCAGACTGGACCTGGGACAGAAGCGTTGGTGGGGGTGAGGGAAAGAGAAGAGTCAGAGCTTGCGGAGATCAGCTGTGATCTCCTTATTGGGCTCAGTGGTGCTGCCCCAAGGGGAGGAGCCGGGAGGAGGAAGGGACCGAGGACATGCTGATTGGAGATTCTGTCCCTTCTCCCAGGGGATTCTCCAGCTCATAACTGTTACTCACTTTGGGCTCTCCTCTCCCTTCCTAGTAGATTTGAGGAACTTCTTTAAATTGTATGTTGGAAGTAGGAATAAGAACAGAATAACTGAAAACAAATGTTCTAAAACATACAAGGCAGTACTGGGTGTCCGCACGCTCCGAGGCTCTGCGGCATGTTTACTTTGGAGTTTACTAATAGTAAACTGACCATTTTAGTTACCTTGGTAGATGATCTGGGGGCATTCCCTTTGCTTTGGGTTATTCTAGTCCCATGAAATTAAAATCCATCTGAATTCCTGGATTACTATTTGGAAAGTTAAAGATGTTTTAGGCCACGTAGGAAAAATGTATCAAGGTATAAGATGATAGAGTTTTGATTGTAGGCTGCTCAGAGCTTGCAGGGGTTTGGAGATTTAAGAGAAAGCCCCAAAGATCTGGCTTAATATGTGAAATATTCAACAATTTTCAGCACATATATTTAGATGAATAACAACAGGACAGCTTTGGAGGTTCTTCACATTTATTTCATAAGGCACACACTACTCCAATTTACAGTGCCAAAGGGCTGAATCAGGTTAATTATGTTTATTAATGAATAACTTAAAATAATCGAACCATTGTTCAAATCATGTGGTTTTTAAAATCTACTTCATTGATGACCCAAATCTCACATTCTTTTTAAACAAATACTGTTTACTGATTACTTACCATGCACCAGGCCCATCTGGTGCTGAGGAAACAGAGGAGAGTGGTGTGTATAACCGTCTGTATCCTGCAGACGTGAGCCGCGATGCAACGTGGTGAGTGCTGTGTTGCCAATGTGTGTGATGTTCTAAGAAAGTACTGAGAAGGAAGACATTATCCTAGAGAGAAAATGTTTTAGTCCCCATGACAGAGCAAGTGTTGGTCAGGCAGAAGGAAAGAAGAACCTAAAGAGGCAGAAGATCATGTGTGAACAGCAACCAGACAGATGTAAACTGCAGACAGGGACAGGCCTCCTGAAGTCCAGGGAGGCTAGATAACATCAAACCCAGGAGGGAATTGAAGCTTGAATCTCTCTGTATACTCTGCCAGGAAATTTGTTATTTATTGCAGGAATAATGTGAGCAGTCAAAAGATGGTAAGCTGGAGGATAGATGTGAAGACGTTTCTGTTTAAGAAAGATCACCCAGAGGGCAAAGCATGGCTGTCCTTGAGGGGGACACAGGGTCGGTTGCTGTAGGCTGTTTCACTGGTCTGGGGGAGACATAATGAGCACCTGAGCCAGGACTGGAATCCTGAGGGTACGATGGAGCATGCAGGACAGACGGACGGATCATCAGGCAATTTCTGGACTTGGGTGGGTGAATGACTTGAGAGTCATGAAAAAGAGGGGGAAAAGGGTTTGAGGTTTCTAGTTTCTAGCTAGGACGCAGGAGCTAGTATGTTCTGGTGGAAGAAATTAGACTGACTTGGGTTCTACTACCAACCTCCTCACTTCCTTGCGTGGACCGTTACTTCTGTCAGTCCCCTGTCCCTCCTGTGTAAAACGAGGGCAGAGACTCCTACCTTTAAGTGTGTTGTTGGACAGATGTTGATGCTGTCTGCTAAGCAGTATTAAAAGTGCAAAATGAAGGCGTATTTGACAGCACAGCAAAGTGACAGCAGTCAACCAGAAGTCAGGGTTTACTTTAAAATAACTCAAAGAGTGGCATTAGAATGTGCCTAACACAACGAAATGATTAAATACCTTAGGTAATGTTTTAGGCCATTAAGGACAATAATACTTGAGGTATAAGATGGTAGATTTTGTGGGGGTCTTTATGTTTTTGTTTTTTAAAACAGAGTCTCACTTTTGTCAGCCTCAGTAGAGCGCCATGGCGTCATAACTCACAGCAACCTCAGACTCGAGGGCCTCTGGGGCTCAAGTGATTCACTTGCCTCAGCCTCTCAAGTAGCTGGGACTACAGGCACCACCACAATGCCCACCTATTTTTAGAGACAGGGTCTTGCTCTGGCTCAGGCTGGTCTCAAACTCATGAGCTCAGGCAGTCCACCCGCCTCTGCCTCCTGGAGTGCTGGGATTACAGCTGTGAGCCACAGTGCCCGGCCCAAGGTAGTAGATTTTTGACTAGAAGCTGCTCAGAGCTGATCACCCTGATTTGATTAATGTACATTATATTATAATGCCTGTATCAAAACATCCCATATACCTTGTAAAGGTATACAAATATTACATGCTCATAATAATTATAAATTTTAAAACATGTAAACCTGGAGGAAAAATATAGGAAGGGAAAGTTTGAGGGCAAATGTAGCAGGAGTCTGGGAATATGAGAAAATAAACATTTATTACACATAAGTTTGTTACTTTATATCAATTACCTCGTTTAGTCTTCCCAATAGTCCTATGAGGTATTTTGGTAGCAAGATCATTTTACAGGAGAACAATCGAGGTTTAGAGGGAATAAATTGAATAAGACCGCATAGAAGAATTTGGATTTGAATTTAGGCCGAAATTAAATTCTGATTCTGCTCAGTTCCTGCCCTCTGCAGCCCCCTGAGTTGTTCGTGTGTCTGCACACATACCGTGCATGGATTCTAAATCAGAGCTCCTCTGAGCGTGCTTTACCCTGTGTAATAATCTTGATATCTTGTAATGTTTTATTTGTGAAAAAAAATTGCTCAGTACAACCTATTAAGTTGAGTTTATGACCTTTTCCTGGGTCATGACCCACAATTTAGAAAACAGAAACATAGAGCTAGAACAGAGTAGCGACGTTTTTCTGGCTTCTGCTATCAGATAGCGTCGTATTTGTTTGTTGCTTGGGTTTTAAATGATTATTTGTGATCGTAGTATTTCTCCGGCAGCTGCACTGGGTACGTCCACCTTACCCTTAGCCTTCTCTCAGGAATTTGAAAGGAGAATAGGAGAGATTGTAGCTGCAGGTGACCTGGGCAGGGGTAGGCCTCGGAGTTCACGCCCTCTCCTCATAACCCCTCCCCTCTGCACACTGTGGCGTTTGACACATCCACCCACAGCTCCTTGTCGGTCTGTTCCCTCGTGTAGCACACCACTTGTCCTTGTATGTTTACATTTTCAGCATCTATCAAAGGATCTGAGACAGAGTGGGGACTCAGTATATGCCAGGGCAGGGGCGACTGGCCTGTCGCTCTTCTGTCCATCTGTGCGAAGCGAGGGCCAGATGGTGCAGCCTGGGAGCTTGCAAGAGTGGTACTAATCTAGATCTGCCAGCCCACCTGGGTGCTAAGGCTTGGGATGATTCATAGATTTGGAGATTTTAGTCTAATTCACCACTATTTTCCCCAAAACAATCTGGAAAATTGCATTTGGGAAACATAGAGGTACTGGTGATGTGACAGTATGAAAAATATCTAACACTTTGAGTGCATGGAACCTTCTGAACAGGTTTTTAATGTGTAATACCATTAATAAATAGTAGAGCCTCTGAAGACAGTGATTGTTACTAGTAGAAGAAAATAAGCTTCTTATATCTAATAACTGTACCCTAAGAATCATCTTAGCCTGGTAGAGATTAGGGAGTTTGAGGTAAAAATATTCACATATAGGTACACATGTATACAGAAATGTAAATTTATCTAGATAGTTATATGAAGTCTGACAATTAAGTATACAAACCCACCCTAGAAAAAGTGCTACATACCTCATCACTGAGTATCACTGAGGTCGCCTTTGGAGCACTCCCCTGGGGAAGATGTCCGCCCTTCAAAGCAATTTTGGAGCTATTTTTTGAAATGGCCATCAAAGCTGTCATTCTGTTACCCTTAATATCCTGAATGTCATCAAAATGTCTTACTTTCAGTATTTTCTTTATCTTTGGGAGGGTTTTCCAATATGGTAATTTGTTTACTGGCTACAAACTCCCTTACAGATGGTTCCATGTTAGCTGATACATCATTGTGATGCAAGAGCCGTGAATGGTTGGTCAAGATCTTCAGTTAAGATTTTTCTTTTTCTCTATCGATGTTTGCTCGGTCTGCTGTGCTTCTCACAGTCAGCCGATGATTGTGATGGACAACTCAAATTTTTGCAATATTTTTCATCAGTTCTTCTCATTATTGTTGGCCCTGACATCTCTTTATCAGTGATGCTTTCTTTCCCCTCAAAAGAACACTTAATCCATTTGTACACTGCCATTTTCTTCATGGTGTTATTCCCGTCAACTGGGACTAACATGTCCCTGATTTCACTTCCACTCTTTCTAACCAAGAAAGTTATGAATGTTTGTTCATTGCTCTAAATCAAGCTCCAACGTTCTCACACAGCAGCATACAAAAACACGCAACATAATAATGATTACCACTGAGAAGACACTGCCACACATTGATACGAACACAGCTGTGAGACGCTGACGTACCAAGGTGACAAAACTTTACCGAGCTGTTTGTACTGTGCTGCCCACGTGGCAAGTTTGGGAACTTAATTGTCAGACCTCCTGGACACATACCTGTATGTTAATAGTAACCTTTTTTACACACAAGAAACTTATTTATTTTATAGACTTGTGTGAGTTAATTTGGATTTTTGCTTCTCTATTCCAGCAGGAGAAAAGAACCTTCGAGAGAAGTTTAGTGCGTTTCTGAAACATACTGAATCAAATAAATGTGATTACAAAGAAATTAAATTCTGCTTGAATGCTTAAGTACCTTTTTCAAAAAACAAAAACAAAACAAAAAAAGGTTTCTTACCTGAAATTAAAGTCGAGCACATACTAAAACACGTAAGAACACCAGATCAGCACAAGCAGAAACAGGCTTAGCTTGCAACTTGAGAAATTTAAGATAGTTATAGGAATGCATTTTTTACTATAGAACGTTGCTAAATCAGTACAGGCAAATAAGTATCTATCCTATTTCTCCTCACCTGAGAAAAGATTAGACCACGTTTCTGGTTAATACAGCCTGGGTTTGCGTGTCCCTTTTGAACACAGACAATGAACCAGATGACCTTTCACGGTCCTGCCCAGCCCTGCAATTCAATGTCTTACCTCTTTCCTTTCAGCCTGACTTTCCAAACAGTAGCCAGGACTCTGTGTACTTCTAAAGCATTGCCACTGTGAAAACCATTACAGCATGGACAGGTATTTAACGAGGCTGTGACTATGTTTTGCGAGAGTACATTTAAAATTAGAGCCACTTTTAAATCCGTTTTTATCAGCTGCTTTTTATGGTCTAACGTTCTATTAGGTCAAACCGAATGAAATTCCTATTGCTGGATGTCATAGGTGACAAATACCTGAAACTTCATATGGCCGAACTATAGTTCAAAATAGATCAATGCTTTCTATGTATCTTGTATTATGCTTGGATTATTTGTGCTGTTTGTTTGTTTCAGCCATTGGGAGCAGTAGCTTCAGCCCAAGGCCAACTCACCAGTTCTCTCCACCACAGATTTATCCTTCCAAGTAAGATGTATTTTCTGTTAATCAATAAATAACTTTTCTGAGTAGACTTTTTTTTTTAACCTTATTTCAAGTCTTATCTGTGCCTACATGTTCCACCTTAATTTAAATGAAAGTGTTTTTCCTCGAGGCCCAAATACATTTACACAATTTATACTGAGCCCCGTGTAGTAGAAGCACCCTGAAGTCCGTTAGTGCTGTGTCTATTGTATTTGAAAGTTTTACTTTAAGATACAATCTTTAACTGGAATTTGTGATGTGGTTGTTAATCGGTTACCTTGCATGTTTCCATCTAATGCATGGGCTTTCTATTTTCTGTCATTTCTGACAAATAGCAGACCATACCCGCATATTCTCCCTACTCCTAACTCACAAACTATGGCTGCATATGGGCAGGCCCAGTTCACCACGGGAATGCAGCAAGCCACAGCCTACAGCGCCTACCCACAGCCGGGCCAGCCCTATGGAATTTCCTCATATGGTGAGTACCTGCTCTGAGAGGGGTAACGTTATCAACTGCGTTTCCGTGTATTTTTGAGTGATACTTAAAGACTGTCCATCCGGGGAACGCTGTTAGAAAGAGCTGTCACCTCCTGTTTCTAAATTCTTGCTGCACTGAATTCTAATTAGTATTGTAAGCACTGGTGGCTCCTGGAGGTCAGAGGTGGCAGGCAGATCGCACGGTTCCTAAGCCCTCTTGTTCTCCTTTTTCACTGTTTCTATCTCAACTCTGAACTTGCCATTTGAGCACTCGGCTTTGGAATCCAAAATATTTCTGTGCATATTTGTGATAAAATTTCTGTGAATAAAGTCTTTTGGGGTAAAGATTCATTTCCTATTTATCAGATGCCTAACTCTGATTAGGAAAGTACAAGTGGAATTCAACAAACTCTCCCTCTAAACTGGAGGGCGGTAGTATTCTCACATTTCAGCACGATCAGCCGTTAGGAAAAATGATCTGTGTGTCACTGCCTGGACCGCACTTTGAAGAGGCAAATCAGGAAACATTTAAAGCTCACGTCGCCATTTGTTCCTTCCCACCTGGAGATTATCTTTATCTTGGTGTAATTTAACTCAATTGTTACTTGGGCAATACCTGCAAATTAAAAATAAATCCAGCAAAATTCCAAAGTTTAATTTTTTAAAAGCCTTAGACTTTCAAAATATCTTTTCTTCACTTGAATTGCGATTGCAATTTTGAACAAATTGAACTGAATAAAAATATATGCGTTATTGCTGTTCTACCAAGAAAAGTGATGAAGAAAAGTAAACGAATTTTTAGAGGAAAGAGCTAGTAGAGTAAGTAACTTTGTGCTTGTCATACAGAATCCTGTTTTTAAACCAATATTCTAATTGCGCTTCTGCTGATACTGTTTTGTAGTTCTTTTCTGCAATTAGTGAAAAAATTAATGTTCTTCTTTAAGCATTTCATTAATAATTAGATACTTTATTCATCTTAATTCTGTTTTTATCTTGAACAAAATTGACTCTTTATGAATGTCTTATAAAATATGTAGACATAGAAATCAAATTATATGTAACTTCAGCCTTTATAGCTTTATTTCAAACCTATTAGCTGAATGTTATCTCGTGAGGTGTTTTTGAAGTAGACTTTAAAAAGAGCCTTAAAATGGAATTTCTGGAATTATCTTTCATTTCTATAACTTGGATTCATAAAGTTTCTCAAAATACTGTTATATATGGATAAAATTTATGTGTGATTTATTTTTGAGCTATTAGAAAAAGAGAATCTATGATTTGAATTGCACAGCTACCATTTTGCTATAGTAGAAGTCAAGGCAGTTTTCAGTTTATATTCTCAAAATTTACTTGTACAATGGTTATTTGAAGTGTAAAAGTATTTTCCAGTACACATTCTATGAAAGTACTGTTGACCGACCAATGCTGCTGTGGAAAGGCGCCCTTCCCATCACGGCCTTGGCGGCCCCACACACCTCCTTCCTTCCCTCTCTCCAGTTCAATCACAGGAGGCCCTGGGCAGCTCCCTTTGCCAGTGGATGGGCTGAACCATTCATGGATGTCCTCCGGGTCTGAACCATTAGTGGATGTCCTTGTTGTCTGAAATAGCTGTTTGGGGAGGGAGTGAAATGAGCAGAGCATCTTGAGAGCTGAATCAGCAGCAGCAAAGTGGGGATGGGGATTTTAATATGATAGGTGGGCATCAGGGAAAGGGAGACAGTGTGACTCAGTGTGATGGGCTTGGATTCCAGAGCTTTCCATGGCTATAAGTCCCTTGGGAATAATGTTCAGTCCCTAGCATTTTCCTTTCTTGTATTTTTTGAACCTTGAGTACAGGGAGATGCCCCAAGTGCTTGTGACAGAGGTTCTGTTTTTCTTGAGCCAATGTGTTGAAAAACATGTTACCCTTCTTCCCCTTTGCTTGTTCATAAGGAACAAGGGTTTTCACTGTTGATAATCAAGGTCCAGATGGTCTTTAAAAACTTTCCCCACGTACTTACACCCCCTGACTTTTTACACAGTCTCTGTAAAAGAAGACAGGCATATCTTTTTATAGTAAACATAATAGATTAATGGGGAAAAACCATCATTTGTTTTATTCTTCCCTGGCCACGCTCACAGTCTATCAGGGAAGTGACTTTGCCATCTTACGGTAGTCGCGCTATGGGGCTTTTCTGCCTCTTCCTGCTTTTCCTCACGTGTCCTTATCACAGAGCTCCCCATCCTGAACCTTCAGGCCAAAAACGGGGCCACCCAGGCAACAGCTGGAAATAGATCCATATAGCCTCAAATGGAAAGATTAAGGGGAAAATCTCTTGTGGTGACCACATGAAAAGGAGTTTCTAGAGCGTCAATCCACCTGTCTTGGGAAGGAGTGTTTCTAGAGTCCTTTACAAGTACAGATTATTCATTGGTTTGGGATTACCCACCTACAGGGAAAATCACATTAAACAAAATGTGAAGACTATGTTAAAACTTAAATGTTAAGGCCATTACGAAGTTATTTAGAGATACTCCAGGAATTAAAGTAGGCTCCCTCAGCCAAGAGTCAGATTCTTCCACTGCCTTAGGACAATTACCTAACTTCATTCTACTGATGAAATTCCCCTAAAATGGAAATAAACAGTAAAACTACTGTGTATTCTAGATTCTAAAGATACCATTTATCTCAAGTGCAAAGCAAAATTATTCAAAGATGTGAATTCCCTTGGCAGAAATTTCTCTTGTCCTTCTGTGGGAATTAAGGACGGTTGTTCACTTTTATGACTGTCTTTAATTAAGATCCGGAGCCGAGCCCTGGAGCTCAGGGCTGCCAAACCCAAGTCCTGAAATGACAGTGTCAGCCCGGCACTTTGGATAGTATTCGGAAGCCACAAATACATTATTTGTGTATTACCATATGATAAAAACAAAGGTACTTTAGACTATGTTTAAAACAATTGTATTTGAAATTAAAAGGGACGGAAGGGGAACTACTTGCTGGCTTGGCTTGTTTATTGATCCCTGTGGTGTTTAACAGGGTTCACTTCTTTGCATTCTGCATCCTTGGTGCTTGCTTTCTAAGAGCACTGGTGGATAAGAAGGAGGCTTTGCCTCGATTTGCTTAGTTCTGTTCCCGGTGTGGCTTCCTCTGACTTTCAAAATGAGTGGTATGCTGAAATCAGCTTTGTGATAGAGTAAGGGGGAAAAAAGCTCTCATTATGATCATTCATTTTTGTTAGGAAAAAGCCTTTTAGGAAAAAGGTTTTTATTTTGATAGTAGTTAATGTAACAACTTTCTTAACTCTGAAGGAGATGATCTTCAACTCTTGTAAAATGACAAAATGAAATACACGATATCACTAGGGTGATATTTTATGGAAAGTTGAATTCAGAACAAGGGAGAATAATGTGAATAGGCATTCAAATCCATAATAATCCTGGATTTTTAAAATTGAAGTTATATCTTGTGATATCCTAATTATAAGCATGTATACTCTTTATCATTGAGGCAAGATTAGGAGGCATTGTGACCAAACAGTTGTAGAAATGTGTCTTTTTGTGTATTTACCAGCTTTTGCAAATGAACAGATAGATAAGCTATCACTAACTGATTTAGGTACATTGTGGGCAGGCATCAAGACCGAAAGTGGATTATCACAGTCTCAGTCATCTGGACAGACAGGATTTCTCAGCTATGGCACCAGCTTTGGTACCCCTCAACCTGGACAGGCACCCTACAGCTACCAGATGCAAGGTCTGTATACTTATTGACATTACTGTTTTCCTTAACCTTCTAGGCCAATGTTTCTCAACCTTGTTTATCTCACAGCACATTTGAGCCTGTAGTTAAAGTTCTACAGCACACTAAAATTATGTTGTTTTAAAAAAAAAAAAAGTTAAAAAAAGAATATCCTTACAGTGCTTTGAACGTCTTTTGAAAATAATTTAATTGGCTGGCTCAGTGGCTCACTCCTGTAGTCCTAGAACTCCAGGCCAAGGCGGGTGGATTGCTTGAGCTCAGGAGTTTGAGACCAGCCTGAGCAAGAGCGAGAGCCCCTGTCTCTACTAAAAATATAAAAACTAGCCGGGCGTTGGGGCGGGTGCCTGTAGTCCCAGCTACTTGGGAGGCTGAGGCAGGAAGATCACTCAGAGTTTGAAGTTGCTGTGAGCTATAACACCACTGTACTCTGCCCAGCAGAACAGAGTGAGATTCTGTCTCAAACAAAAAACAAAAAAATTAATTAATGATCTTTAAAAAATTTTGCAGCACACCTAAGATCCTCTCATGGTACACTATTGGAAAATCACTGCTATGGGCCGAGGGTTAATTTCTAAAATAGAACGTGGTATAAGTGGTCCGTGACGATGGCACATGGACTTAGCTTAGAGGTTGGACACCTCCTGCAGTCTAGCTCTGCAATCACCTGCTCTCGGGGCTTCAGTTTCCATGTTCATAACATCGAGAGGTCAGAGGGATGATCTATAAGGTTCTTTTCAAAAAGCTCTAAAACTTTTTGTGAAGCTGTTTCTTCCTTTTTGTTTTCTATCAACTAAAAAAGGAATGAAGTCATCAAAAGTCAGCCAACTAAGAGATTGTGATGGGGTATATACTAAAAACTCCAGTACCCAGTGTTACCAACTGACTTTTCCAAAAGGGCTGTTTGCTTTCTATTATGGGGTAGAGGATGGAGGGAGGCAATCATAGTTCTAGAAATAAAGTATGTGGTATGTGTTGACTAAATGATTTGCTAAAGACCAGTAAAGCAGATGTATAGCCACCCAATGAATCTTCAAAATAATGCTTCCAAGAATATGTCCCTGGATTCTGTTTTTGAAACTACAGGCAAAACATAAGTGCAAGTTAAATGGAATGACAGCTGAAGTTTTTATTATCAACACTGTTTTTAAGTATACACGGGCATTATTTGTAATTAGCATATTAAAATATCATGTAAATGCATCTATAAAGCACTTGGGAGTTGTTTCCACATAAGCATTTTGCCAGTATCTTAGTTTTATGCAGATCAGTTTAACAAATCATATTCAGCATCCAAATATGTGCTAAGCCATAGTTGAATTAAATCCCTGATTACCACTTTTTGATTTGAAGGGGTTCTTTTTAATAGTTTTTATCTTTTTCATATCTTTTATTTATTTTATTAATAATGTTTTTTGCAGGGCGGTGCCTGTGGCTCAAGGAGTAGGGCGCCAGTCCCATATGCTGGAGGTGGTGGGTTCAAACCCAGCCCCGGCCAAAAACCACAAAAAAAAAATAAATAAATAAAAATAATGTTTTTTGCAGATAAATTAATATATACAAAGAATCAAAAATAATTATGGTCCTATATCTCATACATTTATTATAATTTTAATATATATTCTTCCTGATATTTAGTATAGGATCATAGAATGTAATATATTATTGTAACCTGCTATTTTCAGTACAGTGTCCTGTAAATCTCTTTTCACATCAGTAACTGCAGTTCTATAATATCATTTTAATGCTTGTGTGGTATTTGAAGTTATGTCTTATTTAATTCCTTATTATTGGACGTCTAGAGCAATGCTAGGCATATCTTATCTACATGTTTAATTATTTCCTTAGGATAAGTTTAAGTGTAGGATTTCTAAGTAAACTGTTTATACTTTTTTAAGGATTTCTTCTATATTTACACAAGGAATAGCTGTGTAATAGATTGCACACACTGGATAATATCTTATTGTTTTAAAACATTTTTTAAAAACTGAGGAGAAAATATTTTTTCTTTTTTTGAATAGTGATGTTCATCTTTGTCTTATTACATTAACTATCTGAACCTTTTATAGTGTTTCATACATATATTTTCCATTTATGATTCTTAAGGTTTTTAGGTTTTTTCCTATATGGCAAACTAGACTTTATGTGACAAGATCTATTAATCTTTTCATATTTGATTTTGCCATTAGTTCCCGAATTATAAAATTTGATATGTTTAGTGGTCACTCTTATAACATGTAGAACATATCACTGGAAGGGTAGTATTCCCCCCCCCCTTTTTATTACATCATAGCTGTGTACATTAATGCAATCATGGGGTACAATGTGCTGGTTTTATATACAACTTGAAATATTTGCATCAAACTGGTTAACATAGCCTTCATGGCATTTTCTTTTTTTTTTGTAGAGACAGAGTCTCACTGTACCACCCTCGGGTAGAGTGCCGTGGCGTCACATGGCTCATAGCAACCTCGAACTCTTGGGCTTACACAATTCTCTTGCCTAAGCCTCCCGAGCAGCTGGGACTACAGGCACATGCCACAATGGCATTGTCTTAGTTATAGTGTTAAGACATTTATATTCTACATTTAGTAAATTTCACAAGTACCCTTGTAAAATGCACCGTAGGTGTAATCCCACCAATCACCCTCCCTCTGCCCATCCTCCCCCTCCCCTCCCTTTCCCCTTTCCTTGTATTCTTGGGCTATAATCGGGTTATAGCTTTCGTATGAAAGCTATAAATTAGTTTCAGAGTAGGGCTGAGTACATTGGATACTTTTTCTTCCATTCTTGAGATACTTAGCTAAGATGAATATGTTCCAGCTCCATTCAGGTAAACATGAAAGAGGTAAAAATCTCTATCTTTTTTTAAGGCTGCATAATATTCTATGGTGTACATATACCACAGTTTATTAATCCATTCGTGGAAGGGTAGTATTTTTAAGCTGCCTTGGAAAAGAACTGTTTCTACACATGCTGAATATCAATTGAGTAAAGTGATAGACCAAAAAGGGATGGAAAGACTTCATTAATGAACTTAATAGTTCTAGGCTCTAGTAATGAAAGGGATCACGTGGCAGAAAAGCTCTGTTTGCTCATAGAACTTTTGTTCTTGTCAAGGATAGGGGCAGTAGATAAGCAACCAAATCAATTATGCAACTGCAGATTCCTCCAGGAGCTGTGAGGGGAGTAAACCCTCCATGGTGGGTCCTCTGGTCCTCCAAGTATCCAGGTCTTCTTGAGGAGAAGGGGACCCTGAGGAGGCAGAGGACGTGTCCTCCCTAGAGCAGAGCTACACAATGTGGGGTACCTGGGCCTGATCCCATCCTCAGCCTCGTGGTCCACCATCAGCTAAGGATAGAAATTGAGACCATTTAGAAACTTGCATAGTCAGTCAATAGGAAATTTTATGTTTGTTAAATTTCATAATAATTTTTTAAGATGAGACGTGAACTCTTCCTCTTTATTCCATTTTTAAAGAAATGCTTTACTATTATATTTTGCTCAGTTGTTAGTTTGTGAAGGATGAGGGGAAAAAACTGGTCCTGAACCTCAGATAGTTTGAGAAATGTTGCACTTGAGAGTTACTTTTCTTTCTTGCTCTTCTCCTAGATCAAAAGCTGTGCAGTAGAAACAGTTTGTAAAAACACTAACCAGCTATCAGGGGACAGGACGGTGCTAGAATAAAGAAGAATGGCGGGAGGCTGAGGCAAGAGAATCGCGGAAGCCCAAGAGTTAGAGGTTGCTGTGAGCTGTGTGACGCCACGGCACTCTACCCGAGGGCGGTACAGTGAGACTCTGTCTCTACAAAAAAAAAAAAAAAGAAGAAGAATGGAAATGAAAGAGAAAAGGAAATTAATTTGGGGACAATTGCAGATTATTTTGAAAAGAGATGAGAATATGTGGAGGACTAGAAAGGCATTGCTTTTCTATCCATGGGTTCTGTTGTGTCTGGTCTTTCTGGATATTATCTTAAAACTTGTGGAGTGTTTATGTACATCCCCTAGGTGAATAGCCTTTCATGTGGGATTTTAGAACCCGTCTTCTGTGACTGAGATATTACCTTTCTGGGTATTTCTATAACAGTCTTTCAATTGTAGATTATTGGATATACAGGTTGAGCATCTCTAATCCAAAAAATCTGAAATTTTTGAAACTTTTTAAATGCTGACATGATGATCAAAGGAAATGTTCATTGAAGCATTTAAGATTTTGGATTTTTGGATTAGGGATACTCATCCAGAATATAATGCAAATGTTAAAAAAATTGAAAAAAAGTCTGAAATCCAAAATATTTCTGGTTTCTAGCATTTCAGATAAGAGATGTTCAACCTGTAATATGATTTTCGTATATCAAGCCAAATAATATGCTATTAACTGGAAGCTTCACTTCCCAATATGATTATATATAGTGATAAATGTACAATTTGCTGTAGAATGTATACGGCCAGATTTAGGTACATAATTCTAATTAATATGTATTTCTTAGATATAAATGCAATATGAAAACTGCTTCATCATTATTCAGTTGTGTGCCTAGTTGTGGGAGTCTCTTGATCTTTGAAAGTCTTTTTTTTTTTATTATTAATTTGAGACAGAGTCTTCTTCTGTTGCTCTGGGTAGAGTGCAGTAGCGTCATAGCTCAGTCGTAGCTCACAGCAACTTCAAGCTCCTGAACTTGAGCAAACCTCTTGCCTCTTGCCTCCCAAGTAGCTGGGACTAAAGGTGCCTGCCACAATGCCCAGCTGTTTTTTCTTTTTAGAGATGGGGGTCTCTTCCTCAGGCTGGTCTCAAACTCTGAGTTCAAGCAATCCACTCACCTCGGCTACCCAAAGTTCTAGGATTACAGGTATGAGCCACTGCGCCCAGCTTGAATGTCTTTTCAGTATTTTTTTTTAATATAGTAACATACTATATTAATTGTATTTTCACAATTCTCTGAATTCTGTTAATCCTTAATGAATAATGGTAATTTTTGCTATTATCAGTTTCATCTTATAGCTATTAAAAGTTCTTAAAATCCTTTACAAGGGTACATGTGAAATTTACTAAGTGTAGAATATAAATGTCTTAACACAATAACTAAGAAAATGCCGTGAAGGCTATGTTAACCAGTTTGATGAAAATATTTCAAGTTGTATATAAAACCAGCACATTGTACCCCATGATTGCCTTAATGTAAACAGCTATGATTTAATTTAAAAAAAAAAAAAAAACCCATGGCCCAAAAATTCTTGGGGAGAAAGAGTTGAGAAATTTCTCAGATGTTCTTACTTGGTGCTCTGTGACATTAAATTTCTCTACCACCAAAAAAAAAGTTCTTAAAATCCTGAATGAGAATGTATTTATTTTTGTGATCTGGGTATATTCTTGCGTAGCATTATTCCTTAAAATATAAGGTATGATAATTAATTATTAAAATATAAGGTACAATGATTAATTATTCAGAGATTAAGCTGCTAGAACTTAATAATATCAGAATTTCATAGTAATAGAATAAATATTCTAGTAGCCCATCTAACTCCATCTTCAATGTGATGTGTATGCTACCCGCTGGGTGTCATGCTGAGTAATTTAGAGAACATTTACGATGATCACTACACCTAAGTTATAGTACCTATAGGAGTGGCTCTCAGAAAAAAACTACCAAAAAAAAAAAGCCACGTTCTTCAGACTTAGAAGAATTAAACTAAAGATATAGTGACATCTTTCCCCCGGGGTAAAACAGGTTCTGGATTCCGACTTTCTGTCTGTGGTTCTGCTGTTGTCTGGGCCTTCAATAAGCAACTCGACTTCTTCACATTTCTCTTTTCTAACTGGACATGGGATCATGTCTATTCCCTGAGATTTCATTGTGATTATACGTGTAAATAACTCTGACCAACATATGGTATATAGTAAGAACTCAGATGCTTATTTTCATTTTTACTGTTTCCATTGTGATGATGATGTGGTTACTATTATTTTAATTATGACGGTCCAGCTTTCTGGAATAGTTTCAGATTAGGAAGCATTATCTAAATGCTCTCTCTCTTCCATTTCCCAAGGGAAGAACAGGTATATATGAGAAATATAATTTAAAATTTAATATGCATGATACCATGAAAATGTATTTAAAATCTTTTACCATCAAAGAGAACTTTGAGAACCCAGTACCAGATAAGCATAGCAAAAAAAAAAAAAAAAAGCCAAATGGAATTAATGAGCTGGCATGGAAAGAAAATTAGTACCAAAAAATGTCAGGCTTTTTGTACCTGACACCAAAAAAAAAAAAAAAAGAGGAAGACAAACAAAGAGAAAGCAGCGGGGAGTGTGAAGAGAGAGAGGAAGTTGCACTGGCAGCGGTGGGGATGGGGTGCTGGAAGGCGGGAGGGGTGGGACGCACAGGAGAGCCAGTGACAAAGAAACCCAGCTCTGCAGTGGTGGGAGAGACGTATCAACCAAGCATGGTGCCCCAAGTGTCTCTACTTTGGGTGCCAGGAGAAAGTGGAGAAACAGGAGATGACAGCCTGACGTCAAATGGTTTAGTTCAGAAGATTAGGGAAGACATGGGAAGGTGCCAAGCTATGCCGAGGAGAGATGGAAAACTCTGGTGCCCATACAACAATGTAAAGTAACCTCTGACATTTATTGAGCACTTCGTATATGCCAAGAATTTTAGTTATTTCCTATGTAACATCGCATTTAATTTTCACAGTGACCCTGAACAGTGGCATTAAAGGTTAAGACCATGTAAATGCTAAAGATATTGCATAAAAGTAGCAATTCAGCTGGTTTGTATGGTATCAATGGTTACTCAAGGATGGCTACTCAGAATCAAAACAGAGAAAGGTTTAGAACTGACCCTGTTGTATTGTACATACACCTAAGTTATAGTACCTCCAGGAGTGGCTCTCAGAAAAAAACTACCAAAAAAAAAAAAAAGGCCACAAAATATAGTTGCCTGTAGTGTTTAAATTTTCTGAAAAGTCAATGTGACCATTAAAACCAAGACATTACATTATATAGCTAGTTATACAACTAGCCAAACACAGCCGATGAAGCTCTAGAAAAAAGTTTTAGAAAATTCATTTCTGAACACTGTCAGTGCTTAAACACTTTCACAGCCCTTAAAGAGCAGAGTTGGCAATCCATGGCCGTTTCGCCACTGGCCTGGTAAGCCGCCAGACTGACTTGGTGTCCTTGTTTGGTTCAGGTGATCCTGCTGGTCTCTTCCAGCTCCAACATGCAATGTTTCCGTCATGCCAGGCAGGAATCTGTGAATTCAACACATGCCATTTTCAGCCAAACAAGGATCAGATTTTTGTTTTGCATGCACTAATACTAAAATTCCATGAAATAAAACCACGGTGATTGGGAAATCTGATTGCTTTCACCTATACTGCAAAATCACTGGAAAATTCTGTTTCTGCTTTAATTATTGCATTTGTACATCCAGGAAAGAAACACCTCTTGGGGGCAGGACACAATTATAAGAGGTGCTGTACCTAACAAATGCAACCAATGTATTTTTTGTACCCTCAGTAATTCCCCAACAATTAAAAAAAAAAAAAAAAAGAAGAAAGAAAAGAAACTTAAGTTCAACAGAGAAAGACGAAATGTTCTGATTCATACACAGCTATAGAGTTCACTCTGAGGAACTGAAGACCTTGCTTATTCGTTTTTTGCTGTTTTCCTGGTGTTCCCCAGCATTCGCCTGAGTGTTTTGGGAGGAAGTTCTGGAAGGGTCTCAGGAGGATTTTCTTCACACACCATTGACAAACCTGATGCAAATGAGTTAGCTGGATGGGTGGGTGTGGACGGACAGAGAGCTCCTGGAGACCCCGGGGTCAGTTGGGCAGAAAACATGTTTTCACCAATCACAGGACACTGGCCGAGAGTGTGAAAGAGGGTGTATTGAGTGAGTGTGTGCACACTCAGGTGCGTGCTTAAAGGTTAAGAACACTGTTTAGGAGAAGCTGCTTTAGCTCTTGATTTACTGATTGCTTTTATGGAATATCTGCCTGCGTATTATAAAACAACTTTTATTCTCATTTTATGTAAAAGAGACAACTAACTTGAAAATTAAGCTTTGAGTTATTTTTTTTAATGCAAGATCTGACCCCCTATTGCTGGTATCAGCATTTAACTCCATGTATAACATAAACTGATAACAGAAAAAAATAAACTGATGCCAAATCATATGAAGAAAATGAAATTGTGTTTAGCAATCCATTTGAGGAAAAGACACGTATAATTCACTTGCAAAAGACTTCCACACACAATTAAAATGTAGTTGTGTCATTTAACTGGTTAAGCCTCAGCTTTGAGGAGAACCAGCTTTCCATAATAGCTTAGTTCTTTTGATTCTAGACTGTTGAAGGTAGTGACCGTCTTTATTCACGTTTTTATCTTTAGTATTTAACATTTTATCTAAAATACACAAATGTTTGTTATAAGTGGAGAAAATCCATGATCACAATGAGAGTTAGAAATTAAGATTCATTAAAGGATCCTAGTTCATTTGGGGACATGCATTTGAAATTTAGCATAATAAAAATTTCATTTGATTTATTACCATGTGTTAAAAGCAGCCTTCCCTGGTGTTCATTCTAGTGGATGGAGCTGGCTGGGGACTGCAGAATCATCACCATGGTGGTATAGAATGCCTTTCTGAGAGTTTTACTGCCGCAGAATAGCAATGACAGAATGGGACGTTCCTGCCATTCTGCACAGGGAAGGTGTCAGGACTTGCCTTGATAGATGGGGCACACAGATGCTCGTGTACTAAAGACAGAGGGCCCTAGAAACACCACTTTGTTTATTTTCCTTTAGGCTTTATTGCGCTCCCTTAAAGAAGAAAATAACAGAAATTCTCACTCTTTGGATATAACATTTGTTCTGCTAAAGAGATTGGGTTCAAACCGGGGAGGAGAAACAATAATTCAGGGCAGAGATTTGTTACAGGGTGTGTGAAAGGGACACAGCTCCTTCCCCCATCGTGACCTCCATGTCTGTGGCTCGTGATGAAGTGGGAAGGAACTAATACAGCGGTTCTCAACCTGTGGGTCGCGACCCACAGGAACTGTATTAAAGGGCCGCAGCTTTAGGAAGGTTGAGAACCACTGACCTAATAACATCACCCAAATTTCCTTTGACCTACTTTTCTGTAGCTTTGCAGATTTTTGCCTGAATTATTTCAGATTATTAGTCATTTAGAACTGTAAAATTGCTTAGCAAAATGTACTACTATACTTTTAAGGTTTTCTTTCTGTATAAAAATGATTTTTTTTCAAAAGGACTGACTCTAAAAATGTGTGGTTTTAGGAAAATATATATTAAACTTATTTTTATAATCTGCTATGATAAAGCATTAGAGATTTGTACTTTCTGGGATAAAATGACATACAGAGTTAGAGTTGGAAAATCACTATTGCATCTTGTACCCCTGTTCAGAATTTCCCCTTAATGGCTTTGTCAGTCTACTGATATTTGTTTTTTAGTTCTTGGCCTTTTTTATACTGTAGAATGTTTTTTTTTTTTTTTTGTAGAGACAAAGTCTCACTTTGTGACCCTCGGTAGAGTGCAGTGGCCTCACACAGCTCACAGCAACCTCCAGCTTAAGTGATTCTCTTGCCTCAGCCTCCCGAGTAGCTGGGACTACAGGCGCCCGCCACAACGCCTGGCTATGTAGAATGTTTTTTAAGTTGATTTTTTTTAAAGTGATATTTTTGGTTCAGTTCTTTTGGTATCTTTTGTTATTTTAAGTATTGACAATTGGATGAAAATCTCTCGAAACCCAGGGATAGCAATAGTTAGTGATCAATACCAATTTTATTGTCTCCATGAGTTGTTTTGGTTAAAATATACCAAGAAAGATAAGCCTGTAGTCTTTGACATCCTTCATACGTAAGCTAAAAATTCTCTCTGGACATAAAAGCTATTACTGGGATAAAAAGGGAAACCTGGCCATTTAAAATCTGTCTTCTAAGGAAGGGGAAAAACCCTGCTTTTATATAGCCCATCTGGCCTGTGGAGGCTTTTCTCTAGGGACCTGTGGTAACTTCTGCCACATAGATTGAGCTTGTTGATGGACATAGCCCATGGCAAAGAGGCCAGGGAAGGAAAGCAAATGGACTTCTGTGAAAATACACGAGGGACAAACAGCATCCTGCTTGCCGAGTAAGTGCTAGAAAATGCCCTAAAACCTAGGAAGTACAGACAGGCCCCAGCAGGTTCCAGCATTCTTACGTTGGCTGGGATTCTGGGTTTTAATGTGAGCCCTTGTTCTCTGTGAAGTAGACCTTTGACCTACATGTTACTCCTTTTAAAAAAAAATTTTTTTTTAAGGTTTTTTTTTTTTGAAATTAATAGCTGGTCACCAGATGAAATCACACACAAAGCTTTGATTTGATATTTTAAGTCATGTTATGAATTGACATAGACTGTGTTCTGAACTGTGGAAAAGTAATGGCGATTTATTAATAAAAGTTTTAGGGGGTGGTTTGTTTAAAAGCTACAGTTGCTTTGCTCCAATAGAACCAGGTGGCCTGTGCAGGGTCTTCTTACAAGACTGTTTCTTGTTTGTTATGGTTGAGAAAGCCGCACCCTTTCACTGCAGGGACCCCTGACAGTGACAACAAAAAGCAAAATCATTGTGGTACACTGTTCCTAGGACACTTTATATAATGTAAATGTAAATTTGCTCACGAAGAAGGGGCGTTACAGTGAAGAAGACTTTTAGAAATGAGATAGTTTGGTTTTTAATTCATTGATTAAATTTCTTAGATGTCATTATATCCACCCTCTGTGTTTTTTTTTAATTGTGTGACCAAAAATTAGTAACATTTCTTATACAATTCCCTTTCAACATTACTGATAAGAAAAAGCTAAAAAAAAAAAAAAAATAGATAAGGCATGGCAGAATCAAAAACAATTACCTGGAAGTGGAGACATTCCCTCTTAGATGAAGATAAGGAGCCTGCATGGCTTCATCTTATGATGATACTGGAAATAACCTCGGATGATGGATGTGGAAATATTCAACTGTAACTGTCCCCCCAAATCAGAGGATGTTATTGCACTCTGAACTTGAAGTTTTTCTTATGCAAGCAAAACTCTTGTTTTCGTTAATATACATGAGATAACTCCAAGATCTGAGCTAACAGAGTACACAGTGTCTTAGCAGGACTTCGTACCATGAGGTTAGCAGTATTCAGTTAGGGTGGTGATAGCCAGAATCACAAGGTTAATGTTCTACTGGGATACCTATATGGTGTGTATATGTGCAGTCCCCATACCATCTCTGGGGTTCAGGGGTATGCATAGCTCAAATGAGTGAGATTTTATGACCTGTTCAAAAATCCATGATTACTTAATCAACTTAACATTTTATTTGAGTTAAAGCTCTGCTGGATGTTTCCCCTGGAGGTTCAGAAATATTTTAACTCCTTTCAGAAGGGGCTTGAAGGTCCTGAATTTAATGTCTTCATAAAATTTAAATCTAAAATTATAATTATAAGCCAGTTTTTAAGAGATAACCCTTCATACACCATCTAGTTTTAAAGAAACCAGCAAAATGTATCCTCCATATAAAATCTGAGAAACAAAGTCAATTGTTATTTATTTTTCCTTTCCTTACTCTTTACTGCTGAACAAATAAAAAGTTGAGAGACTTTTTTTCTCCCCTGAAATCTTTTATGGGCCTCAGCTAGCCTTACAAATTGTTCCCCCCAACCACATACACACCAAAAAAAAAAAAAAAGAGAGAGAGAAAGAAAGAAAAGAAAAGCTATGGACACCCCCAGCCTTTCCTGTCCCTCCACCTGATTCTTTATGACACTTGCATGCACCCTGAGCCCTTTAGTCACCTACCACGTGGGATTGAAACTCTCAAGTGATATTGCTGGCTCCCACTAGGTGATATCCCGGATGAAGGCCTTCAGTCAGACATGGCTTGTCCAGCTCTGTATGAGGGTACATGCAACAGATGAATTTAGGAAACTCATGGTCAGGATGGAAATAAGATTAAAGAGGACTTAATTTAGCATTGGGCTAAGGAAGAGATGAATTACATGGTATCAAGTGTTTAGTGGCTTTGAGTTCCCAGAAGGTACAATCAGGTGGAAGAGGAATAGTTGAGGAAAGATAAGGCTTGGGCTGTGCTGGTAGAAGGAGAAAATGTGGACGGATGGAGGGGAGCATTGAGTAACAGGAGCAAGACGAAGAGAAGTTTCCAGGGTAGCAGTGACCACATCCCTCGTTTACATAGCAGATTGTGCACAGGGTGCCTGGGCAGCATGTTCTGTTCCCCAGCGCCCAGCCCTCCTCTCCTGGCCCAGATAAACATGCATCCTTGCAGTTACAGTGGCTTCCAGCTCTCCCTGACTATCCTTGGAAGGAGAGTCAGAATCGTAACATTTCTGTGATGTTGAACATTTGGATTCTCAGATTTCTCAGTGAAAGAATGCCATTTCTTTTCCTGAGCTGTTTTTTTAAAGCAACGATCAAAAAGTTACCATCATCCACCAGCAGTCACCACTCCGGTCTCTGCCTCTCTATAAACCTTTCGCTCTCTGATCACTTTTTTTTGCATAGTTTACCCTCCTCTGTGCTAGGAGCACACTTCCTGCCCTTTCCTGTGACAGGTGTGGCTTCCTCCCCAGTCTAACTGGGTGTCTTCAGGCGTCATTCCCTGAGCAGCGCCCTGTCAGAGCTTGTGGCACCTAAATAGGTGAAGCAAGCTGATATTTCTCTCTCTTCACGAGCATGTGGGATTTTTAAATTTTCCACATGGTTAGACTCTGGCCTCCACTTCTGTTGCTCTCCAATAACCAGGACACTTGTAAAGAGTGCTGGGAGGTGCTAAGGGAACTAACTCGAAAAGTATTTTGTTTTATGATTAGAGAGACACAGAGGGTGCCCCCAAAAGGTATGCATGTTTTAAGAAAGGAAAAGGCTGTATGTTTGTAATGCTCAAGTCACATTTGACTCTGCACTTACAAGAGGAGCTCAGTGTGCCTCCTGTTCATCTTCTGTTAATTGGTATACATTGAGTATTACAAATGGAGTGCAGTTTTCCCTTTGTTAAAATGTGTATATATCTTTTGGTACTCTGTATAACCTGCCGACTCAGTATAAAAATTCTCAACTTTTGAAAGGGGGCTGTGGAAGGACGAGTAATGTTGTCTTGAGACATTCTGAAAGGAAAGATGTTCCAGTGTTCTGTTTTGGAAATGTCTCCCCTTCTATTTATATTTAAAAAAGGCTATCATTGGGCAGCGCCTGTGGCTCAAAGGAGTAGGGCGCTGGCCCTGTATGCCAGAGGCGGTGAGTTCAAACCCAGCCCTGGCCAAAACTACAAAACAAACCAAAAAAGGCTATGATTGTTCACAATAGCAAATTACTGGAATAGATAAGATTTTCCTTTGAACGGATGAGTGAGAAGGAACCCCCCACCACGCTTGGAGTGTAATTTAATTCCAAACTCTGCAAGAATTACTGAAGCCTCACTTGAACTAATTTCTGCCAAACTCCTTGATTGAGAAACAATGAGTTCTAAGCGGGAATTCTTTCTACTTTGGAGAATTTTCATAATAAAACGTAAAGTGAAGTATAGTGTTTTATCATAGGAAATGCTCCAGTTTATTTATCTGGAGGTGACTTTTCATGTAAACTCATTTTTGTGTAGGGAGGGAAATAAATAACTAATGTATTATTTTGATAAAAGAATTCTGAACATTAAGACTCATTCTGTGACCTAAAATTGTGAGTGAAAACTCGTGTACACCCAGGAGCAACTCAGTGGATTGATCCTGATGGAGGAAGGAGGTCGGTTTCTTCCTGGTCATGTCTTGGGCTGTCTCCTCTGTGGCCTCTACGTGCCAGGCTTAGGGTGCATGGACAGCCTTCCGTGCACAGTGTCCCTCTAGCCAGGCCTCCATGGAGTGGGAAGTGTGCTCCTGAGGCTTTCTTGGGAGAATGGCCATTGCTGTTTTGTCTTTGCTCAGTGGTGTTCTAAACTTGGGTGAAATCTATGTAGTGGTGTTGGCCCTGAAGTCTGCATCAGATTAGGGGGACCCTTTACTCTGTATGCTCTTTAGTGCAGCTCAAGAACCAAAAATACCGAGCACACATAGGCTCCAAGAAGCTTTATCTCAAAATGCTTGAAAAGTATAATTACTTTCTCAATGCAATAAGAAAGCTTATACTGGTTACATATTTTCGAAGCAATTCCTTAAACCCCTGAGTGGGTACTAAGATACAGCAGAACCCTAAATCAGGCATTTGGTAAACACATAGATTTTCAGGTCACACCTCAGTCCTCTGCCGCAACAAGACTGATTGCTGAGGTGGGGCCTAGGTGTGTGCCTTTTTACAAGCATCTCCTCATGATTCTGAGCCAGTTTGTCAGCCATAGGGTGGTAAACAAAGGAAATACTTTGAAGTCAAAAAACCTTCTTACTCTGAGAGGCAAGGTTTTGTAGACATCACAAGCTTCAACTCTGGCGCCAGATGCCCAGGATTGAATCTCAGCTCTGCCATCCTTTCTTAATAATAACCTCAAGCAGTTTTTCTTCATCTGTAAAATGGGATATAATAGTATCTGCCTCATGGGGTGGTTGCGAGGAATCAGTGAGTTACAACAGATAAAATGCTTTATTTGGACCTGGCTCAGTGTGAGCACTCAAAAAGTTGAAGTATTATTACTTCATTCTTGTCATTTCTGTTTAACCTCCAGTATACAGACTAAGTGTATACATATATTTAATCCTGTAGAATGATCTCTGGGAAAACGTGAGTGAATTTCAGAACTTCCCATGAAACAATGCAGACTAGAGTGAAAGGAGCCCAGAGAGCTCTGGGTAGTTCTTAACAACAGACCCCTGTTTGAGTTTTATTTTCATCTCATGGATACTGTATTACCTTAACCTTATCCAGTATTTCCTACTCTGCAAAATAATAATATTAATACTCTCCAGGATGCAGTAGAGATAAAGCATGAAGAAGAGGAGCATACTTCCTAATGTAGAGTGGGTGTTATCTATTTTTATTGTTACTGTATTTTGTATTTGGGGGATGTTTGTATGGGTTGAGTATGAATACCCAATTAATATTTATATAAACACCAAGAGGTTTGTTTTTTTAGCCAATGTTATGGGGAAAGGACTGATTAGTATTTATTAGTTTACTGGTTAAATAGTAATTAATTTAAAATATTAGTTACTTGTGGATACATGTGTATATGTCACACATAAATATATCGCAGAGATGGATAGACTGTTACATACAAACATGCAGCCTGGAGGTCAGTAGCTAAATAGATTCAGTGACTCAGGCTTAGGGGGGGAGAGGAGGATTTAGAGAGGCTTTGCTGGGGAATGGGATTTCCAGTCCATGATGAATTGGAGGAGTTAGATAGAGATCAGCTGGGGCAATGTAGCAAGACCCCATCTCTTACAAAAAAAAAATATATATAGTAGAATGGAAAAATTAGCCAGGTGTAGTGGTGCTAACCAGCAGTCCCAGATACTCAGGGGGCTGAGGCAGGAGGATCACTTGAGCCCAAGAACTCAAGGTTTCAATGAGCTATACTAAGGCAATTGCAGTCCAGCATGGGTGATAGAGTGGGACCCTGTCCCCCCAAAAAAGAAGTAAGAGCTGTAAGAAGTAGTATTAGGAAGATAGGTTCCCTAGTGTAGGGGTAAAATATACAGGATGTCCCAAAGGTTATCATTTATAGGAAATTGTAGCTAAGTGCACCTTTATTTACAAAATACTCATTATAAAATTTTACAAAATATTCTCTACATTCTGGCTATCTCTTTGTAAAAGTTTGTAATGAATATTTGGTAAATACAGGTACATTGAGCTACAATTTCCCATTTTCCCCATGTGTGGCGACTTCTGGGACACCTTGTAAATCTGGATGGCTTGGAGTTAGGGTGGCTGGGAAGAGACAAGGAATAAAAAAGACAGACCAGGCTAGACTACCTAAGCCTAATAAACCAGCCCTGATAAGGAGTTCGACTTTTCTTCCGATGGCAACAAAAAGCTGCTAAAGGCGACTTTTTGAAGCAGTGACAATTTCAGTCATACACATTAGAGAAAGATTTAACTGACTTTGTGGTGAAAGAACTGGACAGTGCCAGAAGATGGGGAGGACACCAGCAAAGGAGGCTGTGGCAGAAATCCTGTTGCTAGTGGCCTGGGTTCAGCAACTCTGTTTGCCTAAGTCCCACATGAAAACAGGTGGAACAGCCCTGCAAACTTGATTCTGGCGATTAAAAATTAAGATCGGCTGAGCCTGATTCTCTAGTATGAACACCTCTCCCTGAAGTAAGTTACATCCTTTTGGAAGTTGCATTAGGTCTCCAAGGCCACTAGGGTGCCATTAAACTCCTGTTTCAGAGCACTAAATGGAATGGAATCTCAGCCTGCAGTCAGCCAGTAAATGAGTATAACTTATGTTGAATTCCAGTTAATGTAAGTCTTAGAAGTAGCATTAAGTCTGGAAAGTCACTGGGGTGCCATTTGGAGTACTGAACTGTGATTTACTTGGTCATACCCTAGTGGCCTGTATGTGCCAATATAGCTTCCATGGACTTTCCTACTTCATTTCAGGGGATAAATTATGGAATGAAAACATCCATTTTTAAAATATATTTTCTATATCTTACTCATTTTCTTGGTTTATGGGGCTCATTGAGGTCAGTATTTATTGCTCAAAAACGTGACATTTAAATGAAAGTACACGTAACAAGTAATAACCTAAAAAGGGGTAGTTTAAATGAAAGTAACAGAGATCTGAACCCCCAGTAATTTTTCCTATCAAATGTGTATTTTAGCCAAAGCTAAAAATATTAATACCCATACCCTTATAGAAAAGAAATTAAAATTTTTACTTTTTAAGGAAGTTTTAAATGGTCTTTGCTTTATATAATATCAATATTAATTAATTGTTCACTGATATGCAAATGCCCAAAAAGAAAGTCATATGCCCATGGGGTCTAGTGTTTAACAAAACAAAACTGATATCATTCTGATATGTCCTGTGAGGTCTGAGACTATATCTCAGTCATCTTTTTATCCTCACGTAATTATCATCATGAGCCTGATATTTAATATAAGTTTAATTAGTGTGTGACTGCCACATGCAGATGAACATTCATATGGGAAGCTTGGCTAGTGAGGGCCCAAGGGTGGTGGTGGTGAAGTAGTTGTGTGAGATCTCTCTGCTTATCTGAGATAAGTGTTCTGAAAACTTTGAATAATTGATATTCCTGAAATGTACAAATGAAAAACACTCCACTATGAGCCTGTGTGATAACTAAATTTGAAACTGTCTTAGAAAAAAATAACGGATCCTTGGATCAGACTTTCAAAGTTCATAGATGCTTGATAAGTAGGAAAAGAATTTTAGGTATGCAAAAGGACTAAGTCCTATCTAATTTAGAAAAGTAAAAAGAAAGATAAAAATACAGTAGAGAATTTTAGAAATGTTTGCTGGAATATAAACAATAACAGTACCTAACATTTGTGTGATATTGTAGAGTGTTCGTTACACTTTCCAAAACGTTACCTCTTCCAAGCTGTTGGAACACTAAGAAATACGGTTCTTACGGATAAGGAAATGATGTCCCAGAGGGGTTAGGTGACTTGTCCAAAGTCCAAATAGCTCCTAGGTGATGAACTGCAAACGGTTTTCTGACTCTTAAGCTAATACTTAAGTGTTCAGCAGCAAGTAAATAATTGGCGTAACTACCGCGTTTTGTACCTGAAGGCATCTGTGAATGATAAGGTCACGTTGAAGATTTTCCTCCTCGAACTGCTACTCATTTGCCATACATTTTTCATTAAAAAATGGCTTTTCTAATTGCAGAAGCAACACGGGTTCTGAGTTGGAGGTTTACAAATGTTTTATACATTGGCTTCGTGACTATTATGTGACCACAGCCCAGTCCTTCAGATAACATTTCTGAGATGTTGGTGCTTTTTGAAAAATTGTCATGCTTTAAAAAAGAATTTTTAAATGAAACCACCAAAAATACTTTCTGTTGTTTTAGTTTTTACTTTTACAGATAGTATGGGAATATTTTTCGTGTCATTAACTGTCATTATGTCATCTTACCCTGTTTCCCCGAAAATAAGACAGTGTCTTATTTTAAGGTGTGCTCCCAAAGATGCGCTAGGTCTTATTTATATCAGGGGATGTCTTATCTTTCCTGTAAGTAGGTCTTATTTTTGGAGGATGTCTTATTTTCGGGGAGACAGGGTAGTAGCTTAGTAGGAGGCCATCTTCTGGATAACACCCATTAAGGACTTAGGACAGCGGTGCTCCCACAGGAACTGTATTACAGGGCCGCGGCATTAGGAAGGTTGAGAACCACTGATTTAGGGTGTGTTTCTATGTTTTCTTGTTAGAAATAACATTGAAGAACATCTTTTCTAACCTTTCTTGCATAAAATCCATAATTTTTCTTCTTAGAGTAAATGCCTTATGATAAAATTGTTGAGTGAAATGGCTCAGTTTAACCACAGTTTCTCAATCATTAACCAAATAGCTTACCAGGAAGTCTATTCATATTTAAATCACCATTTGGGTGTATATGCACGCCTAGGTGTCATTTTTTACACATTGGCTAATCCCTGATCTTTTGCAAAATTATTGCCAACATGTTAACAATAATATGTTATTGTTTTGCTTAGTTTAGCAAGATAGCAAATGATGTAAAGAGGGAACCAAGTTTTCCTCTGTGACAGTACATGTGACCCATAAAACACAGATCATGTTCCTCTGTCATCTTTGTTGTGTCCAATTCATCAAATGCTGCCGTTTGTTTTCCTATGAAATGAAATAATGTAATAACTTGTTCAGTGGGCCGTTTTAATGACCATGTAATACAAGTCTGCAAGTATTTTAAGTTCTTGGAAATAGCATCTAGTTTTTGAGCTAGTAAGAACCTTAAAGGTCATCTAATCTGATTCTATTATTTTACATTAAGCATATTTAACCCAAAGACATGAAAAACATCTTGTGCGCTTTACAAATGGAAATGAAAAGTTCAGTGTCTAATAGTTTTGTACAAACATATAATTGTATTCTTACGTTATAGAAATTACTGATGTTGTCAGAAACGTAAACCTCTTTTCAATTCTTTGTAACATAGTGAAACTAAAATCATCAGCCATTTTAAGAAAAAAAAAAAAATTTTAGCCATGGCAAAAGATTCTGGTTACAGAACAACCAATTCCCAACTCTGCCTTATTTCAATGATATTTTCTTGTAGTCAGGAAATTATTCTACATAGCTTAGTAAATTGTATTTCTTTTTATTTTGTTTTAGGTAGCAGTTTTACAACATCATCAGCATTATATACAGGAAATAATTCACTCACAAATTCCTCTGGATTTAACAGTTCACAGCAGGTAATTTTTTAAAAGCCAATATAACTTCTGAAATATTTTAAAATGCAACACAATTTCTTATATGAAGAAAGATTTATATTAAACTATGAGTGAGAGCGGTTCTGAACCTTTAATACTGCAGTTTCTAGTTTTCATTTATTTTCTTTTTAAAAAATTTCTTCAAGTGTTTTATGGTGGTGACTTGCTTGCTTTTCAGATTGGTTGAATTTCACCTTATAACGTATCATAGAGTAGAAGAAAATATGAATGTGTATAATCTTACATAAAATTTGTTCAGAAGTCTGAGCTCAGCAGTTGGTGTAGACTTGCCTTCCTGCATGAATTCAGAAAAGGCACAGAGACGTGTATTTACGATTACACTTTGAAATGTAAGAGATAAGCAGCAGCATTTTGACAGATTCATCTCGTGTGGTTTGATCTGGTAGGACTATCCATCTTATCCTGGCTTTGGCCAGGGTCAGTACGCACAGTATTACAACAGCTCACCGTACACCGCTCATTACATGACCAGCAGCAACACCAGCCCGGCAACACCCTCCACCAATGCCACCTACCAGCTTCAAGAGCCACCATCCGGCATCACCAGCCAAGCAGTTACAGATCCCACCACAGGTAATTATGTGAATTTTATTAGTCCTGCAGGCTGTATTTCTGGTGGTTTAAATGCATTTTCTGTAGTCATCTAGTCTATATCTAGTTGCACAATTTTTGGCAAGTTTTGGCAGGAACTAAATATAAGCAGAATTATGGTGGCATTAACTTTTCCCCGGTTTTTTATTTATTTGAGAATTATAGAAAAGTATATAAACTTAAAAAGCATGCCTGTAGTCTCACCTACTTGGGAAGCTGAGGCAGGAGGACCACTTGAGCAGAGGAAGAGGCAGTGGTGAACTGTGATCATACCACTGCTCTCCAGCCTGGGTGACAGAGCAAGACCCCGTCTCCATAAAAAGGAATTAGAAGAAATGATTTATTAACCATAGCCTAATGCTGTCTGGTAAAAATAAGATAGTTAAACTAATGAATGTCTATTTTGTCGGAATAGTTTCAGATCATTTTTTGTTTTAATAATAGTGTATTGAATAGAAAGTCAGTATTTTGTAATATTGGGAAGTCAGGCTTTAGTCATTATCTGAACTTGTGTAATACCAGGTTTTGCCTTTCAACTTCATTTCTGAGATTTTGATCGGATTACAATGATTATAGGTAAAGTTGGGACAAATTGACAATAGTGAATCTTCTCACTCATGTGCATGGAATATCTGTCCATGTATGGAGAACTTTTATTTCTCATCAGAGTCTTATAGTTTTCCTCACATAGATTTTATACATATTTTTACGTTTATACCTAAGTGTTTCTTTGTCTCTCTTTTTTCTTTTTTTGGTGTTGATGGAAATGGTGGTATGTTTTTAATGTCAAATTCCAGTTGCTCATTGCTAGTATATAGGAAAGCGATTGACTTTTGTCTATATGTTGTATCCTGAATCCTTGCTTTAATCACTCACTTAGCTCCAGGAGTTTTTCATTGTTGTTTTTGTTAGTTTCTTTGACATTTTCTACATAGACAATTATGTCTTCTATAAACAAACATAGTTTTATTTCTTCTTTCCCAATCTGTATACCTATTAATTCCTTTCCTTATTGCATTAGCTGGGACCCCTAGTACCATGTTGAATAGAGGTGTTAGTGGGAGGGGACATCTTTGCTTTATTCCTGATCTGAGGGAGAAAACATCTAGTTTCTCACCAGAGTGTATGATGTTAGCTGGAGGGTTTTTTTAAGATGTTGTTTATCAACTTGAGGAAGTTCCCCTCTATTCCGAGTTTACTGAGAGTTTTTATTACGAATGGGTGCTAAGTTTTGGCAGTGCTTTTTTATGCATCTGTTGATATGATCATACAGTATTTCTTCTTTAGCCTATTGATATGTGATAATTATATTAATTGATTTTCAAATATTGACTCCTTCTTGCATATCTAGAATCTATCCGACTCGGTCGTGGTATATAATTATTTTTATACATTGTTGGATTCAGTTTACTAATATTTTGTTGAGGATCTTTGTATCTGTGGTCATGGGAGATACTACTCTGTAGTTTTTATATTTTTGCCATGTCTTTTTCTATATCTTTGTGTCTTTTTCATGTCCTTGTAAGGTCTACAATGTCTTTATAATGTTTCAGTATTAGGGTAATGCAAGTCTCATTAACTGAATTAGGAAACATGCTCTCTGCTTCAGTTTTCTGAAACAGATTGTAGAAAATTGGAATAATTATTTCTTAAATATCTGATACAATTCACCGGTCACCCCATCTGGGTCTAATGCCTTCTGTTTTGGAATGTTTCTAATTGTTAATTCAATTTCTTTAATAGACACAGGCCTATTTAGATTATTTCTCCTTGTGTGAGTTCTGTTAGATTGTATTTTATTTAGTTTATCTAATTTGTGGGGTGTTCACAATATTCTTTTTTTATCCTGTTAATGTCCATGGGGTGGCTAATGATGACTCTCTTTCATTTCTAATATTAGTAATTTGTGTATTCTCTCTTTTTATATTGGTTAGGCTGGGTAGAGGTTTATCAATTTTGTTGATTTTTTCAAAAAGCTGGATGTGAGGTGGCTCACTTCTAAAAATCCTAGCACTCAGGTAGGCTGAGGCAAGCAGATTGCTTGAGCTCTGGAGTTTGAGACCAGCCTAAGCAAAAGTAAGACCTGGCCTCTATTAAAATATAGAAAACTGAGGCAAGAGGATCACTTGAGCCCAAGAGTTTGAGGTTGCTGAGAGCTATGATGATGCCATGGCACTCTACCCAGGGTGACAGAGTGAAACTCCTGTCTCAAAAAAAATTAATTAATTAAAAATAAAAGTATAAAACAAAGAGCTAGTTTTACTGATTTTTCCCTGTTTTAATTTTATTCACTGCTCTGATTCCTATTATTTCTTCCATTTGCTTTTGAGTTAGCCTCTTTTTTTAAGATCTTCCTTCTTTTCTAATGTATGTTCAATGCTATAAATTTCCCTCTGAGCACTGTTTTTGTTGCATCCCACAAAATTTGATAAGTTCTTCTTTTCATGTTCATTTACTTTAGAATATTTTTATTTTCATTTTCCTTACTACTGGTACCCTTCCTTTGAATTAGGTACATATTTTTAAACATTTTATTGGAGGAAAAGAACCTTAGAAATTTGCTATATAGTAGATTTCATGAGTCACCTCGTAATTCACATCTTGCCAATTAAATGGCTTTCTATATAAGAAAATGTTTGCAGTTTTCCAGAAGAAAGGTATTCCATGGTAAATTCAAATCTCACATTTTATGAAAGAAAATTTTGATCCAAATCAGCTTGTTTCCTTGTTCCATCTAAGACTATAAGGCAGTATTACAATTGCATCCATTATTGTTATAAATTTTAATTGACAGATTTCACTCATTGTTAATTTCTTTTTAAAAACTATTCTTTACAAAGTCAATGGTTTTCTTCTATGTCTGAAATATAAAGAGATAGGGGAAAAAAAGAAATTTCCAGGTGTTTTCCTTTTGCACTAATACCTAACCTAACATTGTTCCTTAACCACTGAGATGAAAGAGCATGTTATTACTTAGTATTGAACCCTTCAAGCTTAAGGCATATTACTACCAATATAACTGAATACATGTTTTTTTTAAATGATAAAAGTAATTTATTTGAGAGTATTGTCATGAATTTTTTTTTTTTTTTTGAGACAGAGTCTCACTATGTGGCTCTCAGTAGAGTTTGCTGTCACAGCTCACAGCAACCTCAAACTCTTGGGCTTAAGCGATACTTTTGCCTCAGCCTCCCGAGGAGCTGGGATTACAGGAGCCCGCCACAATACCCAGCTATTTTTTTGGTTGTAGTTGTCATTATTGTTTAGCAGGCCGGGCTTGAACCTGCCAGCCTCGGTGTATGTAGCCGGCGCCCTACTCACTGAGCTACGGGTGCTGAGCCTGTCATGAAATTTTTAAATTAACTTTTCTCAAAAAAACACCTAAGCCATTCTTTTAAAAATATTTTTTCCTTTTTATCATATCATTCATATATGTATAATCAAAATGTGAACACTCATTTGTCATCTAGTTACTGTGCTATCTTTAAATAATTTTGGTTGAAAACATATTTCTTATCCAAAATCTTTTTAGAGCATATAATAATTATGACAGCTACTCCCTTCATAAATAGTAAAATACAATCAACTGCAGTCATGCTTAGAGCTTGGCATTTACCATCACACAATCTGACAACACTCCATGAGATAGGTACTATTTGTTCCCATTTTACAGATGAGGAAAATGGGGGCATGTAGCTCCGAAATGCTCAATAAGCATTAGGTATTATTACTCAAAAATTTTGAGGCTAAATTATTATGAAAGGACTATTCACCTATAACATTTTATTTTGTAAATAATACAGAGCAATCAGAGAAGAAGAAAGAGTGCATGGTGAATAAAACATCCGATGTTAGGTTAAAGTGAAATAAAAGCTAATTATTAGCACTAAGTTTTAGATCGGATGCCCTAGAAAAGTCAATTTTTCAAAGGATTTGTTCATTTGCATTTCTTATGAAAAGCTCAGTGCTGAAATCTACCTTCACATATACTGACGGCACACGTACCATTTACTGGTTAAGGTGATGTACGGGAATCTTGCCAATATTGAATTTCAAATGACAGAGGAAAAATCGGTGTAAGAGGGAATTCAATATGCTTGGGAAACCATTTGTTCCCTCTGCTTCTTTGATCCCTGCCAAGGCACAAGAAAGTAGAGCAAAGCTCCTGAAAAAGGGGACTCTGGGCTCTCCCAGGAACTCTATGTAACAAGATGAAAAACTTCATTGCCAGCTCCCTTCCCTCTAAATGCAGGGAATTTGGCTCTCGTCTCAACTACCTAATCTGCCCACATCTTTCCTGAGGTTTGCAATAGCAGGGGTGTCTTGATGCCTACATTTTGCTGAGTGAATAGTTTGGGAATCTGTGGGCCATATTTGCTCAGTTTCACAGATGCCTTGTGGACTTGGGACAAGTTTGCAATTTGCTCAGCTCCAAAATAAACTATTTCAGTGAAACAATTTTAACTAACATTTTGGAAACATTTGTTGGCAAAACAAATATTTGTATCTAAAATAGCCAGGCTATTAAGATGTGAGAAAACAAAACAGATGTTTGTTTTGGGTTGTCGAGTTTGTTTGTCTTAGTGGCATTTGCTTTCTCTCCCCTCACCCCCCAGAGGATATACAGTGGTAACCTTAATGAGATTATAAAATTCATGGAAATGAAGTTCATTTTCTATTGTCTGCAATACCATAAAAATGAATTTCGTTACCTGTGAATTTTGGTCTGTGTTTCCAAGAAATGAAAAATTCACTCTTTGTTTACCCATTGGTTCCTCCTCACTGGTTGGCTTAATTTTTTCAATTAGTTAGCCAGATGTCATTAGTCAACGTCAATTAGTTAGCCCTAGAGTCATTTTTGGTATATAATTCTTTCTCATATTTATAACATACGATTTATATGTGAATAATCATGTACATAAGAAAGCCTGTTTTATTCAGCTCATTGATTTAGTTTACTCATCCTATGAAACATTTATTATTTTATCTTTTGTAACTAATTGATTCATTATTTGAAAGTATTAAGTGTCCTATGGGAATCAACACAAATCAATATACCAACTTCCCTTGTTTAACGTGGATGACATCAGCGTTCACTGATTCAATTTTTTAGTTGCAAAGGGTTGCGAAGAGGATGTATAAAGTTACACATTTGCCTCCCTCCGCCTCATTTCACTGGGATTGGGTGGTCTAGTAAATGGGTTTGGGATTAAGTTTTAAATGAAGGTGGTACTGATGCATTCATTCCTGCCAATTTTATTCCTAGCTAGATAACTAAAACCTTTTGTTTAACGAATATTTTTTAATTTACTGAATAATAATACATGACCATGAGACAGAATTATAAAGGCACAGACGTGTCTACAGAGGGCCGGGTGTGCTGGCTCAGGCTTGTAGCCTAGCACTCTGGGATGTCAAGGTTGGAGGATACCTTGAGGTCAAGGAGTTCCAGACCAGCGTGAGCAAGAACGAGACCCCATTTCTACTAAAAATAGAATAATTAGCTAGGCATGTCATCTGGTTTATTTTTTTTTTAATTAAATCATAGCTGTGTACAATAATGCAATCATGAGGTACAATGTGCTGGTTCCATATACAGTCTGAAATGTTTTCACCAATCTGTGTCATCTGGTTTATTGATTGACTTGATAATCGTGGCTTGCCATGGAAATCATGTCTCATGTTTTTCCTAAGAGAAATGGCTTCTGAGTGTCAAACAATTAACTTAAAAATATTTAGAATGCAGCCAATTTGTGAATTTACAGCTGTCTTATACCTGCAAATCCACTTGAATAACTTAAGCATAAGGCTAATTGAGCAACAGGGAAGCTTTTAAGCTAGAAGTGACCTTAACAGATTCTTTCGCCTGAAACCTTCACTTTACTGAATATGAATAAGGAATCCAGAAAAATTAAATTTTTTCAAAGCAGCACAGCCTGCCATCCACAGTGTCTCTTGATGGCACCCTGGAGTGGCTGCCTTGGGAGACAGAAGGGTGTGGTGTGGTCTTCCCTGTGCTTCTCTGGAAGCACATCTGCCTCCTGAGGATGGAGGTGGATGTCCGTTTATCCTTTAATGAGTTCCAAGGTAGAATTAGGGACACAGGGTATCATGTTTAAAATCATCAGGGTTCCTCTACTCTAAGCCTTTTCTGATCCTTTGATGCAGCTGTATTCATTGAGAATTAAATATAATGTACAGCAGGACTTTCCAACCATACCCAGCCATACCACTTTTCACCTGTGCTCCCCTTACCCCCTCCCCCTGGGATTATCATTAAACTTCTCTTAGCTGCCACTCTTCCTTGAAATATAATTTATAGAAACTGGAGTGGTAGCTAGGGATTTGGAGTCAGGCTAACTTGGGTTTGAATCTGGTGCTACTGCGTACTTGGGGCAGGTCACAGAGCTCCTTGGCGTATCATTTCTCCATGAATGAGGGTAATGCCACTCTTGTGTATGGGACGACTGTGAAAATGAAATGATGTAAGTGGCTAGCAAAGTGACTGACGTATATTAGGTCCTCAAACGTCTGTTTCTTCTATTCATTCTGATTTTTAATCTCCCAGTATTAAATTATCAAAGTCACACTATCACATGTAACTCTGAAGGTTTGATGGCCCGTTACTTCATAGGTCTATGTGGATCCCAAGTGCTTTGGAGGAAATATCATGGCCTTCCCTCAAGACTGTGATTTTCCATGTTCAAGATATTCCCTGGTTGGACCCCTTAATTTTCGTAAGCCAATGTTATTTCACTTCTCAGCAGAGCTAACTTAGTAAAGCAGATTGGTCTCCACACAGCCCAACAACCAATCACTGTACTCAGAGTAACACATTAGTGTAATTTCATACTTCATTGCTGCTTAAAACTCAAAGGAGGATCTTGTTTTAGTCCACTAGAAGAAAGCAAGCTAATGCCCCATCCTTCTAGAAGTTTAACATTCTACTGTTAAAATAAAAAGATGCCTGATCTCTGTGGTCTGACCCTTGAAGTATGGAGTCAACTGAAATCAGCCTTAAAAGCAAGAATCTTGTGAACCTTGCTGTTTACTGTGAGGATGTGGTTCCGGCATTCCGTAGCATCCCTCAGTGAGCAATCCTGTGAGGCATTTCCCTCTCATCTCTGCACTGGGAACACCTGCAGTTCTGTTGGAGAAATTGGTTTGTTACATATTATGTGGCCCATGAATAAGAGAACTGTCCCTGCCTTTGCCCTCTGTTGAGTGCAAATCTTAGGGCTGGAAGACCCGCGCGGACCACTCCCTCCCTGGCTTTCTCTTACTCTTCTGACACCGATTTTTCTAATACCGATTTACTTTTTGCTGTGTAGTTGTTATGTCTCTATTTGGTGGGTTATCTGAAGCTCTTCTTGGAGAAAGGTAGGATATATATTACTCTGAAAATAAAAATGTAAATGTTTTATTCAATGAGACTAAGAGCCAGAGAGAAAATTCATCACAACCACTCCATGCCCAGGGAACACATACTTTGCAAATTGTGTTCCATCCACAGTTTTAAAGATGGCACCTTTTTGGTTAATATGCTCACAGAAATATGCTCAGGATTCTTAGACAGTTGTAGACCCCAGAAGCAAACCCCTCTCCATCTTCTCTCCTACTCCCAAACCTCCCCTATCTAATTAATAGGCTTGTTATTACTTTCAGTTCAGCTATTTTATATATTTTATATAAAAAAGCATTTTTTTTTTATTGTTAGAAATTCATTCATCAAGGTAAAATAGCATGCTGCCGATTGTAAAATACCTGCCAATGTAAACATCTCGCTTTCTCTACCGTGGGTGTTTGCAGCTTTTGTAACTGGTTTTATCTTCCATTCCTGACTACCTTTAAATGTTATGCTGTATACCCTGCAAGCATCTTAAAACCTGCAGGCTTTGCTCTGGAGTCTCTTTTCTTTCCAGTTTCTTATTTAGTGTTTTTCCTAGAGCACATGTTTCAGGATGTTCTTTCATCTCATTAGCTCCCTTGACTCAGCTGTGCAGTTAACGAAGATTACAAGGAATGTGCGCTGCCCGTAATGGTGCTATTAACTTGCAACACACCGTTCCCAACTTGAAGGAAAAGTAGAAAACCTGGTTTCTTCTACTGATGTATGAAAATTAGGGTTTGATGACACACTTCACCATTTCATTAGTTAGTCATCAAGCACCTCTTACTTTCAAAGAACTGTTGGGTTCTGTGAGGATACAGAAAGCCAGAGGGTCTCTCCCTGCCTCAAGGAGCATTTTCCTACTAGAGAAAACAGCCACGTGGACAGCCAAACCTAATAATAATTCAATTTAAAAAATATCATACTAGAAAGAAACAAAGTGCTTGGAAAGAATGCAGAAACAGATTTTTTTTTTTTTTTTAACGTAAAGTGTTTGTAGAAAAGAATTAACAAAGGTGAGATTTATCCTCTGCATTGAAGAGTGAATGAGTAAGAGAGAGAGGAAAAGGAGGAGGTATTCAAGGCTACAGAGATAGACCATTTTAAATAATAGGATGTCATTTCCATGGGAACACACACTTAAATTATATTTTAATTTCATTAAAGGATGAATACATTTTCGAAGTGGAAGATCACTTTGTAATCTTTACAAATAGATCACTAAATCTTGACAGGCGACTTTGAGCAATTCACTTAACACAGCAATAACAATAACATGGTTGTACAAATACTTTAGGGTGTTTATTGGATAGAATCCACAATGATGCTATCATTTTGTGAGGAACCTGAGGTCTAGATAACATCCAGGTAATTATGTACATTGCAAGCTACCAAGGCCATTCTGGCCACCTTCATGGCTTAATTTGTTGGTTGTGCTGTCTAATGCAGCAAAATTTGATCTAACCAATTTCCATGCTCTGTCCTTTAAGTCAGGGAGAATGTGCAGATGGACCAAAAGTTTTAAGAGCTACTTCATTTACTTGGTTATTTCCCAAACAGTGAAAGGAAAGGGGATCCCATTTCTAGAGTCAGCCAAGGTCCCATAATCCATGCAGCCAACCCTGGTCCTTGGAAGCTGCTTTCCTTTGTCCTCAAACCTCCTGAGGATGGTGGTAGCCAAACGTTCCCAGGCAGGTGCCCATCGGAGCTGGCACAGTTTGTCTCTGTCCTTGTCACTGCCAAGCAAGACTTCTGGCTCAGAGCAAGGAGGCCTCTCTGAGGCCAGCCAGGTCTGCAGGGAGCACAAGGCAGGAGGAGGCAGATGGATCAGGGGAGGTTTCAGAGATGACAGGCCTGGGCTGGCTGGAAGCCCTTCATTTTTATTAACTTCAGTCTTCTGTTCACAGATGACTATAAGTCTAGAATATAAATAACCCCAAACCCTAGAGGGAACCCTGTTCTCTCCAGTCCTCCATTTCTCAGTCCTAAGCAGGCCTCACTTTTCCTGGACTGTGAGTGGTAAGGGGGTAAGGTCTTTCCTGACTCTGCCCTGTTTGAGGGAGTTGCAGCAAGACGATAGCACAGCCAACCAGGTGTATATGAGAGCCCTTCCTGTCAGATCCACCCCAGTGAGCACAAAGGCACTTTGGCAAGTATTCACCTGTGACACGTTCCTCAGAGAGTGCTTAGTGGACCTTTACGTGGGGGATTATTCAATGATGGCCTGCATTTTGCTGTGTGAACTGGGGGTGCTCACAAGCCAGGTTGCAAAAACAGATCTTTATTGGGGAGCTTCAGAGAGGTTCCAGGCACTGTTCTAGACATGGGGGATTCAGCAGTGAACAACAACAGAAACAACAAAGCCTCAGGGAGGGTGGATTCCACTGGAGGGAACAGATGAGGCGTGAGCATGAAATTCAGCAGGTCATCGGAGCACCTGAAAGGATGAAGTGCTAGATGTGGGGAGCAGAGGGGGGCAGATAAGCTGTTTCAGAAGAATCGTCTGGAGATGATGCTTCAGCAGAGACCTGAGGGTGGGGAGGAGACAGCCACCTCCGTCTCTGGGGGCAGAGCACTCTGGAGGAAGGAAACAATGGTCACCAAGGGCTTTGAGGGATAAGGAGAGAAGCTAGGGAGGAAGAGAAGCCCTTGCAACCATCATAGCAGGCCACACGGGCAGAGCAAGGATTTTGGATTTGATTTTGAATGAGACAAGCAACATTTAAGCAGGGGAGTAGCATGGTTTCATTACATTTAAAAAATCTTTCTGGTCGTGAGAAGAGAATAAGTTTTAGTAAAGCAAAGAGGGGAGTGGAGCAGTTGACTCAGAGGTGATTCCCGTGTCCGGGCAAGAAGTGATGGTGGCCAGGCTCAGGAGATGGAGGTGGAAGCGGTGAACCTGGGCAGATTCTAAAGGGGTTAGAGCTTCCAGGATCTGTCAGCAAGTTAAATGAAGGAAGAGAAGAGAGACGTCATAGGTGACACTAAGGTTTTTGGCCCAAACAGCTGGATGAGTGCACTTGCTATTTATTGAGATGAGAAAAACGGCAGGAAGAAGTGGTGGTGCTGAAGAGTTGAGGCTTCCCCGTTAGCACAAGTGATGTTTGAGATGCCTGGTAGCAATCTAAGGGGAAAGGGCAAGTAAGCTCAGTTGTTGGATAAATAAGTCTGATATCCATAAGATAGTTTAGGGCCTAAATGTGAATCTTCAGCACACAGATGCCACGTAAAGCTGTGTGCATGGGGGGTTGAGCAGGGCTGCAGTGCAAATCCCGAAGGAAGAAGGCCAAGCCCTGAGCCCAGGGCCTCCCATCACCAGCCAGCCAGGAGAAGAGGCAGAACCAAAGGAGGAGCCTGGGAAGGAGGGACCAGGGAACAGGGTCTTCCGGATGCTGAGGGATAGGACATGCTGCAGAAGGAAGGGGTGATTGGCTGCGTGGGGTGCAAAAGGCTGAGAAGGAGGGAAATTGAGACTTGACCATTAGATTTGACAGCGTGGGCATCATTGGCAAACTTGACAAAGGGGAGTATTGGAGAAAATAGCTTAATGGGAGTGGGTTCAAGAGAAATGGGAGGAGAAGAAGTTTAAGCAGCAGGGATTCAAAGTTCTTTCAGTGATTTTTGTTACACGTTACAAGGTGATAAAGAGATAGGGCAGAACCTAGAGGGAGAATTGGGGGATATTTTTTAGGCAAGAAATGTGTGTAGCCTGTATACATATGTGGAGAATCCAGAAGGGAAGGAACACAGTCTGGGGGCAGGGTGGGGCTGGGGTCTCATGCCCAGAGGAGGGGTTGTCTTCGGGTGGCAGAGAGTCCTCAGAGAGAACAGAGGGAGGGCAGATGGGCCGTACAAACTACCGGGAGGCGGATAGAGCCAGGCGAGCACAGTGCAGAGTGGTTGCTTCTATTTTCTTGGTGAATCAGAGCCAGGTTCCTTGCTTGTGGCTATGAGTCAGACTTAATGAAAGAGAAGCCAGCTGCCCCGTACTGTTGCTCACCACCCCCCTGATGCATAATAAATAAAGCAGCATGAAGCCCGCATGAGGGCAGGAACTGTCATCTGTCTTAGTCAGATGCTGAACTTGTCGCCTGGATGGAGAAGGTGCCCGATCGTACCGCAGAATCTGAAGGCAGCACTTGCTTCCCAAGCTTCAGAATGTGTCTGTGGTAGTCACAGGCAGGCCCAGCTGCATGGCGGGTGGGCCCCTCATTCAGAAATACAGACTTTTATAGCAGAGCGTTCGGCCTAGGACAAAGCCCATCTAACACAAAGCCCCGGGGAGGGCACAGGCTGCATGGCCAGGAATCTGGCTCTGCCAACAGGTAGAGGTAGGTGGTACTGGTTAAATCAGATCACACGTGAGTGGAGGGTGGACCAGAGTAGGGGAGACTGAGACCAGAGAGGGTGGCCAGAGATACGGTTCCCTGAGAAGAGAATCATTACATACTTACCATTCTTTTCCAAGGATGTCCAGTTTGCAACTCCGTGGGCAAAGGCTGACATCATGAGGACTGTTTTTGTTTAACTGTGGTGTCCAGTACACCTATCGTGGAGTATCCTATCAAAGTATCCCCTACTTCTCCCTCTAGGTTCTGCCCTGTCTCTTTATCACCCTGTAACGTATCACAAAAATCACTGAAAGAACTTTGAATCCCTGCCACTTAAACTTCTTCTCCTCCCATTTTCTCTTGAACCCTCTCCCATCAAGCTGTTTTCTCCAACACTCCCCTTTGTCATGAAAAGTGAGCATGAACCTTTATTTATTTATTTATTTTTGCTAATTGGTCTCCTTAATGTTTGTGTTTTTAATGTGTAGCCCAACACAATTCTTATTCTTCCAGTGTGCAACAAAGAGAAAAAAAGGTTGGACACCTCATTCAGATGTTTTAAGATGTAGTCCAAGCTGATGTTACCATCTTCACAGATTAACAGAGACAGAGGCATAAGCATCTTCTAAGAAAATAAACAGGGAAGTGCATTTAGCTCTCTAGAAAAACTTAAGAACCAAAATGTTAAAACTGCGGTAGTGTCTCTTGAATCAGAATGCCACCAATCCCACTTCTCTTCCCTTGTAGGAAGGGAAAGGTGCCCAATGATGGGACAGAGTGAAATTCAGCAATGTTGGAGGTTGCTGTCCATTGTCAGTGAGAGATGGCTTTAATTAATGATCACTAGAAAAACCAACAATGTAAGAAAAAACCATTCATTCCCAAAACCCCAGTAGTGAAGGGTGGTAGGAACAGATTAGATCCAGTGCTGAGATGAGATGACTTCAAATTGATTTGTTTCAAGATTGCCTAAAAAAAGTAGCAAGATCTTTAAAGAGAAGTTTTCCAACACTGTTCCCCTTTTATCAGAACAAAAAGCAAGTTAGCTGAATGCATGTGTGCCCATATGTGCATTTTCTGTCCTGAGCATTCAGTTTCGATGGTACTGCGTTCAGTCACGTGAGAATTCATGCATGAAGTTTAGCCCGCCACTGGAATCTCTTTAGAGCTTTGAGAAGAGCAGTAATTTGGGTTTCAATTTGAGGCTCTCTGACAATAGAGGCTGAATCTAGGTGACCCTCCCCCAGCTGCCTCACAGGTGAGGAGAACCCAGCTTACCCAGTGCTGTCTAAGGATTAGAGGTGGGCCTCTTAGAAATACTTGTCAGATTCAGCTCTTAGAGGTCATTTTGAGTCAGGGGAAGTCGCAGGGTCCAGTGTGAAAGGCCGGCGTGCCCTTTGTCCCTTCCTCTTCTCACCTGGACTTCCTAGTTTCCCTGTGTAGTGAACAGCATGGCGTGACAGTGGTAAGCTTTTTGAGTGTTTCTTTTCTCAGAAACAGCTCCTTACCTGGTATCGCTGGTGTGCTTGCCTACTTATGTAATAGTTATTGTGTCCTCCAGATTCAGGTGACTCAGTAAACCTGTGTCCCCAGTGTCCCAGACCCAGGCAGTGCCTGTCTCACACCAGTTCACTAGAGTTGGTGCCTGCACCTGGCCATGACATTTGCGATGAAAAGAAAAAATCACTCAAGATGCCTGTGTCTCGTGCCTGTATCAACCTAAAGGAAATCTGTCCTGTATTTCTGTGTGCCCCTGTGACAACAGAATGGAATGGATGCAACAGAGGTTTGCACACGGTGGTCCAGAAAGCCTAAAATATTCACTGTTTCATCACAGGAAAAAGGTACTGACCCCTTCTCTAGTCTTTAGGAACAAAAAAAAGGGGGGGGAATAAGGAGAGGGAAAACTGAAATTAAATAGGGTGGGCAAGTTGGTTTCTGTCCCATCAGTTAATTTCACTGCCTCTGCCAGTGCAGCTGGTTGAAAGAAGTTCTGGGTAATTTTGATTCTATTTGGTTTTCACCTTGTCCATCCCTGGAGTAAGAGGCAATCCTTGTTTACCTTAAAGTCATAAAACTCAGTCTCACAGGAAAGTTTTTCCCACCATAGGAGAACTATTAATAATTTAACCATAAGCAGAGATGTCCCCAGTGGCTGTGTCTGACTCCCTCAGGGATAATGTCCTTTCCTCCTTATATCAGAGTTCACCCTCTCCGCATTCCTTCTTTCAGTCTTCCTGATTTTTGCCTTGCTATATCATCTGTTAAGATGACTTTTGCTTATTACCTATATTGATTTTTGAGCGTTTTAGAGACCAGGGTGCCTCTGTGTCAATTGCTGTCTGGTGCAGGCTTCACGCTCACTTGTATGTTATGCATTAAGGCTTGAATCTCCCAACAGGACCGTGTGTTTAGGGAAATCACATGCTCTGTTCTTTCTGAGTTCCTCATAGCCACAAATGGAATGTAATTATTGATTAGCACGTGTTATGGTCACTAAATTCAAATAATCTTTCTAAAGATTTCACAAGCAAGATTTTATTTCATTTTAAGCTAGAGCATCTTAGCGGACAGATTCAGATCATAGCTCTCCTGGCCTCAATCCAATGTCATTGCACATGTGGTGAGAACTTCCTCTTGGCTACGAGTTCAATTACTTAATTCTGTTTAGGGAGAATAGCCTTTCACCTCACTTGGACTTAGATTGAGTAAGGAGGGCCCCCGTCCCCCCCAAGCACAGAGAGGGCTGCCTGCAGGAACCTGTTTGTACTTCCTTTACAACCACTACTGGCGTAGATGGTCCCGGGGGTATAAAGTTAGGTTAGAAACCCCCTGCTACCCTTAGAACAAATGTGAATGCTTATCCCTAAATCTTCAAGGAGCCAACCAGGACTTCATGCCGGGCAGCAAGACTCCATAAAAATAAAAAGCCGCTGTGAAGGGAAGCATTATTTAAAGAAATATCAGGCTGGGGAAAGTAGCTGCAGAGGGTAGGCCGCTGGTCCCATATGCTGGAGGTAGCGGGTTCAAACCTAGCCCAGCCAAATAAATGCTAATAATAAACAGAAAAAAAAAAAAGAAGAAAAAGGATTCAAATGATTTTATGTAAATCAATAAAAGAGTGTTAAAAATCAGCCAAGAATCTGGTAAGTTCACAGAAGGAAATACAATTTTTAAGCAAATATATACAGGCAACTCAAATAGATGCAAATTAAAATCCTGACCTACTATCGTACACCTGATGAAGAGCTGTGACTAACTTCAAAATGATGACAACCAGTATGTATAAGTTTATGGTAAAACGGGCAGAATTTAAATTAATATAGGGCAGTATGTACTTCTGGAAGCAAAGAGATAAGATGTTGAGGAAGGCATGAGAAATAAAACTGGATGAGGTGTTTGGGCTAGATATCGCAGAGGTAAACCCTGATGGTTTTTGAGGATTGGAGCTGCCTAAGGTATTTTATATAGGTTAGTCCCCTTCATCTCTCTTCTTCACCTCCACCTCTCTGAAGGTGACTGACCTATTTAAGAGAGAAAAACCAAGAACTGATCATCAAGAGGATTTGGTAAGTGTTGTCCATCCATAAATAGTCAAATTCAAAACCTAAGTAATCTAGAGGGTGTTCTCAATTTCAAAAACAGGCTGAGAATTGAAGGAATGCAAGTAACTTACCCAAGGCTGGAGTAGGAGTTACCAGCTCACGGGGGAAAAGAACGGAGAGGAACTAGGGGGAACCTTTTGAGTCCCAGTTATTTTTCTTTGTAATATTAAAGAATTTATAGAAATCTTGTGAATATTTATGAATGTAGAATTTAAATGATCTCACGTAGATTTTAATATTTATGAGCAAACATGTAAACATTAACTTTTAAATGGGCTTTTAAGGTAATTACAGCTATTTCTCATTTATAAATATTTTGACTAGCTAGTATAAATAATTGAATAGACTTCATAGCTTTAATAGAGTAAGAGCTAAACTGGGGAAATACTCATTCTTTCCATTGTCGTTGGCTTTTTAATGTCTACCTTGCACTCCGGATGCTCACTGTGCTTTCAGAATATAAACATGAACCCCACTAGATTCTGATCTCCCGGAGGAGTGGTGGATATTGGCTCAGAATAGTTTGGTCAAATTATATATTATCCGCTGCAGATATAAATAATTGGAAAAATTGCATAACCCTGTAATAGAAACAAGGGCACATAATTACTATAGAAGAGAGGGACCAAATTTTAGAGAATTTACAAAGATATCGACGCTTTCTCTGCAGAGGCAAGTAGGAATTTCACAGACAGCAGGGGAGACAGTTGAGAAAATCAAAAAAAGACAAAAACAGCATGTGTGAAGTCATGAAATGCTTTTAGAGACCTGAGATGATTACATTTGTCTATCTGAAGTAGACTATGAAGAGAGAGTAGAGAGGAGGTTGTTGAAGAGTAAGTCAGTGGGCCGCTCTTTTTCCCAAGGTAGTTGACAGCACTGGATGGTGGTGCCATCCACGGTTCCACCCCCTTTACATGCATGCTGATTTTATTTTATCCCATTTATTCCCATTCTACAGATGGTAAAACTGAGTTATGCATGGGATAAATAAGTAGCAAAGCACTACTACAAATCAGTAGCACTGCTACTGGCAGTACAGTAATAATTCAAACTATGGCAGTTGACTCTGTAGCTCAGTGACCTTAAATCTAGACTGTCCTCTTTGTTCCATACTAGGAGTCTGGAGCGTGGAAGGGTTTTAAAACTCTTCATCAGGGTGGTGCAGAAGATAGTTAAAAGACTGAGGGTAGCCATCCTGGAAATAGCCTATTGTAAGAATAAAGCAAGAGATGATGGGAGCCTGAACTTAGACAAAAAGTATTTAGAATAAAAACGACAGAACTTAGTCTCCATTTAATAGAGCCAGTAAGGAGTTTCTGGATTGGAAAACTAGATGGATAAGTACTGTTACCATTCAAACACGTTCACTAATAGGGAGGATTCAAACACGTTCACTAATAGGGAGGATTCATTTTAGGACAAATTTACTTGTGATGTCCATGAAATATTCAGGTAGCAAAGTCTAGCAAACAGTGGGATTCTCAGCTCAAGAGATCAGGAGATAAAGCTTTAAAATCATCAGCCTATGGGTTATCATTGAAATCCTTCTTGAAGATACTGCTGACCACCGGGAGCCTATAATGGCAAAAACTCTATTGCACTGCCACTCAGAATATAATCCACCAACTGGCTGTCTGTCCATCCCCTGTTTATTTCAAGTCCAGGATAAGAGAAGGGATTTGCTTCAGACTGTAATCAGCTGTGTTATTAAGCACAGTGCCTTCTTTAGCTAACTTTTTTTCCTAATGTTAACAAGACTTTTCAATGAAGGAAATGTTGTATTGCTTAACATCCTGATGCAAGCGTCATATCAGCACTTGAGTATTGCTGATGGAGACGACGCCAACATTGAAGCTTTGGGCACAAGAAGAGCGCACCAAAGAGACTGAGAAGGGATAGTGTAAGAAAGGGAAGTGGAGGTGAGTGGTCAGATAGCCACTGAGAGGGCAGATAAGACTGAAGACTAAGAGATAATTACTGGATTTGGCCACTGTAGGGTTGTCGGTAACATTTGAAGTTTTACCCCTATCCCACTTACTCTTCTACCCTCTTGAATCCATACAATGGCCGTGTATGCCAAGTATCTCTTAGACTCTAAAGTACTCTTGGGTTCATGTTCATTTTCCCTCTCTGTCTTGGCTGGTCTAAAGGTATTGATCATTCCTTCCTGGTGTGCTCTTTCCTCTGCAGTAGGCTGACCTTGGTCATCATCTTCACACCCCACCCATCTTTCTCTGCCCATCCCTTCTCCACACACTGTGTTTTTTAAATTACACTCATTTCTTTAATTATATGTGATGTCAACTTCCGAACCTAAACCAGTGCATGTTCCTTTTTTTTTTTTTGAGACAGAATCTCAGTCCTTCTTTGTGGAGTCCTGTGGCATCATAACTCACAATAACCTCAAACTCTTGGCCTTAAGAGGTCCTCTTGTCTCAGCCTCCAGAGTAGCTAGGACGATAGGCGTGCACCACAACACCAGGCTAGTTTTTCTATTTTTGGTAGTGACAGGGTCTCACTCTTGCTTGGGCTGGTCTCGAACTTGTGAGCTCAAGCACTCCACCTGCTTCAGCCTCCCCGGAGTGCTAGGATTAGAGGTGGGAGCCACCACTTTCAGCCACATACTCCTTTCTTGCGCTTCAGAGTGGTCTAGCAGTCTTTACTTGGATGCCTGCAGTGTCTTCAAATTCAGTATGTCCAAAACCGAATATGAATTCTCACCTGTGCTCTTCCCCAATAATCTGTTCTTCGCCCTAAGTCCCAGACCTTGAATTATAGGCCACACACAGTTGTTAGACTACTAACATGGGCGTCATCCTTGACTTCTCCTTACTTCCTTATCCTATTAGTGATTGATTTCACCTTCTAATGACATTTCAGATCTCTCTAGCCCCACTACCTGTGTCTGAGCCAGCATCATCCCTCACCAGGGTTCCCAAATTATCCATCTGACACCCTGCCTCAGTCTTGACTCCACTCCAGTACCTGCAGCCTGGCTCTGGGACCACCACTCCCTTGAATTCTTCACCTCCCACTTCAGTGCTCCTCTTCTATAGATTCAGGTTAGGTTGAATTTTTTGACATACTTCCTCTCTCTGTTTTGACACACGCTGTGCCCCTGCCTAAAGTACATTTGTTTCCCTTCTTCACTGGCTTGTGTGTCCTTGTCTTCAGGAAGGTTCTATGACCCAAGAATTTGAGTTCTACCTTTCTCATGTCATGAACTTTTCCACTTTGGCTTATAATCTCTCTTACTCCCTTTTTTTCTTTTTGTCTGGGAGTCAGATCCGTCCTCTGAATTTTAAGCTCCAAGAAGGCAGGAACCACATCTGTTTGGTACATCATTATAGTTCACATTCCTAGTACAGCGTCTACAATAGTGTGAACATGACATCAAGTCAACTTTTGTTAAACAAAACGAGGTTTTCATGGTATGTTCACATCTGATATCTCAGGAGGGGTAAAGTTGAACAATTTTGAGAGGATTTTACTGAAATAAGAGCTGTCATTGGATTAGAAGATTAAATTATTTGAGCTGTGTTGCACTAGTATAAGGAAGGAGAGGTTAGAGTCAAGCAATCCTGATAAGAGTGCGTGCATTTCATGCCACCTCACAGAACAAATGGAAGAGCTTTTTGTTAAAGAAAAAATATTAGCTTGCATCATTTTTAATTCCATTTTCCTTTCTAATAAGTGGAGGCCTATAAGGTAGGGGTGGGGGTGTATTTTGATATTTAAAGGTATCAAGTTCTACCTGGAAAAACTTTAGATAATATAATTTCACTTTTTTTTTCCTGTATGCTTTGCTCAGTGAACTTATTTTCTTTTGGGAGAGGCTTACAGAAGTGAGTAATTCATTTAATTACCATTTGTCCGGTTCCCAAACAAAACAAAATGAAAAAAACAGGAATATATTTTAAAAGACTAATTGAATTTTTAAAGCAGAGATAAAGCAAACACCCAGAAATAAAGGAATGGGCAATCAATTCTGGGAAATGTAGACTAAGAAAACCGAGGTAAGAAAAACTACCTTGAGAGCAAAATTAACTCTTAACTATTTGGAAGGCGAGTCGAAAGATGGAATATGATAAGAGGCATGGTCAGATCTCTTAGCTTCTCCTGAAATGTGAACTTCTTTTTTTTTTTTTTTTTTTTTTTTTTTGTAGAGACAGAGTCTCACTTTATGGCCCTCGGTAGAGTGCCGTGGCCTCACACAGCTCACAGCAACCTCCAACTCCTGGGCTTAAGCGATTCTCTTGCCTCAGCCTCCCGGGCAGCTGGGACTACAGGTGCCCGCCACAATGCCCGGCTATTTTTTGGTTGCAATTTGGCCGGGGCCGGGTTTGAACCCGCCACCCTCGGTATATGGGGCCGGCGCCTTACCAACTGAGCCACAGGCGCCGCCCGAAATGTGAACTTCTAAAAGCTGCAGAGCTTCTGGGTCAAGATAGACTTTGTGGTAAAGTATTTGAAGTGCAGGTAGAATTAGATGACAACTGTTCATGTTGCAAGATGACTGCTCAGTTTTGAAACATTAAAGAGATTGGTGTGTGCTCTGTCTCAGATGGTGACTGTCCAAATTCTCTGTGGAGATAAACATTGTAGAATATTTTTAAAAAGGAAGGCCAAGACGTCTCCTTCAAACAACAGTTTTGAGTCCACTTGACGACTTAAAAAATACTCATTCAGAGTTCCTTATTCTCTTTATAACATGGAAGAGAGATACTTAGTTTGGAACATCTTAAGGAGGATAAACCATAGTCATCTTCCTCTATAATAAAAAGAATATTAATGTAGATTTAAAGAATGATTACACTGTGACTAGCCAGTATTGTATTTTAAGAGTTCGGTGAGATGAGTTGGGTTAAAATGCATCTGAAATAACTAAATGAACTGATTCATTGAGTGGAGGTTTTGGGGATTTCTGGCTGTAATTAGCTAAGAGGCTTTTTAGGTCTCACAGTGGCTTCTGGGTATGAAAATCACATGACCAGTTTATATCAGGAAATTTGCCCTCTTGATTGTTATGGTCATGTAAAAGTCCCATCTGTAAGTAAGAGGAATCTGTTTAGATTTTAAGATTAAACAGGGTGTAGAGTTTTTCATGTGATCTAGAATTTGCTGTCAGACTCTTTTTCCCATCTACGCTGACTGAAGGCTTTGGAGAAGCACTTGAGCTTGTAGGTGATACTGATACCACACAGTTTGAGATGTGGACAGCCTTGAGGTAGAGGCGAGGCTGATGGTATGTTAATAAAGGCTACCAGACCTTCATAGTTGGTAGACTTCTCCATAGTTTTCCAGTAGGTGAAATATGTCAGCAATGCCAGTGAGAATATTCATCCTTCATCTTAGATTGAAAGACTCCAACCTATATCCCATAGAGAAATCTGGCAAAGAATTTAGGGGAAAGCCAACACACTGGACATCTAGAATATGGAGGAAGCAGAGATGATCTGATGTTAGGTACTGGATAAACCCAGGAAAAACCTTATCTAAAAGGTGAGAGTGGATGGTTTTTCTTTTCCTTCTGGACCCAGGATATGAATCTCCCCTAGCTGCACAACCACTGCCCAGCTCTTCTATTGAGGGTGTTCTTTATTCTGTGGTTTCTGTATCATTATCTCAGTGGCTTCTGTGAGTTGCCCAGATGACTAATTTTAATGTGCTGCTTGGTATCGGGTGGATGTTTGGTTCAAAGAGACTAGAACACAGGAAGAGCCTAGGACGGCTGCGGGGCAGGGTGTGGGCACCGTCCACGTATCTCCTCTCTTTATCTTGTCTCTCTTTTGCTCTCATAAAATGACAGAGCAAATGGGAATTTAAAATTTTCAGAGAAAAATTTGCCTGATGACTCGGTGTTCTCTGTTCCAGAGCTGGTTTTTCTTTTGAACTCTTTCCATTAATCAGAAGCCTTTCTGTAGCTGGGAGGGCCGCTGCTGAGGCAAACGTGTGAACCTCTCAGCATGAACAGGTTCTGTTAGCCGGGTCAATGAGAGACCCCACGGGGTGGGCTGAGGTCTGCCATGGAGGAAACTCCAGGAAACTTAGTGCAATGTGTTGTGTCTCACCTTCAATTAAATTTTAATTGTTCCTGATCACACTTTCTTTCAAAACAAATCTTGGAATCAGATATCTCATAAATTATTTACCAATGCAAGTAAAAGATAACATAGGATTTAAGCAGAACAAAGTTTGATTTACTCTCCAAACTTACCCTATGTATTAACACAAGGTTAATCTTAGTACCACAGTGAAGGAACCAAAAAATAAAAGTCCTTCCTATATTCCTGCAGAGTACAGTACGATCCACAGCCCATCAACACCCATTAAAGATACAGATTCTGATCGATTACGTCGAGGTTCAGATGGGAAATCACGTGGTCGGGGCCGAAGAAACAACAATCCTTCCCCTCCCCCGGATTCTGATCTTGAGGTATGTCATTGCCAACACCCAAGCAGATGTCTTTATAACTAACTGGTGGCTTTGTGTGCCTGCTATGTAAACAATGATTGAGGTATCCTGATGCTTTCATTTTTATATTAACAATAAACAAAGCCATTTCTTCTCTCTTCCCTATTAACTATAAGTTAAACAATTATGTATTTCTGGTTTTTTCTTCCATAACAACTCTACGGTAAAACTATCTTGAAAGAAATTAAGTAAATTGTACAATTTTGCTTGAACAAAGTTCTGAGGTGCTCCTCTGTATCGTTGCTATTTCAATTAAGTGTCATTCTAAAAATGCTTAATAAAATCCACTTTGAAATTAAAGACATGCTTGTGTGTATTGAGAAAGGAAAACCTGGAATGTTCTAAACTGAAATGGTAATCACCTTCTGAGACATGTTTTGGTGGAGTTCAAAAGCAGGGGGGGATTAAGTAAGAACTTAAAAGGTAGTAGATTTCATAGTCTTGAATCCACTGCAATTAAGTGTCTGCTTTTTGCCAAAGTGAAATCTGATGGTGGAAAACATGATTATTTTGGCTGAAAAGATGAAATTTTTCCAGCAGAATCTATGCATATGAGTACGTACTGGTGTGAGAGGGAATGGGAAGAAAAACAGGCTTGGGAGGCTTTTTGTGGTACCCAAAAGACCTTTTTGAAATTAATTCCTTCAAGTCTAATTCTAAATACCCCAAGAGTATGTCAAAGAGAATGAGTGATATGTCTGCTTAAGTTGTTAAATGTCTATAACCTGAAGACTTAAATAACCTGGCAAGAATAACGTATATCCCAACGCTTTGATAAGAACCCAAACAGGTAACACACGGTAAATAGATTGCGTACAGTTTTAGTTGTTGTGTTTTTAATACTTGGCTTAGTGAAAGTAAAACATAAGATTAATTATTTTAACACTTCTTAATGAACAGAGATCAAGAATACAGAAAAGAGACAAGGATTTTTAATCACTTGCTTCTATCTCAGAAGTTATTAACAGATTAGGTAGAGTTCATTTTTCATCTTTTCAGAACTGAGATTGAGATTCTTTCACAGAAGTGCAAAGGATACATATATATTATTATTACCTCTTTTCTATATTTATTTTAATGCTATAAATATACTTATCGTTACCTCATTTGAAGCTGTATCTGGAGAAAAGCTAAAAGATGCTTTTAGAACAGTTGCGTTTTTTTCTTATAAATAGTGAATTCAGATTTTTCATTTGTCTCTCATTTCAAGATGACTTTTGCATGTTGCAAACGGAATAACAGTTTTCTCAACTAAGGCAAAGACGCATTAATTTGGTTCTTCCTTTGCAGAGAGTGTTCATCTGGGACTTGGATGAGACGATCATTGTTTTCCATTCCTTGCTTACTGGGTCCTACGCCAACAGATATGGGAGGGTGAGTACTGAGAAGCATCAGTTTTCAATTTCTTTGCTGTAACTATGCCTAGAATTTATTTATAACTGAGATACGTATGCTGTCATTACAAATTTGACCAGGTATTCTTTCAATAAATATTTACTTAAGTAAATATATACTGAGTGCCAGCCACAAACATGCAGTCTAGAGATGAGAGTGGGGGGATCTAGCTTTACGGTCCAGCTTTCCTCATTATGTTAAAGATACACCTAATAAAAAAAAAAAAAAACAGGCTAAAAAATTGCACATTTGAAAAAACAAATATATTCAGCCATTTTAATTTCTGTTCAGAGATAAGGTATCCATAGAACACACCATGCTCTTACCTTTAAGCAAATTGTCTATGAGAAGAAGACAGTTAACAAAATGCAGGCTATAAAAAACAATGCCATGGAAATCACAGTGAAAAAAAGTCTCTACTATATAAGTAGCACATAGAAAGGGTTCAGTAAATAACAGCTGTGGGGCTTTTTGTATTATTTCTTCGATCAATACCATCATTCCGTATGTCTACAAAAACTGCTATTTAAAAACTAATTGAAGATTAACATATGTAATTAATAGGCAGAACCTTGAAGATCTTCTTAACGGGAGCCATTGAAATATCCCCACAACTAACTCCCAGGGAAAAAGAGAGATGCCTGAAACTTACACAGAGTGTTGAAAACAGTTGGCACTTCAGAAAGCAGTATTTGAAAACCATCCAGAATGTCAAGTCCTTAAAAGCTGTCACTAAGGGCCATACTGATGCAAAAGAGAGTTGCCATGCATAGTGCCTACCCACCATTGAGAGCGGCTGTCTTACAGGAAGGAGGCAGACAGCTCCTGACCTCCCAGCTTTGGCCATAAAATTATTGGTTTATGTATGGAATTCACACCTACGACTGAAACCCCCAGCTGTTTATAAATTTTCATTCAGGTTCTCAACAATCTCTAAACAAAACGCTTTCTGAATAATGCATTAGCAATACCATACCATAAATTTAATTTTGTCATGTGTCCACCATTAGTATTTTGAGCATCATCAAATGTTTGCTTAGTTCTCCCATTTTAGAGCATGTGATAAAAAAAGTTATTCTATTTCCAAATGCCAAATGTATATGTTCTTTAAAATATGGATTGGTTCAGTTATTTAAATGATAAGTTGATGGGGCTGGGGGAGAACTTCTAAAGCCAGTTTTTTGAGAAAGTTCTGAACATGACTCTGGGCCTACAGTCATTGTGTGATGACCTGGAGATGAACATAGTCTTCCTCTGCTCTAAGTAGAGAAAATGGCACATGCAGAATCAGGAAAGGATTTGATGTTTGAGGGACAAAGAGTCCAGTGTGCCCAAGCTTAGTGATGGAGATAGAAAGTCAACGGAGATGAAAGGGGCTCCAGGGGGCCTCCCAGCCATGGTCAGGATAATTATCTCATTGCATAGGCCATGGCAAGTCACTGGAGGACTTCAAGGGAGGAAGTGAGACGATCTGATTTACACTGTTAAACGACTTTAGCTACATAGAGTTAGTGGCCAGGGAAGACAAACAGGGCTCCAGATAGGAGGTGTCAGTGATCTGATGCACTTGTAGTAATGACAGAACTGATCGAATCCTAGATTACATGGCAGGTAGAGAAGAGGATTTAGAAAGGATCTGCAGGTATTGAGGCTTTAGCCAGTAAGAGAGAAGTAAAAGATGATTTCCACATTTCTGTGTTGAGCAACTGAGAGAATAGTCATATATTTGTTGAAATAGGGAAGAAGATAATTTGGAGGGAAAATAAGAAGTTTGGTATTGGACAAGTTTGAGATGCTTATGAGACACCTATTTAGACCAGAAAAGAAGGCAGCTGGAAGGTAAGCCCTGAGTCCTGAGGGACTAATCAGGGCTGGAGACATCAGACTGAGGGACGGCAGTGTACGGTTTAGGGTTAGGAGCTCCTCATTCAGCTTGATTTCTTCCTAAACATGTATTGTGCTACACACTTGTGGTCGGTCAGCCTGTGGTCTTGTTGCCCAGAGGTGTTTGTCCTGGCCGGGTGGGGTGGGGTTTTTTGTTTATTTGTTTGTTTGCTTGTTTTATTTTTTTGAGGTACAGTCTTGCTCTGTTGCCTGGGCTTGAGTGCAGTGGCTTTTGAAGATGCACTGCTGAGGATGTTGAATCATAGCTTGAGCATGCAAGAAAGCTTACTTAAATGTTCTCATCATCAGAGAACTTGGGGGTTGAGCAGAATTTGCCCTTACCGTGATAATCAAGCTTTATAAAAGTGTGGTTCAACAAGAATTCTCCCAAGCAAGAATAATAACCAAGCTGAGCAGAATGTCTTGCATCCTTTTTGTTCCCCCTGGGTGCTGAGGAAAAGAGTTTTGCAGGAGTTCAGTGGCAAGACTTCTTTCCTAGAGCACAGATTGAGTGGTGCGCCTGAGCGTTGTGGAGGGGAGCATGTGTCTCGGCCTTCCTCTGCGTGCACGCAGAGAAGTGAATGCCTGACAATGTGATTGCTGTTCTGTCTCTGAGGAAACCAGACACCTGAGAAGTGGCTTAGCCACAGTAGCTTAGGCAACTCAATGAGTGGCCCATTCAGTAAGGGGATACAGGATCTGGTTGATATAATGCAAAATTAGGGCATGTTACAGCAACATGTGCAAAGAAAGGTTTGAGAATGTCCCACCTTTCATGTAATCCTAGCTGTGGGAAGAAGGCATGTTGGGTGCTATAAGGAAGTCTTGTTTTATAACAAAGGTGATGGGACAAAAAGAGGGTGCCAGGTACTGTATAGCTTTGACTGTGGAAGAGAAAAGAAACATGTTAGCAGGAAAATGAAGTCTAAATGTGTTATTAGAAATTGGGACATTTTTATAATATCTGTGTCATAAATTCCAAAGGCCCAGCACAGTATCCTCCTAATGGTGACAACCAATGGTAAGAAAAGCATGTGTCATGTGTTGAGCTAGAGCTGTGCTTTGGGTATTTGTTTTGTAACACACCAGGCTTCTAGGAGGATATCAGTTGTCCTAGTAAGCTCAGATAAACCAAACCTCTCTAGTGGGCGTTTCTTTGAAAGCAGAATGCGTGGCCCATCACCACACTGCAGTGGGCCTGTGAAGGTTGGTGCTCATATTGGGTTTTAGGAGACAACATTAAACTCTAAGACCTTGAGGGAGGGCCCTCTTCCATGGGTTGCTGAAGATGCTAACTCTTAGCCTGGCACCATACCAGCCCCACACCCAGTATGCTGGTTGGATTATAAAGGATCTGGTTACTTAATAGTATGATCTCTCTTTTGGAACCTCTAGACCAGAGGTTAGCAAACTTTTTCTATAAAGCATCAGATAGTAAATGTTTTAGGCTTTGTGAGCCATATGCCTGTCATAACTGCTTAGCTCTGGCCAATATGTAAATGAATAAATGTGGCTGTGGTCCACTAAAATTTGATTTATAGTTACCAAATTTGAATTTTATATAATCTTCATGTCTTATGAAATGCTGTCATTCTTTTTATTTTTAAAAATCCAAACCAGGGGTTGACAGACCATACCCCAGACATCAAATCTGGTTCATGGTCTACTTCTATAGGGCCTTTAAGCTAAGAATATTGTTTACATTTTTAAATGGTTATTTAAAAAAAAAAGAACGTGTGTCAGAGACTGTATATGGCCTGCAAAAAGCCTGAAATCGTTTCCATCCCTGCAGAGAGAAAGGCTGCCCACATCTGCCCTACGTCCTGCTCTGAGCTTTGCACTGGTTCATCTCACTCCTGCCTTTGGGTACCAGGACAGTTCAATGACAGCTACGCTTTGCCCCAACTAGACTGTGCTTACAATGTAGGCAGTGGGTATTTGCAGCTGGGACCCTAAGGAAACACAGGCCTGCATGTCAATTTGTTAGGGTAGGACAAATGCCTGTAACAAGGAGACACAGAGTGTAATGGTTCAAGCACAATAGGAATGTGTATTGTTCTTAATTAGCAGTCTAGAGCAAATATTCCAGGTTGCTTGGTTTAGACCAGGTTTGGCGGCCATCTTCACCATGTAGCTTGGAAGCTTCTGGGATTATTTTTACCAGCAGACTGGCCACAGGGAGAAACTCCTATGGAGCAGCATTCCTGGGGGGCTCTGTGGCTGAGATGCCCATCCATGGGATGCTGGGAAGTGTGGCCTCGCTGTGTGCCCAGGAGAATACAGAGAATGGGTTTCAGTGAAAATAGGCAGCCACTTGCAGCGCCAGTTCTCAACTCCTTGACCGCTGAGTGAAACCCAAAGCATACTTCAACCCTCCTGGTGGCTCCAGCCACCCGGCAGAGCTGGGCCCTCAGGCTTCTTGAGTAATGACACCCACTCGGTTCCCAAAGGGCATTCCCTTGCTTTTGTTCTCGTCTTTGTATATCAAGATCAAATTAGATCAAATTTGGGTACTGTGGAATGACATAGAGTCCAAACTTTTAAAACAAATAGAAACACAATTTTTTTTGGACATCAGGCGTTTCCAGCTGAAGGCGCCTCCCTCAGCTCTTTGCTACCATCCTGAAGGTTGCGGCTCTTTCCTTCAGCCACCAGCCTCTCCCTCCTCACTGCCAGGAGGGTGCAGTTCAGATGTCTGCTCTCGCTGTGTTGTTGACCTCAGCCTTGATATTCTCACTCAAGAATGTGACAGGGGAGGCTGGGAGCACACTGGGATCACCACAGCTGCTTAGCCCCTGCGCGGCCCTCCTTGGCTTTGTGGCCTTGGGAAACGCACCTTCCATCTTTGAATGTCACTTGTTCTGTCTTAATTTGCCCACCTATAAACTGGAAGCAGTCATAGGACTGTTAGCACCTAGAAAAATGTTCGTAAGCACTCCATAAATAAGAATTATTCTCGCTTATGTTAGGGGTTCCGAGGAGGGAATGGGAAAGCATGCAATTTTGTTGTTCAGGTGGCAGAGAGGGAGAGGAGGGAAAAAACATTCTAAGCAGCCAAAATCATACACATGAAGGGTAGGTATCTCTAAAGTGTATTTAGGGGATTAGACTCAGAGAAGATGAGTAGCAGAAAATGTGTTGCCTTGGTAATGAAAATATTGCACCTTAGTTCAACTGTCACAGCCTCCACTGTTACCTTACATTTATTATCCAATGGGTTCTTTCTTTTCACCAATAAGAAAACTCTAGCTGAGAAAAATTCAATCATTCATCCAGGGGAGGACGCCTGTCAGTTGGCAGCAGCAGTCTTCCAGCTGTCCATTGCCCTCAGCAGAGGGTTGAAGAGGCCCCAACTGCCTGGGTTTTGTGCTGCAGGTGCAGGGGTGCCACGGACAGTGTTTCAACAGTGCAGAGGTGTGAAGAAGCGTAAACTGGGGATGATTAGTCTGGTGGCACAGTGGCAAATGGAATTCTTGTGCTGTCCTCGTGGTAGTAAATAATAAAGGCTATACAGTGGCTGTCACCATAGAAAGGAGAGAGACAGGAGAGTGGTCGCAGTGACATTCAAACAGGCCCTTTGACTGGATTTAGCCGTTTCGCCTTTCCCTTGGCACCGCGCGGGCCCCTGCTTGCAGAGGCCAAGTTGGCCAGGGCCACGCTGGCCTGTTCTCCTTCCTCCCACTTTGTGCCGCTTCTTGGCAGTCGTCCCATGTTTGGGATTCGTGGGTTTTCTCCACAATGCAAATTAACCTTTGGAATGGTGAAGTTCTTTCTCTTATTCTCTACTCGGGTATTACTTTCATGCTGTTGAAAGGGAGCCTCTTAAGTAAGGAGAAAATGAGTGCAGTCGAGTGTCACATATCTAATCAGTAAAAATGTCCTGATTAGCCCCACCACAAGTTTGGCTTTTTTTTTTCTAAATCCATTCAGGTGGTAGTTCACCCATAATTTATTTTTCATGTGTATACATCTCTCATGGTAATCCAGATTATTTATTAATCAGCATCAGAATTCTACCCAGCTCCCAAAACTTGATATTTTATGTCAGCTGCTCAGTGATAGGGCCTTAAAACTTGGGGGGGGAAGTTAATATTCCATTGATGGTACTGATACCTTTAGATAGGAGGCAGGACAACAGTAGAACTCTTGGGTATCAGAGGTTGTGCATACTGTTTGGATAACATTTTTGGTAATTTTTTTTAAAGAAATAACATTTCAGCATGTATAGTTTTTTCTTTTTTCAGAAAGGGAGCTAATTTGCAAAGCTTAACCTTAATCCCCTGTGAACAGCCAGCATGGGGCTTTAAAAATAAACTCCTCCTGCATTCAGAGTGCCCATTCCTGTTTTTCGGCTTCTTTTTCCCCAAAACAAAAGATCCTGAATGGAGAGAATTTTTAAATGACATTCAGGCCCTGTTTGTGGTTGTAATATTAGCATTCTAAGTAAGGAGTTGTTTAAGGGGCCCCAAATGGGTATTTTTCTTTCATTTGATTAATTTTGCCTAGAGATTTGCCCTTGATTTGAGCATACTTAACGAGATTTTCATATGGAACAACAAATCCTCATAAACCTGCTCACACTGTTATTATCACACCTCACTGGGCCACTACAACTCTCAGTAATTGCTCGCCAGTGGAGGCTTAGCTGCCCATGCAGGATTAGCACAGGTAGGATTTAGGAATCTTCTTATCTTTTATTGCACAAATTCAAAATATAAGTACCATATCCTGAGAAACTAGTCATACTTTCTGAAATAGTGGAACCACCATCTAGTTATTCTGGTAGTTCCTTCTAGCCTAAGATTAATTATTTAAATGATAATTTCTTAAACATAATAAATTCTGCTTTGTGATGCAAAATAAAACAGCAGTTACTGAGAGGTTGTGTAGATTTTGATCTCACAGATGGAACAGGAGACACATTAAACAGAGATACAGAGGACATGTATCATATATTTTAAACTCATTGAAAGTAATAATAGGATAATTTTTAATATTAATAATAACAATACTAATATTTTTTGGGTTTTTGTAAGAATACAATAGATTCTTTTTAGAGCCCAGTTACTAATTTAAAAAGTACTGTGCAGCTACTTAAAACTGGAACAATTACTTAGATATTAAGATCGTTCTCAAATGTCTGAACTTAAGGAATTCAAATTAGAAAGTTTATATTGCCTAATGTGTTTGCTTCCTTTATTTTACTGTTGTTTTTTTTTGTTTTGTTTTGTTTTGGTTTTTTTTTGGCTTTTCTATTTAGAAAAATGAGATGGTAAAAGGAAAGGAATAGCAAAGCAAAATGTGCATGTAAATGGCAACCAGAGCTAAATTAAAAATAGGAACAATAGGATCTCTTTACTGGTGTATATATAAGCAATAAAGAGGAACTGCTTCCTCATTAATGTTTTGGTGCTATTTTTAGTGGTTTTTACAATGAATCTGACATGACTTATTCTTTGAGGCTACACAAGATCTGATATAATATTTGGTATTTGTGGCAATGTTAAATCAACACTAAAAATATCAATGCATCTTTTAAAACATAGTTACATAAAAGGTAGAGCTATTTTCACAGTTATGCTGGGTTTCAAACAGTGCCTGTCCCCTAAAACCTCGGCGTTTCAGGCAGCTGCCTAGGTCTTGAGTTCTTGGCATGCTCTTTGTTAAAAAATGACCAGATAACTCAAAATAAGGCAAGCATGGAACAAAGTTTATTGAGGAAGAAAAGGGTAGATTTATAGAGTAAAAGCAAGATGTAGGCTTACAGAGCAAGATACATTCACCATAGGCAGCAAATGGGCCTCCATTACCAGGGTAAGCAGGCAAAGAGGCCAAGGTTATAGCCCACAGTTCTCTTTTATACCTCCTGGGCCAGGCCTACCTCATGGTTCAGCGGTCACCTTGGAACCAGAGTCTTACTGTAGCACATGTGGACCTCCCATGAGCCTCTCAGAGCCCATTGTGGGGTATGGACCATAATGTAAATTTAAGCTAATGGCTTGATTAGTCTAAGGCTGTTCTAGGTAACCTTCAAGACTCTATTGTACCTGTTGTTAGGCTCTACACTAAGCTCTGATTGGTCGATTGGTAGGATGTCCCCTCCTCTACAGGCGTGAGCAGTCACTTGGAACAAAATTAAGGTGGGTAGCAAGGGCTTTGCCCCGGTCCTCCTTCCCCAGGAGACCTAGTCCTACCTGCCTAACAGTTAGATAAATAGTTACATTTAAGGTTTCTAGAGAAATGAGAAGAGAGATTCTGTTTCTGTTATCAGCAAAATATCCTGAATCCCATTCTAGAAGCCCAAAGAGGCCAGGAGCATTGGCTCACACCTGTTGTCCTAGGAGCCGAGGTGGGTAGATTGCTGGAGCTCAGGAATTTGAGACCAGCCTGAGCAAGAGCAAGACCTCTTCTCTTTTTTTTTTTTTTTTTTTTTTTTGGTTTTTTGGCCAGGGCTGGGTTTGAACTCGCCACCTCCAGCATATGGGACCGGCACCCTACTCCTTGAGCCACAGGCGCCGCCCAGACCTCTTCTCTTAAAAAAAAAAAAAAAAAATAGCTAGGCGTGTGGTGGGCACTGTTAGTCCTAGCTACTTAGAAGGCTGAAACAAGACAATCACTTGAGCCCAGGAATTTGAGGTTGCTGTGAGCTGTGACACCACAGCTTTCTATGGAGGGTGACAAAAAATAAATAAATACATACCCAAAGATAGATAAACTGGTTTTCCTTCAACTTTCCATCTATTTTGAGTCTCAAAATCCCATAGATACTCTGAGCTAAAAGTAAATAAAAATAGGGTAAGAAAATCATTTCTGAAGCAACCTCAATTCTGAGCAGTGTTTGTGTTTGCCACTAAAAATAGCCTGCCTTGTCATTTGAAGCCAGGAAGTAAGGAGTATTACATTTTTTCTGAAGTTGGTCATCATTTTGTTCATGTATAACTCTACCTTTCTTTAGCAGACTGAACTGTAGGACTTTGATTAGACCTGTGTGAATTCTTTCATGCATTTTGCCAGAATAATGTGCTTAAATGGTGCTGGGCCAGTAGAGAGCTCCAGGAATGGGAACTCAAAGAACTTATATAAGAGAGATGGCCAGGCAGGGTGGTCCCTGCCTGTAGTCCTAGCACTTTGGGAGGCCAAAACAGGAGGATCTCTTGAGCCCAGGAGCTGGAGACCAGCCTGGGTAACACAGGGAGACCCCCATCTCTACAAAAAATTAGGTAGGGACTAGGAAACCACGTGGAAAAGAAGGGGGAGGGACTCTTTTAGGGTAGCCATTGATCACTGGCTGTTGCTAGGGCAATACTAGGGGAGGGACTTACCCTGAGGATTGGGCAGAAAAAGTGCCAGCACAAATAAAGGGCAAATCAGTAGAGGTCAGTCACTTAAGGTTTAAAGAAACCAATCAATGTAAGCCAGCTGGGGTTGAAGGACCCAATCAGTGTTTGCCAGCAGGGTTGGATGGGCAGACAAGGCATAAAAACCCAAACTGAGAACCACAATGGCAACCCATTGGGAACCCCTTCCATTGTGTTGGAAGCTTTCCTGTCTTCTTATAAACTATGACTATCGCTTCTGCTTGCTGTGGTCGGTGAATTCATTCTTAAGATTCTGAGACCAAGAACCCAACCAGGAGGAGAAAAATCGACTATCAGCGTTGCTGTCTGCAGTCCCAGCTACTAGGGAGGGTGAGATGGGAGGATTGCTTGAGCCCAGGAGTTTAAGGCTGCTAGGAGCTGTGACCACAGTACTCACTGCACTTCAACCTATGTGATAAGGCAAAATCAAAATCTCTCTCTCTCTCTCTCTCTTTTTTGGAAGCAGAGTCTCATTTTGTCACCCTTGGTGGAGTACTGTGGCATCATAGCTCACAGCAACCTCAAACTCTTGAGTTCAAGTGATCCCTTGCCTTCATCTTCCAAACAAGGGAGAGAAGTTAGGAAAAATACCAGTGTGTCTGCAGCTGGTTTTCCTGTTCGGCATCTATGTAGTACAGTCATGTGAACAGTGGTGGGCAGGCATCTCTGTCAGCCTTGTGGTAGAGGGAAGATCTATTGTACAAAGTCCTCAGTAGTACCGATAGGTTGTGACAAGAATCTGGCTCAGTTGTCTGTGGACAGAGTTCAGGGCATAAAAGGTGTTTAGTTGTCATGAGGGCAAAGCTGCTGAATTTATAGAAAATGATGTATGCTTATGTAACACCATCAGTAAAATAAAAATGTCTGTCGGCTTTACGTTGTTGTTTAAAAGCACTCTTAACTCTGAGCGGGGTCGCTAAGCAATTCTGTGACACGATTTGTTTAACTGCCCTGTCGGTAGAAGATTATGCCACCTTCTTGAACATGGCCACATAATAAAAAGGTGTACCTTGCAGATGAGGTTGAGAAAATCGGGGTGAGTACATACTGTCTTCAAAACAGTTTTCACAGTGCTGTTCACAACATAGTGAAGATCAAATATCACACGCATTCACTGGAATTAGCAGTTGAGATGATGATTGTCTGCGTAAATGGGCAGCAAAATAATCTGAGCAGCATGAACTTTAGTCTGATCACTGGAATAAAGCAAATCACATGTAAGAATGTACCCAGTGCCCCTCTTTCCCGGGGACCTAGGAGGATTCCCAGTGGTGGTTTCCCTACGGGGTAAGGTCCCATGCTCATACTGCGTGGTCTCCAGTAGGACTAACTGTAAGTCTCCAGCAAAAGAATGTGCCAGAATAGCTGTAGTAGGTGGTGCCCAGGACCTCAGCCTTGTAGCATAGGGTAATTTAGTTGGTGGGTAATGATCATGGAAAAACATCCATGAAGTAATTCTGAACGTTATGCCACCAAACGGCACCCTTCTCAAGTTGCAAACACAGAACGTCCAGGCGTATGTGGACTGCAGTGCCCAGAACATGCCTGGCTACACACCGGTCTCCTGGCCCGACACTAATGAGCCGTTCAGAAAGTCAGTCATTCATGATTTACAAAATACACGCCCAGTCGTGTAGTAGGTGCTTAGCCGTAATTCCTGCCTTCAGGGAGTTTATAAATGAATAAAGGAGTCTGTTTGTGGAGGATGAATGAATTCTCAACAGCAGTCTGTCATTGGGGTAAAATTATTTAAAACAAAATGCTACTTTAAATCCACTGAGAGTGAAATTGCAGAATCTTCAAAAATATAACAATGCTAAGAAGGAAACAAGTCTCCCTCTGTTATTCATGACACGTAGCTACATCATTTAACCAGGAACAAACAGCCCGTAGTAGGGTGTCCACCGATAACACCAGCAGTGTGGTTCAGGAAAAAAAAAAAATCAAGATCCCCAGGAGCCAAACAACCGAAAAATAAATGCCAGAGGCCTTAAATGAGGTGTTACTAAGTTTACTATTCTTAAATTACACTGGAATTTCTCCTTTGCAGCTGATTAGGACTGCCCTTCCACACTGCTGTTCCTAAATATGTAAGATGAGTGTCCTGTGGCTTCGATAACAAATGCAGGCGTTCCTCTGGGTTTCTAAAGTGAGCACTCCACTCCATATGGTAAAAATGAGCAGAGTTCATGTAGGCCGGGCAGTATCTGACTACACATTCTTGTGTCTGTTCCAAATCCTCACCTATGTCTGGGTACAGATCACCCAAGCAAGTCCTAGCACCATCTTTTCAATGAGAAGTGACAGGGTAGGAACTTTCCAGGGCTTTTGAAATTTTGGATTTTAAATGTTGGATTTGTTTGTTTGGCATTTTAAATGTTGGATTTGTTTGTTTGGCATTTTAAAATTTTCAAAATAAGTATTTTTAACACATCACAGGAAACCAACATCGTCTCTTAGAAATTTCCAAATAGAAAAGTAAATGGAATCGTACGTATGGTGGAACTCAGCGTAACCTCTCCAGTTATGATAAATATCATGTTGGAGCCAATCTTGTTTTATTTAAATCCTTACCACATCCTTCCCCACTTAGTCCTAGGATGATTTTTCAAAGCAAATTCTAGATGTTCTTTAGTTTGTACATATTTCACTATGTAGGTAAGAATCCATTACAACTCCTTTTAGAATAGAAATAGTAGATGGCATTTAGTACCTTACCCGTCTAGCCAAATTAATAATTTTGTAATATCATTAAATATCTAATCAACAGTTCTAATTTTTTAATATTTTAAATTTTCATTTTTAAGAATGGTAAAACACACATAACAGACTTTATCAGCTTAACCATTTTTAGTGGTACAGTTAAGTAGTTGCCTTCTTAAACTCTTTTTAACGGTATAATTCAGTATTAAGTACATTCACATTGTTGTGCAGCCAATCTCCAGAACTCTCTTTTTATCTTGCAAAACTGAAAAATCAGTGTCCACCAAACAACTCCATGCCCTCCCCTCTCCCCAGTTCCTAGCGACATCTGTTCTACTTTGTCTCTATGAATTTGAGGTACCTCAGTGGGATTATATAGTATTTGGTTTTTCGAGTGGCTTATTTCACTAAGCACAATGTCCTCAAGATTCATCTGTGATAGCATATGTCAGAATTTCCTGTCTTTCTAAAGTTGGATATCCCATTGTAGGTTTATACCACATTTTGTTCATCCATTCATCTGTCAATGGGCACTTGGGTATGACTATTGTAAATAGCGCTGCTATGGACATGAGTGTACAAATATCCGTTTCTTTTCTCCATGCATTTGGGTACATACCCAGAAGTGGACTTGCTGGATCATGTAGAAATTCTTTAGTTTACTTTTCTGCCATATTATTTTCATAGCAGCTGCACCATTTTATGTTCCCAACAGTGCACTAGCATTTCAATTTCTGTCCACCTTTATTTTCTGTCTTGTTTTGTGGTCTGATAGTAGTCCTCCTCATGACTGTGAGATGGTATTTCACTGTGGTTCGGATTCACATTTCCTTAATGATCAGTGATGTTGAGCGTAGTTCAAGTGCTTGTTGAGTATTTATACATCTTCTTTAGAAAAATGTCTACTCAGGTCCTTTGCCCATTTTTAAATCAGGTGTTTATTTTTATTGTTGAGTTATAAGAAGTCTTATTTCTGGATATTAACCCTATCAAATATATAATTTGCAAATATTTTCTCCCATTCTGTGGATTTCCCTGTTACTATATTGGTTGTGCCCTTTGATGCATGTAAGTTTTTCATTTTGATATACTCAAATTCATCTGTTTTTTTTTTTTGTTGTTGTTGTTGGTGTTGTTGGATTATTGTTGTTACCTTTGCTTTTGGTGTCATATCAAAAAGTCATTGCCGTGTCCAATCTTCTAAAGCTTTTTCCCTAAGGACTTTTAACTCTGAAATTTAGATCTTTGATCTATTTTGAGTTCATTTTTGTGTGCGGTGTAGGATAAAGACCCATCCAACTTGATTATTTTGCATGTTTTGCCAGCACTGTTTGTTGAAAAGATTTTATCACTTCCCCATAAAATGTCTTGTCACTCTTGTTGAAAATCATTTGACCATATATATTCAAGGATTTATTTCTGGTCTCTCTCCTATTCTATTGGTCTATATATCTGTTTATGCCAGAAACACATTGTTTTCATTACTTTGTCTTTGTTTTGGAAATTGGAACATGTGAGACCTCCAACTTTATTATTTTCTAATACTGTTTTGGCTATTCAGGGTCCCTTGAGACTCCACATACATTTTGAGATGGATTTTTCTATTTCTACAAAAAATGCCATTGTTGATTTGATAAAGGATTGCATTATATCTATAAATCACTTTGGATGGTATTAATATCTTAACACTGTCTTCCATCCATGAACATGGGATGTCTTTCCATTTATTTTTATCTTATTTAATTTGTTTTAGCAATATTTTAAAAATTGTCAGTATACAAGTCATTTTGCCTCCTTGGTTAAGTTTATTTCTAAATAAATATTTGATTCCTTTTGTTATTGCTGTTATAAATGGGAATTTTTTCCTTAATTTCCTTCCCAGATTGGTCATTGTTAGTATACAGAAACACAACAGGTTTTGAATGTTGATTTTGTATACTGCAACTGTGCTGAATTGATTTATTAATCTAACAGGGGTTTTTTTGGGGGGAAGGGGGGACTGGCGGCATCTTTATGGTTTTCTACATCTATAATCATATCATTGCAAACAGATCATTTTACTTCTGACTTTACAATTTTAGTGGCTTTTATGTGTTATTTTAGCCTAATAGCTCTGGGTAGGACTATTTCCTATGTTCTATGTTAAATAGAAGTGGTGAAAGTGACCTCCTGGTCTTGTTCCTGATCTTAGACGAAAAACTTTCATTTCTTCACCATTGGGTGTATTAGCTGTGGGCTTTTCATATATGACCTTTATTATGTTGGAGTAGTTTTCTTCTTTTTCTAGTTTAAGTATTTTTCTCAGTGATTTTGTTTATCTATTTATATGTCTCTGAAGTGTCTTTTGATCTTTAGATTTCTACTTGATCCTTTTTTTTTTAACCTCATGTATTTTGTGTTTTGTTTTGTTCTCACATCAAACAAGTAATATACTGAGGTTCAAGTAAGATTTGAGGAACACATCTTACACATGCTTATGAAAACCTAATCATCATTCTTATAAACTACAAAACCATGGAAACCTTTGTGTATTTCTGTTGAAGTAACCAAACCGTCTTTATAGAGTGTTTGAGAGTCTAGGTTTTGTTGATTGCATTACTGTTGTATTATTTAGCATGTTGCATTGTTTCTTGTATTTCCTACAAACTGGTAGATCTGGTAGATCTAGAAGCTTAATTATTAGATTCAGGTTCCTTTTTTTTAATCTATTTATTTTTTTGTCAAGACTTTATACTTCATAGACGAGGTATATTCTTCTTGAGTGTCTGGTTGCTGTTGTTTTTAAAACATCAGTATTCTGGGGCAGCGCCTGGGGCTCAAGGAGTAGGGTGCCGGTCCCATATGCCAGAGGTGGTGGGTTCAAACCCAGCCCCTGTCAAAAATCACAAAAAAAAAATAAATAAATAAAACATCAGTATTCTGGTCTGAGAGGGCTCTTTAGCCGTCCAGTACAGGACGGTCTTACTTAGTCTGTACTTCTTTTCTTCTTAGCTCAAAGTTGATGGATTAAGAAGGAGAAAACTCAAAAGTTTGGGGAGTTTTTTAAACCATTAGGCCTTTAATTCACCTGAATCAAGGATATGTAGGTCTTCTGCCAGAAATAAAATGACTAACAATTCCAATTTTAGATAAGTAGCCCAGAGCTGTTTTTAGTGAGGTAAAGTTTTGAGATGAAACTTAACACCTTGCTGAATTTTGGAATTTTCCTAACTATCTCCTCCCCATGAATAGCTTTGCACTATTATTGCAGATCCTTGATCAGGTCTTCCTGGTCAGCTTTTGTGGACAGATAGGTGTCCTCCGTGGCTCATACTGAGTAACCTGACAGGTGCTGCATTCCTTTATTATCTTTTCACTGAACTGGGAAAGTTCTGTTTACCAGCCCTAGTTTCAAGTCCCTGAATTAATGACTAATCTATAGCCGTGGTTCTCAACCTTCCTAACGCCGCAACCCTTTAATACAGTTCCTCATGTTGTGGTGACCCTCAACCATACAATTATTTTCATTGCTACTTCATCACTGTAATTTTGCTACTGTTACGAATCGTCATGTAAATATCTGATATGCAGGATGTATTTTCACTGTTACAAAGGGGTCGTGACCCACAAGTTGAGAACCGCTGATCTATAGGTATGCTTGGTGGCCAACTTTTAACTGTAGATCCCAAATATCCTACCTGAGGCTTAAGTCTTACACATTTTCTCTACATAATTTCCTTGTAAGTCTCAGTGTGAGAATAAATATTTAGCAAACATTTATGTATAATCTAATGTATTAATCTTGACTGGAAGGTTATTAACTATTAGAGAAAAATGCTATGCTCACATTAGAGACCCAAGGCATGGAATCTCTTTTTCTTACATTCAGTTATGTGATCCAACCAGAGTTTCAATTTGCGAAAAAAAAATTTTTTTGTTCTGTTTTTAAATAATCCCTCAAAGATATTTTAACTCTTTATTTTCCTCATGGAGTGGGTACAGTCTAAAATCCATGCACTTTACCTTGAATGGACAGCATACTAGATGCTTGATACAGATACTCCAGAACTGACCCTGAAAAATTCCACTTCTTATTATGGTGGCTGATATTTTTCTATTTTACTTAATATTCTTAAAGTGCTCCCACAAATTTATTTTTTGACGCTACCATAAATAAGACTTCTCTAAAAATTGTATTCTTAAAATGTTAAATATAGTATCACTTTGTGATCACTGAAATTTTTCAGGGACTGTACATAGAAGCTACTAAATTTAGACTGTATTTCAATAATCACTATTTATTGTTTTTTTTTTTTTTTTTAATTATTTTATTTATTTTTTTGTGGTTTTTGGCCGGGGCTGGGTTTGAACCCACCACCTCCAGCATATGGGACTGGAGCCCTACTCCTTGAGCCACAGGCGCCACCCCACTATTTATTGTTATGTATTCCTGAAAGATATTTGTTGATAAACTTATGCAGGGTCAAGATTTTGCCCAGACTTATTTCCCCCCCAGTCATTCATTAATTGACTCTGAGCGATGGATTTGGGCTAGGCTTAAGTCTCTGCTCACAAACTCTCACCATTTAATTCCTATAAGCTACAAGGCATATGTAACTGATTCAAAGCTGTCACACAACTTGGCTATGCAAATGATTGTTTTTTTTTTTGTTGTTGTTTGTTTTTGAAGAACACTTTTGCGTCTCAGTGAATCAATGCATTGCTTAGATTGTCTCAGAAAGACACTTGCTTCCCTTTGGTACCTAGAGCTTCAAAGGATGGGGGTGCTTTTTGCTGGCTTTCCGGATTTGGGTCTTATTTCATAGTGATGAGAACCAGCTCTGTACCAAGAAGCTTGGCTTACAGCTTTGGGGAAAATCAATAGTATCCCCTCCTGAGAGTAGTCACTTTGCATGATGTCAGGTTAGCTTCTGTCCAAATCAGCTTTACTGATAACTGGCCCCACAAAATTATGTTCATCTCAGAAAGTATTGGTGTAAGGAATTCTGTGAAAATTTTATAGACAATGCCATGGTGTAATGTCTACGGTGAAAGTCCATTTTGAAATGCTCCTAATTCTACATGAAATCAGCACCTTGTACCCCATACATGCATTAACGTATACATGATCTATGCATTTATCATTTAATAAATAAATAAATAAATTGCACATGAAAAAAAAGTCCATTTTGAACTCATGCCTCTTTAAAGGTAGTGCTGCAGAGGTAGGTAAGTAAATTATAGCATTAATTTCCTTTTGATAACAGTTGGAGAAGGGACATTTTTAGGGTGGCCTTCCTGTTTTAAACAGATGGAATTTCACCTCCAGTTTGAATGCAGAGTATTGAAACATTTTTGGTAGCCCGGGCATGGGGCCATGGCTGTAGTAAAGGCAGCAGTCACAACAGTGGTAACAATAGCAGTGGAAGTTTGCTGGACACTGGCTAGACCTTTAAATATGATACCAAATTTAATTTTGCAGATAAGCCTATTTTATTCCCATTTTACTGATGAGGGACCTGAGGCCCGGAAGTAAAGTAAGTTAACTTTTCTACATCACACACAACTAGTAAAAGGCAAAGTTAGAATTCCAGTCCAGACTCTGATGGCACAGACCGTGATGAGCCTTATGAGGATGTGCATTTCTGGCTCCTTCTACCATGGATGTGAAAGTTCTTTGCCTGCAAGTTGTGAGCACAATTATTTTAGAAGATTGCCTTTAATTTCTGTCACACGTGGCAAAAAAGTAGCCCTGCTAATGCCTCATTTTGGGACAACCATTACACCTAGTGCCGTCAAGAGACAAGCCTGGATGATGCCGTGATCTCTAATATGCAAGGCAGTCTGTTGCTTGTCCTAAGAGAATTCCTGGTGTGACAGCAAATAGAGCATCCCTGTAGGAGCAGCAGTGCCTTCATCTGTCATGAGAATCTCAGTAAATTAAAGTTTTTTAAAACACTATAGGGATTGTGCTTACTAAAAGTGTGGGCTTTTTCCTTATTTGTCTGTAAAGGTTTTATTGTGCATGGGGTGGCAGGCTCAGTCCTTGGCAGCTGCATTCCTCCTGTGGCCAGGATGCCGGGACGTTACTCAGCTCCCCCCTCTTAGTGGGATGTGTGTCCCCACCCTTTTCTCGATGAACATGAGGCCCCCTTTGTCCTTGGAGCCTTGAGTGCCTCCATGACCTGCGGCTCCTACGGGCAAAGCCACAGGCCTCTGGGACTGCATCCTGTGCGAACTTGTGTTTGGTGAGGCCCAAGGCACAGCTGTGCCTTGGCTTTCCCAGGTTCTTGGTCACCTTGTGGCCCTCGTTGAGACCCACGGCTGTGGGGTAGTGCAGAGCCAGGGCTGTAGGCAGCAGCCAGAATCTCTGATGGGTGCCATGGTGGAAGTAAAAAGTATATTTGTAAGGACCCAAGAAGTTCATCAGATGCCCTAGCTCATCTGAGAAATAAAGCAGGACAAGAGGCAGTCTTCTGGTCCTCCTATGGTCCAGTACCAACATACATTTATGGGCACTCCCTTTTTGATTCAAACTCAATTATATATTTTCAACATTTGAATTCAAATCAAGAAATAGTTCATTTGGGCATGGTAATCACACCTGTAATCCCAGCACTCTGGAAGGCCAATGTGGGAGGATTTTTTTAGGCTCAGGAGTTCAGCCTAAGCAAGACTGAGGCCCGGTCTCTACTAAAAATAGAAAAACTAGCCAAGCATTGTGGTGAGCGCCTGTAGTTCCAGCTACTTGAGAGGTTTAGAGGCAAGGAGGATCACTTGAGCCCCAGAGTTTGAAGTTGCTGAGAGTGAGGCTCTGTCTATTAAAAAGAAAAAGTTCAAAAAGCAACAGTGGACCAGGGACGATGGTGACTTGGTTGTGGTATGACAATAGTTTTAGTGTCTATGGGAACTTCTGTGTTGAGAAATTGTGTTCTGTTTTGAGAACATGAGGAAAAGATTTTGAAACAATGGGGTAATTAAAGATCACTTGACAGAATTTGAAGGCAAAACAATTGTTTTAGGCCTCAGTTTATAGACACTCAGAAGATTTCGTCATTATTTAATTTTTCTGTACAATAGTACTTTCCATTAGTTAAATGTAATTTGTCTTTGTACTGAAAACAGCCATGGGTAGACTAAAATTACAATAAATTATTTCTTAAAGAAAAAGTCGGGTTAAACCAAAGACATGATGATTTTTAAAGTCTTAGTTTTGGTCTAAGAACATGTTTTTTCCTTCTGAATGTGCCAAAATACACTGTCAAGCTATGAGTAACTTTTCAGTGTTCACTTTTATCACCTTCATTAAATTTGTAATATCTATTAAAATATTATCTATTGTAATAGAAATGTAATGTCTGTATGAGAACTCCAGTTTCTAGAATATGCCACTAAATCCGTGAACACGATTACCGATCTGTTCTTCTGCTAGTTTTCCTCTTAGGTAAAACACTTGTGGTGATCTGGCGTGGCACCCTGCCAGCTCATTTAACTGTGCACAACTCACAGCATTAATTTGGCATCCTCCAGAGCTCTGCTTTTCAGACTGTAGGTCAGGAAAAGCTGTGAAATAGAAAGTATCAGGGTACACTTCACACAGTGAATAAAGTCTCATCTTGCCAAACTTAGATTCCAGAGTTGTGTGTGTGGGTACACACACACGTGCACATGAGGGGAAAAAATATTAGATCATGGAGGAAAATGTATTTTTGACTGTGGATTATGGTTAAAAGATGTTTGGAAAACATTGCTCTTGACTAGAACCCCCTTTGTATTATAAAATTCTCTTGTTCCAGTTGACTGCCAAACTATTCTCTCAGCCTAGTGGGTGTTTCATAACAATACCATGGAGAGGCAGGTATAAAAACTGTTAAGGAATGGCTGCTAATTCAAAAGAGAATAACATTAAAAGGTAAATAAGGCCAACATCTGTGTTGTATTTTACCACAAGACTGAACAAGCCTTTAAAATTTATTAGTATCCTGACCAGCAAGTCATTACTGTAATTTATGAAGGAAAGTTAAAGTATGCTACATATTAATGAACAATAGAGTAATTCTTTTGGTGGTCATATAAATAAGCAACCATATCAAGGAGAATTAGTACTTTTTCAGAAGTAACAATATGATGGCACATAAATTTTAGAATGGGCAATTAAATAAACATGGTGAGGCTCCCTTCTTACCACATGAAAAGAGTCATTGACATGGTTATGAGACAAGTCAGTGTGTTTTATTGGCTTGAACTAGAGGGAGTAAACACCTTAGGGGCTGTGCTTCAGAAACAACTGTATGAACTTCGCTGCTGGTTCATTGTGCGGTAGAGTGTATTTGAGCATTTGCTTTGCCCAGCATTGCTTACTGATACTTCAAATCCTGGGTGAGCAATTTCCCATAAACCCAAGAGTGAATTAGTTTTCTTCACTTACTTGTGAACTATTTTTAATTCTGCAAGCTAAAAAACTTCATAGATTTCAGGTGGCATTAAAAGGAACAATTTAAGAATGCTAAGGAGCATGAATCGTCCCACAGGAAATTTGAGGGAATTGTTTTCCTTTGCCCTTCCCAGCGCAGCTCTTGAACACTAAATTAGCCTCTTCCTCTCACTAAACCCAGCGGTGTGCTTTGCCCCTGTGCCAATCTAACCCCCCAACTTTTGGCAGTACCATGTCTGTCGTCTGCCTCCTTTCCACTGTCAGTCAGCTGGCAGAAAAGGCACAGGCAAGAGAGGAACTGAGGCCAGAGATGCCTTATCCTCTTATTTCACCAGCACCCTTCTTTTCCTGTCTAGGACTCTTGGAAGACAGGACCTAGGGATGCTGGAGTGGTGTGGGCGGAGCCGGCAGGTGTGGGCGGAGCCGGTCCCGCCTCCATGGCCACTCCTGATTGGTTCATGGCATCTGGCCAGCCACACTTTGCCTCTATCTCTCCTTTCAGACTCTTGCTGTCTCCAAAACGTACCAACGGGTATGAGTGTGGCAATTTTTTTTAAGTACCCTACGTGAGAACATTGTTTGCCATTTGATTTACTGAGGCTCCGCAAGACAAGGACCCCAAAGTGGGAGAGCAGAGGTAGGGACTGGCCCTGCCTTCTAGGGCTCTTCCAGCACTTCTGAGTAGGGAGTAAGATACAGGCAAATCTTGATGCTTGGGATGAAGATAGTGTGTTCAGAAGACAATGCAGAAAGTATACAAAGTTTATGTTGGGCCAGATTGAATAGTAAGACTCTTACTCTCTTTGGGTTTTATGGTCTTGACTCTGCTATAAGACTCAAAAATACTAGTGATACACAGCGTACCCTCGCTGGTGGCATAGTTTCTCCAATTACAATTTACCTGGTTAAGTGATACAGGTAGATTCTGTACTTACTCCAGAGGTTTGCTGTGATAATAAAATAATGCGTCCAAAATTATTGGTATTTTAAAAAATTTAAAATATCATACCTATAAAACTGGGCATTGTTATTAGAATGCTAAAGTAAAACATTCAGAAACTCATTTTATATCCTCATTTACTTTCTCCTTTGAAAGTTTTTTCCTTTTTTTTACTTAGTATGCAGGATCTTCAAACATGAACCCTGGTGATTCTTGAGTTTGATACATTGCAAATACAGTAACACCATACAAACTGCAACTATCTGCCTGTCCCCCAAGTTCATTTCAGTGGCAGTAGGTATCACGGAGTGGTTGTGTGGAATAGACTTGATTGCTCAGAGCTAGTGTTCAAGGCTTGGAGATTTAGGTAGAAGCCACTGTACTCTCTGGAATGCCATCACTCCCCTCAGTTTATGGTACCAGCTGTTTGACACCTGGGTAGTGTCCTGTGAATGTCCAGATCAGTTCCCTGAGCTGGACGTGGTGCCCAGTGGTCATCACTTTCCCTTTTGAGTGTACTTAAAATTGGCAGGTAGTCTGAATAAATGCAAATCATGAAAAAGAGTTATCTGGGGTAAAATTATTATTTATTAGCTTTCTGAAAATACAGTGTATATTTTTTCTAGACTGTATTTTCTGATATTTGTGATAGTACAGTTAGATGTTCACTCTTAATGGATTGTGATATAATATAGACAGTAAGTTTTTTTTAATCATTGAATTTCTTCTGAAACAGACACATAAAGCTGAATTTCCTATACTTTACATGACTAAGTAACTGTAGATTTTGTTTTGTTTTTGTTTTTTGTATTATCTTAAACAGCAATTATTTCTCCATTATGTACCAACAACATTCAGGGAACTTTTCATAAAATCAGTCACCGAAGTTTGCACGCACGCCAAAAGAAAGCAGCTGGAGGCCGGGTCTCCCTGTGTGTCTTTCCGTCTTTCTTGACGCCAACTCCCTCTTATCGTGACACTGTATTTCATGTAACCGGAAATATGTTCCTGACCTGTAAAATTTTCCTTTTAGGATCCACCCACTTCCGTTTCCCTCGGACTGAGAATGGAAGAAATGATTTTCAACTTGGCAGACACACATTTATTTTTTAATGACTTAGAAGTAAGTTCTCATTTTTTAATACATATTTCATTTTGCATATCTGAAATCAGTGATTGGATTTAAAGTAACAATGGAGTATCATTTTTTTAAATATATAATTGGAATAATGAGACAAAGTAATCACTGATGACGTGGGAATGTGTTTGGCCCTCATTGTATTTGTTATGTTTTACTCTGGCTATTGTGTTTCACAGTTAGATCCCATGTGACCATTGGTAAACATTAAAATCCGATAGTAAGAATCTTGAATACTGGGCAGCGCCTGTGGCTCAAAGGGGTAGGGCGCTGGCCCCATATGCTGGAGGTGGTGGGTTCAAACCCAGCCCCAGCCAGAACTGCAAAAAAAAAAAAAGAATCTTGAATACTAAACTTGGTTGATTATCTAGGCTCCATATTTCTCAGTTGCACAATCACTGTTGAGATTATTACCTTTAGAATCTAACAGAATTGGTGGTGCTCGCAAACACTGTCTATGTCAGACACTCATACTGGGTTTGATGCTTTTCTTTCTGACTGATTGAATGGGTAGGAGGACTCTTTAGTCAGGCTTCTGGTATCTGTGCGTCCAGGATTTCTTATGTCAAACTAATGATGATTTTATTGGTCCATTATGCTTTCGAGGGAAACTTTTATAAGATATGTAGCTAAATGTGTTAGGGGCACTGACAAACACGGTGATCTTGGTTAGCAGCATTCTTAAGAATAAAGACTGGTTTTTCATATCTCTGTGAGACTATAACTTCATTTTACTCCCTTCTTAACAGAGACAGTTGTTTATTTAAATCTCACTGTTAAGCAAGCTGGTGGTGGGGCTGCCAGCAGGCATTAATCATCAAGATGTTGTTTTGCTAGAATTTATAAATGTATGTTATTTCAGACAGGAGAAGAATCTGAAAGATTTAGATAGAACTTTTACTGATCAAAGTTAATTGGCAGCAATTGGCCTTTAAATATTTCCTGATGTTTCCCTTTTCAAAATCAAGCAAAATGCACCTTATTTAATAGATGAGCCAAAATCATTTGAAAAATGCCAGTGTGTGACAGAACTTAAATGTGGTTTTCTCAACATCTGTCCCGTGTTTTGATTTCTTTTCATCTGCAATGAAACTACTCACAGACGAATTGGCAACTTCCAGTGCAATAAAATTATTTAAATGTGCTTCATTTTTTTTTCTGTTCCTTAGTGAAATATTTATTTTTACACTGAAAGGTTTTATATATATATGCATACTTTTTTTTTTTTTTTGCATTTTAAAGTATTTGCTTTCCTTGAGGAAATTATAGGTAAGGCATTAATATTTAAGGTAGAAATTTTCAATTGAGGGACAAGTTCAGAATTGGTTTTAGAAAAGCTTAATTATCATACTTATTTTCAAAAGCTGTTTCTGATTTATACTTGCATTTTACTCCATAAGAGACTATGACCAAAAAATTCCGTATTTTACTAGTATGTTAAAATTTCTTTCCTAAGTTTTTATTTGTTTCTAGAGATACAGACTATCCTGTCATTTTTGTCCTAGGTACAACTTTGTTACTCTTATCGATGTTAATAGGTGTTAATAACACCCATCAAGACGAAATTAGCAGTAATTTGCTGCTGTTTAAATTTTTACTTTCTTAAAAATGCCAAAACTACGTGGTGAAAGTAAGAAGTTAGACCAAAAACTTGCCAAACTCAATTTCAACTAGAGTTTTATTTGTTTATTGACGTTATTCACACTGAAGTATTTATAGAGACTGAAATAGTACTCAAATACATGAAAAGTATATATTTAAAGTTCTAGTGTAAGAATGTAAGAGATGGAGTTTTTTGCAAACCCAGATTAAAAAAGGAAAAGAATAACTAGTGGTCTGGACAGTTTCTATTCTTGACGTGAGGACTACTACCTGTTAAAGGTAACGTAGAAAAGAGAAAGCATAACTGAACCAAATAGTATAAAACAATGGGGGGAAAATTTTGAGCTTCTAACCTTACCAAAGTTGATTTTAAGTTATTTCACTTAAGAAAAACATAAAGATTTTAACAAAAATATAATTAAAAGATGCAGTTAGCCTGTCACTGGCAATTCTTTAGTTGCTTTAGATTTGTACTATATTTTTTAATAGTTTTCATACTTATTAAAATCTTTTATATAATTTTGTAATTCAGCAAACCTGGGACTGGTCTCTGCAGATGTAAGTTTTTTTTCAAAGTAAAAGGTAAAATTATTTCCTGGCAAAAATAGGGGTATTGGCATAATGCACTTAAGGAAACCAAAATTATCTCACCAGGCAGAAATGATGTGGTAATGCCTTATTTCACATTCCAGTTAGCAATGTGCTGTGGGTAGGGGATATAAATATTTTAATATATTTAAATTAAACATTTTCAGCTTTTTGAAGTCTCTGGTACAAGTAATTTCAAGGAGTTTAACATTGTCCTGGTTAACTTGCAGTGTGATTTCTGAAGTCTAATTATTGACATTTGACCTTATTTTTTTCTCAATCTTTTGTCCCCCTTACGTGGTATAATTTGGTTAGTTCACTCTTTGGCTTAATAAAACATTCTAAATAATGAAATACACTCTGTGAAGGGCTTCCAGCAACAAATATCTATTGTGATACCTAAGTATGTGCTTAAAATAATTATTAGGATATGATTTAGAAAATTTAGAGCATGATTTTTAAAGTAACTTAAAAATATTTTACTTGAACTCTAAGAAATAACATTAACAACATTCACCTTTTTAGTTTTAAAAGATTTAAAAAAAAATCACAATTTTTTTACTTTTTAAAAAAATCACAATTGACGTTGACATTCTAGGGAAAAAAATGAGAATTTTTTTTCCTGTACCATTAAAAATGTTTGATGTGTTAAGGAGCATGAGTGACAGGGAGACATAATTATCATAGGAAATAATATTTTTCCCCACCCAAGACTCTGGCATTTAGACTTTCGTTCCATAATGTACTTCTGGCTTTCTTATTTCTAAGTCTGACTAACGTCCTGAATATTATTTTACAAAAAAGGTTTCCACGTGCAATTTGATGATGCTTACATGGAAGTCATTTTTTATGAATGACAGTATGGAAGTGGAGTTTTTTTCAGGTTTTTTAGTAGGGTATGACTCTTTCTGAGTGGATGGAGAAAGATTTCTTTCTGTTGGATTTTTATTGACAGGCAGTCTGCAAGCAGAGTGAGGAAAGGCCTTCAAGCATATGATAATATTTCAGTTTAACCTGCTGCTAGTCAGTGTTCCTGCTGGATTTTTTTCGCTGTTAGGAGAAAACATTTTACAAAGATGGATGGAAGTCTAAGTAAAAATAAAGCAGTAAGTTTATATGGAATTTTCCTTCTCTGGCGCTAATAGGACTGCACTGGCATCACAGTTACCATTCTAATCGGTGCTGTTGACGCGGTGGCCCTTAAGAGTTGGCTGGAACCAGGTCTCTGGTTCAGGTCACACTTCATTGCTGCAAGGGCAAGGTGTAGGTCTGGAACTTGACAGGAAACCTTCTCTTGTGTCTTGGGACACACAGGCTCGGGAAGCTTTTGCGTGCACCACATTCACCCAGTTGAGTGTGAAGCTGGATTCATGTCCTCTGTCACTCTCCTCGTGTGCATTTGAGTTGGACAGACCAGAGGATTCTTTGGTGGCAGGATTTACAAGTAAAATAGTCCTGCCCTTTCTGAGACCTTTATTATATAGACTGTAGTTCCAGGTCTGATTTTTAAACATCTATACTTGTAGTCCGCTGTTTTCACCTTTTCTATTTTAAAAAAAAAGAAAAGAAAAAGAGGCCTGAGATTCTGGTCTTATAGAGCCTGGGTTTGATAAGTCAAAGGCCATGGAAAAGAGCTGTGGATACCCTGCAAGTAATGCCATAATTTAAAGGGCATAAATTGCAACAGTTTTTCTTGTAAAGCAAAAAAATTAGTTTGCCTCTTGGTTTAATTCAGTCTTTAAATTTGCAATAGTATTTTACTACTTTAATTATCTATTAATTGTCTATTATTTTACTATGTCTTATTTACAGATTATTTTTCAACATAATAAATTTTTATGTTGAAAAATCTTTCTTCAACTGATAGGACAATATTAAGTAACTTCGGACATATTAAGTAACAATAGGACAATATTAAGTAACTTCGATTTCAAGTGAAGCACTCTGCACTGACAATTCAAAAGTGTAAAATATTTAAACTATTCAGAAGGTGATTTTTTTGTGTTGGAAAAATATAACTCCCCTGAAAAGGGCTTTATTCTCTGTAAACAAAGTGTGTGAATGCTGGAAGCTCTGGCTCTCTTCTGCCGGGGAAATGATCTTGTGGGCACTTGCAAGGAAGCCCTTGCTTTCACACCCTTCCACGAGCCAAGAATAGGTATATGAAAATGTGCGGGCATATAAGTCGTTACATTCCAAACATAAATGCCCCTAAATGCATGTATGTTTACATTTACATGCCACTTGTCATTTTTAACTCCATACACTGACTTTAGCTAATAAATTCAGCAAACATAAAGAACTACATTTTATCTAGATATCATAATGAACCCATGATAGCTAGACTGTTGCCTTCTATATGTTAACCACTAAGTGAGTATCTATTAGATTGAATTCTTATGTGTTGACTACGCTTAGAAAATCAATTTCTGTTTCCTTTGCTATAGAAGAAAGTAAAGTTGACTTTACCTTCAGGTGTTGTAAGTGCTTGGCTCTGTCCATTTCCTTAGTTAACAAGCACACCTTCTGGGGGCGAGACATGATTGCAAGAGGGACTTTACCTAACAAATGCAATCGGTGTAACCTGGCTTATTGTACCCTCAATGAATCCCCAACAATAAAAAAAAATAAATAAAAATAAAAAGAGTCAACATCATAACCCTCAGTTTTCAGGGAGCAAAATAAGTTTTTCAAGCAACAAACGATTATTAGACACAAGAAATGTGTGTTGAGTTTAACTGTATTATAACTGGTGGCCAAAAAAGAAGCAATGCCCATATTTTATCCCTTCTTGTTGTTACTATTGAATCATTTTATTCTTATTTCTTTATCATTTCTCTCACGATTCTGTCATCTTTATTTTATCTGAAATTACAGATAGAAATATAAAAATATGCTCCCAAGACATCCTTAATTCACATTCATCAGAGAATTAAGAGTTAAAGTAGATAGCTGCTTAACAAACGATTCGCCTTATGTTATACCAGTAGCCAACACTGTACTTAGCAGTAAAATAACAGGGGCGAATTGTCGTAACAAATGGGAACAGAATAAGAATGCCTTCTGTCAACATTATTATTCAGCAATGTTCTAGGAATTTTGGGCAGTGTCATAGACATAAGCTATGATTAATGAAATGAAAGATATTAAAATTAATTATTTTTTGCAGAAGATTTGATATACATAGAAAACTAAAATGAATCAGTTGGAATATTCTTAGAATTTACAGTAGACTTCAAAAATGTGAAAGAATACAGAATTAAATTTTAAAAATCAACTGCCTTTCTATGTTAGATGTGTAACATGTAGAAATTTAGATTATAATTTTTAAATAGAAGTGGTAACTACAATATAAAAATAATAAAAGGAAAGATAAGGAGGAATATAAATAAAAAGCATTTGTGAAAAATACATGAATAAAACTGTGATGTCTCACTGAGGGACAGAAAGGAAGATAAGAAAAAATGAGATTTCTTCTCTTTTTTTGCAATGTGAAAAAATTGTTCTGAGTTCTCTTTGAAAGGATAAAGAAGGGGAAAACCTACAAATTTTTGACAAAAGGTAGTGGATATCTGGCTCAACCAAATGTTAAAGTGTTTTATTTTAATAATTCTATATTAACTTGAAGATTTATGCTGGCCTGAACCTAACCCTGTACTAACTCTGGGGAGAAGAGATAGCTCAGACACAGACCTGACTTACAGAAAAATTCTGTATGTGTTAAATAAAACCAAACAAATTAATAGTGAAGAAATGGATTATTCAACTTATTTGCTAAACTAGATAAAGAACTAAAATATGAAAGAACAAAACACAAAGAAACAATATAAGTGAATCAAAAGTAAATCAGCATTTCCTGATGGCCATTTGACAATAAGCATTAAGATCCCCCCAAAAGGTTAATACCATTTGTTCCAATTATACTAGGAATTGTGACTAATCAGAAATACAGGCAAGAATTTATAAGAATTTATAATACAGGCAAACATTTCTAAATCACATAATTCTGATCATGTTTTGTTTCTTGATCTGGGATGTTGGTTATATCAGTGTGTTTAGTTTGTCAAAATTCATTGAGCTACAATTTTTTTCAATAAAAGGTTAATTTTTAAAAGCTAATACTTTGAGGAATATCCACACACATTGTTTTGCTCACATTACTGGTAAAAAAAAAAAATATGTCCCTATGTCTAAAATATTCACTGCTGTTTCTCTAGCATACGGCCTGGCCCATAGCAGGTACCCAATAAATGTATATTGGATAAATAAATGGAAATGTGTGTTGAATATCTTATGGAAAGATAAACTCCAGAATTTTAACACCAATTATTTATGGTATTTGGAGGGATTTTTTTTAATTGTTTATTTGTACTTTTTGTATATTCCAAATTCTATGTAAGTATCTACTTCCTTTTTCTGTCTTCAGGGACTAAAACAAATACTATGTTTGTTTAAAAAACAGATAATAAGAGACAAAACTGATCAAAATATTTGTAACCAATAAAGCAAAGAACTAAAATTATTGCAACTCAGTAAGAAAGACATAAAGAAATAGCTCAGTGTAAGCAATGAGCAGGCCCGCACCTCGGCTCACACCTATAATCCTGACACTCTGGGAGGCTAAGGTGGGAGGATTGCTTGAGGTCAAGAGTTCAAGGCAGGCCTAAAGAAGAGCAAGACCCCGTCTCTATAAAAAAATAGAAAAATTGGGCGGCGCCTGTGGCTCAACAGGTAGGGTGCCGGTCCCATATGCCGGAGGTGGCGGGTTCAAGCCCAGCCCCGGCCAAAAAAAAAAAAAAAAATAGAAAAATTGCCAGTGGCAGTGGCTCACACCTGTAATCCTAACACTCTGGGAGGCTGAGATGGGAGGATTGCTTGAGCGCAGGAGTTTAGGACCAACCTGAGCAAGAGCAAGACACCCCATCTCTACTAAAAATCGAAAAATTAGCTGAGCTAGAGGCAAGAGGATCACTTGAGCCCAGGAGTTTGAGGTTGCTGTGAACTAGATGATGCCAGAGCACTCTCAGAGTCTGTCAAAAAAAGAAAGAAAGACAGACATGAGCAAAGTCCGTGAATGGACAGTTCATAGTAGAAAAGCATTAGCATACATGAAGATATGAAAAAGGTTGGATTTCACTTCCATTAATCAGAAATGTGAGGTCATTTTGCCCCTCAAATTGGCAAAGATTTAAAATCGGTAATATGGCCTATAATACAGAATATTTGTGAACACTGCTAGGAAGGATATAAATTATTGTAAGTTTTCAGAAAAGCAATCTGATAATATGTATTTAGAACCTTACTGTGCTAATTCTTCTTACAATTCCACGTTTAGCATTATTCTAAGAAAACACAATTACAGATAATTGAGAAAATGATAATAAGCATTTGTTGATGAACATTTGTCCTAAGTGTTCTGTGTACATGGTTCCATTTAATATCCTGATATATATCTTAGAGATATATATCCATTTTTTGTGGAGCCAGTAAAGCTTAGTTGAGATAAAACAAAACTTGTCTAAAGTCCTACAGCTGCTGAGTGGCAGATTCTAACTCAGGTCTAACACTTTTTAGAAGTGCACTCAACCCCCCACTGTATTTACCCCCACAGCGTTTTTTACCACTAAAATGTGAAAATATTTAAATATTTAATAATAGACTAATAATGAAATAAATTATAATGGATTAGCCTTGAAAATTTTTTTAAGATTCTTTATAGGGAAAACATGCATTGTCCATTTCAAGCTTTAAAATACAATTTAGCCTTAAAGTTTATAGGATATTAAAAAAAAAAAAAAACTGGAGAGAAATATATTTTTAAAAGCTACCATAATATTACTTCAAGTTTAAAAATAAGGAGTCCACAATACAAATTGTAGTATATGATCCTGATTTTAGGATATGTGACATGAAGGGAGAGGGGAGGTTTTGGTGGAGGGAGGGTAATGAGTGGGGCCACATCTACGATGCATCTTAATGTACACAGCTATGATTTAACAATAAAAATAAATAAATTTTAAAAATATATAAAAATAAATAAATAAATAAAAAGTTGCCAGTGGACTCTGTGCCGTAGCACAGTGATTACAGCATGGGCCACATACATCAAGGCTGGCAGGTTCAAACCTGGCCCGGGACAGCTAAACAACAATGACAACTGCAACAAAAAATAGCTGGGCATTGTTGCAGACCCTAACCCTCCCAGCTACTTAGGAGGCTGAGGCAAGAGATTCACGTAAGTCCAAGAGTATGAGGTTGCTGTGAGCTGTGACGCCACAGCACTCTACCCAGGGCGACTTAGTGAGACTGTCTCAAAAAAAAAGTTGCCAATGGCTATTTCTGGATGATGAGGTTACACATATTAGTATAAATGCTTCAAAACAGACACTACAGCATCCTGTATTCTCTTTGTGCTTGCTTATTATTTTCCTCCATTGAATATTCAATGCCTATTTGTTGATTACCTGCTAAGTGGCTGGGGACAGTTGTAGATGCCGGGGATTCAGCAGTGATTGGATAAAGTACTCTCTCCATGGAGTTTGCTCTCTAGAAGGTAAGCAGGAAATAAGCACTATGTAAATAAAACAGTTTGAGATAGAGAGCTAAGTGCTGTCAAGGAGAGAAAGCCTTATTGGAAAAGGGATGAATTGGAGTGGGGAATCTTTAGCTAAGAAGATCAGGAAGAGAGATGTTTTGAGGAGATAACATGTGTGAAGATACTAGGAAGTAAGGAGGGGAGCAGAAAGCATTCGGGGAGTGCAAAGGCCCTGAGGTGGGAATGAGTTTCCCTCCTTCAGGAAAGAAATGGGATGCCACTGTCACTGGACCAGACTAATTGAGGAGAGAATGCAGATCACACAAGGCCTTGTAGATCACGGTAAGGGATATTGTTTTTCCTAATTACAACAGAGAGCGGCTGGATAATTTTAAGCAGGTACGTGACAGACTAGTGTTTACATTTTTTTAAAAAAAATCAGTCTGCTTATCAAATAAGGAATGGGAGCAGTTGTAAATCGTTGTAGCCTACCAAAGAGGACATTAGCTTGGGGCTGAGGCCCTAGCATTTCTGGACATGGTGAGAAGTCACAGGACTCCCTGTATATTTTGGTGGAAGCTCTGGCAGGATTTGTAAGGGATCAGATCTGGGAGAGGGGAGAGAGCAGAAACAAGGATGACCACTGGGTTTTGCCTGGAGCAGCAACAGCTGTCCCATTTCTGAGGGAGCATAGGTGTGGGGTGTGGAGGGGGGAAGAGTTGAATTCAAATATTCCATGTTGAGCATCCTAAGTTTAAAATACCATTCAGCGTTCAAGTCAAGAGATGACAGCTAAGCAGTTAGCTAGCTATCTAGACACCTAGGATTGAATCTCAAAGAAGAGAGGCAAATCTGAAGTTTGGGAGTTCCAAAGCCATGAGACTAGATGGCATCTCACAGGGAGAAGAGAATAAATTGAGAAGAGGACCAAGATGGCGCACGAGGCGTTCTAACATTTCTAACAGGGAGGAAGCGCTTTCGACAGAGAATTGTAAGGAATAGCCAGTGAGGTAGGTGGAAAAGTACAAAGGGTCACAGAAACTTAGAGAATAGTGTGTTGAGAACGAGAGCGTATGGCACACGATTGTGTGCAATGTGGCCGGAGTCCAGCAAGATGAGGACTGTTGGATCGAGCGAGCATGTTGGTGGTTCACAATTCTGATAAGCAGCATTTCAGTGAAGCCGGGGGTGAGGCCAGATCGCAGTGGGCTGAGGAAAGCATGAGAATTGACATGGTGAAGACGGGAAGGATTAGTGAGCGTTTCCGCAGGTGGGGCAGTGCGTGGAGGGGCTCATAGGATCAAGGGAGGGTTGTTTCGTTTTTAGGCATGTTTGGATATCAGTGGGAGTGATTCAGTAGAAAGGTAAATATCAGAGATGGTGTGGGAAAGAGAGAGAACCACTAAGAAGTGAGGTCCTGGATGGGCAAGGGAAAATGAGATCCAGAGCCCAAGTTACCACTTCACCTAAAAGAAGAAGGAAAGCACCATCTGGGGGTATAGATGCACGCGGGTAGATGGGATTGGGTAGTTGTAAGAGGAGGCTGTTCTTGCTGTAAAAATATTGACCGTGCTACACTATGATTTCCTGTCTATCTCTCTATCCCCCACTGGAAAGTTTCTGGAGGTGAGGAACCATGACTTGTCCACTTAAATCCTGAGTTCCTGGTATGAGATTTGGTACATAGAAGGCTGTCATATATGCGTATTTTCTTCAATTAATTTTTTCCAAATTTTTCAAATCAATCTACAATAAGCACTACTTTATAATTTGCAAAAGTTAACTTTTAAAAGTGAGGAGTAATCACAATCTTAAAAACGATTATCCAAGATACTAAACTTTGATATTTTAAGTCATATTTTCAAAATCTTTAATGTTAAAACACGGGCGGCGCCTGTGGCTCAAGGAGTAGGGCGCCGGTCCCATATACCGGAGGTAGCGGGTTCAAACCCATCCCCAGCCAAAAAAAAAAAAAAATCTTTAATGTCAAAACACAATTTACATGAAAGAGGCAGGTATAAAATGATATACAGTGTGCTTCCAGTTTGAGGTTTAAAAATAATTTTTTAAAAAATAGATTCAGAAAAAATTTTTAAGATTCAGGAGGCTGAGACAGGAGGATCTTTTGAGCATAGGACTTTAGAGGCTGCAGTGAGGTATAATCACCCCTTCACACTCCAGCCTGGGCAGGAGAACAGGACCTTGTCCCTTAGAAAAGAAAAAGGAAGAAAGAAGTATTCACATCAAAAAGGAAACATAACATTTTCTACAATTAAAAGTTATAAGACGTAAGTAATTTCTGCAATAAAAACTGATTTTTTGCTGGATAGGAGAGTGAAAGATTAACTTTTCTTTATTTTTACTTTCTATGTTTAATATTTCTCGTAATTAGTAAAACATTGAATGAACTCATAACCCTACTGTTTCAACTTGACCGAAAGCCCTCTGTGATTGATCTTACAGTTCTAGAGGTACCAAAGATTGAACTCCTCGTTCCTTCCTGAGGGCCCTCTGTGTGCCTCAGTTTCCTGTCTGTGAAACTGAGTGATGACACACCTCACACAGACACCGTGAGGATTATGTGAATTGATACTTGCTAAGTGCACGGCAGTGCTAGCTCATAGAAGCACCGGGAATAAGCTGCTTTGTTGTTTATTGAGCATCTTTTCTGTGAAGAAGGATGGGCCAAGCCCTGCAAGGCTGTGGAGGAAGAGGTAGGAATGACGGAAGGAGAGACTAGGGAATGAGAGGGAGACAGGAAGTGGTTTGCTGCCGAAATTCCCACGCACAGTTCCAGCAGGAATCCCACCAGGTTAGCCTGCCCCCGCCTCTGGTCCAGGCACAGCGCGAGGACTTCTCTGGTTCAGCCTCGGTCACGGAGGGAGGGGCGTTGTTGGTAACTGAGGAGCCACTGTAGCTGCTCCCGTCACACTGTGCGCCCTTCCCAAACAATGAGGACCCTGTCTTCGTGTCAAAGAGACGCGTGTGTCCTTGGTCGTGCTGGTAACCTTGTTGTACTTGTGCCCTCCCGACCTCACATTCTGGAGGGTGGCTGGTGGAACTTGCTGGTGGCGCCCCAGCCTGAAGCAGAGCCTTGCTGTGTGGGAGGTGGCAGAGCAGAGCTGAGTGTCCCCTTCCTGCACACAGCCCCAGGGCAGGAGGCTCAGGCCTCCCTGGTGAAATAGTGGGGGAGGGGAGCAGCAGGCCCTGCAGAAACTGTTCTCACATCTTTTTTTTTTTTTTTTGGTTAGGGCTAGGTTTGAACCCGCCACCTCTGGCATATGGGACCGGCGCCCTACTCCTTAAGCCACAGGCGCTGCCCTGTTCTCACATCTTGTTAAAAAAAAAAAAAAAAAAAAAAAAAAAATCATTGGCCCTGATTCTTCATCCCTGCTGCGGATTCAGTCCTATCATTACCTCCAGTTTCCACGTGTGGAAAATTGAAGTGAGGTGGTTTTTGCCCAAAGCCAGCAGGGTGGTAAGAAAGGGTGAAGCAGAAGGTGAAAGACGGGTGTTTCCCCACGTTTGTGCATTGTTGCACAAAAGCTTTCTAGCTGTGTCGCAGAACATGGATTTTTCTCCTGAACAGCAGGACGGAGGTACTTACAGATGGGTGTCCGCACACCAGGACGCGGTGGAGCGAGCCCCGCAGCCGGTCAGGGCCTCTCTGATGTGTTCTCGGAAGCCGTCATTGCTCGCTGTGTCTGACAGACCTACACACGGGAGTTACTCAGGCAACCTGAAATCTGGGAAACGCTGGGAGATAGATCAGTACATGGAGGGTACAGACAGGCAGTGGATCACAGACCTGAGCTTCTAAGTTCCCGTTGTTGAATAGTGAAAAATATTATTTTCAGGGCGGTGCCTGTGGCTCAAAGGAGTAGGGCACTGGCCCCATATGCTGGAGTTGGCGGGTTCAAACCCAGCCCGGGCCAAAAACTGCAAAAAAAAAAAAAAAAAATTCTTTTCACAGCCTCTACATTTCAGATAAAGAGCTTCTTTGCTATGTACTCATGCTCACTCCTTTCTGGACACTAGCTAGACATTGAAGAGAAGAGATTGAATGTACTCGGTGTCCTCAAAGAGACCAAATGCTGGTAGGAGCCGGAAAAGTAAAAGTACCATTATACCGCAGTATGACGTCCACGGTGGTGGAGACATTAGAGCCCAAGGTCAAATGGGTCTCCCAGACTGAGGGAGAGGTGTAAGGCAGACATTCCTGGAGAAATGACTTCCCCAGGAAGTAACGTACAGCGTGGTACACAGCACAGCACTCAGGGACAGAGCCAGAGCACACGAGCACTTGTGAAATGAGAGGACAGAAGGAGACCTGGAAGCCAGACCATAGCAGGTTTTGTGTACTCTGCTAAGAAGTTTGATTTTCTGTTGCATGTCAAGGAATCACTAAACAATTTTTTGTATTACTGTGGAGATGAATTGTAGCGTAAAATCAAAGGTGTCAAAAATGAGAAAGCAGCAGTGTTTCTGGGTGGGAACAGAGCAGGGGCAGACTTGAAAGCTTTTGAGAAAGTCATCTGGGTGGGATTGGAAGATGCCACGTGTATTTGGTATAAGGGGTAGTGAGCAAGAATCTTAGTTTCTGTCTTGAGCAGTAAAGTAGAGCTCGAACACCGAGGAGAACTATCTGCCTTTGGAGGAAGATTCCGTTCTGAGATGCTGAATCTGAAGCGTGTGTTGGACATGCAGGTTGTACCCAGGACAGCCGCTCAGAAGAGAGAAGGGAGAAGGAAGCCGTCACTTGTGAAATCAGTTAAGATTTCCCAGGAACGAGGTATTCAGTGAAAGAGAAAAGTTAGTTTGGAAATACAGAATCTAAAAATATATTTAAAATTCCTGATTCAGAATGAAATGATTTATGTTAGGCAAAAGTGGTCTAACAGACTGAATTAACCTGCCTGTGAAACCACTTTCCGAGCTTTGCCACAGTCCCTTTATGCCCTTGGATGAAGCCACTAGGAAGTGTGTGGTCTGAGGGAAGAGTGAATGCTTCCGAGATGGAAGGACTTAGGTTCAGTCTTTGCTTCCTACTAACACGTGACCTTTATTCTGTCAACCCTAACACGCTTCAGAGTGGGCAACAGGGATATTATGGAATCAGGAGACACAGATTCCGTAGCCTCCCGCCTAGTGCCTGCCATGTGGGGGTGCCTCAGTGAAGGGACTGTCTGCCCTTCGTGTTGAATGAAAATGCCACTTCAGTGTCAACGCAGTGGGCTGGATTGCTTCAGTTTACTTAAAAGTTCTGTGAAATTGACCTGTCAGTGTTACCTATCATGGGCTTTCAGTTTAGATCTTTAATTTTGACAGGTGTTTGCTAATCTTCCATCTGGGAGAGAGTCACAACTTTGTAAAGCAATAGGAAGTTTGCTTGATAGAGAAAGGAATTCAAGGTGCCCTCATTTACTTTGTTTTTATTTTATTTTACTTTATTTTATTTCGTTTTTTTTTTTTTTTTTCTTTTTAGATTGAATAGTGCAAGAGAAGGCCTGTGAGCCTGTAACTTCAACTTCCCCAAAATGTGAAGTTAAGTTGCAGTCCCAGGAGTCTTCTCCCATTTCAGCGCAGCTACAATGGAGGCTCTATCTGTGCCCCACTCAGTATTCTAACAGCATTTCCAAGGAAAGGCTTTCTAAATCTGGATTCTTCTTGCTGCTAATTGTGTGCTGCTCCTTTGTAAGTCAGGTGGAAGGTTGGGGCTTGGAAAGAGGATGTTGTTTTCTATCAACATTATTTTTAACTCTTTTGCCTCTTCAGAAATAATTAGCTAAGAATTATCTTTTGGTATTGGCATTTTGTCAGAAAATTAAGGGGAGTTCTTATATTTGAGATATCATCCTGTTTAATCTGTGGGAATTGTATGTTTTAAACACACCTAAATGCAATCCTACTGAACTTGGAGATAAGGTATTTCTAGCAGCAAAAATAATAAATAGCTTGGAAAACCCACACAAAGTATTTCACATGTCTATAATAAGAACATGTCGAGGTTTGGTAAAGTAAGAATATTTTTCCTTTTTAATGTAGTAACTAAAACGTTTACTTTAAAACATAAGGAAAATGATTTAAGCTTTAAATGGGGCAAATGGATAATTTAGACTTACCATCATAGACCTATTCAGATGCTGTTCAGCAGCAGTCAGCCTCATAGTTGGCCAAGGCTTTATGGAAACTGACAAGGAGAGCTTTTCCCAAATCCAAGGGAAAGTGTAAAACTTCATTTACATTGAGACAAGATGAGAATACTTCTTTTCTGCAGGAGTTCACAGTCTGGCTGGGCTGGGGCCGGGGTGCAGAAGAGCAAAGCTGCAAGGCTACAGGTGCTCAGACCAGGAGGGCAACTCGGAAACCGCCACTGAAGGGCCAACAGAGGCCAGCAGAGCAGAATGCGGGGCTTCAGAGAAGACCATTCTAAGCAGAAGGCATATAAGGAACAAAGCTGAGAGACCTGAGTAATTACAAATATTAGTTAAGGAAAATATACGTAAATATAGTCTAAGGAGATAAATGAAAGCCATAAATCTGCCCAGGCCTATTCATTACGATGGTTGTTCACCTTGTAGACCGTGATGGAGCAAGGACCACGTAGCAAGCACGATTTTGGATGCTTAAGAAAGAAACTCCAGACCTCAAGCAATCCTCCCACCTCAGTTTTAGACCCGACTGAGTCAGAATGAGACCCCATCTCTACAAAAAGAAAAAATTAGCTAAGGCCAGGCACAGTGGCTCACACCTGTAATCGTCTGGGAGGTCCAGGCTGGTGGATTGCTGGAGCTCAGGAGTTCAAGACCAGCCTGAGCAAGAGTGAGATCCTGTCTCTAAAAATAGCCACTGTGGTCGGCACCTGTAGTCCCAGCTAGATGGGAAGGTGAGGGAAGAGGATCACTTGACAAGAGTTTGAGGTTGCTGTGAGCTGTGACTGCACAGCACTCTACCCAGGGCAACAGAGTGAGACTCTGTCTTAAAAATAAAAAACCAGAAAAGAAAAGAAAAAATTAGCTGGATATGGTGCCGTGTTTTTATAGTTCCCGTTTGAGGTTGCAGTGAACGAGACTGATGCTGACATGATAATGCAAAAAAAGAAGAAGAAGAAATTTTGTTTTAAAAAGGAAATTGCTGCTCTGAAGGTAATAGTCTGAAAAAATTGGAAACTATCCATCAGCCATTGCTCAGCTAAAGGAAATTATGAAACATGCAAAAAATGGATTATATAGCAGTAGCAACTTAAAAGATAGGTGACTAATTGATATAAAAAAGTTTTTATCACATATCATTAACTGGAGAAGAGAGTAGCTACATAACGCTCATCTGGCTTTCCCTGCGTGGCGTGTGCCTACCCTGCTAGAAAGTGAGCTCAGTAAAGAGCCTGAGGACCTTGGAAGGAAAGAGCATGTGACTAGTAATGCAGGCAGGACCAGCAGGAGGTACATGGAGCTTCCTGCCGAGGGATGGCATTGGGATTGGTTTCTTTTATATATTTTGTATATGAATTCTATATAGGAGTATATGTCATTTTATAATTAGAATTTTGAGAAAACTGCTAGCATTTTGACACTTCAGTGGCAAAGTGCACTAACATTAACTTCTGACCAAGTCAATCCATTCTTTCATAACCAAATTCTGCAAATCAGTTAATCTGGAAGGTTTTAGACCAGGACATCTGTGTGCTTGGTCCAGTGTTAGAAAATAAGTTGAGAGAAAAAAAGAGTACATAAAAGATGGTCTTTTTTCTTCAAAAAGTTTGTTATCTGGTAGGGTACACATTTGCTTATCTGTGGAATGCAGAGTTTCTGGAGCACTGGGAAGCGTGTGTAACACGCGTGGCACAGTGTCTGATGCCTTGCGGGCTCTCCACAATGACAGCTACTGGTATTCAGACGGGGTTGCAGAGAGTACATCAGCGATGGAGAAAGGGAAGAAGCCAATAAAAGTTTAACTGAGGAGCATTGCCTTAAAGGGAGAGAAAGGAGAAGGCATTCTAGCAAGCAGTTGCCACAACTACTCACTCTCTGGCAGAGGCAGGGAGTGGGGGCCAGGCCAATGGAGACAGGTGCTTCAGGATGGGACGTGGTGGGCAGGCGGCATTGGTCAGGTAAGGGCTCATTACAGAGGCTCTTGAGTGCTCAGCTGCATTGAAATGTATTGTTTCCAATGTAGGATTTCTAATACATCCATTAAGGGAAACAGGAACAGAAGTGGAACACATCATCTGCCTCCCCAGCCTAAGAAACTTAGAGTCCGTGTTGGAATTTGCATTTTCTGGAAATGTAAAACCCCCTCCCAGAAAACTGTATCTGATAGTGCTCCACAGGGGGAAGTGGAAAGAGCAGGACTTCATGAGAATTCTAGTAATTTCTCTGAGAGCAAATCATCATGATAATCACTGGGCCTTTCTCTCCAGCCCCTCCCAATGTTTATAAAGACCACAGACAAGGTCTTTATCTCATCGATTTTTGTGTGCTTGGTACCTGGAATATAAACAGGTGTTCAGTCATTATAAATTGAATTCATGATGAAATGAATGAAAGACTACAGAACGTGTGGCCTATGTATTTTCTAGGGATATTGCCACAGTTTAATATATAACATACATCATATTCATGCTCTTTTAATGTATAATATGTATAGTATAAATACATAAGTATAAATAACATATAAAGGTATGATTATAACTCTGTGATTCTTGAAAATAGGTGTGGTTTTGTAGGTACTAGGAAAATAAGTATATACAAAATTTTAGTTTTCCTTTCAGGCAGCCAATTCTATTTCCCCAATTAACACCCAGTGATTTAGGGCACAACAGGCTACCCTGTGCTCGTGGAAATTTATCTGATAGGACAGTTCACATCAAGGTAATGGAACTTAAATAATTTATCCTTATTTGAAGACTTTGCCTTATAAAAGAAGATTCAGAAGGGATGATTGTGGTAAAACTTCAGACCCACTCATACTTGGAAGAGAAGAGGGAACTTTCTGAATAAGAAAGGGCCCCTCTGAGGCGCTGCGCTCCCCTCCAGGGACTGACAGTGAGGGGGGTGATGATGGAACCCTTCCTGCAGCTCACAGGGAACCTTATTTAGAAAGGGCCTATGTCCGGTTGTACACATTTTTCTTTCCAAAGTCAGTGATAATTACAGGGCAGAGAAAATTGCCGTGGAAAATTTTTTATTAACTTATTAACTAAGGATGTTATTGAGCCTGATTTATTCTGAGCTATATGTTCTTTTGCACAAAAATTGAGTATTTCTTTAACTATTATAAAATTGTATAAGTTAACTAAAGTTGATAAATTAGTCTATTTTTAACTTTTAAATCTGTAACCCCACCCCTGCAAAAAAATAGAAGCATTTAAAAAAGTCAATTACATGAAAATATATTTTTTTATAGTATTGACATAAGGTTTACAGTTAAAGATTTGGAATGGTATCTTTTATTTTTACTTTTATTTTTTACAGATAATTTTAGGAAGAGCGAAAAAGTGATCCAGAAAAAAAAAATAACTTTCTTAAAATAGGACCTCTTTAATATTAGAGCTTACAGTTCATTGTTTTATATGTAAGCAAAACAGAAATATTCTGCGTAGATTACAACTTCTTGTAAAATGCTTTGTGAACAAATTGAAATGTGATTCATTTTCTTGAAATGTCAATGAGGGTTAAAAGAAAGTGGTTGTGGAAAGGGATAAAAGGTCTCCTGGTTTGCCTATTTTTCCATGCTTCTGGCAGCAAGTTTGCAATAAAAAGAATGATTTTTATGAGACTGTGATTATTCACAGCAAGCCTAGAGTTGGTGTCACTATGAAAAATTCTTCTTTAGTAGATCCTCTCAGCAGGAATAATAGATCTAAAAGAAAGGAAACAGGAGTTACAAGGAACACTGACTATTGCCAGTGACAAATTATGTTTGCAAAAACGATGAGCAAGCCCGTTGAAAATGGAGAAGTCAGTTCTGCAGTAAATCAAAGGCTTATTCTTAAAAGTAGTTCTGAGTCGACATTCAAAAAAATGCTATTTCTATTTGATGCGCGCTGAGTTTTCTTTACATGTTCTGAATAATGATTATTGTGTACATTAATTCAGCCTTTAGCATTTTATCCTCATACTTCACATGATAAAATTTAAAATATATATGGTGTGTTAATGATGAAATTATATAATTTAACATATTATCAAACACTGGTGCATTGCCCTATATTATGTCTGAAGATTCGCAACTTTTCACTGGTTCCTACGCAAATTTGTAAATTGCCACATTCTCTTATATTAACTGTACCATAAATGATTGATGTATTTGGGCATCAGCTTCCGCGAACAATTTTGGCAATAGGAACATAGAGTGCAGTAAATACTTTGTGCCACTGTATAAAATGTAACTTAATAAAAGGAGCTCGTGGCACTAGATATTAATGGTAAATTTTTTAAAAGGTAAAATTACAAGTGTTGCTATCATTTAGATCAGATGTAAAATATGCCATAATTATCATAATCCAGTGCCTTTAGAGACACAGTGTTGAACAGTTTTAAGTAAACCTATTTCATTTTAAAAGTTTATTTTCAATTCTTTTTGGCTTTCATTAACGGAGACTTTCTTTTCCTCACCCTAAGTTTGAGAGTGTGAATGAAGACAAATCTATTTAATATTTAGTCACATGGTAAAGGGAGGCAGTCGGGGTGAGAAAGAAGGAGCTCCAAGCGGAGGGGAGCTGACATATTTATTAGCCCTGTACTTCCTTAGAAGGAACCGTCTTCATGTGATTCCTTTGGGATTCTGTAAGCCACATGCTAAAATGATATTATCATGATGTCTTATCTTTTAATTATCACGTTTTAAGAGAAATTTATAGTGTAGGAAAATACTTAACCTCTGAAAAACATATTTTCATGCTTTCTTTAGTGATTAATACAATACTAAGTTTAGGAGTCCTAGAAACTTTTACTTCGTGATCTTAAGCACTTCAATTTATCTTTGGCCTTGACGTACTATCTGCAGCACTCTCAGTAAAGACTTTGTATTCTAAATATCTCCTAAATATTAGTATCAATAGAATAAGATCAAAATAGCTAATATCTTACCTTTCTTGAAACTGCTGTAATTCAAATCTTGGGTTCTAATGCAAGCACTTAGGTCTCCTAGTTAATGTACACATAACTCGGGGAAATTCTCACTTAGAGAATGTCTAAAGGATATTATAACATTAAATAGTACGTTAAAACACCGTACTTATGGAGCAGTGTCTCCACAAGTTGCTTCTTATTTCCAGCTCTCAGAAATAGATGTCCATTTCTGAGATTTGACGTTCTGTTTTTTCTTTTCTCATTGGCTTATATAGTTATCATCTCGTTCCTATCATAGCAGACACAGACATTTAAATATTGACTTAAAGTACTATGTGTTGGTGCCAGTGGTGTGCTGAGTAGGTAATTTAGAGTGGGAATTTAAAGATACATTTGCCCAGGCGTGTCTTAATGCCTTAACTTGCACTTCCCAAAACGATCGCACAAAAGGGGGCCAATTTCCAAACTCCTTTTGTTGTTCATCATCTTGTGCCTTAGGCAAAGGTAATCTGCACCCTGTTGTTCTGTGGTGGCACAGCAGGGGAAATAGGTCCCCAAGAGCCCCCCAGACCAAAATGGTAGTTCCGGCCAGAGAGTGTCACTGGGGAGAAGCTGCAGGGCACACCTGTCCGGTCCCCCAGGCTTGCAGCGAGCCTTCAAGGCTCTGCAGAGGGTGTCTGGCAGCACCTAAGGGCCCCATTGCATCTGTTTGAACCTGCATTGGAGACTTGACCACATCTTCAGAAAGCACATGGGAACCAGGTTATTCCACAGCAGTAAGTACGTGCACAGCATATCAGTTGGGCAGTCTCCTTTTTAGAAAGAAATATGCAAGTAAAAACCTGGTTTCTGCAAATTTACTAACTCATGGACAGAATTTCTTAACCACAGAGGCCAGACTGTACATTTCAAATCTAATTGTCAGTTAATTAGAAGCAGAGCTGTTCCCATCTTTCCCATCTATTGTCTTATTCTGTGGCCACTCTTCCTCCTCCTTCAAACTTCCAAATCATAGAGTAGCTGTAGGGATGCCCCCTTTTACCTTGTTTTTGCAAAGACATTATCAAATACCTAGGGAGTCCGGAGTTATTTCCAAAAACCCCCATGGGAGTTTTATAACTCCTTTATAAAACTTCTGTCACCCAAACCCTGGTCACCCAGTAAGGCCATCGGTACAATTTACATTTTCTGGGGAAATGATTGTAGTGTGGGTAGGCGGACAAAGGGATCCGCCTCTTTTTTTCTAAGTATTGCTGATCAGTTGTCAAAATTAAGCTTTCAATTTTCGTGTGCATGTGTGTCTCAAGTACTAAAACTACCCTGTACTACATATAAACATTTTCATATTTGGAAATAAGAGGAACATTTCTTTTTAGTAACTTGTTGATGTCAAAGGTATCAAGCAAGTGTTTGTGTTGTACAATCGGGAGGTCAGAGCCGTGGGTGTGATTGCTTAATGACGGAAAAGAGGGGACAAAGAACCCAACCATCATTGCCCCATCCTTGGCCAACTCCAGCTGGTCTCAATAGGCACAGTGATGTAAAGACACAGCAAAAAGAGCTAGTTCCCTCCTGACTCTTTTTTTCCCTTCCATTTTTACTTTGTAAAGGAAAGTATTGAAACAATTAGTTGGCAGTATGGTGTTAGTTTTCTCATGGTAAATTTGGAACGTGGAGCACATAGAGCCTCGATCAGCAGAATTTAGGCTCATGTAATTTAACTTCTCCAAAGACATGCTGTAACTTTTTCGTATTGTTCCTTTTCATAATGTGCAAACTGCCTCAGAGTCGCCTCAAAGTCTCTGTTTATTCAAAGACTTCAGGTTTGCTCTGAGTTTGTGATTCTAGTTTCGTGTTCAGAGGTAGAGAGCATCAGTGCCCTGGCTGTTACGTCACTCTGCTTGGCGAAGATAATAAGACTCATTGTAACTGTCTTAATTCTTTTTATTTTCCTAAACTAACTTGAATTGTATGGTGTATTTTTACATAATTATGGTACAAGCGAAAGGCTTGGGGGGAAAGTACAGCCACTACAGTATCAAAGCAGAATAAATATTTGCAGAAAAATTCTGCCATAACTTAATATTTTGCATATGAGCCCCTGTGCAAAATGTGAGTTATTCCTGGGGCTGGGTCCAAAAGAACATGTCTGTGGTCCAGCCCTAGAAGGCCAGAGATGATGATGGATCAGAAAAAGGTCAGCTTGAGTCTCAATGCCAAGAATAATGGCAGAAGGGACCAAAAAGGTAAAATAACAGTGCAACCAGAGTTCTAAAAGCAAGTGTGCGTTCACCACATGGCTGCAAGGCCGTGCCCCGCGTGGCTGCCTGCCTGTTCCCTGCACCAGCACTGGCTCTCTGCTGCTTCATGTGCTGGCAGCTTTCCCCAGCCATCCGTGTGCACACTTTGTCAGCTCCATGAGTGCATAGATGTCTGTGAGCCAAGGGCTGGCAGTGACTGAAGCTTGCTAATTTATTTATTTTACTCCTCTGCGAAGCACTGGCCATGTCACATAAAGGGGTGCCAGGCGAGGGCAAACTCTGGTATTTGGTTTGTGGCATGTGCTGAAGACGATTTCAGGGGCCTGTCACGTTGGAGCAGAGGTTTGCAGGCTAGTCCCTGTGGGCCCCACACCGTACCTCTGACCATTGCCATCTGCCCTCATTCAGCTCCCCCTGCTGTGACGGTGGCCTAATCCATGTTCACGGGCCTCAAACCTCCTCCTCGGGACACATCATGTTGGAGTGGCATGCTGGAATCTCTGCTCCCGCTGTCTACAGTTGCACACTGGCCCTTCCACTGCTGGCAAACACCCCATTACCACAACGGCTCTCCTTCCGGGACCATTTCCCTCTGACGTACCAATTGTTTAAAGGCCTGGTGTACGTGAAGGGTTGGGGCTTATGCCAAAGGATGGAGGACCCACGTCCCCTGCCAGGCAGGGAGAGGGGGCCATGATCACAGACGCTGGGCACAGGTAGGAGGGAGGCAGACAAAGGGGAGGTTGTTTCAGAGCTGGGGTCCCTTAAGCTCAAAACAACTGAGAAGCCCCAAAGGACCTAGGTCATGGCCAACACCGACAGTGAACCGTTGTCTATACTGTGTGAAATTGAGGAGCCTGGGAAGAAACAGTGAATCGAGGATCAAAGACGGAGTGTCTCAGCATTATCTTACAGGGTTGAACTTCTCTGAGTATTCATTTTTCATACCTGTAAAATGGATTATAACATTAAATGCTATCGCATTTCTACCATAAATTCAACTCAACATTAGGAGTCTGTGTGAGAGTGACCAGTGCCTACCTCTGCAAAAACTCCACCAGAGGTTTAAGAAATGCCTTTCACTGAGGTAGTTTGCCATTGCTTTGGGCAAAGGAAGAACACACTCCGTAGTGGTTTTCTTGACCTTTTTTATCTCGCAACACACTTGAACCTGTAGTTAAACTCCCAAGGCACACTTAAATTATGTTGATTGGAAAAGAGTAAAAGAAGAATATACTTTGAACTTCATTCGAAAATAATGATCTTTAAAATTTTCATAGCACACCTCAGATCCTTTCACAGCACACCGTTTGAAAATCATTGGTCCACAGGAACGCAAAGTGCCAACATGTGACACTGTGGGAATTGAGTATGCAGGGGTGGTACAACTCTTGTGTCCTAGGACTTCTGAAAAGGGAGAGACCAGCCTCAGAATGGGGATGGCGGGCCAGCTGCTTCAGTGATATCTAAGCTTGGTAATTAATTGCAAACTTTTTTAAAGGAAAACTTGCACTGGCATCGATTCTTCCAGAATCTATTTGGTGCTATGTGGTGTACATGTGAGGATTGGTTAAATTAAAATATTGCTCATGTATTGCCCTATACTATTATTGACTTGTTACATTATGCAAAAATGGTGCCAATTTTGACATCCCTTCCAAAAGCCACTAGTAAAAGATAACTCTTTTTTCTACATCTTGATCCCCTTCCAGTTGTCATACCAAATTACATCAGTGATTTGGGGGCACAAGAAAAAATGTCTTCAAGAGGCTTCCTGTATATCTCTAAATTCTGTCTGTGAACAAGGGCTTGCCCTCCTTCCCCCACCCCACAGCCTTTGGAAGGTAGAGAGGCCCAGCATGGACCATCTGGGACCAGAAAAGTGTTTCTGTCACCACAGCTCAAGGACTGTGAACCACCATTTATCTGTTTATTGGGTGCTTCAATCCCAAAAGCCACAAGGACCAACAGTAGACCATGCTGTCCCTCCCTGATCCAGCAGAATATAATCTCAGTTCTTCAGACCTCTGCAGCCTTGTGGGCTGAAATAGCATCAAGCCGTTCAGCAGGAGGGTTCATTTGGATCCCAGGGAGTTTCTGCAGCATTTACCGCAATTGTAATTAATTTGTTACATGTATAGCTAATGAATTAACTTCTCTTTCTTCCTGCTTAATGGTGTAAGTCCCTTGAAGGCAAGGAGTGGCCACTTGTCCCCTGCTTCCTAAGTAAAGGCTTGCTCCAGTCTGGCCTGTAAGCCCTGGAACTCTTCACCTGGCTCCTTGATCCTGGAATCTCCTTCAGGGCCTTTGAACTTGCTCTTTCCTTTGCCTGGAAGGCTCTTTCCCCAGACCCCATTTGGCACTGCATTTTTTTTCCTTCGGTTTTTTTTTTTTATTGTTGGGGATTCATTGAGGGTACAATAAGCCAGGTTACACTGATTGCAATTGTTAGGTAAAGTCCCTCTTGCAATCATGTCTTGCCCCCATAAAGTGTGACACACACCAAGGCCCCACCCCCCTCCCTCCGTCCCTCTTTCTGCTTCCCCCCCCCATAACCTTAATTGTCATTAATTGTCCTCATATCAAAATTGAGTACATAGGATTCATGCTTCTCCATTCTTGTGATGCTTTACTAAGAATAATGTCTTCCACTTCCATCCAGGTTAATAAGAAGGATGTAAAGTCTCCATTTTTTTTAATGGCTGAATAGTATTCCATGGTACACGTATACCACAGCTTGTTAATCCAGTCCTGGGTTGGTGGGCATTTAGGCTGTTTCCACATTTTGGCAATTGTAAATTGAGCTACAATAAACAGTCTAGTACAAGTGTCCTTATGATAAAAGGATTTTTTTCCTTCTGGGTAGATGCCCAGTAACGGGATTGCAGGATCAAATGGGAGGTCTAGCTTGAGTGCTTTGAGGTTTCTCCATACTTCCTTCCAGAAAGATTGTATGAAAAAACCGTAACTTTATTAAGTTTGGAGCATTTTTTTGATTGTGCTGTATCATTTTCTACTTACAAATTATCATTATCTAACATAGTGTACAGTTTGCATATTTTCTACTTGCCTTGTGTCTCCCCAACTGGAATGTTCATCAGTTCCAAGTCAGTAAGGACTTTTGTTTCCTGAGTTTGATGCTGTGTCTTTGGCATGTAGAACAGTACACAGAAGCATCTTAATAAATAACCCAGAGCAAATGACCGACCACTTGTCTGAGCTAAGGCACCGGTTAGCTCGGGTTGGTGTGACTATACAATCTAACTCCTGTCCTTGGAACCACTACCTGTGCCCCCAGTGAGGTCCCAGGGGTCCCTCGGGCGTCTCCGGCCCTGCCACTGCTCCTGACTGCAACTACTGCTGGCCCTGAGCTGTGTGAATGCTGTTCCAAGACTCGGTTCAGTAAGTGATTGCAACACCTTGAACTTAGCATATGCATTTTGGAAGTTTATTTCAGAAGTACATTTTCAGCATATTTAGTCTGTTTTTGGAACATGGAATTCCCTATGTTCTGCACTCTGTGTATTGAAAACTAGAGTAGGGTTTTTAGAGATAGATATTTGCCACCAAGAAGTACATTAAAATCTCCCATTTTGTGTGTGTATTTCTTGTCCATGGATTCCTTTAGTGGGGCTTTAAACTTTGTTGCCGGTAATGTTTTAGTGAAGCCAGAGCCCCTTCTGCCTGAAGTCACGGCTCTTAAATCAGGCCCCACACCCCTTCCCCCAGTTATTTCCTTGTCTGGGTTTAAAACAAATTTAGAAGCTAAAACACAACCAAGCCCAGAAGACAAAAAGAACCTAAAATTTGGCTCTTAAGAAGATAAAAAGCTGAATGCCTGCTGAGAAAATGAGAGAAGGAAAGGTCCTGTCTTCCTCCGTGGGATAGCTAAAGAAGGCGGCCACCAAGTTAGCAGGCTGGGCAGCTCTGCTGGGAGGCAGAGCGTGTCTTAGCAGGCTCCATGCTTTTAAGTTTGGGCAGCGCTTGTGGCTCAAGGAGTAGGGTGCCAGTCCCATATGCCAGAGGTGGCGGGTTCAAACCCAGCCCTGGCCAAAAAAAAAGAATCAAAGTTTATGCCAGAGGTGGTGGGTTCAAACCCAGCCCTGGCCAAAAACCACCAAAACAAATAAAAGAACAAAAAAAAACTAAAAAAAAAAAAAAAAAAGAATCAAAGTTTGGTAAACATTGAAGTAATAAAATTACAGCTTCTCATTGAAATTTTTTATAAAGCATACTCCCCAAGACATTTATATCATCCTTTTAAACTCACAAAGTAACGAATCCTTAATATGTATTTTACATATTTGAAGTTTGTGCAATATAGTGTTTTTCTGTTGTCCATTAACTGAAAGAACCAATGATACTATAAATACTTCCACGTGATATTTTAATGCTTTTTTATTCCTAAATGTGCTCATGAGACCCTTTTTTAAATGCCGTAATTTTGAATCTCTTTTCATTAAAATCACGCTACAAAAGTTCTCCTGTTAAAGAATGAGGATTTCCTTGGTGCCACTACACCGAACTTAGCTTTAATCAAGTCACTGTGGGTTTGCCATCTGCAGGTAAAGCTTGGAGGTGTTGACCCTTAATTAGAGCTCACCTAGAGATGGAATGATACTTAAATGAGGACCTGGGCACAAAAAGTTTTAAATGAAGCTAGCAGGAAAAAAACAAATACAGGATGTGAAAGAATAATGGGAACAATGGAGTATTTAACAGTCCTTAGAAGATAACTGACTTCTCTGCCAGTAACGGAGATTTACAACTAAATTAGTTTAAGAAAAGCACCTTAACACCCAGCTTTTCCAAAGAATTCTTCCAGCCTTAGAGGGAATTCTCAGGTCAGCTTTGATTCCTTGAATTAAATTCTTGTTAACTTATCTTTTCCTCTTCTACGAGTCCCTCAACTTCCCCTTTCTGTTCCTTCTGCCAAGATAGAAAATTTCTGCATTGTGGCACTATGATGCCTTTTTTTTTTTTTGGTGGGGGAAATGCTATAGACTAACCACACATTCTAAAAAAGTGGTTTGCCAGCAACATAAAAATTGCATTTCGGTTAGATAGGTATAAGAAATTTCTGCTTATGGTTTAGTAAGTCTTTAAACCTCGAATAAGTATGTTGTTGAAAACACAACTATCATTCATCATCTAAAATAAGATTAAATTAAGAACTCTGAGAAATTCCCAGTCATGTTTTCCAAGAATGACCTGTTTTTAAAATGTTAAATTCACAGTCAGCATGTGAGGGCTCCTAGCCTGGCTTTTCCTTTTTTCTTATCTGAGGTTATGTACCTCTGGAGAGCAGGGGAGGGTTACAAGGTCAAAGTCTTTTCCTCCTTGGAACTTGCTGCTTGCTGGGAGAGGGCTGCCTGGAAAATAGATGCTTTAGAGAAGAGGTTGGGGGGGTCACAATTTTAATTCTGTTAAGGAACAGCTGGTTTGAGTTTCTTTCCACTTCTATCTCCTGCTCCCTTCCTCACAAATCCATGGAGAGAGAAGAATTTGTTCAGAAGGAACCACCAACATAAAAATACACTGTCCATTCACACACGTCATCTCTGTTACAAAGCTGAATGCTAAGTGCTGCAGAGATAGGCTGATTTTATAAAATTAACTATATCTGAAACATGACCAGAGCTTTAGCCAGAAGAACCTTTTAAAACACAGGACATATGCCTGGAAATTTCTGTAATAACATTTTTAAACTAAAACTTTAATGGAAATAAGTACAATAAAGGCCTCTGGGGTATTTGGAGCCTGACTGCAGAGAGAGGAACATGGCTGAAATATAAAAGCCAAGTGTGTGTTACTCGTAGGAGACCTTGTCTGTGTCCAAATTAGTATACCTTTATTCAACAAATGTTCATTGAGGGCCCTTGACTTTCTGTAGCTATGCTAGGGGCTGGGATATGGTGGTGAGGTGTGTGGTGTGCCAGGCAGATAGTTGCGTGTGCATTAACTCGGTCTGATAAAGCTGCAGCCTCCTGTCCTGGATAGTTAGAAGTTTATGCACTCTTTAGGATTTAAAAATCAGGTCTGTTCAAAATAACATAATGCTATAATCCACTCATAAATCCACTATGTAAGATGAATATATAATAACAGTAAAACAGAAAAAAACAGTGTAAATAGTAAAAAAAAAAAAAAATGGCTTGGTTATTTTTATTTAGGATTTGAAGTCTCCTATGTTTGTTTTGTTGTTATCCCGTACATGTGTGTACACACATACACACACATAAAATAAAACTTACATCTCTCAAATAAACGGCAAACCAGTAACAGATTTTCCGTCTGGGCTCCTCGGCACACTGGCCTGGGGCTGTGTTGGTGTGTGGCTCAGCAGCAATCAAAGGTCATAATTTCATTGGCAGTTAGCATCAGGTTTAATTTTTCTAGCATGTTACATTTACTGAAATGTCTGGTTTCAGTTATGCTTAAGGCACTGACTGAATCAGCTTTGAGCAGCATGATGTCTTGGGGTACCTGAGGTTTATGGAACACATATGCTAATTGTTTTCAATCACTTTTCTTTCTAAACACAAAAACGTGTTTTCTGAAGCTGAATCCCGGTAGTCCTTAATGACTCAGCTTGCTTCCTACAGTGGAAGAGGAGCCCAAGGAGGTAAAAACGTCAATTTAACAAGACTGCCACCTACTGATTGACATAGTTGAAAAACCCTCCAATTAAGGTGTTTTTAAAAATAGGTATGTGTGGTTTTCTTAACAATTGACATGTGTCATTTTGATTGTGTTTTAGGAATGTGACCAAGTTCATATAGACGATGTTTCTTCAGACGATAACGGACAAGACCTAAGGTGAGCTCACTGAAACGCTGAGGCCCAGTCTCCCTGTTAGAGTGGAATTGCTCACCTAATGTAGATGAACTTTCTGTTTGGTTAACTTTGGGCTTTTCTTGCATCTAAATAGCACGTATAACTTTGGGACAGATGGCTTTCCTGCTGCAGCCACCAGTGCTAATTTATGTTTGGCAACTGGTGTTCGGGGTGGCGTGGACTGGATGAGAAAGTTGGCCTTCCGCTACAGACGGGTAAAAGAGATCTACAACACCTACAAAAATAATGTTGGAGGCAAGTGACTACCGCCGGTATTTCACTGGGTTAGTTAAGACAGTCTAGGTACAATTCTAAAAGTACTACCCGCTTCTGTGTCACACCATTGTGGATATAATAGCTTTTCAGCACAGTTTCATCTGGCCATTGTTCTGTGATTTAGGGACAGAAATATTAGACTGGAGCCAGCTGCCCTGGGGAGTCTCCTCTGCCTGCTGGTAGGACCTGGGGCAAGTTTCTTAATCTCTCTGACAGGTACTTGTCCTCCCAGGGAAGGGAGATTAGCAAACCTAGCCCAACTCACGGATATTTATCTGTGAGTTGCTAAGCATCTTCTACTTGGTAGATGCTTGTATGAGTTTGAATGTTTGGATTGTGATTCAAGATGGCTTTAGCATAAAAAGAAACTAAATTGACCTAATAATGAAAAGCTTAGGGGGTGATGTTGGTCTCTGGATGGAACAGGGCTGTATCCAGATGCTGAGATGAGGTGTCAAGAGAACCTTTGCCATCCTTGAAGTAGGAGTCATGCCAGGTCTGTCCTTCCCAGGTGGTACAGTGACCACCAGGAGATCCAGGTTAATATCTTACTGGTTTAGCACCTTTGTGGGGAGAGGAAGCAGGGGAGACAGCTTGCCCAACAGATTCAGCCAAAGTCCCAAGACTGACTTTCACTGGCAAAGTTAAGGCTCTGAGCCTACCCTGGGAGCCAGACGCTGGGACTGGCTCTGGCCAAATTACAGAGTTAGAGGAATGGGAAAGAGTAGGCTCCCCATAAAGGAAGAGATGACTTCTATGACCAGAAGAAAGATGCTGGGAATGCAAAAATCAATAGATGTTGATTTAAATATTAAATACTTGCCCATTGAATGATAGGATGTGAAAAATACTTTGTGCACTGTGAAGCTGAAGTGTTGGTAAGGAAGGAGTTCATCCCACACTTGTAAATCCTCAGGTCTGCTCGGTCCGGCCAAGAGGGAAGCCTGGCTGCAGTTAAGGGCGGAGATCGAAGCCCTGACAGACTCCTGGTTGACACTGGCCCTGAAAGCACTCTCGCTCATCCACTCCCGGTGAGGCTGTCCACGGGGCCCGGCGGGGACGCGGGCGCTGCTCATGCTCGCTCATTTTGGAGATTTATTTTTGAACAGTTTTTCTTCTTCCTGTTCTCATAGGACGAACTGTGTGAATATTTTAGTAACAACTACTCAGCTTATCCCAGCGCTGGCGAAAGTTCTGCTGTACGGATTAGGAGTTGTATTTCCAATAGAAAATATTTACAGTGCAACTAAAATAGGTGAGCTGTGTTTTTTTTTTCTTTTTTAAACAAGCCACCTTTCTCCTTCAAGCTACTAAACATGAAAAGCAACAAATGAGACTCTTTTGGAAAACCAGAAGAATAATTTAACCTATTTGCAAAATTGGCTTTAGTCATCAAGAGAAATCGAAAGCATGATCCGTGAAGCTGAAATCATAACATTTTCAATGAAATGTTGGTTAATTCTGTATGTATCAACAATTGAGTTCTCATTATTGTGGAGATGTAAAAAAAGTGAGCTTCTTGCATAAAGGAAACATAACTGGGGGAAAAGACCAATATGGAATTTGGTTAAACTATAAACCAAGCCAGAATAAAAGGGATAAAAGCAAGCCAGGCCTCTTTTTCCCAGGGGAAGCAGACATCTCATGCGATCCAGTATGGCAGAGGAGTATCACATGAGCATTTGCCCGTTACCCTCTAGATGCCCAGAACTGTACTGAGTATTTTACAACCTTCACAATCTTTCCAAGTTACACTTGAGGAAACTAAAGCTCAGTGATTAAGTAAATTGCTCAAAGCAATTGTCTAACAACGTTAAGGATCTCTCTGATTCCAAGGTCCAGACTCCTTCCCAAGCCTCAGAGGCTCCTGCTGCTAATTGCCTGGACATGCTCAGGGCTGAGAAGCTTCACTCCCACCTGGGAGGAGGCAGAGGGCAAGAGTCAGTGAAAGCCAAAGGGAAGAAGGACATTTGAGCTGGGTAGGGAAGGGCAGAGGAGAGTTTACCAGGTAGAGGATGGGCCTGTGAGAACAAAGGGACAGAGACATTAAAATGGTTTCCCTGCTGAGGGAACAGTGAGTGGCCCCCGGAGTCCAGTGTGCGGTGCTCACAGAGGTAGACTTGGGTTTAGTAACAGTGGCCTTGCACGTCAGCTAAGGAGATGAGTGTTGTCTTAGCCCAGGGAAGATGGATGAGCATCCTGTGGGTTAGGAAGGTGGCTGTCTCTGGGTGCTCAATCCTATCTAAACAAAAAGGGCAAAAATGGGGTCCCTTCCATGTGTCTGCACTTTTAGTCCTGCTTTTCTCCATTAAAGTATTTACTGATCACCCAAGAATCACGTTGTATAATAATTTGTTCATAGTATGACTTCCTAGACTGCAACATTTTTGAGGACTGGGTTTATCTCTTGCTCATCACAGTAGCTGCAGCACCCACTGCACACACAGTGCATCCTCAATAAATGTTTATTGAATGAAAGGGATGAATAAATGGCCACTTATTTTGAGGAAGGCTGCCACAGAGGTTTCTTTTAGGCACCTGGGTCAGTAGAGGCACAATGAACAGATGGGGAAAGCAAGTTTGATCAGATCAGTGTTGAATTTGAAGAGCCTGTGGGATATTCAGGTAGACCTTTCAGTTAGCAATACATATTTAGAGTTTGAGAATGAATGAAGCTTCTTGAGAAGGGCCAAGAACAGAATGCTAGAAAACATTTATAAAAGGAAAGGAATATACCAAATAGAGTAGGATTCCCACTAGCACATCATAACCAGAATTTTTTTATATGCTCTCATGTTCCATAAAAATGCAGTTGGTTAGCATTCAATCATGTATTAATCCTATTTTCAGCTATATTAATGAAGAGGAATTACGAGGGCTGTCCAGAAAGTATCCAGCCATGATTAATACTCATTTTCCTATTACGTGGCTGGATTGTTTTGTAAACAGGGATCACAGTAAAGGTTTGCCAGCCTGTGAAAGGTGGTACAAATTCCAAAGAGGCACACAGTACGGAAAGGGCAGTGTTTTAGCTTCCCAGCAGGAAAGTACAAGTAATAGCACATGTCGTGTGCATGGAGGTTTAAACCTGAATAGTAAAAAAGTATAGTAACAATCCAGTGAGGAGGTTTTGGGGGGTTTGTTTTGTTTTTTTGAGACAGGTTCTTGCTGTGTTGCTTGAGCTAAAGTACAGTGGAGTTCTCCTAGTTCACTGCAGCCTCAAACTACTAGGCTCAAGCAATCCTGCCTCAGCCTCTGAGTAGCTGAGATTATAGCAGCACACCACCGTGTCAGTTAATTTTTCTATTTTTTGTACAGATGGGGACTCAGTATTGCCCAGGCTGGTCTCAAACTCCTGTTCTGGAGCAACAACTCAAAGTGGTAGGATCACAGGCATGAGCCATTGCACCCAGCCGGATCAAGTTTTTCTTAAAAACTTGCATTTTGTTTCAAACCTTTGGCTTTATTTTTCCAGAACAGAATAAAAGTTAGAATTAAAAAATAAGTGTGGTATTAGAAACTTATCTCAAAACCAATGGTAGGATCTCACTTTTCTAAGATATTTTAATGAGAAAAATAGACATTGAGCTTCCTGACATTTTTTTTTTTTTAATTTTGCCATCAAAGATGATCTATGTGGAGATCAGTGCAGAAAACCCAGTAATTTTCATTGTAGGCAAAATGCCAAAGTCATAGGAGAAGATGGCTGGTCTCTCATTTAGCAGAGTTCTGATGCTCTTTCAGACGAAATTTTTATAAGACTTTTAATTACCTTCTAAAATAATCTTCATTTTCATAATCTTTATTGTGAAAAATTTCTGCATGACCCCAAATTTACAGTGATGCCAACAGAAGATAGGAGGCAAGACCATTTTTTGTCCACCACCACTTATTCTTTTTTTTTTTTTTTTTTTTTTTGTGGTTTTTGGCCGGGGCTGGGTTTGAACCCGCCACCTCCGGCATATGGGACTGGCGCCCTACTCCTTGAGCCACAGGCGCCGTCCAACACCACTTCTTCTTTAAATAACATTGTTTACCTTCGTTTTTCCAAAAAAGAGAAACTTTGCATAAGCATTTCCCTGTTAGGAGGTAAAAAGGTTTTGTGACATCTATGTTTTTGGTTGTATGTATTTACAGTGATGAAGACTATACTTTGTATTTGTTTCTCGAAGTGATTTACTATTTCACAGTTTAGTGGGCAACTAAAGCAGCATTGAAATTGCATCCTTTGAATAGGCCTAGCTCTATTTCATTCTGTCAGATGCAAGCTAGAGATTTTAGCACAAAATACAAATATAAAGCAGACATTTGTTTAAGCAAACAAGCAATTTGTTCATGAGTATATCTGATCCTTATTTGAAAGAGGTGCAGGCCTCGCTCAGCCATTGACATTTGAAAACTATAAACTGTCCCATTGTCCATTAAATGACCCTATTGGCAGCCCGAGCCTTGGGACACCATTTTCTTCTCTAAGAAGAAACAATGCCTGCATTACCTGCAGGGATGTGCTGACAGTGTAGCCGGCACAGGAGCCCAAACTCAGTCATGCCTTGGGAAAGATAATATACAGATAAAGGTATTCGATTACCTTTATCCCACTTTTCCTCCAGGGAAGTGCTTCATTGAACAATTAGAAGCCTGGGTAAGGCAGCCGTGATCTCATTGCAGTACCCAAATTACCTGACATTTATTTCAGAAGGAGTTTTATGAGAATATTTCATGGAAACACATTAGGCCGTGCAGGTCTTTAATTTAGCTGGCCACCGAAAGGATGAACTAATCCCAGTGCAGGTTTGTCAAAGGCCATCACAAAGCCAAATCCAGTGATTTTATCATTCTCAGTGGTCTTTGGATTAGATATTAGAGTTCGATATATAATGAAATATTTTTTAAATCAAGTTAAAACATGTTGCTAGAATTGCATGCCTTTGTTTCGACTAGGCTTATAGGAAAAAAGTCCTAAAAAATACCCCTTTTCCCTCCACATGCTATACTGATAACTACTTTTTAGTAGTAAATGAGCCCTTGGAAAAAAAGAGTATCTAAAAATGCCAATTTCTACAGGACAGGACGGGACACTGCCCATAATTTACAATTTTCAATTTTTGTGCCATTCTGCGTGTCAGCCAAGTGGCGTAAAGACACTATCCTAGGTGCACACGTGGGATAGGGTGGAATCAGAGCATGAACAAAGCAATTTATATAAAAAGCTCAAGTGTTGTCATGCTGTGCTATCCAAACTTAACATCTTCTATAATTTATTTTCATTCATTAGGAAAAGAAAGCTGTTTTGAAAGGATAATCCAAAGGTTTGGGAGAAAAGTAGTGTATGTTGTTATAGGAGATGGTGTGGAAGAGGAGCAAGGAGCAAAAAAGGTGAGTGGCCCCAGGTGGTGCGTCTTGTCCCATTTGCTTTGTCTTAATCCTCAGCGTTCTCATAACTGTGTCATTTAAACAAGTGCTATTTCTCTGAACCAGATTCTGCATGTGTGCAGACTAGACTTCAATAAATAGGGAGTGTGCACAAGCTCAAGGCCACGGGTGGAGCAGAAAGGAAGGCTCTGCGGAGTAGCTGCCAACCAAAACAGCACGTGTGCCTGCCAGTCCCCGTGTCCCCTCCCGTCCCTCACCCATGTCAGACATTACCGGGTGATTCAAACCTTGTTACCTGAGGCTGAACACAGCCTGAGAACCTTTCAGACATCCTTCAAAAAGCCTCTACCCATTGTTCTGAGCTGGCCTGCAAGATAAGCACCTGCCCTCAAGGGTTTGATGCCTCCTTTTTACCATGAGGTTGGCACCTGCCTCCCTCAGGGCACAGGGAAAGGGAGTGGGCCTGACTCTAAGTCTCTTGGCTCTCAGTTTGCTCACTGCACTTCATATTCTTCTCAGTCCCTGCAAAGATAATTCTATCTTTGCTCTTAGCAAAAGCTTTCTTTAAAGGAGAGGACCACTTTTCCATAGACTTGCACTTAGAGTCTTCACAGTCTGGCTACAAACCTATCTTTCTCCCACACCCACGTCTTAAGCTCAGGGGCATTCGTCTGCTCACCTTCCTTTGACCATGCCCAGCACTCTTTCTCTGCCCTAATGCCTTTCTGTCATTGTTCTATTCATTTCAAAATTTCTATTCTCTTTTTTAAGAGCTCAATTATAGGAGAACTTGCTTTGACTGGAGAAGCTGTAATGGTAAATAGCTTGGATTCTCGAGTGAGACACCCTGGATTTGAATGATGGCTCTGCTGCTCACCTAGTCTGTGACTTTGAACAAGTTACTTAACCCTTCAATTTCTCTTTCCTTGTCTGTAAGTGGGAATAGCACTTAGCTCCTTAGACTATTTTGAGGATTAGATTTAGTCGATTAGTTACATAACGCCCATAAAACAAAGCCTGATATGTATAAAGTGTACAACAAATGGTAGTAACTGTGGATATTTTTGTATGTGCCTGGTTTCAGCAAGCTAAGGAGAGGTAGGGATCTTATTTTTCTTGGTTTGTTGTTTGGGACTCTATCTTCAACACAACTGTACTCCATAAATGTTTCTTGCATTGAAGAACAATCTCTTATTTTATGAGATAAACCAAAAGCATAATTTCCCCACATACATACTCATAGGAATGCTTGTAATCGAAATTTAGCTCTTCTAGAATACACCAGAAATAGCACATAAAGTCACCAGATCATAGATACAACATTGAGCTTAATTCACGTCCAATGCCTTTGAATTCCAGTAAGAGCATAGGAGATGACTTTAATTCTGTAAATAATAGATGATTTCATGGATGCCCCAGATCACAGCTTGCCTGCGTGTGGTCAGTGCTGGTGGAAGCCCACAGGTCCTCTAGTGCTTGATGGAAGCAGCGTCTGCCATGAAAGCATTACTTCTGGCCTTCCCTTCATGGCTGCCAACCACTATTTCAATGGGTCTATCTGTTAATCTCATGGGCTGTCTGTATAAAATAAAATCTTTCCCACTCTAAATTACATCCCCCAAACTGTATCCTGGCACATTTAACAACTTTCGGCGAGAAGCCAAACTCAAGTTTTCTTCCAGGGACGAACTCTGGAGCACAGCATTGGTTTGTGCCTCTGAGCAGTGTGATCCTCGGCCACAGTGTGAAGCAGGCGGGTCCTTCTTCCTCTGGAGCAGGCTGCTCTTCAGTCCCACACTGCTCAGAGGTGCAGGTCCTCCCAGCTATCAAATTTGATTTTGTGGGTGACTTGATGTCGTGAGTCCAAAAATAGTGGATGTGAACAAACTCTTTGCACCTTGACACCTGCCTCTGTGTGTGTAAAACGTACAATGATTTCAGATTCAGATGTTAGCAATCTAGTAGAGTGACAGATTGGACATTCCTTTCTTATCTCTAACTTTATCAAAAGAGAATTTTTGTCTAACCTTCTGAGGTTAACTATTTAAGCAGCAGAACCTGAGCCTGAGTTGAAAGGATCTAATAATCGATAACAGCATCTTTAAAGGAGTACTGCACACAAGTAGAGAACGTGAAATCATTTAGGAGGAAAGACTGCACAATTCAACATCATCCCACTTTAAAAACTCAAGCTGAAAAACGCAATTGAGATGGCTATCCATGCTTTAGTGGGATTAATAATAGTCCTCATGGTAAATAACAAGAATTGCTACCAATCAGAAAGCCTTTGTTACACCTCAGTTTTTCTCTTAGGCATTCCTCTTTATTATCTCTTTAATTACAGCAATTGTATGTGGAAGAAATTCTTGGACCCATTTTAAAGATGAGAAAATTGAAGAATAATAAGGATTAATAATGTGACCAAGATCACACATAGGATTTGAGCCCAGTTATTTTCTCTGGCCATGAGATTTGAACACAGATTCCTTCAGACCATGAACTACTTTATATATCTTTAGTATCTTTTTTTAAAATCAAGTTATTTAAGTGAATGTTTTATTTTGTTCCTTTTGGGAGGTGGATTCATGAGTAAACTTTTAAAAACACATTCTGATATTCTGAGCAATTAGGATTATTAAATAAAACAGTGAACAAGTGAAGTTCTGCACATTTGATTTGGCAGAACATTTTAGTGCTCCAAATAGGTTGTGTTTCCAAACTGATTTTAACCATTTTGGTTGTGTGTCCTTTTAAAATCTAGCATAACACTGTCTTCTCTGTGGAGAGGTCTTTCATCTCCCTAAATAATGTTCTTTTGCTAGAGATAGTGACTGGTTTTTGTTACTGGGATTAAGGAAAGTAAGTTAATCCTCCAGTTGGCTAGTTTTGTTAATGGTCAATTGAAGTCTATTCTGTCATCCTTATTCTCCTTGCCAGTGCAGTCCAAGGACTGTCATCAGTAATTTAATCTATAATTTGTATCACAAAAAAATACCCCCTTCAAAGAGAAGAAGTTGGAAACGCCTCTGTTTTGTAAAAGAACAACCCTTTGTTCCTAGAAAGACTGTTTTCCACTGATAGGGAAATAAGGCATTTTATGGTCAAAAAGAAAACCTAATACAGCATGGCTTGATTGAAAATAATTAGACAGATATGATTAAAACGTAACAGTCTCCTGGATGCATATGAAAGCACAGATATGCTTTATTTTACACACATGATAATTATACATTTTCTGTACCTGCTTTTTCCCCCTTATCTATCCTGGCAGTTACTCCCCATCAGCACAAGTCCTTCTGAGGGAGAGCGTCAGTATTCTGGAGCTGAACAGATAGCTGGTTTCCAGTATTTACTATTACGAACAGACAACAGTGAAAGGTCTTTAGGTGGGTCGTGCACGTGCTATGGGATAAATTCTTAGAAATGCAATACTTGGGTCAGAGAGTATGTGCTTTACAATTTTGGAAACATTAATACATTTATAATAATTCATCAAGCTTCACTTTACATGAGGTATATCAAATGCACAAGGGTGGAGTTAAGGAGATTTGGAAAGTTACTCCTGTAGACAAGAAGAGTAGGAAAAATGTGTCATCATTTTCCCATTAGACAATATTTTAGTTCTAGAGATCCGCTTCTCTGAATATATGCCTGATCTTGATAAACTAATCATATACGTGTTAAGGTCTGTGGGTAATTGTTTTTGGCTCCGGTGACCTGAGGGAATCTCACCATTTGGGTATCCCAAGTTATACCTGTCTGAATATAAGCAGATGAACGCAGCTGTCCCAAACCAGTGCGCCCACGCCAATTTTCTCTGGACTTCTCACCCATCACTCTATTTCCACTGTCCCTCTGCCTACTTTCTCTGGTACCACCCAAATTTACCTCCAGGCCATTCTTCCCTGGCTGCTGCCTTAAATTGCTCTTTCCCAGTGTCTCCCAGTTTATAAGATAGGAATCTAAACTCCCGTAGGTATTTCATGGGCTTCTATCTTGAAAAACCTTCCTTCACATCTCTGTAATGAACACACCCTTCCAGCCTCATCACTTCTGGACTAAGCACTCCTGATGGGGAATCCCATTTCCCTGCCCTCTCCCTCTCCAGCTAAGCTCTCTTCTCTCTGAATTTATGATTACAATCCCTAATTCCTCACTGCCATCCAGTGTAAGGAAGGTGTTTCATATGTGTTGCCTGCCAAGCAGTTCTTGGCATGGGTAACATATATCTTGTATGTTTCCATATCTACTGTAGTTATGGTGCTATGCAGGTAAGAGACTATAAGAAGCAATTCTGGGGCCTTTCCCCATAGCCTTTATTTTAGAGCTTCAGGAAGAATGTGCCACAGTTGAAGGTCACATAGTGAATGCTGGAGTTGAGAGTAAAACCCAGGTCTCCTCATTCTAGCATGTGTTTTTTTTGTTTGTTTGTTTTTGACATAGCCTTCCTGGCATTTTCTTAGTTATTGTGCAAAGACATTTACATTCTACATTTACTAAGTTTCACATATACCCTTGTAAGATGCACTGCAGGTGTAATCTCACCAATCACCCTCCCTTCGCCCCCTCCCCCCTCCCTCCCCTCCCTTTCTCCCTATTCTTAGGTTATAACTGGGTTATAGCTTTCATGTGAAAGTCATAAATTAGTTTCATAGTAGGGCTGAGTATATTCAATACTTTTTCTTCCATTCTTGAGATACGTTACTAAGAAGATGTTCCAGCTCCATCCATGTAAACATGAAAGAGGTAAAGTCTCCATCTTTCTTTAAGGCTCCGTAATATTCCATGGTGTACATATACCACAATTTATTAATCCATTCGTGGATCAATGGGCACTTGGGCTTTTTCCATGACTTAGCAATTATGAATTGGGCTGCAATAAACATTCTGGTACAAATATCTTTGTTATGATGTGATTTTTGGTCTTCTGGGTATATGCCTAGTAGAGGAATTATAGGATTGAATGGCAGATCTATATTTAGATCTCTAAATGTTCTCCAAACATCTTTCCAAAAGGGATGTATTAATTTGCATTCCCACCAGCGTGTAGAAGTGTTCCCTTTTCTCCACATCCAGCCAACATCTCTGGTCTTGGGATTTTGTGATATGGGCTAATCTTACTGGAGTTAGATGCTATCTCAAAGTAGTTTTGATTTGCATTTCTGTGATGATAAGCATTTTTTCATATGTCTGTAGGCCATGCACCTGTCTTCTTCAGAGAAGTTTCTCTTCAAGTACCTTGTCCAGCCTGTGATGGGATCACTTGTTCTTTTCTTGATTATACGTTTGAGTTCTCTGTAGATTCTGGTTATTAAACCTTTGTCGGAGACATAACCTGCAAATATCTTCTCCCATTCTGAGGGCTGTTTGCTTGCTTTACTTAGTGTTCTTGGCTGTACAGAAGCTTTTTAGTTTGATCAGGTCCCAGTAGTGTATTTTTGAAGCTGCTTCAATTGCCCGGGGAGTCCTCCTCATAAAATACTTGCCCAGACCGATTTCTTCAAGGGTTTTCCCTACACTCTCTTCTAGTATTTTTATAGTTTCATGTCTTAAGTTTAAATCTTTAATCCAGTGAGAGTCTATCTTAGCTAATGGTGAAAGGTGAGGGTCCAGTTTCAGTCTTCTGCAGGTTGCCAGCCAGTTCACCCAGCACCATTTGTTAAATAGGGAATCTTTTCCCCACTGAATGTTTTTAATTGGCTTGTCAAAGATCAAATAATGGTAAGTAGCTGGATTCATCTCTTGGTTCTCTATTCTGTTCCAGAAATGTACTTTTCTGGTTTTGTGCCAGTACCATGCTGTTTTGATCACTATCGATTTATGGTATAGTCTGAGGTCTGGTAGCGTGATTCCTCCTGCTTTGTTTTTATTTCTGAGTAATGTCTTGGCTATTCGAGGTTTTTTTCTGATCCCATATAAAACAAAGTATTATTTTTTCAAGATCTCTACAGTATGACAGTGGAGCTTTAATAGAGATTGCATTAAGATTGTATATTGCTTTGGGTAGTATGGACATTTTTAACAATGTTGATTCTTCCCAGCCATGAGCATGGTATGTTTTTCCATTTTTTAACAATTTCAGCTATTTATTTTCTTAGAGTTTCGTAGTTCTCTTTGTAGAGATCTTTCACGTCCCTTGTTAGATAAATTCCCAAATATTTCATCTTCTTTGGCACTACTGTGAATGGAATAGAGTCCTTAACTATTTTTTCAGCTTGACTATTGTTGGTATATATAAAGGCTACCGATTTATGAATGTTGATTTTGTAACCTGAGATGCTGCTATATTCCTTGATCACTTCTAAGAGTTTTGTAGTAGAATCGTTGGTGTTTTCCAGATATATAATCATATCATCTACGAAGAGTGAAAGTTTGATCTCTTCTGACCGTATATGGATACCCTTGATCGCCTTTTCTTCCCTAATTGCGGTGGCTAAAACTTCCATTACAATGTTAAAGAGCAGTGGAGACAATGGGCAGCCTTGTCTGGTTCCTGATCCTAGTGAAAATGATTTCAATTTAACTCCATTCAATATGATATTGGCTGTGGGTTTGCTGTAGATGGCCTCTATTAGTTTAAGAAATGTCCCTTCTATACCAATTTTCTTAAGTGTTCTGATCATGAAGGGATGCTGGATGTTATCAAAGCTTTTTCTGCATCAATTGAGAGAATCATATGGTCTTTGGTTTTTAATTTGTTTATGTGCTGAATTATAGATTTACAGATATTGAACCAACCTTGAGACCCTGGGATAAAACCAACTTGGTCATGATCTATAGTTTGTTTGATGTGTTGCTGGATTCTGTTTGTTAGGATCTTGTTGAATATTTTTGCATCTATATTCATCAGTGATATTGGTCTATAATATTCTTTTCTTGTTGGGTCTTTTCCTGGTTTGGGGATCAGGGTGATGTTTGCTTCATAGAACGTGTTGGGTAGTCTTCCTTCTTTTTCTACATTTTGGAACAGGTTGAGTAATATAGGTACTAGTTCCTCTTTAAAGGTTTGGTAGAATTCTGACATGAAGCCATCTGGTCTTGGGCTTTTCTTTCTAGGGAGATTGTGTATGGTTGATGCTATTTCAGAACTTGATATGGGCCTGTTGAACATTTCCACTTGATTCTGGTTAAGTCTTGGAAGGTGACGTGCTTCCAAGTATTGGTCAATTTCCTTCAGATTTTCATATTTCTGAGAATAAAGTTTCTTGTAATATTCATTAAGGATTTTTTTGATTTCTGAGGAGTCTGTTGTTATTTCGTCTTTGTTGTTTCTGATTAATGAGATTAGAGATTTTACTCTTTTTTTGTCTCGTTAGTTTAGCCAAAGGTTTATCTATTTTATTGACCTTTTCAAAAAACCAACTTTTTGATTTATTGATGTTGTATAATTCTTTTGTTTTCAATTTCATTTAATTTTGCTCAAATTTTGGTTATTTCTTTTCTTCTATTGGGTTTGGGGTTGGAATGTTCTTCCTTGTCCAGTTGGTTGAGATGTCCCATTAAGTTGTTAACTGCCTCTCTTTCCGTTCTCTTGAGGAAGGCTTGCAGTGCTATACATTTCCCTCTTAGGACTGCCTTTGCTGTGTCCCAGAGGTTCTGATAATTCGCTTCTTCATTGTTGTTTTGTTCCAAAAATTTGGCAATTTCCTTCTTAATCTCATCTCTGACCCAGCTATCATTCAGGATATGGTTATTTAACTTCCATGTTTTTGTATGAGTATGCAGATTCCTGTTGTTACTGAGCAAAAGTTTTATTCCATGGTGGTCCGAGAAGATGCAAGGAATATTTCTATTCCTTTAGACTTGTGACCTAAGATGCGATCGATTTTGGAGTATGTTCCGTGGGCTGATGAGAAGTATGTGTATTCAGTTTTGTTGGGATGAAATGTTCTGTAGATGTCTGCTAAATCCAAATGTTGGACGGTTAGGGTTAAATCTAAAATTTCTTTGCTCAGCTTCTTCTTGGAGGATCGATCCAACACTGCCAAAGGAGTGTTGAAATCTCCAACTATTATGGAGCTGGAGGAAATCAAGTTGCTCGTGTCTGTTAGAGTTTCTCTTATAAATTGAGGTGCATTGTGGTTGGGTGCATAGATATTAATAATTGAAATCTCATCATATTGAGTATTACCCTTAACAAATATGAAGTGACCATTCTTATCCTTCCTTACTTTTGTTAGTTTAAAGCCTACTGTATCTGCAAATAGAATTGCAACACCTGCTTTTTTCTGATTACCATTTGCCTTAAATATGGATGACCATCCTTTCACCCTGAGTCTATATTTGTCTTTTAAGGTAAGATGTGACTCTTGTATGCAGCAAATATCTGGCCTGAGTTTTTGTATCCAGTTAGCTAACCTGTGCCTCTTTAGAGGACAGTTTAAGCCATTCACATTAATGGAGAATATTGATAAGTCTGGTAAAATTTAGCGTATCGAGTTTTTCGAAAGTCCAGTGGATATTTTAAATCCTTTCACCACTGTGGAAGTTGGAGTTTGATCAAAAGTTTCTTAGTGAGTTTACTTTTGTGGTAGAGGATTGGGCTGGTCATTATGGAGGATAGGTCTGAGAATATTCTGAAGCGCTGGTTTGGCTATAGCAAATTTCTTCAACATCAAGTATTTAATTTCTCCATCATCAATGAAACTCATTTTAGCTGGATACAGAATCCGGGGTTGAAAGTTGTTTTGCTTTAGGAGATTAAAAGTTGATGACCACCCTCTTCTGGCTTGAAAAGTTTCAGCAGAGAGATCTGCAGTCATTCTAATATTCTTCCCTTTGTAGGTAATGGCTTCCTCATGTCTGGCTGCTTTCAGAATTTTCTCCTTCATATTAACTTTAGTAAAGTTAATTATGATATGCCTGGGGGATGTCTTATTTGGATTGAGTTGTGCTGGGGTTTTGAAACTGTCTGCTATCTGATTTCAGAATCTCTTGACATGTCTGGAAAATTCTCTTTCATAATTTCATGGAGATGGGCCTCTGTGCCTTTCGAGACCACTTCATCACTTTCAGGGATTCCAATGAGGCAGATATTAGCCGCCTTCGAATTATCCCAGAGCTCTCTGAGAGAACGATCCGTTTTTGCTCTCCATTTCTCTTCCTCTTTAAGAGTTTGGGAGCGTTCAAAGGCTTTGTCTTCAATGTAAGAAATCCTTTCTTCTGCTTGCTCCACTCTGTTACTGAGGGATTATACTGTATTTTTCAGATTGTGGAGGGCTGCATATTCTTGCTTCAGTGCGTCAAATTCTTCAGTGGTTTTGTCTTTAAATTTGTTAAATTCTTGAGACAACTTTTGAATTTCTCCTCGAATTTCTAATTCCGACTTTTGAATTGCTACTCGGATTTCTAATTCCAAATTTTCCTCTATTTTATTAATCTTGTTTGCAATCCAAATTCTGAATTTGATTTCTGACATCTCAGTCAGCCGTTTATGAATGGGATCTTCAGTTACATGTGCCATATCTTTCCTTGGGGGGTTTGATCTATTCTGTTTATTCATGTTACCAGAGTTTTTCCGCTGATTCCGCCCCATGATTGTTTTACACCGTTTGATTTTTCTCCTGGAGCTTTGTCAAGGACCCGTATAGTGCTATGGCCTGAGAAACTGGGGACCTGTTTGGTGTGGTGGGGCTAAGTGGTTTGGTTTTGTTTTCAGCTGGTCTCTGCTTGACCCTATTGAAACAGTTACTCTGGGTTGAAGTCTTAGCTGTGGAGAAATACCAGCAATTAAGTCACCCTGCCCCCCACAGGCAACAATTGGAAAAGGAAAATCAAACCTTCCTACAACAACACACCCAGGGTACCACCTGAATAATCCTTGGGCAATTGGCTCAGTTCCAAAGATCCAAATCAATTGTCTCAGTCAGCACCTGTCTCAGGTGGGAGAGTTTAAAAGGTCTCTGGCAACTGGATCGTAGGGGTCTGGTGACTACTCAGATATGGCTTGCTCCAGTGCTCCGTGGAGTCAGGAGGACCCACCCAGCAAATAGAACAGTCTGGGAAGTTTGATGCCTCCTTCCCCACCTTGCACCTCTGTCACACCCAGTCACTGATAGTTGCCTGTAGTGAACAGATACTCCAGGAGTTTTCACCTGCCTGAATCATAAGGAAATCTATTTCTGCTCAGCCAGGCCGCTGTGCTCTGCCTCTATCTAGCAGGGGGAGGTGAGGCCTGACAACCTCAGGCGCTTGATGGAGGCCAGGGAATGTTCACTCAGTTCCAGCCCCGCCCCTGATTTATGTTACTGACAGAACAGAACAACTTTGCAGGAATTTGTTTCTGTCCCTGCGAAATTCCCCTGCAGTAGACAAGCTGTTTTGAGTTCCCAGAGTGCGCCTCAGGCCCTGTCTTTGCTCCTGCAGGTTTGTATTCGGTTACCTGTCAGTTCTAGCCTCCTGTCTTCCTTTGTGTATAGGCTGACGATCCCATAGGGCCAGGTGCGTCTAAGCTTCAATAAAGCGGTCCTCTGGGTCAGCCCTGCCCTGGGAACTTTCCAGCTCTACATGTGCGTTTCTAGTCCCCACGCTTCACCCAGGCTGGTACCGCATCAGGCAAACCCTTTACTCACGGGGTCTGCATCGTGGTGGTTGCCACCTGAGTAGATGCCTGGCCTCCTCTGGTTGCCCAGGGAGATAGGGATTGTGGCTTCAGAATATCCAGGAGTGAGCCATATTGTTGCCAAAAGACAGCTGCTGCTCTGCGTCTCAGGGCATCACCACTCCAGTTTGGTTCCCTCTCAGCCAACCGTCCTCTCCTCACTCCCGTGCCCCAGAGTCAGCACTGACCAGCTGCAGTTTAGGCCCTTTCCACACTCCTCCAGAAATCACCAATGAATCTGGACTTCTGGGGGACAGGCCTCCAGACCTCTGAGTGAGAGTGGAGGGGAGTTATGGGAGCTCAGATTTGCAGGTAGAGAATATATATAGTCTTATACAGTTTTATGCCTGGCAGGAGAATGCCGTGGCACCCTAGTAGGGGAGTTAGGTCCAGTTTTTAGAGGGTCTCTCCTGTGGAGTGTAGTGGGAGGACCTGTGAACTCTGCTTGTTTGTGGGGAACTCCGAGCCGTTCTCATGGGGGAGCGGACTCCCGTCCACTTGGTGATGAATTTTGTACATTTTGTTTGTATCCGTGGGGGTCACAGCTTGCCTCAGCAGGGTTGATGTGCGTTCTTCAACCTTCTCTCTTGGTCCAGCTCTAATCCACCAGGTTACTTGCTAAATTTCTGTCCTTTAACTTTCCTTCTGGACGGGAGCCTCTGTGGAAAGCTGGCTTCAGTCAGCCATCTTGTCTCCCTCTCCCTTTTCTTTTTTTCCAACTATTTCTGATTTCATGTAAGAAAAACTAGTTCCAGTGACTAAACATTGATGCAAGGAAAAAACTATTGACTTTTAACCCACTTGTCCTGGGAAGCTCTTACATTATGTAAATGAATAAAATGTTTGCATCATAGGTGCATGTGTATTGTACCTGTGCTCTGGGGTGGGGGCAGGGTGGTGGTGGTAATTTATACAGCTAGACCGTTATAGTATTTGGGCTTCAGTTCAGTCCTAGTATCAATCTTGGCTCCACTGCTTCTCTAAGCCTTTTTTCATCAGTAAAACAGACACTCAAAGATACAACTCTCACTAACTCAAAACTCTCATTAATAAAACTCCTTAGCAGGGCTTACCAGGCCCTGCACCATCTGGCTCCAACTCTGTCTTTTCTCACCCCCAGCTAGTATGTTACTAATGAATTTCTTCATTATCTTCTGTCCCCCAAACCACACAAACCCATAAGCGTGCTTTTCTTTATCCTGAAAGAATATCCTTTCATACCCAGCTCAACTATCATCTCCTCTTTTCAGACATTATAAATGAACACACTTGTTGTACATTTCTGCTACTCACCTAGACTGTAAGAGGGTGGCCAGATGCATCTCTGGGTCTTCTGCACATAGCACCACATGCCCTGTGTGAATGATTGCATAATGGTACATCTTCCACTGTAAAGAAAGAGATCCTTAGTGCTCATTTCTGGACTATTCTGTAATTGAAGGACAACAAAGATATATGGACACTACAAAGAATCTTCAGAAAGATCTACATTGCCTATTGGAAGGTGGTATAATATGAGGCAAAGACACTGCAGATTTCAGAGTATTTATTAACAGAGTGTCCCAAACATCACTCCTAAAGTTGCCATACAGAGGGAAAATTGGAAATTGTCACTAAATGTACCTTTATTTCCAAAATATTACAAAGTTTTACATAAATAATATCCCATTTTCCCAGAGTGATATTTGGGATACCCTGTAGATAGTAATAGTAGCTTCCCTAGCTATCAATACATGAAAAAACAAAAGCCCTCACCTCCACTGTTTGCTTCTCTGACAACTTTTCCTGTAAGTCTGAACATTTCTCAAATTTCTCAGAACTAAAATTGTAAATTGGGCGGCGCCTGTGGCTCAAGGAGTAGGGCGCCGGTCCCATATGCCAGAGGTGGTGGGTTCAAACCCAGCCCCGGCCAAAAACCACAAAAAAAAAAAAAGATTAAAATTGTAAATTAGACTCTGTGCTCCACATTGTTTTTTGTGTAAAATGATTATTCTGTGAGTGAAAGCGAAAGGTGATGATTATCTTTCTCTTACTTAAGAAAAAGATTTTGCCGATACTAAAGTACTTACTATAGTGCTTTTTGAGCAGTGAAAGTTTTATTATATTTTTACCTTTTTGAATATGGTATCCTATTTTTTACCTGTTTTGCTTGTCTCTGGTTCAATCAGGTGTTTCCTGCCCTTCGAACTAGATTTTTAGATCAATGAGTTAAACAGTAACTACAAAAACTTTAGATTTTCATTTAAAACTTTTCTTACATGGTAAAGCCATTGGAAGGTCAATGTGAAGAAGAACTGATGGAAATAAATGAAAAATATGGTGGCAAGATTAAGTATGGAAAAATGTGAAATACTACCACCTAAGGAAACCTCACAAAACACGAGCTTTTTAAACTTTGAGCATTAAAAGCCTACTGGCTACTTATGTGTTCCTCAGTGCTCTTCTTCCAGTTGGAAAAGACATTCAAGTCATAGTGTAGACCCAGTTAGGAAACAGCATCACCTTTTACAGAACAGACTCTCTAGATTACATTTTAAAACTTGGTCCAGTATTTGTAGTAGGGGAAGATTAAGGTTAAATTTTTGTTTTAAACAAACATGATGTTAAGATCTTAGCTGGTAGTTGTCATGGCACTGAGAAAAAGGGTGAGTTTCATGATGGGTTTCAGAGGGAGCTGGAAGGGTTCATGTTGGGTGCATTCCTGTCCTCACCCTATCTGCCCCTCCTGCAGCACGCTATGCCCTTCTGGAGGATCTCCAGCCACTCGGACCTCATGGCCCTGCATCACGCTTTGGAACTGGAGTACCTGTAACAGCGCACGGCACTTTGAAACTGCACAACTGCTCCGTGACCAGGGACAAATCCAACAACCCCAATTATCTCGTCAGCGCTGGACTACAGAACTTAGCAATTTCGACATACTGATGCACAGCTGCTGTCGGTCTTGACTTCTGCCCCTGGGGTGCATGGAGGACCACATCCATTTCTTCAGAACAGCTGTCAACTCTAGTACTGTGAATCCAATGAAAACAAGCCATGAGAACATTCTAGCACAGTGTGATGTGTCTCTGCCACATTAACTACACGGTTCAAACCTGTGAAGAAAGGACCTGCAAACAATTCAGTTTTAGCATTTTCAATGTGACATAAACAGCTTCTCCAATACAGAAAACTTGATTGCACAAAAAAGACTGAAATGTGTTTCCTGAATCCCAGTGGAGGAATTGTCTTATAAAGAAAGTTTACTTTTTGGTGTCTCATACCCAGGGTAATCTGTACATCTCTACTTATTTATGAACAGACATTTTTTTTAACAGCTTTATTGAGGCATAATTCACATACCATACAGTTCACCCAAGCAGACTTTTTCAACATCAAATCATTGAAGAGATAATAGCAGTAGAAATAAGTGATTAAAGTCCTTTGCCTCACAACATGGCAAGTACAGTACTTTGAATTTTAGCACATCGCAAAGTAGTTTAAAGTATGTCTAATTTAAACGTATAATATGTACATCACTGAGACAATCATGTACAGAAAGAATTTTTGGTGTAAATTTGTAATAATGGATGATTCTTTTACATATTGTTTAGGGAAATGATATTGAAAGGTAGCAAAGCCTTGATAGTGGAGCATGAGGCAACATGTGCAGAAACTCATGTGCCTTATCCGAGTATTGGGTATAAATATGGAGATCATGGAATTTTTTTTTTTTTAGGTAATGTTGTCAAGACCAAAAGCATGGATGTCAAGTGTCAATAAGGATTCTGTTTTCTAAATATTTTTTTCCCATCTGATCTCTCTAAATTTTTACAATGCTATTAAGTGGGCCTTGATAAAATAATACAGCAGTTTCTTAACTACCACCTCACTATTTCATTTCAATACTAATGTATTATATGTAACTACTTGGATAAAATTATTATTCAAATACTTCTTCCCACAGAAAGAATATAGATGATAGATATATTTTATTAATAAAGTGATTCATGAATTGGAAACTAGCAAAGTTTTCATGTGCTCAGAGTTATGTCTGCTTTTTCTTACATGGTAATGTATTCCTTTATTAAGTATCTGAAATCATCAGAACATTGCATTATTACTCCCTACGTTCATATACTGTTTTCCTCCCCCCCCCCAGAGGAAAGTTCATGGCCAGTAGTGACCGTGGCCTCATCATCACCATCCTCTCCACTTGCATTATGTATTACATGGCAAGCATAAATCTAGAAAATTAAAATATTACCTTTGTCATACACAAGAAAGTTTTTCCAGAACGATCAGTTTGGGCACTACTTTCTCATATCTAAAGCTTCAGTGTCATGAAATTCTTCTCAAAATTCATCCTAATATTGAGGAAGAAAACCACCAGCTTTGGCACAAAGTAGCTGACAAGCTACTCCATCCTTTTTTGAGGTTTCGTGTTGCTGCTAGAATTAGTCATTTGTGGATTCTCCAAATTGTTTAATAATTAGGTTATTTTTTCCTTGTTTTGCTTGAAGCGAACGGAAGTTGACAGTTTTTTTAACCTGTTCATTTTATGTTTTTGTACTTTGCAGACTGAAAAGACAAAGTTTATCTTGGCCTTACTGTATAAAGGTGTGTTGTGTCCACAATTGTGTACAGAATTTTTCTTCATTAATTTTGTGTTTAAGTTAATAAAATTGATTTGTGAAGTACTGTTAGCTCCTTTAATGGCCGTATCATCATCTTTTGCTTAATTAAAAAGCAGCATCTTGGTTGCATTAGATCATTCAAAATCTAACGAAAGAAAGTGTATGAAGTAATTGCAATGATGCTGTTATCAGTCCTGTAGGGGACTAAATGTGAAGGCTAACAGCTGTTTCTTTGATCACTGTTAAGAACTGATGAATGGGAAGGCTCTTTACTTCCCCCAAAACTATACACAGGACCCTCACTCATTTTTCTACTATAAAACAGAATTCAGCATAAAGCATCTTGGATTGTAGAGTATAGATTTAGCTACTTAAATGCCCAAGAGACAGCAATATGAAGCAGTTTTATCCACAAAGAACACCGGCAGCACACACCTCTATGATCTGGCCAGGTCGATCAGTGACAGAGCTATAAAACACAGCTTGCGGGGCGGCGCCTGTGGCTCAGTCGGTAAGGCACCGGCCCCATATACCGAGGGTGGCGGGTTCAAACCCGGCCTCGGCTGAACTGCAACCAAAAAATAGCCGGGCGTTGTGGCGGGGGCCTGTAGTCCCAGCTACTCGGGAGGCTGAGGCAAGAGAATCGCTTAAGCCCAGGAGTTGGAGGTTGCTGTGAGCTGTGTGAGGCCACGGCACTCTACCAAGGGCCATAAAGTGAGACTCTGTCTCTACAAAAAAAAAAAAAAAAAAAAACACAGCTTGCTTCCTTCTGAGAATTTAATCTTAGTAGGGTGCCGGCCCCATATACCGAGGGTGGTGGGTTCAAACCCAGCCCCAGCCAAACTGCAACAAAAAAAATAGCCGGGCGTCATGGCGAGTGCCTGTAGTCTCAGCTACATGGGAGGCTGAGGCAAGAGAATCGCTTAAGCCCAGGAGTTGGAGGTTGCTGTGAGCTGTGTGATGCCACAGCACTCTACCGAGGGCCATAAAGTGAGACCCTGTCTCTTCAAAAAAAAAAAGAAAGAAAAAGAAACAATGTATGCAGACGTGAAAACCAAGCATGCAGTAGGTGAGCCCATTGGTCGGGCCCCTGATGTGTATTTTTCACATGCATACATGGGACCAAGTGGCCTAGATCATGAGGTACTGAGCATGCACAGATACCCTAAGAATGAAAAGAGTTGGGAGAAATTCATTAAAGAGAGGCAGGAGTGGGGAGTGAAGGGATTTTTAGGTCTCAGGTAAACAGACAAAATAGAGGGCATACCCTCAGAAGATGAATTTTCTAAAGCATCACTTCTAACGTGATAATCCCCAGTCAGAGTGTCTAAATAGCTTCACTTTAATCACGGATTAGAGCTCAGATCCCAGCATTCTCTCTCATTACCGAAATAAACTAGCACACTCGGCTAGTCCTAGGCTCTTTAATGGCTCAAACCGTCTGCAAGCATCTCTGCCTCCTCTTTGCTGGATGCACTCCCATTGCCCACAGTGGCCCCCTCCACACTCAGTCCACCCCAATCCTGACTGCCAGGCAGTCCCCCTCCCCGCAGAGCCTTCTTTCCCACCACAGCATGAGCGTTGGCTCCTTCTCTTAAACTTCTCCTGCCCTCTGTCTGTGTCTTTACTGGAAGCCCACATTCCATTCAACAGATAGTCAGCAGGCGCCTACTATGTGACACTAAGGTGCTGAAAGTAGGACGTCCCTTCCCCAGGATTCGATTTACAGTGGAGTTGGTGGAAACAAACAATAAATGAGTTACTGAATAAGCTACAGGTTCTTAACAGAAAACTGAGGACATGGGTCAGTGACAGGCATATGCCTCCTGGAGCAGGAGCTGAGCACCCAGATGTCTGAGATGTGCCCTGCTAAGGGGTAGGCAGAATGTAATGCCCAGGACTGGAGCATGCAGGAAAGACCCACAGAGGATACTTCTGCCCCTCGTGTTCTAGAAGCAAAAACCACCCCTGGAGAGGAGTGGGAGATCACTTTGTAAGAGGGAGGGAGACCAGGGAGACCCTGAGGTAAGGGTCAGGGTTTGGACACCACTCTAAGTGAAATAGGAGGCCACTGAGGGCTTCACACAGGGTGGGCCAGGGTCTCATTTACTCTGAGATGATCACTTGGCTACTGGATGGAGGAGGAGCTGGAGCAGAGTCAGAAAAGAAGGGGAACGGCTTATTGTACCCTCAATGAATCCCCAACAATAAAAATAAATAAATAAATAAAAATAATTTAGAAAAGAAAAAAAAAAAAGAAAAGAAGGGGAACTAGTTACTGGGCTCTCAGGGCAGTCCTGGTGAGCAGTGGTCAGACTGAGATGAGAATGGTGGAAGTGGAAACCTGGCTTTCTTTTCAGTGATGGCTAAATATTTGCTATAGGGCAGGTGGCAGGAATAGTGAGACACAAGAAGTGCCTGACATGTCCAAGGTAAGTGGTCTCAGCACGACTCTAAGAGAGCTCAGCCTTGTGGTAAAGAGTCAGGTCAGCAGCCAGGGTGTCTGAAATCCCAGCTTCCCTGTCATAGCAGCCCGTTATTTAACTTTGGAGCCCATTCCTCCATCTGTAAAAATGGAATAAGGTATATACTTTAGAGGGTTATTATTTTTATGAAGATAAAATTACATTAATACATAGGTAAAGTGCTTAGGACACTGCCTGGAAGATCCTCCAATGTTACCTGTTACTGCAAGGGCCAAGTTTTCACAGACTTTTTTTTCTCCCCGCTGAAGAATCAGCTCCTCAAACACTCAGACCCAACAGAAACACACTGCATCCTTGTGGCCTGGTTTAGAAAACCAGCCACAAAAGAGTCTAGTATCTAGTCCCTGACCTTGAGCTCCGGGACGGTGGCTAGTAAGGCCTTCATTACAACTCGTACTGATGGAGGCCAAGGTGGGGCTGCTATGGGCATTAGAAAAAGCTGCACTGGAGAACTGATGTCTCAGCTGGAGACCTGCGGCTGGGGTAGAGTTGGCTCATAGAAAGCAGGGACAAGGCTAGAGCAGACCAGAGTGAGAAGGGATGCAGCAAGCTGGGGAAGGAGACAGGAAGAGAAGGAGAGCCAGGGACTAGTGGTCTGGGGCTCAGAGAGTGAGGTAGGTGGCCAGGGGAGGGAGGAGGCAAGGGCTTTAATTGCACCTCACTTCAGAGTGAAGTTGCAGGCATAGTGTGTCTGTTGAGCCCGGGTGGGACTGCTCTCCCCTTCTCAGGAGGAAGAGGATGGGAATAGCACTGGCAGGAGGCCCCCCTGCATTAGCACACATGGCTTTCACCGTGGGTAATGCTTAGATGCTAAACTAGACTTAAAATGTTAGGTCTCAGGAGTATCTACTTGAGTCCTTTTTATTTTACAAATGACAAAATTTGGTTTAAATACTTTGTCCACAGGTCACAGTCAAATACGGCTATATTGTGACCCTAACCCACCCTGTTGGATACAACTCAGAATCTTGAAAACATTAGGAACTCTGCTGGCTTTGCCTCCCTGGTCCTTCACCAAACAACAGCATGAGCTTAGGGGTCCCCTTCTAGTCTTCAAGGTATGTTTGGCCCACAGTTGGTACAATTTTCCAAATGTCTCTTGTTTTTGTAACATTAGTCCCTAAAACCTATGTCATCCTTCCAGAGTTTGGTTCAAAATTTGTCTTCCATTGAGCTCTTACAAATGTCAAAGAAAACATACATACATTTCGGGGGAGGAGACAAGATGGCTGACTGAAGCCAGCTTTCCACAGAGGCTCCCGTCCAGAAGGAGAGTTAAAGGACAAAAATTCAGCAAGTAACCTGGTGGATTTGAGCTGCACTAAGAGAGAAGGTTTTAGAACGCACGTCAACCCCACTGAGGCGAGCTGTGACCACAAGGATACAAACGAAAGGTACAAAATCCATCCCCAAGCGGACGGGAGTCCCCTCCCCCATGAGAACGGCTCAGAGTGCCCCACAAACAACTGGGCAGAGTTCAAAGGTCCTCCCACTACACTCCACGGGAGAGACACTCTAAAAACTGGACCTACCTCCCCTACTAGGGTGCCACAGCGTCCTCCTGCCAGGCATAAAACTGTATAAACTGAATATAGTCTCTACCTGGAATTCTGAGCTCCCAGCACTTCCCTTTGCTCACACTGGGGTCTGGAGGCCAGTCCCGGTCGGTGGGCGGAGAGGGGACTGCACTGGAGTGGCAGTTCCCTGAGGCACAGTGCGACAGCCGTCTTTTGGTGACGATACGGCCAGGCATAAAACTGTGTAAAGCTCTGTGTGTTCTCTGCCCGCAACCCCAGGCCCCCAGCCCTCCCTGCGCTCCCCTCTGCTCTCGCTCCAAGGTCTGGAGGCCTGTCCCCCAGGGGTCCAGACTCTTGGGCGATTGCTCGACAGGTGTAGACAGTGCTGGGCTGCAGCCTGTCGGTGCAGACTCTGGGGTACGGAGCGGAGAGAAGACGGTTGGCCGGAGGGGAGCTACACCGGAGCGGCCGTTGCCTGAGCCATAAAGCAGCAGCCCTCTTTTGCTAGCAATACGGCTCACTACAGAATATTCTGAAGCCACACCCCCTGTCTCCCTGGGCAACCAGAAACTCTGAGTTTGCCTGAGGCAACTCCAACTTGCAAACCAGGGAAACTCCGAGGGTGGGGCTGACCCAGAGGTCCGCTTTACTAAACCTAAGACACACCTGGCTCTCAGGGGATTGTCAGCCTATAGACAATACAAGAGCAAAGACAAGCTGATTTGGAGCTCAATTCAGCTTCTCTTCTGCAGGGGAACCGCAGAGTTGTTCCGTTCTGTCAGTAACATTAATCAGGGGCGAGACTGGACCTGAGTGAAAACCTTCATCAAGTGCCCGAGGTTGTCAGGCCTCACCTCCTCCTGCTGGAGAGAGGCAGAGCGCAGCAGCCTGGCAGACTTCCTTGCGATTCAGGCAGGTACAAACTCTTGGAGTACCGATTCACTACAGGCAACTGGGTCAGCCAACTACAAGGCTATCAGTGACTGGATGTGAAGTGATGCAAGGTGGGGAAGGAGGCAGCAACCTTCCCAGACTGATTTATTGGCTGGGTGGCTTCTCTTGACTCCACGTAGCACTGGAGCAAGCCACACCAGAGTAGTCACCAGACCCCTGTGATCCAGTTCCCAGAGACCTCTTAAACTCTCTCACCCGAGACAGATGCAGACTGAGACAATTGATTTGGACCTTTTTGAACTGAACCAATGGCCTGAGGACAAATCAGGTGGTGCCTTGGGTGCACGGTGGTAGGAAGGTTTGATTTTTCTTTTCCAATTGTTTGCCGGTGGGGGCGGGGTGACTTAATTGCTGATATTTCTCCACAGCTGAGACTTCAATCCAAAGTATCTGTTTCACTAGGGTGGAACAGAAACCAGCTGAAAACAAGACAGAACCACTTAGCCCCACCACACCAGACAGGGCCCCAGTTTCTCAGGCCATAACACTGTACAGGCCCTCGACAAAGCCCCAGGGGAAAAAATCAGAGGGAGTAAAACCACCATGGGGCGGGATCAGCGGAAAAACTCTGGTAACATGAATAACCAGAATAGATCAACCCCCCCAAGGAAAGATATGGCAGATGCAATTGACGATCCCATTCATAAACAACTGGCTGAGATGTCAGAAATCAAATTGAGAATTTGGATTGCAGACAAGATTAACAAAGTGGAATTAGGAATTCGAGGAGAAATTCAAAAGTTGTCTCAAGAATTTAACGAATTTAAAGACAAAACCACCAAAGACTTATACACACTGAAGCAAGAATTTGCAGCACTCAAAGATATGAAAAATACAGTAGAATCCCTCAGTAACAGAATGGAGCAAGCAGAAGAAAGGATTTCTGACATCGAAGATAAAGCCTTTGAACGCTCCCAAACTCTCAAAGAGGAAGAGAAATGGAGAGCAAAAACGGATCATTCTCTCCTAGAGCTCAGGGATAATTCGAAGAAGGCAAATATCCGAATCATAGTGGTTCCAGAAACAGATGAAGTGGCCTGGCTGGGCACAGAGGCCCTTCTGCATAAAATTATGAAAGAGAATTTTCCAGACATGCCTAGAGATTCTGAAATTCAGATAGCGGACAGCTTCAGAACCCCAGCATGACTCAACCCCAATAAGACGTACCCCAGGCATATCATAGTTAACTTCACTAAAGTTAATATGAAGGAGAAAATCCTCAAAGCTGCCAGGAGAAAGAAAATGATTACCTTCAAAGGCAAGAATATTAGAATGACTGCAGATCTCTCTGCTAAAACTTTTCAAGCCAGAAGAGGGTGGTCACCGACTTTTAATCTCCTAAAGCAAAATAACTTTCTTTTTTTTTTTTTATTATTATTTATTTATTTTTTTTATTATTAAATCATAACTGTATACAATGATATGATTATGGGGCGCAAAATAACTTTCAACCCCGGATCTTGTATCCAGCTAAACTGAGTTTCATTTATGATGGAGAAATTAAATACTTTAATGACATTCATATGTTGAAGAAATTTGCCATAACAAAACCAGCTCTTCAGGATATTCTCAGACCTATCTTCCATAATGACCAACCCAATCCTATACCACAAAAGTAAACTCACTCAGAAACTTCAGATCAAACTCCAATTTCCACACTGGCGAAAGGATTAAAAATGCCCACTGGACTTTTAAAAAACTCGATATCCAAAACTTCACCAGACTTATCAATATTCTCCATTAATGTGAAAGGCTTAAACTATCCTCTAAAGAGGCATAGGTTAGCTGATTGGATACAAAAACTCAGGCCAGATATTTGTTGCATACAAGAGTCACATCTTAACTTAAAACACAAATACAGACTCAGGGTGAAAGGATGGTCGTCCATATTTCAGGCAAATGGTAATCAGAAAAAAGCAGGTGTTGCAACTTTATTTGCAGATACAATAGGCTTTAAACCAACAAAAGTAAGGAAGGACAAGAATGGTCACTTCATATTTGTTAAGGGTAATACTCAATATGACGAGATCTCAATTATTAATATCTATGCACCCAACCAGAATGCACCTCAATTTATAAGAGAAACTCTAACAGACACGAGTAACTTGATTTCCTCCAGCTCCATAATCGTCGGAGATTTCAACACTCCTTTGGCAGTGTTGGATCGATCCTCCAACAAGAAGCTGAGCAAAGAAATCTTAGATTTAAACCTAACCATCCAACATTTGGATTTAGCAGACATCTACAGAACATTTCATCCCAACAAAACTGAATACACATACTTCTCATCAGCCCATGGAACTTACTCCAAAATCAATCACATCTTAGGTCACAAGTCTAACCTCAGTAAATTTAAAGGAATAGAAATTATTCCATGCATCTTCTCGGACCACCATGGAATAAAACTTGAACTGAGTAACAACAGGAATCTGCATACTCATACAAAAACTCGGAAGTTAAATACCCTTATGCTGAATGATAGCTGGGTCAGAGATGAGATTAAGAAAGAAATCGCCAATTTTTTGGAACAAAACAACAATGAAGACACAAACTATCAGAACCTCTGGGACACCGCAAAGGCAGTTCTAAGAGGGAAATTTATAGCACTGCAAGCCTTCCTCAAGAGAACGGAAAGAGAGGAAGTTAACAACTTAATGGGACATCTCAAGCAACTAGAAAAGGAAGAACATTCCAACCCCAAACCCAGTAGAAGAAAAGAAATAACCAAAATTAGAGCAGAATTAAATGAAATTGAAAACAAAAGAATAATACAACAGATCAATAAATCAAAAAGCTGGTTTTTCGAAAAGGTCAATAAAATAGATAAACCTTTGGCCAACCTAATCAGGAAAAAAAGAGTAAAATTTCTAATCTCATCAATCAGAAACAACAAAGATGAAATAACACAGACTCCTCAGAAATCAAAAAAATCCTTAATGAATATTACAAGAAACTTTATTCTCAGAAATATGAAAATCTGAAGGAAACAGACCAATACTTGGAAGCACGTCACCTTCCAAGACTTAGCCAGAATCAAGAAGAAATGTTGAACAGGCCCATATCAAGTTCGGAAATAGCATCAACCATACAAAACCTCCCTAAAAAGAAAAGCCCGGGACCAGATGGTTTCACGTCTGAATTCTACCAAATCTTTAAAGAGGAATTAGTACCTATATTACTCAACCTGTTCCAAAAGGTAGAAAAAGAAGGAAGACTACCCAACACGTTCTATGAAGCAAACATCACCCTGATCCCCAAACCAGGAAAAGACCCAACAAGAAAAGAAAATTATAGACCAATATCACTAATGAATATAGATGCAAAAATATTCAACAAGATCCTAACAAACAGAATCCAGCAACACATCAAACAAATTATACATCATGACCAAGTCGGTTTTATCCCAGGATCTCAAGGCTGGTTCAATATACGTAAATCTATAAATGTAATCCAGCACATAAACAAATTAAAAAACAAAGACCATATGATTCTCTCAATTGATGCAGAAAAAGCTTTTGATAATATCCAGCATCCCTTCATGATCAGAACACTTAAGAAAATCGGTATAGAAGGGACATTTCTTAAACTGATAGAGGCCATCTACAGCAAACCCACAGCCAATATCATATTGAATGGAGTTAAATTGGAATCATTTCCACTGAGATCAGGAACCAGACAAGGCTGCCCATTGTCTCCATTGCTTTTTAACACTGTAATGGAAGTTTTAGCCACAGCAATTAGGGAAGAAAAGGCAATCAAGGGTATCCATATAGGGTCAGAAGAGATCAAACTTTTGCTCTTCGCAGATGATATGATAGTATATCTGGAAAACACTAGGGACTCTACTACAAAACTTTTAGAAGTGATCAAGGAATACAGAAGCGTCTCAGGTTACAAAATCAACATTCATAAATCAGTAGCCTTTATATATACCAACAACAGTCAAGTTGAAAAAACAGTTTAGGACTCTATCCCATTCACAGTAGTGCCAAAGAAGATGAAATATTTGGGAATTTACCTAACAAAGGATGTGAAAGATCTCTATAAAGAGAACTATGAAACTCTAAGAAAAGAAATAGCTGAAAATATTAGCAAATGGAAAAACATACCATGCTCATGGCTGGGAAGAATCAATATTGTTAAAATGTCTATACTACCCAAAGCAATATATAATTTCAATGCAATCCCTATTAAAGCTCCACTGTCATACTTTAAAGATCTTGAAAAAACGATACTTTGTTTTATATGGAATCAGAAAAAACTTCGAATAGCCAAGACATTACTCAGAAATAAAAACAAAGCAGGAAGAATTACGCTACCAGACCTCAGACTATACTACAAATCAACAGTGATCAAAAGAGCATGGTATTGGCACAAAAACAGAGAAGTAGATGTCTGGAACAGAATAGAGAACCAAGAGATGAATCCAGCTACTTACCGTTATTTAATCTTTGATAAGCCAATTAAAAACATTCAGTGGGGAAAAGATTCCCTATTTAACAAATGGTGCTGGGTGAACTGGCTGGTGACCTGTAGAAGATTGAAACTGGACCCACACCTTTCACCATTAACTAAGATAGACTCTCAATGGATAAAAGATTTAAACTTAAGACATGAAACTATAAAAATACTAGAGGAGAGTGCAGGGAAAACCCTTGAAGAAATTGGGCTGGGCGAGCATTTTATGAGAGGACCCCCGGGGCAATTGAAGCAGCTTCAAAAATACACTACTGGGACTTGATCAAACTAAAAAGCTTCTGCACAGCCAAGAACACAGTAAGTAAAGCAAGCAATCAGCCCTCAGAATGGGAGAAGATATTTGCAGGTTATGTCTCTGACAAAGGTTTAATAACCAGAATCCACAGAGAACTCAAATGCATTAGCAAGAATAGAACAAGGGATCCCATCGCAGGCTGGGCAAGGGATTTGAAGAGAAACTTCTCTGAAGAAGACAGGCGCGCGGCTTTCAGACATATGAAAAAATACTCATCATCCTTAATCATAAGAGAAATGCAAATCAAAACTACTTTGAGATACCATCTAACTCCAGTGAGACTAGCCTATATCACAAAATCCCAAGATCAGAGATGTTGGCGCGGATGTGGAGAAAAGGGAACACTTTTGCACTGCTGGTGGGAATGCAAATTAATACATTCCTTTTGGAAAGAGATATGGAGAACACTTAGAGATCTAAAAATAGATCTGCCATTCAATCCTATAATCCCTCTACTGGGCATATACCCAGAAGACCAAAAAGCACATCATAACAAAGATATTTGTACCAGAATGTTTATTGCAGCTCAATTCATAATTGATAAGTCATGGAAGAAGCCCAAGTGCCCATCAATCCACGAATGGATTAATAAATTGTGGTATATGTACACCATGGAATATTATGCAGCCTTAAAGAAAGATGGAGACTTTACCTCTTTCATGTTTACATGGATGGAGCTGGAACATATTCTTCTTAGTAAAGTATCTCAAGAATGGAAGAAAAAGTACCCAATGTACTCAGCCCTACTATGAAACTAATTTAGGGTTTTCACATGAAAGCTATAACCCAGTTACAGCCTAAGAATAAGGAGAAGGGGGAAAGGGAGAGGAGGGAGGGGGGAGATGGGTAGAGGGAAGGAGATTGGTGGGATTACACCAGGGGTGCATCTTACAAGGGTATATGTGAAACTTGGTAAATGGTCTGTAAAGCTAGTGAATGATGCCCCATGATCATATCAATGTACACAGCTATGATTTAATAAAATAAAATAAAATAAAATAAAATAAAACATACATACATTTCATAATAACTTTTTAAATTTGCTTTTCAAGGTATTTGCATATGGCATGAAGGTTTCCCAACTCAAGTGAATTTAAAAGAGGCCATTTGCTTAACAGAACATGGAGATAATGGACACACCGTGTTTTCATGTAAGACTTGTAAGAAATCCCCTTCCATTCATGGATCAATGGGCACTTGGGCTTCTTCCATGACTTGGCTATTACGAATTGAGCTGCGATGAATAATCTGGTGCAGATATCTTTTTTGCAAAGTGATGTTTGGTCTTGTGGATGTACTCCTAGTAAAGGAATTGCAGGATCCAAGGGCAGGTCAATTTTTAGATCCCTGAGTGTTCTCCAAACTTCTTTCCAAAAGGAACATATTAGTTTGCATTGCCACCAGCAGTGGAGAAGTGTTCCCTTTTCTCCACATCTATGCCAACATCTGTAGTTGTGGGATTTCATATGTGGGCTACTCTTACTGGAGTTAGATGGTGTCTCCAAGTGGTTTTGATTTGCATTTCTCTGATGATTAAAGATGACGAGCATTTTTTCATGTGTCTGTATGCCATGTGCCTGTCTTCATCGAACAAGCTTCTGTTCAGGTCTCTTGCCCATAGTGGAATGAGATCACTTGTTCTTTTCTTATTAATAAGTTTGAGTTCTTTGTGGATTCTGGTTATCAGACCTTTGTTGGAAAAGTAACCAGCAAATATCCTCTCCCATTCTGAGGGCAGTCTACTGGCTTTACTTACTGTGTTCTTGGCAGTGCAGAAGCTTTTTAGTTTGATCAGATCCCAGTAATGTATTTTGGGTATTGCTTCAATTGCCCTGGGAGGCCTCCTCATAAAGTTTTCTGCCAGGCCAATTTCTTCAAGTGTTTCTATTGAACTCTTTCCAAGAATCTTTATGGTTTCATGTTTTAAGTTTAAGTGTTTTCTCCAGTGAGAGTCGATTTTTGTTAGAGGTGAAAGGTGTGGGTCCAGTTTCAGTCTTCTACAAGTCACCAGCCAATTCACCCAGCACCATTTCTTAAATAGGGAGTCTTTCCCCCAGTTTAAGTTTTGGTAGGCTTATCGAAGATCAAATGATGATAAGTGTCTAGGTTCATCTCTTGGTTCTCAATTCTGTTCCATACATATACCTCTCTATTTTTGTCCCAATACCATGCTGCTTTGATCACTATAGATTTATAGTATAGTCTGAAGTCTGGTAGTGTGATTCCACCTCATTTGTTTTTATTACTGAAGTAATGTCTTGGCTATTTGAGGTTTTCTCTGTTTCCGTATAAAATGAAGTACTAGTTTTTCCAGATCTTTAAAGTATGACAGAGGTGCTTTAATGGGGATTACATTAAATCTGTAGATTGCTTTGGGCAGTATGGATGGAAGAAGCCCAAGTGCCCATCGATCCATGAATGGATTAATAAATTGTGGTATATGTATATCATGGAATACTACGCAGCCTTAAAAAAGATGGAGCCTTGACATCTTTTATGTTTACATGGAGGGACCTGGAACATATTCTCCTGAGTAAAGTATCTCGAGAATGGAGGGAAAAGCATCCAATGTATTCAATACTTCTATGAAACCTACTTACATTTACTCACACTTTGTTATGAAAGATAGACCACAACTATAGCCCAAGATGAAGGAAAGAAATGGAGTGGGAAGGGAGGGGACCGGGGAGGTTTGATGGAGGGAGGGTAAAAGGCAGGACCCACCTATGGAGCATATTGCAAGGGTACAAGTCAAATCTGTCAAGTGTAGAACATAAATGTCTTAACACAATAATCAAGTAAATGAGGTGAAAGCTATGTTGATTGGTTTGATGTAACCATGTCAGATTGTATAAAAAACAATCAATGCATTGTAAGTGTATTTGACTTAATAAAAAAAAAAAAAAGAAAGAAATCCCCTTCCAGACACTGGAACTTTACTCACACTCTCCGCAGCCATGAAACAGCTGCGATAGTATTGGCCATCACGTTCAGGAATAATTTTTTAACAATGCAAAAGGCTGGTGTGAGTGAGCCCTTCTTCCTTTCAGTGTCTCTCTGCACGGCTCCATTTCTCCCCATTCTGTGCCACTGATGTGATCTGACAGGATGACTTGCAGCCCGAGCAATGAAAGGGTTTGTAATTTAGGAAACCTCTGGCCTTGCTGACTGAAAGCAGGTTGTTTGTAAAAAGGAAATCCTGACCTCAGCTAACTGGCAAACTCTGTCAGAAGCAATAGAAGGACACGAAGGAGAAAGAACAGTGCTGGGGATTTTTATTGGCAACAGAAGAAAAAACGATGCTCTGCCAGAGGAAAGCCTTTCCAAGGAGCAGTGGCCAGTGGGGGACCAAGACGTGCCCCAAGTCCCTGGGGGTGAGCCTGCACCACTGCCTGGCCACATGGTAGCTCTGTGCTGATTTGGGGGCTGGTTGGACAGGGGAAGTTTGCTGCCTGGGACAATGGCTGGACCAACAACCCTAAAAACAGATTCCCTCGTTCTCTGAGTGGGGGTCCCCTGCAGGCACCCCCTGGCCTGACATGAAGACCAAGGCTCACAGACCATCGGGGGTCTTCCAGGTGTGAAGGAGATGAGCTGCCCGAAGTTTTCCATGTTGGTGCCACCTGCCAGCTCATCCTCCCTCCTCTGTGCACTGTCAACACTGCAAAAAAGGCCCCGGGAGTTCCGACCTCCTGATGCCAGTGGCTGCCAATTGGCTACCCATTTAAATCAGCTGGAGTGCTTTGAAAAATCCCATGCTTAAGCCCCACCCTGGAGCTTCTTGTTTTCTTTGTCTGGGGTGGAGCCAGAGCAGCAACCATTGTGGGAAAGACCTCCACTGCCCCTCAGGCCAGCTGGATTGGCCCAACTGGGGGCATGTGTCTTCCAGCCTTGGCCTTTTCTTTCTCCTCCACTCCTAGGTGGCCGTGCCCATGCTCCTAAAATCCTTATGACCCCAACTCAAAACCAGTCAAGAAATGTCTGGGGGAGCTTCTGCTGGAAGTGTTCCACCCAGTGTCAGGGGTGTCCTCAAGGGGCTGGCCAGTTAGTGGAGAAATGGATCTGTGATAAAAGGCAGGCCATGCTAGATTTCAAACACACCAGCAATGTAGGGGGAAAAGGTGGCAAACAATTTTAATTTATGATGGCAGTCCAAAAGATGCAGCCATGAATGTTGCCTGGAGAAATGGAGGAACTGTTATTGAGGAGGTGACATTTTCATTGTCCTAAATTAAATAGAATAAGACACTGGCCAGAAGTGGTAGCTCTTGCCTGTGAGTCCAGCTCTCTGAGAGGCCAAGGCCGGTGGATTGTTTGAGCTCAGGAGTTCAAGACCAGCCTGAGCAAGAGCAAGATCCCAGCTCTGCTAAAAACAGAAATATTAGCCAAGTGTTAATGGCAGTAGTCCCAGCTACTTGGGAGGCTGAGGCAGGAGGATCACTTGAACACAAGAGTTTGAGACTGCAGTGAGCTAGGCTGACACCATGGTCACACTCTAGCCTGGGCAACAGAGAAAATGCTGTTAAATAAATAAATAAACAAACAAGATGCTAATAGCATCCTAACCCTACTCCTCCCCATATTCCCCCAGTAAAGTCTGCTTGCTCAAGACACAAGTACAGTTGTAGAAGGCATCCAAAATGTTGCTTTCTCCCCTGCACCCAGCTTTCAGCCCTTCACCAAGACCTGCGGATTTCCCACCTGACAACTCTTCGGCCCACCGCACGCACCATGGCCTTGTCCACACCAGGGGTGCCCTCCACGGGCCTCCTGGAATAGCTTCTGGCGGTCACCCAGCACTCACTCCCACCCACGCCCCACTCCACAGCCCGAGGCACTTTTTTAGAATGTAAACCCCGTCCTCTTGCTGCCTATTCCTATAGTATTGCTTTTAGAAAAAGCTCATACTCCTAGTGTGCTGCCTGCCTTGGCTACCGCCCATCTCTCCTGCAGCCTGCCCCCCTGCCCCTGCTCCTCAAGCGTCAGTTACACTTGCCTCCTTGCTGCCTCTTGAAGGTCAGAGATGCATCTCTGCTTCAAGGCCTTGGCACATGCTCTCTGGCCAGAGGACTCTTCCCAGCTCTGTTTTTTTCCACCTTTGAGGTCTCAGATGAATGCCACGCCCTCCACAAGCCTTTCTTTTCTTTCTCTTTTTTTCGTGTGTGTGACAAAGTCTTACTCTGTCACCCTGGGTAGAGTGCTGTGGCATCATCACAGCTCATAATAACCTCAAACTCTTAGGCTTGAGGGATCCTCTTGCCTCAACTTCCCATGCAGCTGGGACGACAGGCACAGGCCACAAAGCCTACCTACCTTTCCTAGTTTGAGAGGCAGAGTCTCTAAAGACATTCATACCTTTTATATTTATCCTAATAAAATTAACATATTTGTTAACTAGATGAATAAGCAATGCACGAAAGAGCAAAGATAATGGGGATGAAGAGGATGCTGTATATTAGAGAAATTCCAAGGAGTTTGGGAAAGCAAAGCTGCATGAGGGGTAAAGGAAGAACCGTGGGGAGAAAAAACCTGAAAAGCTGAATGAATCTTGATTCATTCTGAGTCCAGGGGTCCAGACTCAGAGACTCATGACTTAGCGCTTTAACTGTTATGAAGAAGGCATCAAAAAATTTTAACCTGAGGGGTGATCCAATCAGACGTATATTCATTAGATTTGTGAGGAACAAATGTGCAAACACAGGGGCCAGCAGACACATGGGAGATGGTTGCAAGGATCCAAGCAAGATGTAATGGGGTCTCTGTCCAAGGGTGGCCCTGGGGATGGAAACGTGGAACCCACACAGCAGTTGTCCTGGAGGCAGAGCCAGGCATTGCGTGGGTGGGGCCGGCTGCCAACGTCCTCCTGCTCCTTCCTTTCCCATCCAGCACCCGACAGAGGTGTAATGAAGTCAGAGAGTTACAGCCGAGGAAGGCAGTGCTGGTTCTCTCAATCTTCTCACTATCCCAGAACTGGAAGACTTCCTTATCTGGAAGTAATTTCATATATCATTGAATGTGTGTGTGTGTGTGTGTGTGTGTGTGTGTGTGAGAGAGAGAGAGAGAGAGAGAGAGAGATTTACAGTGAATTGTTTAGAGCAGTGGTTCTCAACCCGTGGGTCGTGACCCACAGGAACTGTATAAAAGGGCCATGGCATTAGGAAGGTAGCGAATCACTGGTTTAGAGGGATAGGAAGAGCAACTTGGTTTCCCCAATGGCTCCAGAAAGTACAGCCATCAGGTTGAACTCTTCACATATGATTAAGAAAGTGTCACTTTTCCAATTCCAGAGGGGAAGAGGGGCTGAAGGAGATTATGAACAGCTAACCCCTGGCCGTGAAGGGCCTGACTATTGACCACCACAGTCCCTGTGATAAACGTAGCCTGGGGACAACACTCCCTCTTGCGGTGCTCAGTGACGAGGGTGCTGTAGCCTTCAGGACAAACTCAGCATCTAGCGGCTGCTTGAAGATCCTTAATACAAGGCCCTTTGACACTGTCCCGGCACCTCTTGTGTACTTGCAGAGCCCCCTCAGACAAACTGCTAAGTGCTGGAGAGGAGGGAAAGGAAGACAGAAAAACCCGGCAAAGGGTGTGGTGAAGGAGTTGGGGAAAGGTGACTGTGGTAACTTCAACATTAAAGGACGACCCCAAAGGCTGGTCCCCCAAGCTTGCTGCAGCCTGGATGTGTACAAGGCCTGGACGAGCGCCCCAGGTCACAGAGATCAAAGTCCTTCAGAAAGGGCCCCCTTCACCTCCTGACTGCCCGTCTACAGGAACCTCTCACTGAGAAGTCACCACAGGCTTTATCACCTAGGCTACTTAGTGGTTCAGAAATACCAAAGGCTTTCCAGAATTTCCATTCTTCCCAATGTTGTTAAAATGCAAGAGGGAGGGTGAGCAAGGGAATGGGGGAAGCCCACACCCTTATTGGAACTGTCTTGTTTTGAAAAACTTCTGCCCTCTGGGGTTGAAAGCATTTCTTGCCCAGTGGAATCAAGAGGTGCCATGAGAGCTCCAGAAATGCTTCCAGCCCCTGACCTTGATATTTATTTGCAAAGCCTGACAGGAAATGGGCTGCATGTTCCATGAAAAACAAAGGAAAATGCAGGAATCAGAAAAAACAACAGACTGTCCTAAACAGCCTTATATCAACAGACTTTAAAGAAAATTAAATGCTAAAACAATAGTTCCCTTTGACATAGAATCTTTCAAGGACCCACTATGTACCCAGCTAGGCCCCTATGGAGTCAGGGCCCTGAGAAACTTGTGTCCCTGGGGTGAGAGTTGGGTGCTGCTGAGATCAAGGCGGTGAGTGGGTGATTTGGACTCCACCAGGGAAGAGCAGGATGAGCCGAGAGGCTTCCGGCACAGAAGTACAGGAGAGATTATTGGGGAAAGTCCTAGGACAGCACAATACTTAATCTGTACTGTGAAGAATGGGTGGGAGTTTCACGGATGAGAAAAGAAAGGAGACAGTCTCTGGGGGGAAGAATGCATAACGTCAGAAGTTTTCATTTCAGAATTCAGAGTCTTCAAATGACATTGGATGACCTGATCGTCACTTATGACCACTCATGCAGGGCTTTCTGTATCTACTATGAGAGACTCGTAACATAGCAAGAGAGATGTGCTGTGTGCAGAAAGGCCCAGGAGTGATGCAGGCCTACCATAGAAATTCCAAGCTTCTCTCATTTAAAAATTTTTTTCCTCTTTTGATAGTAACTGCAATTCAGGAAGTATTTCTACATTATAAGAAAGATGTAAGAACAATACGAGTAACTAGCAATAGGCATTTATCCTCAGAATGAGGGAGGCAATAGAGAGTGGTGGGGACTGTGTCAAATATGTGCCGGTATAGTTGCTTCTCAACTGCAAACATGTTTCTGTGTCGGAATGCTGGCTCAAGTGTTAGGTTTTCCAGGTTTTAGAAGCAGCCAGACTTCATGTTATTGAGAGAGAGTTGGTTGTAGGAATCTTAAACTTTATAAATTATGGATCAAAATAAAGAATTTTATAGATTAATTAAAACATAATGGTGGTCATGTGGAGCTCACAGTTTAAAACCTTCAAATGATGGGAAATAGTTCTGTCCCAAACAACTAGAAAGACTTCAAAGATGTTTAAGCTGAACCTTTGAGAAGGCTGTTGGCAGAGCTAGGGGCCTCAGATAGGAGTCTGAGGGGCATCATTCATCCTTTTGAATCTACTCTAATTCAGTGGTCCCAAATTTGGCTATAAATCAAAACGAACTTGGGAATTTTCTCCCACATTTGTTAAATGTTTTAACTATCTTATAAATGTTTATTCCATGTATACTGCAATATGGATACATCTTGAAACATCATGGCCAGTTAAATAAGTTGAGCACAAAAGGACCAATGTATGATTATTCTATTTATATGAGGTACTTGGAAGTAGGCAAATTCAGAAATGCAGAAAATCAAATAGAGGTTTCCAGGGGCTTGGGGTAGGAATGAGTGGGAAGTTATTGTTTCACAGGTTCAGAGTTTCTACTGGGGATATAGGAAAGTTCTAGAGTTGGATAGTGGTGTTGGTTGCACAATATTTTGGAGGTGCTTAATGCCAATGAATTGTACACATAAAAATCATGAAAATGGTAAAAAAAAAAAAATTGGTGTAATTTAACTGATGCCTTAATATAAACAGAAATGGAAATTAGAAGTTTATAAATTTAAAAAGGATTTTTGTTCTCAACCTGCATCTAAATAAACATGTAATACACTAACCAATGCTTGCTCACCATTCCTGTCAGAAATCTCAAAGGTGCTCACATCCCAGCATTGTATACTTTACGGGTAACTCTTTCCATTAGAATCATCCCCAGGTCTCATATGGTTTGACTCTAACTCACTGAACATCCTACTGCTCATTATAGGATCTGGGTAAAGGATCTAGAGGATTTGTATGTAGAAGGGATGATCAAAAGCTTCAGATTCCTTAAAGGATAGAATCATGTGACTATTTTAATGTCTATGAACATGTATGTGTAACATGTGAGTGCAGATGTTTTAAACAAATCAGCTTATGCAATACTTAATTTTCTGCTTCTTTATTTTTTAAAATTTTAATCATAGATATCTTTCCACTTTAGTATATATCTATTAGTTCTTCACTTCCAAAAGCTAGCTATTATAATAGTATTACGCTGTATGTAAGTGGCATGATTTACTCAATATATCTTCTATCGATAGAAATTGAGGTAGTCTGCTATATTTTCTTATTGCAAACTAATGTAATAAACATTATTTCATATGTGCATTTGTAAAGGTACACAAATCATTAATGTAACTTCCTAGAAATATAATTAAAAGGTCTACAGGTATGATTATTTAAATGCCAATAAAATTTGCCAAATTTGTTTTCCAAAAAGATTATACCAATTTTTAATTCCACCAAAAGGCTTGAGGAATCTACAAGGCTTTTTAGATTCCCAGAGCTCTACTCTCAGAAATTCTAATGTGGTAGATCTGAGATAGGGTCTGGAGCAATATTATTTAAAAACTCTGCAGGTAGCTCTAATACTTGCCAGCTTCTGGACCTACTGCTATGAACACAAGCTCATTAAATATGTTTTATCTAATTGCAATTGAAATCTGAAAACCACAACATTATTGACAGAAATTAAAGAAATCCTATGTAAACAGAAGATTATACAGGTTCATTAATTAAAAGACCTGATATTACAAAGATGTCGATTCTCCTCAACGTAATCTGTGGATTAAAAGTAATCCCATAGTCCAAGAAGAATGGGGATGGGGAGAGGAAGAGGTAATATAAACTAAAACATTCAAATAAACCTGGAAGAATTGTACAAGCAGATGATAAAATTCATAACAAAGCTATAGCAATTAAGATAGTGCAGTATTGGCACTAAAATAGATAAAAAGAACCATGGAATAGCACAAAGAGAAGGAACTACACATATTTTGTCACTGATTGATGACTATGATGACAGTACAGTAGATAAATGATGGCCTTTTCAATAAATGATGGATCAACTGGATTTCCATGTGGGGAAAAAATGAATTTTGACCCTTATACATAAAAATAAATTTTGACCCCATACATAAAAATAAAATCCTGATTGTCGGGCCAGAAATAAAATAATAAAGATATTAGAAAAATACATGTGAAGTTATCTTTATGACTTTCAAACAGACAGAGATTCCTTAAGAGGACACAAAATGTTTTAACCATCTTTAAAATGATAAAGTGGTCTATTTGCTGTAGATGGCCTCAATTGTTTTAAGGAAAGTCCCTTCTATACCTATTTTCTTAAATGTTCTGATCATGAAAGGATGCTGGATATTGTCAAAAGCTTTTTCTGCATCTATTGAGAGAATCATATGGTCTTCATTTTTCAGTTTGTTTATGGGATGTATTATATTTATAGATTTACATATATTGAACCAACCTTAAGACCCTGGGATAAAACCCACTTGGTCATGGTATATAATTTGTTTGATGTGTTGCTGGATTCTCTTTGCTGGAATATTGAATATTTTTGCATCTATGTTCATTAAAAATATTGGTCTTGGGCAGCACCTGTGGCTCAGTGAGTAGGGCGCTGGCCCCATATGCCGAGGGTGGCGGGTTCAGACCCAGCCCCGGCCAAACTGCAACAAAAAAATAGCCGGGCGTTGTGACGGGCACCTGTAGTCCCAGCTGCTCGGGAGGCTGAGGCAAGAGAATCGCGTAAGCCCAGGAATTGGAGGTTGCTGTGAGCCGTGTGATGCCATGGCACTCTACCCGAGGGCAGTACAGTGAGACTCTGTCTCTACAAAAAAAAAAAAATATTGGTCTATAGTTTTCTTTTCTTATTGGGTCTTTTCCTGGTTTGGGGATCAAAGTAATATTTGCTTCATAGAATGTATTGGGAAGTATTCCTTCTTTTTCAATATTTTGGAAAAGATTAAGTAATGTAGGTACTAGTTCCTCTTTAAAGGTTTGGTAGAATTCTGATATGAAGCCATCAGGTCCTGGACTCTTCTTTTTTGGGAGATTTCATATAGTTGATTCTATTTCAGTGCTTGATATAGGTCTGTTCAGCATTTCCAATTCTTTCTGATTAAGTCTAGGAAGTTGGCATGCTTCCAAGTATTGGTCAATTTCTTTCAGATTTTCATATTTCTGAGAATAAAGTTTTTTGTAGTATTCATTAAGGATTTTTTGAATTCCTGAGGTATCTGTTGTTATTTCACCTTTGTCATTTCTGATTGATGATATTATGGACTTTAATTTTCTATTTTTGGTTAGGTTGGCCAAAGGTATATCAATTTTATTGAATTTTTTAAAATAAACAACTTTTTGATTCATTGATCTTTTGAATAATTCTTTTGTTTTTGATTTCACTTAATTCTGCTCTAATTTGAGTTATTTATTTTCTTCTGCTGGGTTTGGGGTTAGAATGTTCTTCCTTTTCTAGTTGCTTAAGATGTCTCATTAAGTTATGGATTTCCTCTCTTTCTGTTCTCTTGAGGAAGGCTTGCAACGCTATAAATTTCCCTCTTAGGACTGCCTTTGCAGTATCCCACAAATTCTGATAATTTGTGTCTTCGTTATTGTTTTATTCCAAAAATTGGCAATTTCCTTCTTAATCTCATCTATGACCCAGCTATCATTCAGCATAAGGTTATTTAGTTTCCATGTCTTTGAATGAGTATGCAGATACCTTTATTGGTGAGTTCAATTTTTATTGTGTGATGATCCAAGAAAATACAAGGAATAATTTCTATACTTTTAAATTTGCTGAGGTTAGACTTGTGACCTAAGATGTGATCAATTTTGGAGAATGTTCTATGGGCTAATAAGAAGAATGTATATTCAGTTTTGTTAGGATGAAATGTTCTGTAGATGTCTGTTAAATTCAATTATTGTATGTCAAGTTTAAGTCCAAAATTTCTTTCATTTTTTATTGGAGGACCTATCCAACACTGCCAAAGGATTGTTAAAATCTCCAACTATTATGGTGCCAGGAGATATTAAATTGCTTAAGTCTGTTAGGGTCTCCCTTATACATTGAGGAGCATTCTGGTTGGGTGCAAAAATGTTAATAATTTCCATCTCATCATTAACAAATATGAAGTGACCATCCTTGTCTTTCCTTACTTTTTTTGGTTTAAAGCCTAGTGTATCTGCAAATAAAATTTCCACCTCTGCTTTTCTGTGATTTCTGTTTGCCTGGATTACAGATGCCCATCCCTTCACCCTGAGTCTATATTTATCCTTTAAGGGTAAGATGAGATTCTTGTATCCACTCAGATCAGGAACCAGGCAAGGTTGCCCATTGTCTCCACTGCTTTTTAACATTGTAATGGAAGTCTTAGCCATCTCAATCAGGCAAGAGAAGGCGATCAAGGGTATACAAATAGGGTCAGAGGAGATCAAAATTTCACTTTTCACAGATGATATGATTTTATACCTGGAAAACCCCAGGGATTCAACCACAAAACTCTTAGAAGTGATCAAGGAATACAGTAGTGTCTCAGGATACAAAATCAATACTCACAAATCAGTAGATTTTATATATACCAATAGTCAAGCTGAAAAAACAGTCAAGGACTCTACTCCCTTACAGTTGTGCCAAAGAAGATGAAATATTTGGGAATTTACCTAACAAAGGACATGAAAAATCTCTATAAAGAGAATTGTGAAACTCTGAGAAAAGAAATAGCTGAAGATTTTAACAAATGGAAAAACATGCCATGCTTATGGCTAGGAAGAATCAACATTGTTAAAATGTCCATATTACCCAAAGCAATTTACAAATTTAATGCAATCCCTATCAAAGCACCACCATTATACTTTAAAGATCTGGAAAAAATAGTACTTCATTTTATATGGAAACAGAAAAAACCTCGGATAGCCAAGACATTACTCAGAAATAAAAACAAATCAGGAGCAATCACGCTACCAGACTTCAAACTATATTATAAATCTATAGTGATCAAAACAGCATAGTATTGGCACAAAAATAGAGCGGTAGATGTATGGAACAGAATTGACAACCAAGAGATGACCCCAGATACTTATAGTCATTTAATCTTTGATAAGTCTATCAAAAATATAAATTGGGGGAAAGATTCCCTGTTTAACAAATGGTGCTGGGAGAATTGTCTGGCGACTTGTAGAAGACTGAAACTGGACCCTCACCTTTCACCATTAACAAAAATTGACTCTCACTGGATAAAAGATTTAAAGTTAAGACATGAAACTATAAAGATTCTTGAAGAGAGTGTAGGAGAAACACTTGAAGAAATTGGCCTGGGAGAATACTTTATGAGGAAGACCCCCCCAGGCAATTGAAGCAACACCCAAAATACATTACTGGGATCTGATCAAACTAAAAAGCTTCTGCACAGCCAAGAACACAGTAAGTAAAGCAAGCAGACCAGCTCTCAGAATCAGAGAGGATATTTGCAGGTTATGCTTCTGACAAAGGTTTGATAAGCAGAATCTACAGAGAACTCAAACTTATTAATAAGAAAAGAACAAGTGATCCCATTCCACTATGGGCAAGAGACCGGAACAGAAGCTTCTCCAAAGAAGACAGGCATATGGTATACAGACCCATGAAAAAATGCTCATCATCTTTAATCATCAGAGAAATGCAAATCAAAACCACTTTGAGATATCATCTAACTCCAGTAAGAGTGGCTCACATAACAAAATCCCACACCTACAGATGTTGGCGTGGATGTGGAGAAAAGGGAACACTTCTCCACTGTTGGTGGGAGTACAAGCTAATACATTCCTTTTGGAAAGAAATATGGAGAATACTCAGGGATCTAAAAGTAGACCTGCCATTTAATCCTTCAATTCCCCTACTAGGTATATCCAAAGGACCAAAAATCACTTGGCAACAAAGATATTTGCACCAGAATGTCATTGCAGCTCAATTCACAATAGCCAAGTCATGGAAGAAGCCCAAGTGCCCATTAAACCATGAATGGATTAATAAATTGTGAGATATATATATATATATATATCATGTAATATTATGCAGCCTTAAAAAAAGATGGAAGACTTTACCTCTTTTACATTTACATGGATGGAGCTGGAACATATCCTACTTAGTAAAGTATCTCAAGAGTGGAAAAAAAGAATATAGCATGTACTCAGTACTATTATGAAACCAATTTACAATCACTGACACTTTCATATGAAGAATAGATCACAACTATTGCCCAAGATGAATGAGAGAGGAGGGGAGGATGGGAAAGGAGAAGGGAGGTCAGATCAAGGGAGAATGAATGGTGGGATCACACCTATGGTACATAATGCAAGGGTACATGTTGGATCTATTAGTATAGAGTAAAAATATCTTAACACAATAAGTAAATGAGATGAGGTGTATATTAACAAATAAATAAAGTTGTCTATTTTAAGATGTTTTGCTCATCAAAATGTACCATTAAGAAACTGAAAAGGCAAAGCCAGAGTGGGGAAATATGTGTGCAATACAGATGTCTGACAAGGTACACATGAACAGAACCTATAAAAAAAACTCCTACAAAACAGTACAAAGAAGAGAAAATGCAAAGGTTAAAAATGTGCCAAAATTTGAACAAATATTTCATATATTTGTGAACAAACATTTGAATTTGTTTGTTCACAAATATATGAAATATTCTCAAATATATAAAATTGAACAAACATTTCATATACAGGATATCCAACTGGCATTTAATCCCAGAAGAAGTTGCTCAATTTCATTGGTCTTTAAAGAAATGCAAATTAAAAAAATAATGTGGTAGCTTCATGTACTATCAGAACGGCTGGAATGAAAGAAAGATAATACCAGTTGGGGACAAGTAAACTGGTATAGTCTCTTGGTAAAACTAAGGCCGTAACTACTAGCTTCAATCATGCTGCAGTTCTGCATTACTGGCAAAAGTTCTGAAGTTCTATTTATGTCATTTATTTGGTAATATTATCTATTATTTTGCAAAACAATGGCTGTTTTTTCACAGATGTATTTCTTAATTCCCTGCCCAACATTCTAAACTTCATGGAGTAGAGATAGTGTCTCATTTGTTACCCAACCAGAGTACCAAGAAAAGACACAGAAGTATCTGTTGAAAGGCAGGTGGACTTACACTGCAGGTCAACAAGTTTATTTATATGTCACACAAGAATCTTTGATTGTTTCTTTTTAAATTTAATATCTTCTACAGATTAAAACTATGCTGCTGTCTTAGATTTCAGTTAAATACTTTTTGCTATAATTTCATTTCTGGGAATTTATCCAAAGAAATATTATTCATTTATTTATGTATTCACCAGAAATTATGCCAGGCACGGAGAGTACAATCGGGAGCAAATACGATTACATTTCTGCCCTCACGGCACTGAGCCCATGCTGCGAGCATCATGACCAAACCATACGAATGGATGCTTGGTGACAAATGGTACTATGAATAATAATTGATATGCCTATAAGCTGGGGACGTTAGCCTCTGTGCTTCAGGAGAAACGTCTGCCCCCTACACACATAGCACTTAGCATCTTTTATTTGTATTGATTTAATTGCATGAATTCCCCTGCAGTCCCTTAGCTCTATGTGGGCAAGCACCATGTGTGCTTTGCCCATTGCATGCCCAACATAAGACACATTAGGATTAATAATAAATTAAGGTACATCTATGTGATGAAAGACTATGCAGCCTTTAATCAGATGATGTACGTCTATACCTATATTTATGGAAAGTTGTCTACAATATATTGTTTAGTGAAAGAAAAAAGGTACAAACAGTATATATACATATACAGCATGAGAATATGTACACGACTGTGCACATGTGGTATAGCAAAAGATTTGGAGTCATATATATAAATTTAGTAACGGTGATGATGTCTGAGTGGTGGAATTTGGAAACATTTTCACTTCTTGATGTCTTTATTTTCTGAGGTTTCCAATGAGCAAATGATATCTCTAAAATAATTTTAAAACTATTTTTAAGGTTTTTAAATTTTGTTTCTATTTTCTGATCATCACCTTTGGTAAGATTCAGCTCAAACACTATATCTTCTGCAAAGAGGTCGCTTTGCCCCGAAGCTGGGTAATTTGAATGCCAAACCCAGTTCAAAGATGTGAAGTTGTCTGACTTTCCGTGATCTCTGCTTCTTCTTCCATCTGCGACTGCAGAAGCAGTGGGTCCCTTGGGCAGGCTGGGCTCCTGTGGTGGCAGCCAGCTTGAACGTCTCTCCAGCATTAAAGCTATGTTTTCGGTGGATACCCAGGTGCCAGACCCTGAATATCCATGTGAGACCCTAAGCAAGACAGAAGGAAAGCACAGGACTGGCCAGGAGACTCCACACCCTCGAGGAGATTTCAAGCTCCCTGAAACATCAGGCACACACACACTCACACACGTGAGGAGTCAAGTATCTAAGCCTACCTCAAGGTCATGGCCTCTTGCCCTATTAGGGTGATTGCTAGTCACTCCTAGAAGCCAGTGGTCCAAATGATAGAAAGCATGGGAATGCTCTTTCCCAGTGTATTTAACTGCATTTTAATATTTTCCAGTGGTAAAAGAACATGCTCATGATAAAAAATTTGAAAAGCATACAAAAATATAAAGAAATAGGGAATAAATCTATGTATGACTTTTCCATTTAAGGAGTGGCCTCTTAATATTTTCATAAAGTTCCTTCTAACTCCTTTTCTCTGCTTTTCCTTCTCACATAGTTGAGATAAAATTGCATATTCAACTTTTTATCTTGTTTCCCCATGTCATTAAACACGTTCTAAACTTCATTGTTTAAGGCAGTGTGATGGCCTGTTAGATGAGCCCCTGCCATGAGCCCACCATTGTGCTGAGCACTGTAGCAGCAGGAGGCAAGAAGAGAGAGAAGTAGTAATCACTTTTCTAAAAGTTAGACAAGGGGATTATCTCATTTAATACTTACACTTTATGAGATGAGAACTAATTCTATTATTCAGAATTTAAAAGTCCTCGGAGAACCATTGAGCAGTTTTCCAAAGTCACAGAGATGGTAAAGGGCAGAATCAGGATATGGATCTAGAAAATATGGCTCAAAGCCCACCTACTAACCTTCTATATTACGTTACCTACCCCAGAAGGGATAGGAATGGCTGACAGCTACTGAGAATACGACACATGCCAGGCAGGCAGCTTAGTCCCTTACATGCATTAATTTATCTCATTGTCACCAACATTCTATTGTTCTTTTTACATATGAGAAACCTGAGTAGAGGGGATAGGTAAGGTACCCACACAGGTGGGAAAGTGGCAGTATCAAGTTAGAACCCACGTCTCTGACTCCAGCCCTGAATTTAACTATTCTTCCCTATGAGAATAGTCTTATTGCCAAGCTCACTATCATGAAGCTTTCCCTATTTTCTTCTAAGATATTTATAGTTTGAACTTTTACATTTAAGTCTTTGATCCATTTTTAGTTAATTTTTGATACGGTATAAGGGTCCAATTTCATTCTTTCACACAGGGACATCTAGTTTCCTCAGCAAATTTATTTATTTATTTATTTTTTAAAGTTTTTATTAATTTCCAATAAGGTGAGACTTTTAGTAGTTTTGTTTTTGTTTTTCTTTTTTTTCTTCTTCTTTTTTTTTTTAGAAACCAACAGTGCACTGTTAATTAAGAATAGGAGCCATGCAGGGCACATATGTCTCTTCAGCTAGCAAGTATCCTCCTGTCCCACTGTGCTCTAGGTGATGGGGCAGAATGTCCCAGGGCACCAAGGCCCATTCCTCTGGGGTCAGACATAAGAGACATACAGCCAGGAGGAAAGGATATTTTTCCACAGAACAAAGTCTCAGCAACAGACATGGGATCTCTAAATAGTCACAAAGAGAGGCTAATCCTTTGCCTAATTGCTGATGCCAGGGTAGAAGGTGTTTTGGAGTTTACTCAAGTGGTTGAGAGGGAGGGAGGGAGGTGCTTTGGACTTGGAGAAGGAAGTGGAATCAGGCCAGGAAGATGACATCCAGGGAGGAGTAAGTTGGCTGAGGACACTCAGAATCTCCTGGGTAGGAGGATCCCTAGGGCCACCAGGGACTGGAAATGGGGAACAATTTAAATTTCTAAGAGCGGGTGAAAGGTCTCAAACAGCTCATTTAAGCAAGAAGGGCAGAGGCAGATGGGCCTAAGAAGGCAGCAGTGGGGAAATGCTGCAAGAGTGGCCTCCTGGCCATACTGAATGGGATGACAGACTCGATTCCAGGCAGGGGGGCTGCCCTGGCATGAGCCCAAGGATGTCTGGAACCCCCTGTTTCTTCAGGATTAGCACAGTTGTCTCCTATGGTCTCTTCTACCTGTGCCTGGACCCTGGCAGCATCTTGCATGCAGCACTCTCCCCTTCGGCTTCCCTTTCCAGGGAAGGGTCCCTGCAGGCCAGGCCCAAGGCAAATACCATCTCCAGTGGGCAGGGTGAAGAAAGGGCCTGGCACTGGCAGTGGTGTGACTGTGCATCAGGAAGAGGCAGAGTTCTCCCTATGAAACTTCCACAAAACAGCAATGGCAGGGCCAAAGGAGGCTTTTACCTGCATGTGGTCTCAGATCCAGGCTGGCATTTTGGCCAGGATTGGAGCAAAGCATAGCTCTGTTCTAGGAGCACTCTGCTGGCAAAATCCCACTGGTGCCTGATGGCCCTGACTATGGGCTGGTTGACAGTTTTTATGTACAGGTTCTTCACTAAAGTTTCTCTGGTCTTCTGGTAAGTGTCTGATCCAAGTAAGCCATCTTCTCTTGTAGCTCTGGAGATCTAACCTTGGGGTAGGGCAAGGCCACCATCACCACACACCAGCCTAAGCTAGCAGACAAATCGATCCTTTCACTTATCTTTCTTCTAACTTTTTTTTTGGTAGAGACAGAGTCTCACTTTATGGCCCTTGGTAGAGTGCCGTGGCATCACACAGCTCACAGCAACCTCCAACTCCTGGGCTCAAGCGATTCTCTTGCCTCAGCCTCCTGAGTAACTGCTTCCAACTATTGAGAGAGGAGCAGGGTCCCTGCCCTCAGCAAATTTATTAAAAAGATTTTCTTTTCCCCATTGGATGATTTAAATGGTCTTGGCACCCTCATCAAAAATCCTTTGATCATATATTTGAGGATTTATTTCTGGGCTCTCCGTTCTGTTCCACTGGTTTATGTCTGTTTTAATGCCAGCACCACACTATTTTGATTACTGTAGCTTTATAGTAAGTTTTGAAATTATGAAGTGTGATTTCTCTTATTTTGTTAGTCTTTTTCAAGATTGTTTTTGTTCTTTGGGAGTCCCTTGACAGTCCACATGAATTTTAGGATGGATTTTTCTGTTTCTGCAGAAAATATCATTGAGATTTTGAAAAAGTTTATTACAGTTGTCATTGTTGTTTAGCTGGCCCAGGCCAGGTTCAAACCTGCCAGCCTCATCAGCCTTGGTGTATGTGACCGGCACCCTACCCACTGAGCTATGGGTACCACCCAAGATTTTGAAAAAGTTTATAACAAAGACATGCAAATTGACAATTCTAATGAAATGTTGTGTTTGTGAAGCCACTGATTTTCCCCCCGATAAACTATGAGCGTTCATGTTGTCTCCTTCATGGAATCTAATACTGAATCATGCTCTGGGTGGGACTCACATAATGCCTTTGAATGAATCGGGAGTAAGAGCATCAAATACTTTTTTCCCTGTTTGATGAGAACCATGATGTTTTAAGAGCCATCAAAGTAAACTGAAAATTAACAGATTTTTTTAAACAGATTTCATATTTCTTAGTGAAGTAAAATAGAGTTGAATCCTGCCTAGAACAAATATGTCATAATTTACAAAGAACTACAGCAGATGTGAAATAATGTTTGGCAGTTTTCAGTTTAAAACAAGTAGAACCTCTTCCCTCACCTGCCCCCACCAGCCAGCTATAGCTTACCACAATCTAAGGATGATATACACAAAGCTCCACCATCAGGGATAAGTAGTTTATTATTTCAGAGACTATATTACCAGCTGCATGTTTATTGTAAATGCTCGGGATTGGACACGGTTTATTCTATTTATAGCATTAATACTATTTTTTTAAGTTTAAATAAACTAAACAGATTGAAGAATTGAAGTTCGCATAGTAATGTTGTTATACAATATAAAAGGTATGAAACATAAACCTCTTCCTTCCTTCTGTGGAGTCTAATGAAACTGCCAGTTGTTTGTTTTAGCACAAGAAACTCTTGGCCCTGCAGAGCACAGGAAAGACAGAAGAAAAGCTTGCTTTGATGCTTCTAGAATTAACCCAAGAGGCCTGCAAACCAACATAGGAAAACTGCCCTTCTCCTGACAGCCCAGGCGCTGTCTCCACTATGCCCTCTTCCTTTGGCAAACATGACTCCCAGAGCTTGTGAAGAATAGTCCAGCAGTGGTAGAAGGGAAGAAGGTAATTCACTTTTATCTAGGCCAGGAGCACTCAATGTTTTATGGGACATGGACCTCTTTGAAATCTGATGAAATATAAGAACTCTTATCCCCCACTCCCACCCCATAGCCAAACACAGCCATACTTGCAAAATACGACATGTGATTTCAGGAGGTTCCCAGATAAGAACTCCCAGTCTACCCCATGCCAACTTTGTGCTATGGCCATGCCAAGTGAATTAACACAATGTGATATACATTCCTCTGGCAAGTGACGATGTTTGGATTCAAGCGTTAGGGGGAAGGATTACAGGGTGACAAGTTTACTGGTTTATTTTAATGGGTTTGCCCAGAAAAGAGCCCCAGAGGTGGAAGATGTGCAGACAGTGAAGAGACTCCCTAAGTCACTGTGCGGACAAGGATTTGGCCCTGCCTAAAGATAGGGCTCGCCTTTCCCCTCAGATTCTGCAAGGTAGCCTATGTCATACCTAATGGGGGGGGGGTCTTTGTTTAGAGAGTAAGCTGACCACCACAAAAACCACAACCATGTGCCTTAGAGTGGAAGCTTTGGGCCACGCAGTTGACCCAAAGGCAGAGATCAGTCATTCATAGCAATGTATTGAAGCTCTAATAAAAACTCTGGGCACTCAAGCTAGAATAAGCTTCCCTAGGTGACAATGCTCCATGTATTTTGTCACACGTCTGTGCCAGAAGAAAAACACATCCCTAAAGGCAGTGAAAGCTTTGTGTTCAAAACCTCCTTGGACTCTGCTATGCATGTCTTCCCTTGGCTAATTCTGAACTGCTTCTTCTCCCGGTAATGAAGCACATTCGTGAGAATAATAGCTCTCAGAGAGTTGTGTGTTCTTTTAGTGAATTATCAAACCTGAGGGTGGTTAAGGAACCCCATGAACTAATAGCTGGTGTCAGTGATGAGATAAGTCTCCGAATTGTGCAATCCAACTTTGTTGTTGGATCCAAACTCCTTGCAGGTGGTGTCAGAAGTCTTGGCACTCATGTTGTGACTCACTCTAGCTAGCTGCTTTCAAGCCCAGCCCAAAGTACCCAGGTCCCTTGGCAATCAGTGCCCCAAGGGTTGGCAGGTAAATCGTCAGAAACTTTCTAACCCATTGCCCTTGGGAAAATCTAGCAACGGGAAACCACCTGGACCCCTGATGTGAAGCAATGGTGTATTATCTATGAACAATTGATATCAAGGTAAGTGAAAACCTTATTTAACCTTTCCCATGGGAGAGCCACTCAGCATCTCACACTCAACTTCACCCCAGCAAGAATGGAAAGAGTCTCAACAAAAATGGAAGCTCGGCAATCTGTAACATGCTCACAACAGCCTCACACTTTCTAGGGCCAAGGAAATGCCTTTCTCCAACAACTGACACATGTCAAGGTCCCCATAGATTGTTCCCAGTTTGTTTTGACTAAAGAGGTCTTACAAGGAGCACATGGCACTGGCATTCACACTACTAAAAGAAGTTGGCCTTTTCTATAAGCATATCCATTTTTATTACTTATTGGGGAAGAAAACCAGGTGACAAATGTCTAGTTAACAAGATAAGCAAACGGTTTAAGTTGGTAAGGTGCCTTAGAAAGGTAGAGAGACAGTTATTTGTCCAACTATTTCCAATGCTCTTTTCTTTCATCTCTGTGTTCTCCACTCCCAAACCAGCATGAGAGTCACAGCTAGAGATTAGCAGAAATCAACACTATGCTGCACCTTCCTAACACGCTTTGGAGGATACACACATTCATATCAAAATGGGCACTGAGTTGCTCGGTGCTCAACATATTCTGCTGGGCACTAGGAGCTGTGGGGGAGCTGTGGTTAATGACCTTAAGAAAGGACCCTGCTCTGAAGGACTTGCAGCCTGGTGACATAAATCGGACATATCACCTGGGAATACAGGGGAAAAGCAGGATACAGTGGGGACCATACGGAATATACTGAAATAACTTATGGGAAATCAGAGGAGGGAGATTTCAAAAATTAATAACAAATAAGTTGCCATTTTAAATGGAGGTCACCTAAATAACAAAGCCATGGCCATTACAAAGAAATAGCATTAGCTATATGAGAAGAGACTTAGATATAAGGACTCTGGAGAGATGAAAAGAATGAAGAAAATAACCATATTTATACCAGAGTCACTCTAAGACAATTGAGACTAAAACCCAGAAAGGGCTAGCCAGCCCCTAAACAAAGGGCTAGATCTTATCATCTTCCTTGTTTTTACAGAAAGCTGGCACAGCCTGATCAGAGTGACCTGTGTAAGATCACAGGGGGAGTAAGCAGCTGACGAGTGATTCAGGCCTGATCGACGTACAAACGGACAGCAAGCTGGCTGTGGGACCATGGCACTGGGACCACCCCATGGCTGTGCATCCGGGAGGGGTGAGGAAGGGACCTGAGAGGGAAAGGAGCACGTCAATGCAGAAGCCTCAGAGGCAGCAGCAAAGACTCAGCTCGGGATCCCAGCATGGTTTCCTTCTTTCTTTTTCTTTTTTTTTTTTTTTTTGTAGGTGTACTACAGTGGGTTTACAAAAATCCCACATTTTTTTTTTTTATTGTTAAATCGTAGCTGTGTACATTAGTGCAATCAAGGGGTACAATGTGCTGGTTTCATATGCAATCGGAAATATTCTCATCAAACTGTTCAATGTAGCCTTCATGGCATTTTCTTAGTTATTGCATATAGACATTTGTATTCTGCCTTTAGTAAGTTTCGCCTGTACCCATTCTAAGATGCACCGTAGGTGTGGCCCCACCTATTACCCTCCCTCCACCCTAACCTCCCCCCTCCCTTCCCCTTCCTTGGCCCTTTCCTCATAGTCTTGTGCTATAGTTGGGTTATAGCCTTCATGTGAAAGCTATAATTTAGCTTCATAGTAGGGCTGAGTATATTGGATACTTTTTCTTCCATTTCTGAGATACTCTGCTAAGAAGAATATGTTCCAGCTCCATCCATGTCAACATGAAAGAGGTAAAGTCTCCATCTTTCTTTAAGGCTGCATAATATTCCATGGTATACATGTACCACAATTTGCTAGTCCATTCGTGGGTCGATGGGAACTTGGACTTCTCCATGACTTAGCAATTATGAATTGGGCTGCAATAAACATTCTGGTACAGATGTCTTTGTTATGTTGTGATTTTTGGTCTTCTGGGTATAAACCTAGTAAAGGAATTATAGGATTGAATGGCAGGTCTATGTTTAGATCTCTAAGTATTCTCCAAACATCCTTCCAGAAGGAACGTATTAGTGTGCATTCCCACCAGCAGTGTAGAAGTGTGCCCTTTTCTCCACATCCACTCCAACATCTCTGGTTATGAGATTTTGTTATGTGGGCTACTCTTACTGGGCTTAGGTGATATCTCAAAGTAATTTTGATTTACATTTCTCTGATGATTAAGGATGACGAGCTTTTTTTCATGTGTTTGTAGATCATGTGTCTGTCTTCTTTAGAGAAGTTTCTCTTCAAGTCCCTTGCCCACCCTGAGATGGGATCACGTGTTCTTTTCTTGCTAATACATTTGAGTTCTCTGTGGATTCTGGTTATTAGACCTTTATCGGAGGTATAACCTGCAAATATTTTCTCCCATTCTTAGGGCTGTGTGCTTGCTTTACTTACTATGTTCTTGGCTGTGCAGAAGCTTTTTACTTTGATCAGGTCCCAGTAGTGTATTTTTGATACTGCTTCAATTGCCTGGGGAGTCCTCCTCATAAAATATTCACCCAGTCTGATTCCTTCAAGAGTTTTCCCTGGTCTTTCTTCAAGTATTTTTACAGTTTCATGTCTTAAGTTTAAATCTTTTATCCAATGAGAGTCTATCTTAGTTAATGGTGAAAAGAGTGGGTCCAGTTTCAATGTTCTACAGGTTGCCAGCCAGTTCACCCAGCACCATTTGTTAAATAGGAATAACGGTAAGTAGCTGGATTCATCTCTTGGTTTTCTATTCTGTTTCAGACATCTACTTCTCTGTTTTTGGGCCAATACCATGCTGTTTTGATCACTATCGATTTATAGTACAATCTCAGGTCTGGTAGCGTGATTCCTCCTGCTGTGTTTTTATTGCTCAGTAATGTTTTGGCTATTCAAGGTTTTTTCTGATTACATATAAAATGAAGTATTATTTTTTCAAGATCTTTAAAATATGACAATGGAGCTTTAATAGGAATTGCATTAAAATTATATATTGCTTTGGGCAGTATGGACATTTTAACAATGTTGATTCTTCCCAGACATGAGCATGGTATGTTTTTCCATTTGTTAACATCTTCAGCTATTTCTTTTCTTAAAGTTTCATACTTCTCTTTGTAGAGATCTTTCACGTCCTTTGTTAGGTATACTCCCAAATATCTCATCTTCTTTGACACTACTGTGAAAGGAATAGAGTCCTTGACTGTTTTTTTGGCTTGGTTATTGTTGGTATATATAAAGGCTACAGATTTATGGGTGTTGATTTTGTAGCCTGAGACGTTGCTGTATTCTTTGATCACTTCTAAAAGTTTTGTAGTAGAATCCCTATTGTTTTTCAGATATATGATCATATCATCTGCAAAGAGTGAAAGTTTGATCTCTTCTGACCCTAGGTGGATACCCTTGATTGCCTTTTCTTCCCTAATTGCAATGGCTAAAACTTCCATTACAATGTTAAAGAGCAATGGAGACAATGGGCAACCTTGCCTGGTTCCTGATCTAAGTGGAAATGATTTCAATTTAACTCCATTCAATACGATATTGGCTGTGGGTTTGCTGTAGATGGCCTCTATTAGTTTAAGAAATGTCCCTTCTATGCCAATTTTCTTAAGTGTTCTCATCATGAAGGGATACTGGATATTATCAAAAGCTTTTTCTGCATCAATTGAAAGAATCATATGGTCCTTATTTTTTAGTTTGTTTATGTGCTGAATTACATTTATAGATTTACATATATTGAACCAGCCTTGAGACCCTGGGATAAATCCCACTTGGTCGTGGTGTATAATTTTTTTGATGTGTTGTTGGATTCTGTTTGTTAGGATCTTATTGAGTATTTTAGCATCAAAATTCATTACTGATATTGGTCTATAATTTTCTTTTCTTGTTGGGTCTTTCCCTGGTTTGGGGATCAAGGTGATGTTTGCTTTGTAGAATGTGTTGGGTAATATTCCTTCTTTTTCTATATTTTAAAAGAGGTTTAGTAATATAGGTATTAGTTCTTCTTTAAATGTTTGGTAGAATTCTGACATAAAGCCATCTGGTCCTGGGCTTTTCTTTTTAGGGAGATTTTGTATAGTTGATGCTATTTCGGAACTCGATATAGGCCTGTTCAACATTTCCACTTCATTCTGGCTAAGTCTTGGTAGGTGGCGTACTTCCAGTTATTGGTCAATTTCTTTCAGATCTTCATATTTCTGAGAGTAGAGTTTCTGGTAGTATTTGTTAAGGATTTTTTTTAATTTCTGAGGGGACTGTTGTTATTTCATCGTTACCATTTCTGATTGATGAAATTAGAGATTTTACTCTTTTATTTCCTGCTTAGCCAAAGGTTTATCTATTTTATTGATCTTTTCAAAAAACCAACTTTGGGGTTTATTGATCTGTTGTATAATTCTTTTGTTTTCAATGTCATTTAATTCTGCTCTGATTTTGGTTATTTCTTTTCTTCTGCTGGGTTTGGGGTTGGAGTGTCCTTCCTTCTCCAGTTGAGATGTCCCATTAAGTTATTAACTTCCTGTCTTTCTGTTTTCTTCAGGAAGGCTTGCAGTGCTATAAATTTACCTCTTAGGACTGCCTTTGCAGTATCCCAGAGGTTCTGGTAATTCGTGTCTTGATTGTTGTTTTGTTCCAAAAATTTGGTGATTTCCTTCTTAATCTTGTCTATAATCCATCTATTCTTTAGCATAAGGTTGTTTAGCTTCCATGTTTTTGTATGGGTTTGCAGGTTCCTGTTGTTATTGAGTTCAATTTTTATTCCATGATGGTCTGAGAAGATGCAAGGAATAATTTCTAGTTTTTTAAATTTGCTGAGGTTAGATTTGTGGCCTAGGATGTGGTTGATTTTGGAGTATGTTCTGTGGGCTGATGAGAAGAATGGGTATTCGGTTTTGTTGAGATGAAGTGTTCCGTAGATGTCTGTTAAGTCCTGATGTTGAATGGTTAAGTTTAAATCTAAAATTTCTTTGCTTGGCTACTTTTTGGAGGATCTATCCAGGACTGCTAAAGGGGTGTTAAAATCTCCAAATACTATGGAACTAGAGGAAATCAAGTTGCTCATGTCTATTAGAGTTTCTCTTATAAATTGAAGTGCATTCTGGTTGGGTGCATAAATATTAATAATTGAAATCTCATCATATTGAGTATTACCTTTAACAAATATGAAGTGTCCATCCTTATCCTTCCTTATTTCGGTTGGTTTAAAGCCTATAGCATCTGCGAATAGGATTGCAACACCTGCTTTTTTCTGCTTTCCATTTGCCAGGAGTATAGATGACCATCCCTTCCTTCACCTTAAGTCTATATTTGTCTTTTAATGTAATATGCGATTCTTATATGCAGCAGATATCTGGCTTGAGTTTTTGTATCCAGTCAGCCAACCTGTGCCTCTTTAGAGGACAATTTAAACCATTCACATTAATTGAGAATATTGATAAGCCTTTCAAGAGTCCAGTGGACATTTTTAATCCTTTTGTGACTATGGAAGTTGGAATTTGATCAAAATTTTCTGGGTGAGTTTACTTTTTTTTTTTTATTAATATTAAATCATAGCCGTATACATTAATGCGATCATGGAGCACCATACACTGGTTTTATAAACAGTTTGACACATTTTAATCACACAGGTTAACACTGCCTTCCTGGCATTTTCTTAGTTATTGTATTAAGACAATTATATTCTACATTTACTAAGTTTCACATGTACCCTTGTAAGATGCACTGCATCTGTAATTCCACCAATCACCCTCCGGCAGAGGGAGGGTGATGAGTGGGTTTACTTTTGTGGTAGAGGATTATGCTGGTCTTTATGGAGGATAGGTCTGAGAATATCCTGGAGAGCTGGTTTAGTTATGGCAAATTTCTTCAACGTGTGAATGTCATTGAATTATTTAATTTCTCCATCATAACTGAAACTCAGTATAGCTGGGTACAGGATCCTGGGTTGAAAGTTATTTTGTTTTAGGAGATTAAAAGTCGATGACCATCCTCTTTTAGCTTGAAAGGTTTCAGCTTAGAGATCTGCAGTTATTCTAATATTCTTGCCCTTGTAGGTTTTCTTTCATCTGGCTGCTTTCAGAATTTTCTCCTTTTAAAAGGGAACACTTTTGCACTGCTGGTGGGAATGCAAATTAATACATTTCTTTTTGAAAGAGATATGGAGAACACTTAGAGATCTAAAAATAGATCTGCCATTCAATCCTATAATCCCTCTACTGGGCATATACCCAGAAGACCAAAAATCACATCATAACAAAGATATTTGTACCAGAATGTTTATTGCAGCCCAATTCATAATTGCTAAGTCATGGAAAAAGCCCAAGTGCCCATTGATCCACGAATGGATTAATAAATTGTGGTATATGTACACCATGGAATATTATGCAGCCTTAAAGAAAGATGGAGACTTTACCTCTTTCATGTTTACATGGATGGAGCTGGAACATATTCTTCTTAGTAAAGTATCTCAAGAATGGAAGAAAAAGTACCCAATGTACTCAGCCCTACTATGAAACTAATTTATAGCTTTCACATGAAAGCTATAACCCAGTTACAACCTAAGAATAGGGGGAAGGGGGAAGGGGGAAAAGGGAAGAGGGAAGGGGATTGGTGGGATTATACCAGCAGTGCATCTCACAAGGGTACATGTGAAACTTGGTAAATGTGGCATGTAAGTGTCTTGGCACAGTAACTGAGAGAAGGCCAGGAAGGCTATGTTAACCAGTGTGATGAAAGTGTGTCAAACGCTCTGCGAAGCTAGTGAATGATGCCCCATGATCATATCAATGTACACAGCTATGATTTAATAAAAAAAAAAAAAGAATTTTCTCCTTCATATTCACTTCAGTGAAATTGATTATGATGTGTCTGGGGATGTCTCATTTAGGTTGAGTCGTGCTGGAGTTCTGAAACTGTCTGCTATCTGAATTTCAGAATCTCTTGGCACAGTGTCACTCCCTAAAAAGATCCAGCAAGAATAGAGTGATCCCGCTGGGGTCAATCTTGGAGAGACCCCTCCTCAACTCTGAGGATGGCCAGAGGAAACAGTGAAAAACAATCATGAGGTGAAATCAACAGAAAAACTCTGGCAATATGAATAATCAGAGTAGATCAACTCCCCCAAGGATCAATGGAGGCAGACACAGTGCAAGATCCCATGCACAAACCAATAGCTGAGATGTCAGATATCGAATTCAGAATCTGGATAGCAAATAAGATTGAATTAGAATTCAAGCAGTAACCCAAAAGATATCTCAAGAATTCCATGAATTCAAAGACCAAATGACCAAAGATTTTGACACATTGAGACAAGAAGTTGCAGCCCTCAAAGATCTGAGAAACACAGTAGAATCCCTCAGTAACAGAATGGAGCAAGCAGAAGAAAGGATTTCTGACATTGAAGACAAAGCTTTTGAATGCTCCCAAACTCTCAAAGAGGAAGAGAAATGGAGGGCAAAAACAGATCACTCTCTCAGAGAGCTCTGGGATAATTCGAAGAAAATCAATACTCATCTTATAGGGATCCCCAAAAGCAACAAAGTGGCTTCCCAGCATGGTTTCAAATAAACTGCCCATTCTTGGCAGGATGAGAGAACATTGCTGAGGGTATGAACGGGGCTGTGCACACAGATGCACACAGATGCCTCAGCCTAGAAAAAGACAAGCAGTGGCTCAAGTGACCAGGAAAGTGACATAGTCACCCAAAGCAGCATTTCTATCACCTGCCTGTTGTGGGTACATAGACAGATGAAGAGAATAGAGGCCCACGCAGGCTAATCTGTCGTCAATATGTCCTACAAATTCAATGAAGTTGATGCTTCTACAAATCCATCCTGCCCATGAGTGGATCTAACTCTGAGAGAGCCAAGTATAGCAAAAGAAGGAGGAAATGGCACTGGTGGTGGGGGATGCCTTTAAAATTGAAAATCTATCTTTTTAGGGTAGAGAGAAATACTTGGGTATCCAGATGGTAATAAACTCAGAGGATTCAATAGTATCAGAGGTTGGGAACCTAGGATCAGAAGGACTCCCATTTAAACCTCAGGGTATTGTTCACCAATGCTATCCAATGAGACTCCTGTATCTCTTGCTGTCCAATATGGCAGCCACTAGCTTTGTGCAGCTACTAAGCACTTGAAATGTAGCTAGTGACTACCTTATTGATCAGAGTACTTTTATAACCAGGAACATGGTAAAGAGCATATGTAAACAGACCCTTCAGAGAAGCTCTTCTCACTGTAAATAAAGTCAACCCCACATTGGTTAGGATAAAATAGATGATTAATCCATGGGAAGACATTAAGGTAAGTGTGTCCTTGGCTGACCAAGGCCTTGTCTCTGAGTTGTGTGTTCAGGGGTATCACCACATCCTTCTAGACAGACTGTGGGTCTCTGCCTCTGGGAGAGAAGGAATGCTGGGCCAGATGGACAGAGGTAAATCATAGGTTTTAATGGACATATAAAATGTTTCCTGTGTTTTTCTTTGATCTCACCACCCCCATCAAGGCAAGAAGACCAGCAGGGTATTTCTCTGTATTCTCACTGCTACAAGGCAGTGATATTTTTTGGACTTGTTCTAGTGAACACACAACTTTAAAATTCTGTGCCTGACATGCACTAGACTAATTACTAGGCTTAAACATAGAATCCTATCACTTTTTTAAACATAAAAATAAATGTGTCCTATTTATCTCTTTATCAGCAGCCTTATCTTCTTCCACCAAGAGCAAAGGTATTGACTGGGGTGCTCAGGAAAATTGTGGAAACTTCCAAGGAAAAAAGTGGGCTCTCCCTTCTAGCCTAGGGCTCATTGTTTGGCCCCTGTGACCCTGCCACTCTTCACTGTGAAATAACTCAGGAAAAGCTATCAATGCTTGTAACATGAATTCAATACTAACAAAATTCTGATCTTCTGAGATTCTACTAAGATGTAATTATAATAAAAATAGTAATATAGAAAGATAACCAGAAGAAATGAACTTAGCCCCAACAGAAATAATCAATTTTCTAAGAAAGGAAGGAAGCAGAATGGAAACATATGTGGACTCTGAGAGACCATGATGTCTTCTAATCACCTGTAGGTCCTCTTAAGCCTCAGTCTTTTTGTCTGTAAAATGGAGATAAAAGTACCTCAGGAGACACTATTCTGGATTAAGAGATTTAATAACTCTTGTAATATATAACCTTATTTGGATCCTGATATGAAAAAAATGGAAAGATTTGTTAGATAAACAAAAAAATTTAAAGATGGACTGTGTATTAGATGATGCCAAGGAATTATGTTTTTGTTTCGAAAAAAACGTTCATATTTTTTAAAGATTCATACTAAGATGTAGAGGAAACTCGATAGAAGTCCTGGAATTCACTTTAATATACTTACCAACAAATGAGGGAGGAAGGGGGCAGGGGAAAATTATAGTTTTGAAATGCTTGCTTTGGGCCTTACCCAGCTGTAAACACCCAACTGACCCAAACCCTCCTCCTCCAGAGCACATTGCCATGTTTAAAACCCAAACCTTCCGAAAACTTTCTTAAATGTGAACCACACAAGATGCTGGCTCCTGGTGGGGGTACCTGTAGGTATTATATATTCTCAAATCAGTCATTTGACATTTTTATGGCATCACAAAATCTACACCTTTGCTTAAGCCTAAATCAACAACAAAAGCATCAGCCAAGACTGCATATATTACAGAATCCTTGTAAATCAGCAGTTGCCTAGAGGCTCCAGGGGCCTCCAAATTTGATCAGCTGTTCCAAACAGTAAAATCTCATTAGTTCAATGTCCAACCACTTACCAGTGAGACCAACTTCAAAGGCACAAACACTCTGAAACCAGTGAAAGAATAATGAGGAAACTTTGGTGTTTTTAAGTTACTTAACAAACTGAGAACCTGATTTCTTATCAATAGGGGGGGAAAGGACAGCGTGCTATTAAAGTTTTTTTCTTTAATTACTCCTCTATCCCTTTTGTGATCAGAATCTTTTTCCTTGTAGAAAAGAATTGGTAAGACTCTACTTCCCTATAATCAAGCTGAGAAATCACCTGTTAAAAGCCCTTCATAGAAGCATGATGCTGACTGTTTTGATTTCCTGAAATCTCGATTAGTGATGATGTTGACTTGGGCATTAGGATGGAAAAGATGGTTAACATTCATCCCTGATGAATAATGTTTACGGAAGGAGGGGTACTGTTTATTGACATTTTAGTAAAATTAATTATCATACAGCATCCATCTTTCTTAAACACACATCAGAGTACACCGGCATGGTTGCTGGCACGTGCACTGGGCACCAAATCTGGCTGGACACCCATGAGATGGTGAAGAATGAAAAAGGAAAGGACTGAGCGCCTATAGGTTTATTTTTATTTATTTATTTATTTTTTACTTGCTTGGGGCCCAGAAATGAGAGAAGCTCTTTACCATGCCAAATTAACTCCCTGGTTCCTAGCTACATCAGGCAAAAGATGCCACTCACTTTGTCATTTGGAACCAGATGTTGTCATCACTTTGTTAATGATCTACATAGGCCTAAAGAGTTTGATAAATATATAGGCAGTGGTGCTGGGAGAAGGTTGACCGTGGAAGGTAGTGAGTGTGACAGTGAATCCCTCATTGTGTACCAGTGATAAGCTCCTGGAACATGTCCGTTGATGTAGCAAAACCCACTGATAGGAAACAAACTCTTGGGGTCAAGATTTGGTAAGGGGAGTCCAGCTGGTACATCAAGGCATGGGGGCCACACTTGGCGAGACTAAGAAACCTTCCCCTACAAGTTTGCACGGTGTCATATTGGTACACACACAGCCACCTTTTAAGTTTTCTCTTTTTAATGGTTTTATCTCAATGATGCAGTCCACCTTTTCCAGAAGCTATTCTGAAAGATGTCAACTTTCGTGATGAAGAGAATAAAAGGGATAACAGTAAGCACGTCATTGTCACAATGTATTTTTTAAAGGACTGTATCACTCTCACATTTGTTTCATGGTGCCTTTTGAAAAGGAAGCTTCCTGACAATAACAGGTGTCTCTTCAACTAGAACACTGCTTCCCTGTCACATGATTTCACTAGACAGAGTGTCATGACGGCCGTTTGGTACTTTCTATCTCATTGGTAGAAGAATAGCTTTGTCACACAGCTCAATAGATATTTGTGGGATGAATAAATAAATAAAATCAGTCTATTTTACCCACTATTTGGTGGCAAAGGGAAAGCTCTCACCTCTTAGATTCCCAAGATGATGTCTGAGAACAAATTTCTTGGAGACTTTTCTCTGTTCCTTTCCATCATGTTTCTCTCATATAATAAAATTCTTATGTCTTCTTAAGATAACTTGACTGCCAACTTGTCACGTAGAAACCAAACACATTAACCAAGGAAGATGTAAGTGGCAATTCTGCTGCGCATATATTTTATTCTTCAAAAAACACAACCGAACCACCCCCAGAAAGCCACTGTCTAAGAATGAAATTGACAATTCCCGTAGCACAATTGGATCTCACTGGAAAATCTACTAAATGACCAAAAAATGGTTTTGGAAACCGGACCAGAGACATTAACATGCAAAACTCTGCCAGATTCTCACACAAGGTTTTAGCATCATCGTCCACCTTTGGTGCAGAGGAAAGGGTAATTGGAGGGCCGTGGAAAATATGAGTAGTGGTGTCATAGATTTTTCTTTGCTTCTCACATATCCCTCCACATTCTAGAGGGGAAGGAAAAGGCTTATGTAATGTTATGCAAGTGTGAAGTCACTATTGCTGGACAGTAGCTAACCACCGACGGCTGGTCAGGGTGTGGACTCAACTCTCCAGCTGAGGAAGCCACGGAAGTCACGAGTGTCCCTAGTGCCTTCTGGGTTTTTCCACCTCCAGAAACCAACCTGGCTCTAGCGGCAGCAGCATCAAGGACAAACACTTCCAGAAACCTCCGGTTCTGGTCTTCTAGCCCAGTGATGTGCTTAACAGGAAAGAGGAAATGAAATTAAATGAAAACAGATTTCCAAAAGCACTGAAGGTACTGGCCAAATCAGAGTCCAAAAAAATGTTAACAGCCTTTGGTAAAAGGATGATCCAAAACCCAACCCATCAGGAAAAAGACAGTTTAGTCCATGATATTCCTTGAGAGGGAATCCCAGTCGTACACAAAGTCACTCCAACCTTCCTCTCAGCTGGAAAAAAACAGTCCCTCTCTTTCTCAGTCTGGTACATGAGCCTAACAAATCGCAAACCTGTTACGAAGCCAACTCCTCAGCTCAGAAAGACGAGAAGGGCCTAACAGACAAGGCAGCATGCAGCTCTGTGCCCCTAGTGGGTCCGGCGTCCATCTAAGGAAATTTACTATTTGGTTACTGAGCCCCATACCAGCCTGCTTCCAGACCAGTAAGGAACGCCAGAACATGAACTGGTGCTTTTTCAAACATGCTGATTCTATTAATGGCTCATGTTATGTCATCAGCTATATACTTAGGTGCTGACATCTGTTTATTTACCTGGATCCTGCTAATTATCTCTGAGCAATTAGCATTTTTTGTTTTCTGCCTACTTTCCTAGGTATGTCTTTGTTTTTCTGCCTCACATGTACAATTCTATGATGTCTACTGTCCGCGTGTCCTTGCATCTGTTATTTGACAATTTTTTTTCCAAATGTATGCAGGTCCCAAAGATTGACTCAAATAGCACCAAAGATTTACCATCATAAAGTTAAAAGTGGTCTCGGTCTACTCACCAGACATTTGTCTGGAGAGAGGTAGGGTAGAGGAAATTGTTTATTTTTTAAGTTTACCATATTGACAAAACAGCGATACAAAGTGGTTCATAATAAATTCATATAGGTGTGTGTCTAAGCTTTGAACAATTTCAGAATGCTACCATTTATTGTTCTGTTTAGCTACTAAAATAGACTCTAAGAATAAAAATCTATTTTAATCAGCTACACAGCCTTATTTAAAATTCTCATTGGGAGGAGAGCAAGATGGCGACCGAGTAACAGCTTCCTTCCATCTGGGCACCGTGAGTCTGGGGAGATAGGACTCCAGGCATCTCTGGCTGCTGGGATCTGCCTATCATCACCTCTGTGAGGATACAGAGTCAGCGAGAGACTTCTGGACCCCAAGAGGAGGACTAAAACAGTGGAAAACTCTTCAAGTGGTCACGTGTGTTCAATCGGTCTAAACCCGCCCACAACTGTAAGTTCAGTAGCAGCGAGACTGCAAACCGGAAAGGCCTTACCTGTGAACTGTTTTGGGGTCTTTGGACTTGGCACTCAGTTGAACTGCCCTGGGGAGAGACTGAGCGGGAATGTGGAGAACTATGGCCGTTGTCTAGGGCCCCAATCTGAGCCGCTGAGCCAGACGGAGCTAATAGTGTTTGGCTGTGAGCCACAGGGAGCCATTGTGAGCGATCTGCCCCGGCAAGCTCCACCCTCAGGGTCACAGAGCTAGAATCGGGTGGGAGCTGGTAACCCAGCGACTGAGTAGCCTAAGGGTGGGGTCTGAGCCGCCTTGCAGCCCTAACCCTCAGGGGCAGAGTGAGACCAGTTTTGGCACGCTGGGTAAGTGGATAGCCACTTCAGCAGTGATTCCAGCGACAAGCACTTTCCTGGGAAAGCTTCTGCTCAGCAAGTTTACAAGTTCAAAGTGCCTTTTAAGTGGGCTGAAGAGAGATTTAGGGTGTCTACCTGCTGGGGTTTGAGAAATCAGCAGCCTCCAGTCGTATCAGAACTGTGATTAACATCTCATACCCCAGAACACCACGTGTTGCCCAGACAATATTCAACAACATATACATACTGCTTTGTTTTTGGTTGTGTTTTGTTTTTTCTGTTTTTTTGTTTTTGTTCTTTTTGGTTTTTTGGGGGTTTTTTGGTTTGGTTGTTTTATTGTTTATTTTGATGTTGTTGACGTTGTTTTGTTTTTTAATTTCAACCTTTTCTGTACAGATCTCTTTTCTTTCTCAATTTTTCTAGTTTAATTATAATTTCCCATTGCTGCCTTTTTTAATAACTAGAACTTCATTTTTTGCTAGTGTTTCTACCGCTATTATTTGGTTTTTCACCCAATTTTATCCCGTAAAGGTTTCTGTTTGCTTGTTTTGGTTTGATTTATAGCATTTGTGTCTTTCCTCTCTACTTGGTGGAGGTGGGGTACTGTGTCTGATCAGGTTAGCAAAGAGCTGCTGACCTCAAGGGACCCACCCAACGGGGCACCCCCAGAAGGTGGTTTTTCTAAAGGTTGTGTCAAAGTACCCTACTGTACACCTATATTGCTCTGTCTCCCTCTTTCTGTGCCTCTCTTCTTTTTGTCAATATTCCTTTTACCCCCTCTCCTTTCTCTACTTTTTTTTTTTCTTTTTGCTCATTCCTCCTTTCTTTCATCCCTTTCTTGCTCTTCAACCTTCTCACCCTTCTGGTCCTGTACCAAAAGGACTAATCTAACCCTTAGTCCACAGGCACGAGAACTTAAAGAGCAAGAGGAAGTGAAAGGAAAATTAGGGCAAGGAAAAGAAATCACTCATGAGGAAGAATCAGCAGAAAACTCCAGGCAACATGAAGAACCAGTCCAGAACAACCCTGCCAAGGGACCATGAGGTAGCTACTGCAGAGGATTCCACCTATAAAGACATGTTAGGAATGACAGAAAGGGAATTTAGAATACACATGATGAAAACAATGAAAGAAATGATGGAAACAATGAAGGAAACTGCTAATAAAGTGGAAAATAACCAAAAGGAAATCCAAAAACAGAATCAAATAAGAGATGAACGATATGAAGAATATAAAAAGGATATAGCAGAGCTGAAGGAACTGAAACAGTCAATTAGGGAACTTAAAGATGCAATGGAAAGTATCAGCAACAGGTTAGACCGTGCAGAAGAAAGAATTTCAGAGGTAGAGGACAAAGTTCTTGACATAACTCAGATAGTTAAAGAAGCAGAAAAGAAGAGAGAGAAAGCAGAACGTTCACTGTCAGAGTTATGGGACTTTATGAAGCGTTCCAACATACGAGTTATAGGAATCTCAGAAGGGGAAGAAGAATGCCCCAGAGGAATGGAAGCCATACTAGAGAATATTATAAAAGAAAATTTCCCAAATATCACCAAAGATTCTGACACACTGCTTTCAGAGGGATATCGGACCCCAGGTTGCCACAACTCTAACCGAGCTTCTCCAAGACACATTGTGATGAACCTGTCCAAAGTCAAGACCAAAGAAAAGATTCTGCAAGCTGCCAGGAGTAAGCGCCAGTTCACCTACAGGGGCAAATCCATCAGAGTGACCACAGACTTCTCTAATGAAACTTTCCAAACAAGAAGAAAATGGTCATCTACCTTTAATCTACTTAAACAGAACAATTTCCAGCCCAGAATTCTGTACCCTGCTAAGCTAAGCTTCAAAATTGATGGAGAAATCAAATAATTTACGGATATACAAACATTGAGGAAATTCACCACAACAAGACAAGCTCTACAGGAAATACTTCAACCTGTTCTGCACACTGACCACCACAATGGATCAGCAGCAAAGTAAGAACTCAGAAATTAAAGGACAGAACCTAACCTCCACACTGATGCAAAAGATAAAACTAAGCAATGGACTCTCACAAAATAACATGAATAGAATACTACCACACTTACCAATTATCTCAATAAATGTTAATGACTTGAATTCCCCACTGAAGAGACATAGATTGGCTGACTGAATTAAAAAACACAAGCCATCCATTTGCTGTCTGCAAGAAACACACCTGGCTTCAAAAAACAAATTAAAGCTCGGAGTCAAGGGTTGGAAGACAATTTTTCAGGCAGATGGCCTTCAGAAGAAAAGAGGAGTTGCAATCTTTTATTCAGATTCATGTGGATTTAAAGCAACTAAAGTCAAAAAAGACAAAGTTGGTCACTTTATATTGGTCAAGGGAAAAATACAACAAGAAGATGTTTCAATTCTAAATATTTATGCACCCAATTTAAATGCTCTCAGATTCTTGAAACAGACCTTACTCAGTCTGAGCAATATGATATCTGATAATACCATCATAACAGGGGACTTTAACACTCCTCTTACAGAGCTGGACAGATCCTCTAAACAGAAATTAAACAAAGATATAAGAGATTTAAGTGAGACCCTAGAACAACTGTGCTTGATAGACGCATATAGAACACTCCATCCCAAAGATAAAGAATATACATTCTTCTCATCACCCCATGGAACATTCTCCAAAATTGATCATATCCTGGGACACAAAACAAATATCAACAGAATCAAAAGAATTGAAATTTTACCTTGTATCTTCTCAGACCATAAGGCACTAAAGGTGGAACTCAACTCTAACAAAAACGCTCGACCCCACACAAAGGGATGGAAATTTGACAATGTGAAGGAAATGGATCAATATTTGGAATCACACCCTCTCCCTAGACTTAGCCAGGAAGAAATAGAGCTCCTGAACAGACCAATTTCAAGCACTGAGATCAAAGAAACAATAAAAAATCTTCCAACCAAAAAATGCCCTGGTCCAGATGGCTTCACACCAGAATTCTATCAAACTTTCAAGGAAGAGCTTATTCCTGTACTGCAGAAATTATTCCAAAAAATTGAGGAAGAAGGAATCCTCCCCAACACATACTGTGAAGCAAACATCACCCTGATACCAAAACCAGGAAAAAGACCCAAACAAAAAGGAGAATTTCAGACCAATCTTACTCATGAATATAGATGCAAAAATTCTCAACAAAATCCTAGCCAATAGATTACAGCTTATCATCAAAAAAGTCATTCATCATGATCAAGTAGGCTTCATCCCAGTGATGCAAGGTTGGTTTAATATACGCAAGTCCATAAACGTTATACACCATATTAACAGAGGCAAAAATAAAGATCACATGATTCTCTCAATAGATGCAGAAAAAGCATTTGATAAAATCCAGCATCCTTTTCTAATTAGAACACTGAAGAGCATAGGCATAGGTGGCACATTTCTAAAACTGATTGAAGCTATCTATGACAAACCCACAGCTAATATTTTACTGAATGGAGTAAAACTGAAAGCTTTTCCTCTTAGAACTGGAACCAGACAAGGTTGTCCTCTGTCACCTTTACTATTCAACATGGTGCTGGAAGTTCTAGCCAATACAATTAAGCAAGGCAAGGAAATAAAGGGAATCAAAATGGGAGCAGAGGAGGTCAAACTCTCCCTCTTTGCTGACAACATGATCTTATACTTAGAGAACCCAAAAGACTCAACCACAAGACTCCTAGAAGTCATTAAAAAATACAGTAATGTTTCAGGATATAAAATCAACGTCCACAAGTCAGTAGCCTTTGTATACACCAATAACAGTCAAGATGAGAAGCTAATTAAGGACCCAACTCCTTTCACCATAGTTTCAAAGAAAATGAAATACCTAGGAATATACCCAAAGAAGGAGGTGAAGGACCTCTATAAAGAAAATTATGAAATCCTCAGAAAGGAAATAGCAGAGGATATTAACAAATGGAAGAACATACCATGCTCATGGATGGGAAGAATCAACATTGTTAAAATGTCTATACTTCCCAAAGCAATCTACCTATTCAATGCCATTCCTATCAAAATACCAACATCGTACTTTCAAGATTTGGAAAAAATGATTCTGCATTTTGTATGGAACCGGAAAAAACCCCATATAGCTAAGGCAGTTCTTAGTAATAAAAATAAAGCTGGGGGCATCAGCATACCAGATTTTAGTCTGTACTAAAAAGCCATAGTGCTCAAGACAGCATGGTACTAGCACAAAAACAGAGACATAGACACTTGGAATCGAATTGAAAACCAAGAAATGAAACTAACATCTTACAACCACCTAATCTTCAATAAACCAGACAAGAACATACCTTGGGGGAAAGATTCCCTATTCAATAAATGGTGTTGGGAGAACTGGATGTCTACATGTGAAAGACTGAAACTGGACCCACACCTTTCCCCACTCACAAAAATTGATTCAAAATGGATAAAGGACTTAAATTTAAGGCATGAAACAATAAAAATCCTCAAAGAAAGCATAGGAAAAACACTGGAAGATATTGGCCTGGGGAAAGACTTCATGAAGAAGACTGCCATGGCAATTGCAACGACAACAAAAATAAACAAATGGGACTTCATTAAACTGAAAAGCTTCTGTACAGCTAAGGAGACAATAGCCAAAGCAAAGAGACAACCTACACAATGGGAAAGGATATTTGCATATTTTCAATCAGACAAAAGCTTGATAACTAGGATCTATAGAGAACTCAAATTAATCCACATGAAAAAAGCCAACAATCCCATATATCAATGGGCAAGAGACATGAATAGAACCTTCTCTAAAGATGACAGACGAATGGCTAACAAACACATGAAAAAATGTTCATCATCTCTTTATATTAGAGAAATGGAAATCAAAACAACCCTGAGATATCATCTAACCCCGGTGAGAATGGCCCACATCACAAAATCTCAAAACTGCAGATGCTGGCGTGGATGTGGAGAGAAGGCAACACTTTTACACTGCTGGTGGGACTGCAAACTAGTACAGCCTTTCTGGAAGGAAGTATGGAGAAACCTCAAAGCACTCAAGCTAGACCTCCCATTCGATCCTGCAATCCCATTACTGGGCATCTACCCAGAAGGAAAAAAATCCTTTTATCATAAGGACACTTGTACTAGACTGTTTATTGCAGCTCAATTTACAATCGCCAAAATGTGGAAACAGCCTAAATGCCCACCAACCCAGGAATGGATTAACAAGCTGTGGTATATGTATACCTGGAATACTATTCAGCTATTAAAAAAAATGGAGACTTTACATCCTTCGTATTAACCTGGATGGAAGTGGAAGACATTATTCTTAGTAAAGCATCACAAGAATGGAGAAGCATGAATCCTTTGTAGTGAATTTTGATATGAGGACAATTAATGACAATTAAGGTTATGGGGGTGGGGGGGAAAGCAGAAAGAGGGACGGAGGGAGGGGGCTGGGACCTTGGTGTGTGTCATACTTTATGGGGGCAAGACATGATTGCAAGAGGGACTTTACCTAACAATTGCAATCAGTGTAACCTGGCTTATTGTACCCTCAATGAATCCCCAACAATAAAAAAAAATAAAAATAAAAATAAAATAAAATTCTCATTAATATTGTTGAGAACTTCCTTCAGTTATGTTCAGATCTTACATATTTAGAATTCCTTCCTTCCTTCACAGTTTTGACAAGTTACCTGTGATCCTTTTATTGGAAAAATATTTATAGTCACTCTGTTTTAAAACAATCTTTTTGACTAAGTTACTGACCAAGTTTCAATTTTCCATTCTTTTATTCATTCATCTAACATTTACTAAGTGCCCATTGTGAGCAAGTGACTGTGCTAAGAGCTCAGAATAGAAACATAAATCAGAAGTTTTATACTCAAGAGAGACTTGGAGGTTATTAAGGAACATAAGAGATGTGAATAATCATAAGGCAGGGTAAGAAGAGAGAAGGGCTGATTATGCTAGAGCCATTCAGGGAAATACATTTCATTAGAAAAAGTTTAGGGACAGTTCCCTTAAAAGAAATATTTTAAAGTTTGAAGAATAAGCTCAAAACATATATATACACATGCATATACACACCTATACATATAACCACACGGTATTTTAAAAATTTGTCTAGGCTGGGTACAGGGTCATACCAGTAACATTTGCACTTTTCGAGACTGAGGTGATATAAGTGGGAGCATCCCTTGAGGCCAGGAGTTTGAGACCAGTCTAAACAATACAGCAAAACCCGGTCTCTACAAAAAATTGACAAGTTATCCAGGCATGGTGGCACATGCCTGTAGTCTCAGCTACCTGAGGGGCTGAGACAGGAGTACCGCTTGGGCTCAGAAGTTTGAGACTGCAGTGAGCTACGATGACACCACTGCACTTTATCTGGATGACAGAATGAAACCCTGTCTCAAAAATGTTTTTCTATATATCTTTCTTTGTTATTACACAGCAGGTTCCTTATGGGCAAGGGACACAGTTTTGTCCACATTATTTGTTTTCTTTTTTTTTTTTTAATTCCAACCTACTTCAGAGACAATACCTAATACGTAGGACAGTACCTAAAATATGCTTAATAAATGTTTATTGAATGCATAACTTTATTAATATTAATTTGGTCATGGGGAGAATTCCAGGCAGCAGCCATAAACAGATTCTTTTCATTCCATTGTTCGGCAAATTTAGAATCTTCCAGCTATGAAAAATAAAGAAATATGTTTCTTGTTCTATTTTAAGGTTTATTTTTATTTGAAACAAACTTCCTGGCCTTCTCCCCATGTCCTGCTCCACGAATTTGCTAGGTGTGACCGAATATACTGAGCGGTCACAAGGCTCAGGGCAGAAATTTCCTCTCCTCACCCTGGTTCCCTAGCAGCTTCCTAACTGAGTGGGAGCTTCGTTTAGGGCTCCTCCAAAATGTGGGAATATTTCACCATGGCTACACTGAGGATTAACCAAACTCGGGCAAGTGTTTGGACAGATTTAGAAGAAGGTCCCTCCGGACCACAAGGTATTAATGTGATGGAATGTTTAGAAAATCATGCAGCTTGGCTCAATTCTTCAAACTTAGGAGGCTCTGTTTTAGAATTATTGCTGTGTTCCCATTTCTAACAGATCATAGTCCATTACCATTCCCAGCATGGGAAAAGACTTAGAGAAAGGAGAAAGAAAACAAAGCCTAACACCTACATTACTTCAATATGGGGAAGGATGATTGGGAAAAAGAACATGGTAAATAACTAGAAGAAAAGTGAGATCCAAAGACATTCAGGGTGGATAAAAGAAAACAGCCCCTTCCCATTTTGTAAATGATTTAGGACTGGATCTTTCTCCTTCCCTTTCCTCTCAGCATTGTTTATGTAAGTTAAATGATACAGGAGACCCTTTTATTTTAAAGACGTTCTTAGGAAACTCATTTGACTTTGTGTGAGAGGCGATTAAAGTTAGGGCAAACCTTGTGATCTCGAAGTTGTTTTAATTGAAGACCCTCACTTTTTGAATTATGTGGAATGCTTGGCAATGGCATTTTCTTGACAACTGTTTGTTGTTGTTGTTTTTGTTGTTTTACTTTTATAAAAAGTAACTTTATTTCCCAACACAAAAGCTATTTAAGAACAGTGGTATTTTTTATATTTTTTCAAATCTCTTTAATGTCTACACTAGTGTTTTTCAAGCTTTTTTATCTCACAGCCTACTTGAACCTATACACGTCTTCACAACTCTTAACAAAGGCTTTCCCTTGAATGGTGTTTAGAATTTAGTAAGTACATACATATTTATGAGCCCTTGGATCCAAACACTGTAGGAGGGTCATAAGCCCCATGTTTGAATCCCCTTTTCACAGATAACCAGACTCAAGTTAAATACGTTGGTTTCCATTCACTGCTAATTAGTGATAGGGCCATTTTGTTAATCTTATTTCATTAATCCTTACACAACTCTACAAGAGAAGTGCTCACATTCTTTATCAAAGATGATTTCTTCAAATCAGAGAAATCAGGTTCTCTCCAAATTATCACAAAATTTGTAAAATGGTGACTCTACTAGTTCACCTGCTGCAGCCATTAGTACATCAATGCTAGTCTTCAAACACATTTACTATTTATTCAAGAAGGTATGTACTGAGCACCTACTATGTGCCAAGTGCTATTCTAGGCACTTTAGAGACGCCAGCATCTTGTGTTTACAGGTTCAAAGTGGAAATAAATGACTTTGCTGTTCCATGGTGTACATAGGTATGTGTGTACATAGGTATGTGTGTACTCACTATAGGACAACCAAAGTTGTTGAACACAGAAGTGAATTTACCAGGACTTAATTTCACAAGTGCAAACAGCTTTTATGTTTTAAGTCCATCAAGCACTACTCAAGTGGTTTTAACAGCCACTGCCAAGATTTTCCTGCACTGTTAGGCAGAATCCAACAACTAAATCTTGAAAGAACCACACCCCCAGGGCCTTAATGGCTAAATGTAATTTCCTAACCCACAATCTTAGTCTCAGAGCCCACCACTAGAGAAAGGATAAGTGAGTGGCAAAAATAAGGATATTCATATTAAATTAGGTCTATGTGTGTTTTATGGATGGTCCAAAGAATCTGATGACCCTGATCTAAATTTGAAATAAAAATGTTTATATTTTTGTTTAAGAGTAAGTTGGGCTATGGTAAGAAATAATCAGCTGTAAGGTTTTGTGCAATTCAGCCACCAACTAACTGTCTCTTTGGGAATTTGGAGAGCCCTACGCTGCCATTCAAATATTTTCTTTCTCCGTGCCCTCACTTTTTTAATGTTAATTGATTTGCTCCATGAAATGCCCTGTAAAGTGGCCAGATGTTGTAAAAGAATCTTGGTAGTATGGGAATTCAGCAGGAGACTCCTACAGCATAAACTAATCCTCAAATTTCCCCAGCTCTCAATTTAGCAAAAACAAAGGCTCCCACTTTAAGTGGGATTATGAAGAATCTCCTGGATTTTACTAGTCATGTCTCAAGAAAAGCAAAATGGTCCACTACAACTACCACTGAACACACAAAACAGGATTTTGTTAACCCAGAAGAAATCACTGCGGAGTAGCAGCCAGGGAACATATGTTAATTCTTAACTCTGCTATCGTCTACCTGTGTGACGTTGGGCAAATCATACACTCTCTGGGCCTCACATTCCATTTATCAAAACAGATGTTACACATGGTGAGTGTGTTTCCATCAGGTACGAACAAAGCATTCTGGGAATTCTGGGGAACAAGGGGCTCTTCCAGGGAAATCACAGAAGAATTCACACAAGCAGTGTTATTTGCCTAGTCTTTGAAGGAAAAATAGTTTTGCCTGCTGAGAAAGACAGGGACAGAAATGAGAGGCTCGGAGGGCAAAAGGGTGACCGTGTATTTGCCAGTCGTTGCAGTCACAATCAACAGCCATTTTCAAAGTCTGTTATGAATGGGAGTGTGGGATGGTGCCTCAGGGGTGAGAGAAAGGCAGAGAATAATGGCACGAAGACAGCTGAGCCAGTGCTGCTGAGTGGGGTCTGTTGCGGTTCTGGAGGGCCTTCTGTGGTTCACTCAGCTAAGACTATAGCCAGAGGATAACAAGGGGCCTCTTATTTTGCAGCAGGCGGAGATTGTAAACATAAGATGAAGTGGACGGGAAGGTCAATGATGGTGGGGACCAGTTAGAAAGCTGGTGCTATCCGTCCAGAAAGACAGAAGGTCTGAATTAAAAACCTGGCAGGTTTTGAAGATGTTTCTTAGAGAGAATTAACAAGACTTCGTGACTGAAGGAAGATGAGACTGAGAAATCAAGAGGGCTGTGAAGTCTCTAACTGGAGAGGCTAACACATCGTTACCACATGACGTTGGGGTCAACAACAGGCCACCTATACGATGGTTGTTCACTACAATGAGATTACAGTGAAGCTAAAAGATTTGTCAACTAGTGACATCATAACTACCAGAATGTCATGGCACACTGCATTGTCTTTTCTGTTTGCCTCACCTGTGCGTACCATGGTGTTCCAGTCGTCCACGGCATTCAGGACAGAACCATGCTGTGTAGTGCGCAGCTCAGGAGCAGTAGGCTGTCCCATACAGCCTGGGTTTATGGCAGGCTAGACCATTTAGGTTCTTATAAGGACACTCCATGATGTTTGGCAATAAGGAAATCACCCGAGGACATATTTCTCAGAACATATGCCAGTTCCTAAGGGATACATACATGGTGATCCTATACAGACAGAGTCCCAGAGTTGAGCACGCATCAGAATCACCAGTAGACTTGCTTAAAATACACTATGCTGCGTTCCCATCCCCCAAAGTTTCAATTTAGTAGGTCTGGGTGAGGCTTCAGAGCCCGCATTCCAACAATTTCTCAGGAGACACTGCTGTTGCTCTGTTGCCCACCTTTCGAGAATTGCTGCTAATGGAGAGTTCGTTTAAAAGGGAAGCAAGCTGACAGTTAACTTCTAAGCTTGTATTATTTGAGAAATCTATGGGATACGTTATATATATATATATATTTCTTTATTATCTAAAGGGAGGCTTATATTAATAATGTAGCTAACAGCAGAGTAATTAACAAAAGAACCAAACTCACAACACATAATTGCCCCTTTGAAGAGAAAACTTAATGCACAACTACTCCCTTTGTTTTAATTAAACACATGGCCTAACTCATTATCTCTAAGAATTCATTTTCATAGCCTTGAAGAGCCCTAGGGCGGCGCCTGTGGCTCAACGGGTAGGGCGCCGGTCCCATATGCCGGAGGTGGCGGGTTCAAGCCCAGCCCCGGCCAAAAAAAAAAAAAAAAAAAGAGCCCTAGGCAGACAGTAGCGGTGTGAGCTCTCTGCCTCAACTCTTGCTGGACAGATTCTGAGCACTCTGATATTAGCCTCGCAGAGAAAAGAAAGAAAAAAAATAATAAAGAGCACTCACAGCAGTTATCAGTCTGCTGAAACAGAAGGAAAAAAGCCATTTTAACCCTTTAAAATCTTCCTTGGCCAGGTACAGTGGCTCACCCTTGTAATCCCAGCTAGCATTCTGGGAGGCCAAGGCAGGAGGATTGCTTGAGCTCAGGAGTTCGAGACCAGACTGAGCAAGAATGAGACCTCATCTCTATTAAAAATAGAAAAACTAAAAAAGAAAAAAAAAGTAGAAAAACTAGCCAAGCATTGTGGTGGGGCACCCACAGTCCTAGCTACTCGGGAGGCTGAGGCAAGAGGATTGCTTGAACCCAGAGATCGAGGTTGCTGTGAGCTATGATGATGTCACAGTACTCTACCCAGGGTGATAGAGTGAGACTTTGTAAACAAATAAATAAAATCTTTTCCTCAGCAGCCCAGCGCTTTCTTTCCTTCATGCGCCATGGCCACTCCCTCCTTTTTATTACTTTCTCTCTTGCTTTCTTTCTTTCTTGAAAAAAAGGTGAAATAAACCTTTGACTACTTACTCTACTGCTGGTGTGAGAATTCTTTCTCCAACTCATGCTGTGAGCACCTGTGAGTCCTCACCCCATTGGACATAAGATCTAAGAGAACAATGATGTATTTGGCTCCTATCTCTACCACCAGCATCAAACAAGATGCCTAAAACATATCTGCAGCCCAATAAAGACCTGCTAAATGAATGAAAGAATGTTGAGTTACTCCAGTGGAGATGACCAGGAAGCTAAAGTCACAGTTGCCTCTGTTCGCATGGACCGGGATATAGAGATTAAAGAAGGATGTTGTAAAGAAGACAGATAAAATCATTAGAGCTAATATTTTTCATATCCTTAAGAAATCCAAAAGAGTTAGGAATAAGAAATTTCACTAAGTTCATATACTTCATGTAGGGATGTCCAACCTGCAGCCTGTGGGCCACATGCTGATTTTGTGAGGACTTTTTTTGCTTATCTGTGGTGTTAGATATCACAAAAAGCATGCAGGGACCTTTTTTTCACTAATTAACTTTCACTAGTGTTTGTAATGTGTGGCCCAAGACAACTTTTATTCTTCCAAAGTGCTGTAGAGAAAAGAAAGGTTGGGCAGCCCTGCTTTACAGGTGAGTGCCAACAGAGTGTTGAAGATGTGGTGTGTGTCTAGATTCTCTCACAGTTTGAGAAGTATATGACCTACGGAGCTCAAAACTACACATGTATGGAAACAAACACTGAAGGAGCATCCATATATATGGATGAAAGGAAGAATTCCCGCATGTGGAGGGAAGCTGGACTAGGGAATCACTCAGTTCCCTTCCAAGTCTAATGTAGTATCCGTTAGGATTCATGACTGAAGTGGAATGGGGAGTTACATTCATGTAAACTTGAAACCGGGGTACATTATAGTAGTTAAGCAGGGCATTAGAGCCAACCAAAATTTATTTTAAAGTGATAAAGACAAGCATAGTAAAAATACAAAAGAGAACCTTAGTTCTTACCACAGGGAGAAGAAACCCAGGGGTCAGGACACTGGTGAAGTGGAGGATGTGGCCCCAATCTCCTGCAAAGAGTGGATGGGCCATTGCAGCTCTTAGCCATGACCATGACACACACAGCCTAACAAGTCTACAGACTGGGCAACTACTCTTTAATCATATCTTCCTCCTCATGACTCAGAAGTGAATAGATCCTGATGAGAAAATAAAGCTCTTGCTGAGCAGAATATCCCAGAATATCCTTGTGCTGAAAGGTCACAATTCCAGCATCAGAAGCATCAAGAATAGGGCGGCGCCTGTGGCTCAGTCGGTAAGGCGCCGGCCCCATATACCGAGGGTAGTGGGTTCAAACCCGGCCCCAGCTGAACTGCAACCAAAAAATAGCTGGGCGTTGTGGCGGGCACCTGTAGTCCCAGCTACTCGGGAAGCTGAGGCAAGAGAATCGCTTAAGCCCAGGAGTTGGAGGTTGCTGTGAGCTGTGTGAGGCCACGGCACTCTACCGAGGGCCATAAAGTGAGACTCTGTCTCTACAAAAAAAAAAAAAAAAAAGAATAGACACATATCTTAACCCTGGCCCTTACTCTCACAAAGGATTATTTTTAGAAAGAAAGCATATAAAATCAGGCAACAGTTTGCAGAGAAGAGAATTCCTTTTATCAGTAAAGGAAATTTGTGGCCTGATAGCGATTGAATGTTAGACTATGCTTTTACCTCTGCTACTGGTTTACAAATGTTTTAGAAATACACAAAGGATTTAAAAAAAAAAAAAAAAATAGTAGGGCAGTGCCTCGGGGAGTACCGCTAGTTTAAATAACACATGAAAAGTATTTATGAGCCCTTTTTTATGAGGTGGTCAAAGAAAAGACCATCCAGCATGTAACATAAGACTGGCTGAAGAAGAAAGCGTGTCCAAACCACATCGGAGAGTGAAGCATGAATGGAATTTTATTTCAGTCTCTATTGCTTATTTAAATTAATGGTGTTTTCAGATGGGACCTAAATGATAACGCAGATTAAGGTGAGGCTTGCCAGGAAGAAAATATCCTCGTCTGTTATTCAGGGAATGTTACTAGGTAATGCTGAAATAATCTGAAATATATGGGTTTAGCAAAAGGGGATTTATGGAAGGGGTATGTGGTTAAATACGCCCAAGTCCATTTTGAATTCTGTGGGTTGCGCGTTTCACTAGAGTCAGGCTCTGGAATGGCTCCACATTCAGCAAATGTGGCTAGGCTGTCTACAGCCATGGTGGCCAGAGCATTGTATGCAGGGAACCACAATGCATTGTTGTGGTACCAGGTCCATCCAGCTATACAGGGGGCTGCTGTTCATTTATTTAGTTGTTCAACTGCCCCCTCTAAATAGCCATGCCTTCAGCTTTAATTCTGCTAAGTAGTAATGGATTTGAGCTAATCAGCTCACCATCTCCTTTCTGGGCCTCTGTGTGACAGAGAGCATGCCCTGGTGTGTGACAGCTGGCAAAGGTTACGGGTTGTGGATGCGGCCAAGGAACAGAACAAAGATAACTGGTCCCCAGAGGCATTAAACTGAGATCCTTGGGCTCATTAATTCTCTATCTTACAACTAGCATCTGCCCATTAGTTGTGTCAGTAACGAATTGTAACACTAAAGTGTTCCCTCAGGCCACCAGTTGATTGAGTTCCATAGCTGTGTCAAGAGTATTGATGTGTGCAGCCCTTAAATGAATGCTAAATGCTCCTGGTCATTCACTCGTTGATTCCACAGACATTGATTAAGAGCTGACTACTTTCTAGCATAATTGAACCGATGTGATTTCCACCAAACCCTTTTGGATATTAAAAATATAATGATGTACTATATCCCAAACCAGCATTTCTAAATAAGAAAGCCTCATTATTTGTTTAAAACTTAAAATAAACAACAGCATATCCCCTCAAAGAGCCCACATTCCAAGTTCAGAAACATCAAACCAAGATAACTATTTTATAAACCTTACATTTTATCAAGAGGTTAAACTTAGAAAAAGAAATGCAATAATTGATGGTCTGTTATTCGTGTATCCACACAACAGCTTCAAAATATTATGAAGGTGAGGAAAAGGAAGTTCTGAAAGAGGAAATTCAGTTTTCAGTACAATCAAGGAGACCATTAAATCATTTTTATTCCCTTTTATAGAATCAAACTGATTTTTTATGTTTCCTTTTAACCATTCACTTGCTTTTTTTCCTTGGTCATCTATCTTCCTTATACCCAAACTTTCAGTCTGTGGTGGATTGGACAGTGCTGGAAATGACTGATGGATACCAAGCATGCCAACTTCTGCCCGTTGAAAAGGGACCGTCAGCCAGGGCCTGGTGTGGCTTGGTGCACACAGAACCCACCTCTTCAGCACCAGTCTCTACTTCCCCCTGCTGTCCTCCCATCCTCCTTGCCAGATGGAATAGCAGTTTATCAGCAGGAGGCAAACTCCATCCTGTAATTGCCTCTATGTGAGACCACTGGTTAAAGAACAAAATTGTCTACTCCTCAGCAGTTGTCAAGTCCAACCCAAGGTCAATGATGCCTTTTCATCTGGTGGTGGGGGGGTGGGGGTGGGGATAACTCTCTCCAAGGCAGAAGAAAAAGTTTAATTCATTTTTTATTAAGATCTAACCTGTAATTCCCCACTTGTCATTGTAGCAAAGTATATCCTGTCATACCTAATACAGATCAAATACAGGATGCCGCTTCTGTTTTATTAACTATAATCTTTACTGTACATGGTAGAGGCTGAAGTTTCAGGCTTTGATCAAGAACTCAGAAAAACCTCCAAAATTTACCAGTACAATGCCATGTAGTGGGAAGGGTATTTTAATCAGATTGTGGATTTCTAGACATATTTGAAAAGCAAGAACCTACAATTTTTTGTGTGTGTGTTCAATTAATCTGTCTTACAGTTTGCAAACAACTTCTTCAAGCCCTGGCTTGATTTTTGTCTCAAAAATAAACAAGGTAGCACTTCATGTGCATCTGATGAAGCTACTCTGTAGGGCTTGATGCTCACATTCTTCTTTTGCCTTTCCCAGAGGCAGGCATATAGTTTTCAAATGCAAAATTGGAAAGGCTGAATCGGATGCCCAGTTTCTCCAAGAATATTTTGGATTATCTCAAAGTAACTTTATTTAGATTATTCCAGTAGCTTAAAAGTCATGAACATTTCATCCTACCAGTGTTATCCCAAGAGGCCCCTTCAGTGCATTCATCATAAGTGATGGGACATCATTCATGAAACCAAGTTCTCAGCAGCATCGACTGGCGCTCGCTGACTGTGAAGGACACATACTGTTGGCCTTGGCTCCCTTGACAACTAAGTCCAAAGTGATGTTTTTTGATATATAGCTTTTTAAGGATATCTTGTAACCAAGAGAATTCCAGTTCATACTCTTAGCCGCTGACATGCCAGGGATCAGATATTGCACTGTAGAAGGCCTATTCTCCATCAGGACTGCACTTGGTGCTAAGATATTTGGGTTTCCCAAAGGGCTTGTTTACTATGAAACTCTAAAAATAGACAACCCCAGACTATTACCAACACGGATCAATCAAGATTCTGCTCTGTGTTGGGCATTATGTCTGGCAGTTATATGACATGCTACAGTTGCCTATGGACTTTTTCATAATAAATTTTGAAAGAGAGCCATCAAGTCCCATTTCATCCACTTATTTGTAATATTTGTTGAGTATCAACTTTGGACCAGGCACCATTCTAGGTCCCAGGGCCCTTCCTCTCGCAGAAAGTGCACTGTACATCCTTAATTTTGTGAGCATTTTTAAGAGATAATTTTCCAAAGACCAAACAGAGACTGGTACATCTGAACAGACCTTGGGTTGTCTGGAGCCACAAACTGCCATTGTGCACTGATTCTCCTAGTGATACTGGCAAGCAAGGTACTCAAAAAAAATCGTAGGGAGCCATCCCTCTGCTCTCTGAGACACAGGACTGGGCTTGGCCATGCGCCACTGGAAATGTCATATTGAAGATTAAGCCCAGTCATGAAAAGCCACTGGCTCCCATGCTCCCAAATATAAACATATCCACCAGCACTGAAATACGGGCAGGGAGCTGTGACAGACGCAACAGTGCATTCATTAGGCTGAGGCCATAGCAAATAGCCCTTAAAAAACAACAGGGGGGCTTGAGGCTGATGAGCAATGATTTTAGTTAAATTTCATTTATTATCATCCTGGGGAAAATGAAAGAGAAATGTGAGAAACTCTGATTTATAGAAGGTCTTTGTAGTCACCCCGGCCTAAGTTCTAATTCTCACTACACTGCCTGGCACCTGGGCAATCCTGAGCGAGCTCCCTAAACCCTGACTCTGGATTCTGTCCTTGGTGTAAAGATTACAGTGCCCGGGCCTTAGTGCTTTTCTGAGTGTTAAGAAAGGAGCGATAAAACGCCGATCTTGGTGCCTACTACAAAGTAGAAGCTCAATCCTCTTAAAAATCTGCTTCTTTCGCATTTAATGTAACAAAGGTTTGTACCACTGTGGATGACTGAGAGGTGACACAACATGTCTGAGCACAGTCCTGGGGTTTATAGTAGTGTGAAAGTCTTGAGGGAATCATCAAGCTGTTCATTTATGCTGCTGTTGACCATGCTCCATGTGAAAGGCCTTGCCTCATGAAGGCCAGCTGGCCATCAGCTCGTCCTTATCACTTAGTCATTTAAGCACAGTTTTTTTTTTTTGTTTTTTTTTAATGCTTTTTTTTCAGTTTTTTTTTTTTTTTTGGCCGGGGCTGAGTTTGAACCCACCACCTCCGGCATATGGGGCCGGCGCCCTACCCCTTTGAGCCACAGGTGCCACCCTAAGCACAGTTTTAAAAGTAAAGCTTTGAGTCAACTGCTTAACAAGAATATTTGAAGAAAAAAGATTTTCCTTTACCCTTCCTACGTATGTCCAATTTGTTTTTAAGAGGTAGGATTCCAATCTCACAGTCAGAAAATGTGGTGTTTAGGGTGGCAGTTATAACACTGTGCCTATATTTCTCAAGCCATAAATTGACATGTGGTCTGATAAGCATAAAGCATACTTCTAGAGACAGTGGGATAGAATATTTGAAATCAGAACTGGAAAATTTGGGACATATGAAGGCGATAAACAGTGGGCAGAGACTGGGCTGGTTCCAGCAGAGACTTGATTCCGACTAAGAACCACATAATTAACCAGCCCCCATTTGTTACACATAAAAATACTGGTATATAAGTGGGGCAATTTAAACCAGTAGTGTAAACAAGCCAGGCCTGTGCTGGGGGTGGTGCCTGGCACACACAAAGCCTGTGCAAGACGAGGCTGCCCTTGAGGACCTGACAACACAGCTGGGAAATAAGGCAACATCAAAGGCTGAACACACCCATACAGGGCACGTGTTCACTGACATGAAACGGTCCACCTCTACTGGTGCTTCCTCCTAAAGGAGGAAGGTAGGATGATTTTACATGGGAGGTTTTAAAATGCACGTGCTTCTTCCCGTGGGAGGATCTGCTTTCTGCTCAGACACATCAGGAAGTTACTCCTCCTACCTAGGCTGACAAAGTGATACTGTGACCACAGTAAGGCAGAGGAGAGCAGAAGCCAGGGGTGATAACAGGCACCTGGCCTGTCACAGAGCATCTTTGAGGAAGTCATGCTTCCTTGTTACATTCACGGTATTATTAGGAATAAGGTGTGACATCTCTCTGCAGAATGTAATAAGGGCCCAGATTTTGCTCCAACACAGAATGGCAATGAAGAAGAAGTGTGTGGGGCACAAATCTGTCAGAATAATGATGAGAAAGAATCCAGCTGATGAGCCTTACGCATGGCTTATGCGTAACAGAAACTCTGCTAAGAGCCTTGAATATCTCTTTTTCTAATCTCAACAACCCCCATTGTCATCTCATCTTTCACAGGTAAGGACACTGAGGCCGAGTCATTAAGAAACACTTGCACAAGTTCATACTACTTCCAGTAAATTATACAGTTTCAAACTGAATCTAGATCTTCCAACTCCATCCCTCTAAACCTAACACCACAGCTAGAAGAAACATCTTGGAAATGAACTCATTCATCTCTACAGAAGGACCAGAACAGAGACTATTGTCCTAGCCTTATGGTTCTTCACAGCGTAAGCATCAGAACTACTAAGGAACATTTTGGAAATACAGAATATGTGGGCCCCATCCAGGAATTTTCAGAGGCCCAAGCTCGGGCCTGGGTGTCTGTATTCTCAAGAAGTTCCTCAATCTACATTGGTGATTTTCATACAAACTTTCTGCTAAGAATTTTTGATAAATCCAGCTGCACATGGTTGTGTTTCCACCTATTTCTTAGTGAGAAGGCATTAGAAATCAACAGCTCATGTCACTATTCAGCATCTGTTGTTTGTCTCGTAAGAATGCACTTCGGATGAACATGCAGGAGTGGCCAAATAGCCCCAGCTCCTTGGGGTAGGTCAGGCATTCTCTAAAACATTTTGAGATTTTCGTAAAATTCCAAGTTGACCCCCAGAGCTTTTACACTGGGCTGATGTCCACTCTGACTGCCACATTCTTGACTGTTGTAATAAGTTAACTTCAGAAGAGCCAAAATCAGGCGAAAGAGCAGTCCTCACAGAATACTGTCCTGATGGTGGAGCTATGAAAAGCTGGAGGGGAGAGGCAGCGGCAAGTGGTAGGTGTAGCCGTGCAAAACACTATGCAAACACAGCTCAGGTGACTTCTGGCAAATGGAACATGTAAATTTAAACATATGGCAGACACATTTAGACTAACAGCAGATATCCCAAGAATACTAATCTAAATTCCTCAAAATAGGAAAGCAGTAAGGATCAAGAAAACAAATTAGTCCATTTCCAAATTCTTCATCTGGAATTTTTTGGTGTTGCTATCATAGAGATGGGTTAAAAAAAATAATTGGACCATAATATCCAAATCCACATTTGTGTGTTATTCAAGTTTCAGAGGTTATACACTATTTAATAATAGACGAATGGAGCTAAACATGTTCCACTGGACTATTGGCTTGATCATGACAAAGAACACAAGGCAAGCCAAGGGCAGCTGCTCCTGACCTGCCTCTGCTGCAGGTGACTAAGTCTGGTGACTTAAATACAAATTTTGACATCAATGCTTTAATTTCTCAGTCTGAAAATATGGGCAGAAAGGAAGAAGGGGGAATGTTGGTAGATGAGAGACACCACATTTGTACTATACTTACAGTCTAATTGCAAACTACCCACAGTTATGTATATTCTGTTTTATGTACTTTATAAGAGTCAGATGTGGAATTCCCTGTGGTGGCAGTGGTGGTGATTTTAACTCTCTACAAACTTGAAGACAAGCAAGAACTAAAAAGAAACTAAAGAAATAGGCCTTGAGAATTAAATGTTTTGAATATTTCCCTTTCTAATTTGTTTTGCAGAGAAGTAGAATGGAGTGCTTTCATGTGAGTCATAATCACACACACGTGCAAAACCATCAGTGAAGCCTACGTGTGCAATTAAATGCCTAATTATGCTTAAAGAGCCCCTGAATTCTTTATTCCCTGACTACACCCTGAGGAAAATGCACAGTAGCCTTCTCTCTTAAGCACTGGTTCTTTAAAGTGTCTAAATACCATGAAAGTATACTGTGTGCCTAATTAGGGGTGCAACCGCCAGGTCAAATATGGAATTCAGCCTTCTCCCCAGCTACATGGGCTAACTCTCCAGACGCTAGTCACCAACCCCAAAGGACAGAATAATTAGCTCCCTGTGTCATCCTGGGGCTCAGGGAGAAGTCTGGGATGCTTTATTCTTTGCCAGCCATAGAGATGGTATGAGGGAGAAAAAGTCAAACCAATGGTTTTGTAGTGATTCCATGAAGGGCTTTTATTTATCCTTCAACTAAATGATTAAAAACTATCCTCAGATACTGCTGTGCTACCATGGAGAGTAGTGGGTAGGGTAGGGGGTCTTTCTTTAATTTGACCTCTCAGTACAAATCGTGGTCAGTTCCTTTTTCAGTCCATTCAAGAGATAGTGTGGATTACCAAGCTGGACCCACTAGTAGAGACCCATAGCACATGTTCTGAAAAGGCCATGCAGTAAGAATTTAGAACATTCTCTACTTGAAAGTCAGAGATAAATCTCTTTCATCAAAAGGTTTTACATTGGTTTCCCATTTCCTTGAGTAACTGGGATATAAACCCCAGAAAGAGAGGCCAATAAAAAAAATCAAAACAAAGCATGGAAAAGAATCAGGGAACTCAATGCTGAATCAGAGTATGAGCTCAGAGTTTGGTCATGAGAAACATGATAAGAACACAGCTATTGGGACCTTTCATTTAAACTTTCAGGGAACATTTATTACATTAGGTGTTCAGTAGTTGTTGTTGTTGATAATATAATGGTAAACAAAAGTAATGGTCAGGGGTCAGGTGCAGTGGCTCACACCTGTAATCCTAGCACTCTGAGAAACTGAGGCAGGTGAATTGCCCAAGCTCAAGAGTTTGAGACCAACCAAGAGCAAGACCTTGTCTCTACTAAAAACAGAAAAACTAGGTAGGCATCATGGCTGGTGCCTATATTCCCAGCTACTTGGGAAGCTGAGGCAAAAGGATCACTTGAGCCTGAGTCTGAGATACTGTAAGCTATAATGCCATGGCATTCTACCAAGGGCAAGAAAGTGAAACTCCGTCTCAAAAAAAAGTAATGGTCGGGAAAAGATCTGATGAAAGGCTTGGGATGCTGAACATACACCTATGGACTCAGGGCATCTTTTAGCTCTTTGCAGATTATAGAGTCAGGGCTGATGTATAATTGACATGTGAACTAGAGGGATCCATGTGTTGTTGGAACAGGGCTCCCACAGGCAAATTAAGACTGTGACCTATTGGTATATGTTTACTTCTCTGTTTGTCTCAGCTGCTGAATTTCTACATTCCAAGTCTTATGTTTAAAAAACAAAAGAAAAAAAAAACAAACAAAACCAAGAAAACCTGTCTTAACATGCCTTGCCTCTTTCCTGGTTGACATCAAAGCAAAAATTATAGCCACTGTTTTTTCATGCTTCACCATGAAACAGGGCTGACCTCTCACTGGCAAAGCTGGCCTCCATTGGGTGGTGGGCACATAGCTGTCTCTGGGCCTGTCCCATAGACTGTATCCTTGCTCCTTCCAGAACAGCCCTGTGTGCCTCTGGCATGACTGGGTCATGACCAAAACAGTGAAAGGGGTATAATACCAGCCCTAGTCTCACAGAGAAATACAGCAGTTATACCTCAACATAAAAAATGAGATGCATTTATATTTTAAAACAATTATTTGAAATTTATTCTTACCAAAAGAATGCAACCTTGGTGTATAGTAAAAATAATATGGCAAGGATAGGGCGGCGCCTGTGGCTCAGTGAGTAGGGCACTGGCACCATATGCTGAGGGTGGCGGGTTTAAACCCAGCCCTGGCCAAACTGCAACAAAAAATAGCCGGGCGTTGTGGCGGGCGCCTGTAGTCCCAGCTACTCGGGAGGCTGAGGCAAGAGAATCGCGTAAGCCCAAGAGTTAGAGGTTGCTGTGAGCCGTGTGACGCCACGGCACTCTACCCGAGGGCAGTATAGTGAGATTCTGTCTCTACAAAAAAAAAATAATAATAATATGGCAAGGATCAAAGACACTGTCTTCCTTTTGATGCTGGGGTTGTGGATGACAAGTGAGAAATATGAGCATCTTTTGGCACAGAGAGGGAAAGCACAGGCTGATAGTGGATGGGCTTCAGGGAAATCTGTGATGTGCTGGGATCCAGTTAGTCACAGTTATTGATCATTAGTGGATCTAACATAATCATGTGATATTTTGAATCCTGACAGTTACGTGGCCTCCACTGAGTTGGAGAAAACAGAGCTGGGAAGATCTCACAGAGCTGCAGCTTCATTAAGGTAATGAGAAACCTGTCCTATAAGGGGCACGCGGCAGAATGCTAACGTGGCGTGTTTAGTGCCTACCAAGTCAGACTCTCCTGGAACTCAAACCCATCGTAAAGCTTTACCCTACTTTAAACATCCAGTGGGTTTAGAAAGACTGAGAAAATATTTGGAATACCCTGATATGTCATGACATGAAGCTTCTGGGCTTTTTCTTGGTTGCAAACGGGAAGCCAACAGCACTAACACCCCCTCGATGTTTCAAGATTTCCATGCCAGGCACCTTCCTGCAGGTTGTCATCCTGTTACTATTATTCTTAAAATGATTTGTATCCGGACTTTATTCCTTCTTCTCATCATCAGCTCCTTGAAGAGGGGAACTACCTTCCTCAGTCTTCTGTTGACACTGTGCTAAGTGCTACCCGGTAACAGGTGATGAATGAGAAATAAATAGCTTCCTATCTAATCTCAAAACTGTTGATGCTACAACTAATACCAAAACTCCATGGGATGATACAAGGAAATAGCAGCAGGAGTTTAACTGTGTTCCTGGGTTGTTCTATTTAATTCGGATAACTAGGGTCCAAGATCCATAATGCCACAGCTACAATTAAAGGAGAGAAAAACGCTCCAAACAAACTTCCCACTCCCTGGATATGCATGAATAAGAGCAAGAAAAGTATCCTAGTAGCCACTGTTCATTGAGAATGTAAATAGGTACCAGACAATAGTTGAAATACTTGACAGTTGTTACCTCATTGAACACTCACAATAGTCATGGGAGGTAAAGACTATTACCTTTCCATTTTTAGATAAAGAAACTGAGGTAGAAAAAAGTAATTTCTAAGGTTTCACACAAATTGGTAGAAAGAAATTTGAACCAGGCCCATTCTTTCAATAGCTGTCCCCTATATATCCCAGCAAAAAAGGGACACAGTGCTGTTCCCTCCCACATAAGCTGTCAATCTAGCATGACCTCAGCAGAGACGACTGAACCCACCATACAAATTGGGCTGCTTCCTTTAGGAGACCAGAGTGCCTCTAGAAACTGTGCTTTTACCATGAGAGGGACGCAAAAGAGAATATGGACATGAGAGAGTAATGTATGTTTTTAAAGGCCCAGATGCCTTACATGTTGGCAAAGGCTGTTTCAAACACACTAAGATGTCCACGGACAAAATGATCCAGGCGGATGGAGCTGAAGGGCACAGAAAAAGATGAATACAGCAAGCTTTCCGAAGGGGTCAGGGTATATGGGGTTGGGGGGACGGCTGAGGCTATAGACTAAGGGGGAACAGCTTGCAAACACATACAAGCAATTGGATGAAAATGTTTTTAAAATTTACCATCGCTTTAGGCATTAACTGTCCACAGCTTGGGCAATGGGACCATTTTATGTTGAGAAGTTAGTACTGAAATTGCTGCCTAAACTAGTTAAATATAATGAGAGCCCCTCCTGACTGAAACCATGAGGGGGAAAAAAGAAAACAGCAAGCCCACAAAAATGAAGCCCAGAGTGGTGGACACGACTCATTAGCATTGCTCTTACATAAATTGCCTGATTCTTTAAAAGACCAGGGGCTACCATATTTTGAGGCATGAAGCTAATCAGGCTCAGAAGAAGGAATATTGCAAACCTTTCTTGAGTTTGCCACAGCCTAGACCATGGCAAACCCCTCCTGTTTCACTAACGAGGTGAAAGGGGACATTCCACCTACAAGTCAGTCTGTGTACCAGTGCAGCAGGCTCACGGTCTGAGAGCATGGCTAACATTTCAAGCATGCACAAGAAAGCCATCGGGCTGACAATTTCAGATCAATTCCTTGATAAGCTTTCTTTCATCCAATTGACCCTAGATTACACATGCCCAATGATAAGAGTGACAAAAATTGGTGCTTGGATGATGAGAAAAAAAAAATAATGTGTAAAGCACAGATATAAACCCACTATATAAATCTAGGATATCTGTAAGACTGAAATTCCAATTTACCTAACAAAGGATGTGAAAGATCTCTGTAAAGAGAATTACGAAACTCTGAGAAAAGAAACAGCTGAAGATGTTAACAAATGGACAAACATACCATGCTCGTGGCTGGGAAGAATCAACATTGTTAAAATATCCATACTACCCAAAGCAATCTACAGATTTAATGCAATCCCTATTAAAGCACCTCTGTCATACTTTAAAGAGCTTGAAAAGATAGTGTCTCATTCTATATGGAATCAGAAAAAAACCTCAAGTAGCAAATACATTACTCTGAAATAAAAACAAATCAGGAGGTATCATGTTACCAGACTTCAGACTATACTATATATCTATAGAGATCAAATCAGCATGGCACTGGCACAAAAACAGAGAGGTACATTTATGGAACAGAATAGAGAATCAAGACATGAACCCAGCTACTTACTGTCATTTGATCTTTGATAAGCCTAGCAAAAACAATCAGTGGGGGAAAGACTCCCTATTTAACAAATGGTGCTGGGTTCACCATTGGCTGGTGAACCAATTGGTGATTATAGAAGACTAAAACTGGACTCCTACCTTTCACCATTAACAAAAATTGATTTTCACTGGATAAAAGATTTGAACTTAAGACATAAAACTAAAAATACTAGAAGAGAGTACAGGAAAAACACTTGAAGAAATTGGCCTGGGAGAATATTTTATGAGAAGGACCCCCAGCAATTGAAACAACACCAAAAATCCATTACTGGGATCTGATCAAACTAAAAAGCTTTTGCACAGCCAAGAGCACAGTAAATAAAACAAAAAGACAAACTTCAGAATGGGAGAAGATTTTTGCAGGTTATGCTTCTGACAAAGGTCTGAAAACTAGAATCCACAGAGAACTCAAACTAATTAATAAGAAAAGAACAAATATCCCTATTTCTACGTGAGCAAGAGACTTGAACAGAAGCTTCTCTGAAGAAGATAGGTGCATGGCCTACAAACACATGAAAAAATGCTCATCGTCTTTAATCATCAGAGAAATGCAAATCAAAATCACTTTGAGATATCATCTAACTCCAGTAAGATTAGTCCACATCACAAAATCCCAAAATTATTAATGTTGGCGTGGATATGGAGAGAAGGGAACGCTTCTACACTGTTGGTGGGAATACAAGCTAATATGACCTTTTTGGAAAGAAGTTTGGAGAATACTCAATGAACTAAAAGTAAACCTACCATTCAATCCTGTAATTCCTCTACTAGGTATATACCCAGATGATCACAAATCATTTTACAACAAAGACATTTGCACCAGAATGTTTATTGCAGCCCAATTTGTAATTGCCAAGACATGGAAATAGCCCATGTGCCCATCAACTCATGAAAAGATGAACAAATTGTGGTGTATGTACACCATGGAATACTATGCGGCCACAAAATGATGGAGACTTCACATCTTTTATGTTTACCTGGATGGAGGTAGAATATATTCTTCTAAGTATCTTAAGAATGGGGCGGGGGAGTATCCAATGTACTCAATACTACTATAAAATCAATATATAATCACCTCCACAATCATATGAATGGTAAAACATAACTATAATCCAGAAAGTAAAAGGCAAGAGGAAAAAAAGGTGGGGAGGAGTGAGGGTATTTGGGGGCAACCTCGGCTAATGTGCATGATGCAGTGGTACATTTCAAAACTATTAAGAAAAGAGTATAATTGTGATGGATGTGTTACTTAGTTCATTGCAAGCATTTCACATTGTATATCAAATCAGTACACTGAACCTCATAAATGCATCAATGTACACAGTTATGATTTTATCAAAATAAAACAAACAAAAGAAAACAATAATATCCATAAAAGAAAAAGATTAAAAATCCATGCTGGGTGGAACCATTAGAGGAAAAAAGTGTGTAAAAACCTCCTTAGCTGAAGCCAAAATTATTAAAAAAGGAAAAAGTTTGAGGATGCCTGAAATAGAGCTTATGGAACAAAAAGAGATGATCATTTTGAGCATCAGGACTTACTGGGAAGAAACATTTCCCACTTTCCAATGACACACTTGAGAAGGAAATTTTGTTTGTTTTTCTGTTGTTTTCCCATTTACAATCAATGGAGAAGTTCAACTGCTCTCCTGTGTTTTTTATCTTATTTTGTCATTTGCTTTAAAGGTTGTAGTTCCAAGAATAGCAAAGGTAGAGTAGAAAAAGCTCAGGATTTTGAATAAGATCAACCTGTTTTTAAATATTTGGTTCTGGCTGGGCATAGGGGTTCACACCTGTAATTCTAACACTCTGAGAGGCTGAGGTGAGGGAATTGCTTGAATTCAGGAGTTGGAGACCAGCATGAGCAAGACTAAGACCCCATTGCTACTAAAAATGGAAAAATTAGCCAGGCCTTATGGCCTGTAGTCCCAGCTACTTAGGAGTATGAAGCAAGAGGATCACTTGAGCCCAGGAGTTTGAGGTTGCTGTGAGCTAGGATGCCACCGCACTCCCAGGGTGACCAAGTGAGACTCTGTCCCCACCCTCCCAAAAAATCTCAGGTTCTGGCTCTGGATCCTTGAATGAGAGTCATAATCTCTATAATATCCATTTAACAACTCTAATCTTATTGGTCATGGTCAGAACCACGAATTTCTAAAATATCTAGCAAAATGCTTGGTATGAAATTGGTGACTGATAATTATCAATTATCATTACTCTACTTTTTCTGGTTTCAAAGTAAAGTAATTAATAAAACACTTTTAGGAAGGGTAGCCATTGTATAAAAAAAAGAAATCAAACTGTGTGTTCCTTTGTGTTGTGATGAAGCATTGAAGAGCATTACATAAAATAGAAATACTAACTATAGCATTCTAAAGTACACTAAGCAAAGGAAAAAAATCGTTCTAAGATAATTAGTCATATGCTGTCTACCTTGTCTCTCTTGAAGGATCAAATATTGTTATATATGTAAAGCTCACAACAGAGTCCAGAGTGCTAACCATTACACCATGGAACCCTTCTTCAAAGCTCAAGTTATTATTACTAAAGATTTAAAGTTGCATCTACTATTTGCTGGTAGCAAAAACCCTTTGTGCTCATACAAAGGACTATTAAAAGTCAACAATTAGAAAACAAACAACCCAATTAAAAAATGGGCCAAAGACCTTGAGTCACAGTACCAATGAATATATAGAGATGGCAAATAAGCATATGAAAAGATGCACCACATCACACATCATAGGGAAATGAAAATGCAAACAACAGTGAGATACCCCTACACATCTATTAGAATGGCCAAAATATGAAATACTGACAACAACAAATGTTGGCGAAGGTGGGAGTAACGGGAACTCTTATTCCTGGTTGTTAGGAATATAAAGTGGTACCGCCATCTTAGAAGGAAGTTGGACAGTTTCTTAGAAAAGTAAACACTCTTACCATAAGACCCAAGAATTACACTACTTGACATATACTCAAAGGAGCTGAAAGCCAATATCCACACAAAAACCTACGCGGGGATATTTATAACAGCTTCGGTCACGATTAAAAACTTAGAAGCAGGGCAGCGCCTGTGGCTCAATCAGTAAGGCGCCGGCCCCATATACTGAGGGTGGCGGGTTCAAACCCGGCCCCGGCCAAACTGCAACCGAAAAATAGCTGGGTGTTGTGGCGGGCGCCTGTAGTCCCAGCTACTTGGGAGGCTGAGGCAAGAGAATTGCTTAAGCCCAGGAGTTGGAGGTTGCTGTGAGCTGTGTGATGCCACGGCACTCTACCAAGGGCCATAAAGTGAGACTCTGTCTCTACAAAAAAAAAAAAAAAAAACTTAGAAGCAACCACCATGTCCTTTGGAAGGTAAATGGATAAACAGACTGTGGTATATGGAGACAACAGCATATTATTCAGTGCTCAAGGAAATAAACTACCACACCATGAAAAGACATGGAGAAATCTTAAATACATACTACTAATGATATTAGTTAGTCTGAAGAGGCTACATATGGTATGATTCCAACTATAGAGGATGCCAAAAAAAATGAAGGTATACACATTTGAAGAAAGGAAAAACTGCATTAAAATTGTAATACTCTTGGTGTTCAATTCGATTCCAAGTGTCTATGTCTCTGTTTTTGTGCCAGTACCATGCTGTCTTGACCACTATGGCTTTGTAGTACAGACTAAAATCTGGTATGCTGATGCCCCCAGCTTTATTTTTGTTACTAAGAACTGCCTTAGCTATACGGGGTTTTTTCCGGTTCCATACAAAACGCAGAATCATTTTTTCCAAATCTTGAAAGTACGATGTAGGTACTTTGATAGGAATGGCATTGAATAGGTAGATAGCTTTGGGAAGTATAGACATTTTAACAATGTTGATTCTTCCCATCCATGAGCATGGTATGTTCTTCCATTTGTTAATATCCTCTGCTATTTCCTTTCTGAGGATTTCATAGTTTTCTTTATAGAGGTCCTTCACCTCCTTCGTTAGGTATATTCCTAGGTATTTCATTTTCTTTGAAACTATGGTGAAGGGAGTTGTGTCCTTAATTAGCTTCTCATCTTGACTGTTATTGGTGTATACAAAGGCTACTGACTTGTGGACATTGATTTTATATCCTGAAACATTACTGTATTTTTTGATGACTTCTAGGAGTCTTGTGGTTGAGTCTTTGGGGTTCTCTAAGTATAAGATCATGTCGTCAGCAAAGAGGGAGAGTTTGACCTCCTCTGCTCCCATTTGGATTCCCTTTATTTCCTTGTCTTGCCTAATTGTATTGGCTAGAACTTCCAGCACTACGTTGAATAGTAAAGGTGACAGAGGACAACCTTGTCTGGTTCCAGTTCTAAGAGGAAAAGCTTTCAGTTTTACTCCATTCAGTAAAATAAAAAGAAATGAAACTAACATCTTACAACCACCTAATCTTTGATAAACCAAACAAGAACTTACCTTGGGGGAAAGACTCCCTATTCAATAAATGGTGTTGGGAGAACTGGATGTCTACATGTAAAAGACTGAAACTGGACCCACACCTTTCCCCACTCACAAAAATTGATTCAAGATGGATAAAGGACTTAAATTTAAGGCATGAAACAATAAAAATCCTCAAAGAAAGCATAGGAAAAACACTGGAAGATAATGGCCTGGGGAAAGACTTCATGAAGAAGACTGCCATGGCAATTGCAACAACAACAAAAATAAACAAATGGGACTTCATTAAACTGAAAAGCTTCTGTACAGCTAAGGACACAATAACCAAAGCAAAGAGACAACCCACACAATGGGAAAGGATATTTGCATATTTTCAATCAGACAAAAGCTTGATAACCAGGATCTACAGAGAACTCAAATTAATCCACATAAAAAAAGCCAACAATCCCTTATATCAATGGGCAAGAGACATGAATAGAACTTTCTCTAAAGACGACAGACGAATGGCTAACAAACACATGAAAAAATGTTCATCATCTCTATATATTAGAGAAATGCAAATCAAAACAACCCTGAGATATCATCTAACCCCAGTGAGAATGGCCCACATCACAAAATCTCAAAACTGCAGATGCTGGCGTGGATGTGGAGAGAAGGGAACACTTTTACACTGCTGGTGGGACTGCAAACTAGTACAACCTTTCTGGAAGGAAGTATGGAGAAACCTCAAAGCACTCAACCTAGACCTCCCATTCGATCCTGCAATCCCATTACTGGGCATCTACCCAGAAGGAAAAAAATCCTTTTATCATAAGGACACTTGTACTAGACTGTTTATTGCAGCTCAATTTACCATTGCCAAAATGTGGAAACAGCCTAAATGCCCACCAACCCAGGAATGGATTAACAAGCTGTGGTATATGTATACCATGGAATACTATTCAGCTATTAAAAAAAATGGAGACTTTACATCCTTCGTATTAACCTGGATGGAAGTGGAAGACATTATTCTTAGTAAAGCATCACAAAAATGGAGAAGCATGAATCCTATGTACTCAATCTTGATATGAGGACAATTAATGACAATTAAGTTTATGGGGGGGGGAAGCAGAAAGAGGGATGGAGGGAGGAGGGTGGGGCCTTAGTGTGTGTCACACTTTATGGGGGCAAGACATGATTGCAAGAGGGACTTTACCTAACAATTGCAATCAGTGTAACTGGCTTATTGTACCCTCAATGAATCCCCAACAATAAAAAAAAAAAAATTGTAATACTCTATACTGACAACAAAAGAGGAATACAAGTCACGTTGGCGAACCTCTTATAATTGCAGAATTTAAACATGACTTGAGTATTACAAATTTTTTTGCAGTTTTTTCCTTTCTTCAAATGTGTATACATTTTTTTGACCCCTCTGTGTATGAAATTCTGGAAAAGACAAAGCTATGGAGACTGTAAAGAGATCGGTGCCAGCCAGGGGTTGAAGACGGGGAAAGAGTTGAAAAGGCAGAGTATGGAGGGCAGTGAAAACATTCTGTATGATACAACAGGAGTGGATAAATATCATGATGCATTTGTCCACACCCAATTACATGCTACCAAGAGTGAACCCAAAGGCAAACTATGGTCTTTGGGTAATTATGGTTGTCAGTGCAGGTTCATTGATTGTAATAAATGTAGCCTTATGGTAGGGGTGTTAATAATTAGGGAACTTGTACATGTGTGGGGATGGGGGCATAAGGGAAATCTCTGTACCTTCCTTTCAATAAAGGTTCATTATTTGCAGTGAGCTTAAAGCTACTCTAAAAGAATGAACTCTTTAAAAAAAAAAAGAGAGAGAGAGAGAGAGAGCAGTATATAGATATTTATAGGTGAGTGACTTATTGCAAAGTGTCTATGTCAAAAGATAATCCTGGGGTGGTGCCTGAAGCTCAAAGGAGAAGGGCGCCGGCCCCATATGCCAGAGGTGGCAGGTTTAAACCCAGCCCCAGACAAAAACTGCAAAAAAAAATGAATCCTATATTTTCTGTGTTCCAACAAACTGACTTTATGCAGGATATATCTTAGGAGATAATGTACTTGCTATCTACTATCCAAAAGTAACAATCTTTCAGCTCTTGAAAGTTAAAAAATAATTTATAATTATTTCTTTTATTTTATCATGACCCCCTTTCTATGTCTAATAAGTAAATTATACTAAATAAAACAATTGACCTATGTGGTCAGAATCTCCACAAATAAAGCTCAATATTTCTCTAAATATTATGTGGAAGAAGGAATGAAGGCTTGATTTTCGTACTGTGTTGATTGGCCAAAATGGACACCATTCATCACTTTGTTTGGGACACTTGCATACATGAGACAGCCTCAGAAGAACAAAATCAGCTGTCACATTTTTCTCACTCAGCCACATTTGTGCCTTTGCGCCTCCAAATTAGCAATACCTTGTACATTTCCCAAGGACTCAAACTGGACGCCCTGCAGTTGCTGGATTCCAATCCAGTAATACTGCCATGATGGTGGCGATGGAGGTGGCAGTGAAAACTCATTCTTGCTTTTAATTGAGTGTTAACAAATAACTGCGGATTAGACAGCAACTTAATAAGCAAGGTGAGAACTTATAAAAATCTAAGGGTTGATGGTGGTGTTGCTCTTTAAAATGCGTCTCTGAAAGACTTAAAATGAATCAGGGCTTCGAGGAAAAAAAAGCCATTCTGGAGAAAGAAACTGGAGCTAGTATAGTTTGAAGCAGGTAGCCTTTCCTAAAACTTCCTCAAAGAACTCTACATTCAGTAGCCTCCTCTAAGGAGAATAGTCTGAGCATCCTTCCTCTACTCCAAACAGGAGTCTACAAAGGAAAGTCCACTTCCAGATGCCTACCCCAGAACAAGATCTTCTTCCAGGGACTGCCCAGCACCCCTCTAATATTGGTCCTGGTGCCTGAGGCTGACCACACAGACCCAGAAGTGCCACTGCCATGACAGTCCCCAGCTGCAGGAGAGACACAAGTCTACCTGGCTTAGCTTCGTAAGGAACCTGGGGTTCATGCTTCCCTGGAATTTCTTCATGATCTCCACCAAGTCCTTCACAAACTATCTGGACCAGCTCCAAAACATATTGCAGGCCATGCTTAGCTTAGTGGGCACACCCAAGGCTCAGCTGCTTCCTTGGTGTTCTGCACTCCTTGCACTATTCTTGAAAACCTCTGTGTACCATTCTGCTCTCCCCTCATCCTCGACTTCTTCCTGCTCAAGCAGATGCCCTGGTTTCCTGTGGCCTCTAAGAGCCAGGTGGCCACCAGGCACCCCAATGAAATGGCACCTGGAGGCCTGTGCCTTGGTGCCATCATCATCATCGCCTTGTTCAGGGTCATCCTGCAGAGCACCCACACAGCCCTCACCTTGTTAGTGGCCAGTGCCTGGCAGAGATCTTCACCTTCCTGGCCACAATTGGGTCTGTGTGGTTCTTTTCTCCCAACTGCCTGTTGGTATCAGGCTGGAATTCTACTGCTTTCCACAGAAGCTCAGGGTCAAAATGCAAACAGCAGAAAGTAGAGATGAGCCTGATTTGTAGAGAAGACTCGGTACTGACAGAAATGTGAGATTTCAGCCCCCAACCAGCAGCCTTCCTTCAAGAGCTCCTTATGATGACTGTATCAGCCAGGGTTCCACAAAGACACAGAACCAGTAGGAAATTATATTATGTATTTTATTATATAGGGTGCCCATAAAGTTCGTGAGCAATTTAAAATATTAAAAACTATTTTAAATTGACAACATATTTTAAACAGACAACTATTTTAAATTGCACACGAACTTTATGGATGCCCCAAATTTTGTAGTTCAGACCAGCATACTAGAAATTCAGGCAGGATGTCCATGTTGCAGTCTTCAGGTAGAATTCCTTCTTCTGTGGGAAGCATCATATTTGCTCTTAAGACCTTCACCTGGGATGAGACTCACCTCCATTTTTTACAGTAATCTCCTTTACTTAAAGCACTTCATTCTAAATGCCAATTGCATCTATAACATACCATTCCGATGACATCCAGACTAGTGTTTGCCCAAACCACTGGGTACTACAGTCTAGCTAAGCTGACACACAAAATCTAACCCTCACAATGACCATCCTCAGGAATATGTGCCTATCCCAGGTTCATCCATCTCTGACCATCAGCTTTGGCCTCATTGTTATCACTGATGTGTTCCAGGCTGGGATCACTAAGATTAATTCCAGTTTTGTAGAAACCATTGACTGGGTAATTACTTAGTACCTGTGCCCCATTTCTTTTCTTTTTTTTTTTTTTTTTTTAGAGACAGAGTCTCACCTTATGGCCCTTGGTAGAGTGCCGTGGCGTCACACAGCTCACAGCAACCTCCAAATCCTTGGGCTTAGGCGATTCTCTTGCCTCAGCCTCCCGAGTAGCTGGGACTACAGGCGCCCGCCACAACGCCCAGCTGTTTTTTTGTTGCAGTTTGGCTGGGGCTGGGTTTGAACCCGCCACCCTCGGCATATGGGGCCGGTGCCCTACCCGCTGAGCCACAGGCACCGCCACTGTGCCCCATTTCTTGATTTTTAACTTCTTGGACTTGTGGGGCCCACCTGAACCTCATAGCCAATATACCAGGCCAAGGGAAGATAGCCATTGGCCGTCTGGTCTGCTGCTGATCCTACTGTGCAATTCCCTGGTAGTATTTGGGCACAACTCCTGGTTTATCTTCTTTGTCACCAGCTTGTGTTTCTCTGGTGGCCACCAGCCCAACCCCTGCATGTTCTTCAAGCCCCCAAAAGTGATGCCTACTAAGGTGGAGATTGAGATGGCGGTCATGAACTCCTTCCTAGGTTTGGACCTGGAACTAGGGACCATGCTTTCCTTCCTGTTCTAGGCAACAATGTGGACAAAGAACAGAGAAGGCCCACACCTCCATCTGCTATGCCTGATGCCTTCCCACCCTCAGAGTGGCCTAGAAGCTGTGCTTTCCAGGTGACGTCTGCTTTTACTGCCTTTTTGGAAACTGACACACTACCCTTGGAAAGAAGGTTCTTGATTAACAGGAAGAAAAGAGGGCCCAAAACTCAGAGTCAAGGGAGTGGGAGTGGCTGCTAGGACTTGTGATAGATAGCTCCGGCTATCTCAGCTCTTCTGATCAGGATGACAGTGGCTTCTGAGATCAGGTTGTGCATATCTGCTGGCTTGTCTGTATAAGGGACAATGACGAGTGAGGAAAAAACTCTGATCCTGATAGTAACTCTGTCTCTTCCCTCCCTTCTCCTCATGCCTCCCACCATGCCCCAAGCTCCCCCTGCACAGCTTTCTGCGTATCACAGGCTGGGTACAGTTTCATTTGGTCACATTTTATATGCGCCACATAAAATAAACGTCTTTGTGAGGAATGGAAATGAGTCCACTTCTCAGAAGCGAGAAGCCCAGGAACGTTAGAAAACATTGCTAACAGCGAAGGAAGGGGACAGGAGAACAATATTCTGCCATCTTATTTGTCTGTAAGGACATGACAAAAGCCTGCCTCTAGGTTCCTCTTTAGTATACTGTGACTCCTGGCAAATATCATCAAATTATAAGGGTAAAAGAAATCCTATTATCCCACTTGGACAAACAAGGACAAACTCCAAGGTCAGCTGTGGCCTGCGATTTAGGAAAAAGATGATGAGGCAAAGATGAGGGAAAAGCTAAAACTCAGCATTTTGGGTGAAACATTGCACACGAACTTGACGGACATCCCAAATTTTGTAGGTCAGACCAGCACACCGGAAACTCAGGCAGGATGTCCATGTTGCAGTCTTTGTGAGGAAGGAATGAGAAGGCGTTCATTTCTAGAACAGCAGAGGTGAAAAGCCCAAAACCATTAAAAGAGGTTGCTGATAGGGAGGAACCACAGGCGGTGCTTGATTATGTAGATAAAAAAAGGGCAACAACAAGAGGAACTTCCTGCCTTCAGAAACTGCCCACGAGCCAGGTAGAGAGGACCTAGAAGGACCCAAAACTGCTGACACCTTGATCTTGGACTTCCAGCCTCCAGAGCCATGAGAAAAATTTCTGTTTTATAACCCACCCAATCTATGGTACTTCATTATGCAAGCCTTCGCAAAGTAAGACAGCTGCTCTGGTATATGTGGTGTACATGGAACGTTTTATTTCATTACTGGTGCTCATGTATACCTGGCTCTCCTCTCCTGGACTCCAAAGGGAATTATTTCCCTTAATCTAACCACTTGGCTGTAAGCAGAAGTGATACAACACCTTTCTGGGCCAAAGCATTACACTGCTGAGTAAACACTCTCCATAACTGCCTTCCCATGCCTTGGTGATTAAGGAAGGATGGGTTTTGATGAAAGTGCCAGAAGGTGCCAGAAAACAGAAGTGGCCCCGATTCTAAACCATCACCACCCTGGAAAACTGGTCTGGATCTGCAGGATCTGTGTGAAAAAGAAGTAAGCTTCTTTTCTGTCAAGCCATTAACATTTTTGAGGTTATTGTTACACAGCATAACAGCCTACCCTCGCTCATACACTCACCCTGTGTGTGCTTCGGAGAAAGCCTCCTAGGGGTTCTGGGGTGCTTCCTTACATCCTGTTTATGAAAAGAGAATAGCCCCTCTAAGGAAGTCATCGCAAAGTGAAACAGATTGGCAATGGAATGAAAAGTCCATGTGGAGACTTAACAAACCAGAAATGAAGAATAAGAGTCTGTTAATGTTTCTTTACATTTGTCCAAGGGAGCTGAAAAAGAATCTAATAGACATGAGCCGTTAGTGGCGGAAAAGTGCAGGCTTTGGCATGAGGCAGGATAGGTCAATGGGTCCTATTATAGCCATAAGGAAACGTCCGTCAAGACCTGCTCTGGTTTCATTCTCACCAGGAAGGCCCTTTGATCCTGGGAGGCAGATTTCCTGGACAGTCAACAAGGATATCTATTCCCACAAAAACATATACTACCAGAGAAAACTAGTAAATAGATTTCCCTGTCCATGTCAATTAAATGTTTATTTAAGTAGTAGAATTCTGACAAATGCCCCAAGACTTCATCACCTCAAAATGTACTGATTATTAAAGTTCCAGACCTCTGCAAGAAAATGCACCCAGAGTAAGCCACTAGTCTTACCCATCTTTACTCGACAAAATATGGGCAGGAGAGTCCCTAAACCCACTGGTAGAATTCATTACACTTGGCCTCTTTTTATCTACATAATCAAGCACCACCTAACGACAACAGTACATGCTAAGAAATGTATCATTAAGACACCTTTGTCCTGGTGTGAATATCATGCATGTACTTGCACAAAGCCAGATGGTGGAGCCTGCTACACACCTAGGCTATGTGGTACAGCTGACTGCTTCTGGGCTATACACCTTACGGCTCGCCTGTCATACTCTACTGACACTGTAGGAAGCTGCAACAAATGGTAAGTATGCATTTCAACACATCTAAACTTAGAAAAGGTACAGTAAAAATATGGTTTAAAAGATGAAAAAAAAAAAAGGTGCACCTGTTCAGAGCACTTACCATGCATGGAGCTTGCAGGAGTGGAAGTTGCTCTGAGTGAATCAGTGAATCGTGAGTGACAATAGCCCAGGATATTACTGTGCACCACTGTAGACTTTATAAACACTGTTCACATAGACTATGCTACATTTAAAAAAATAAAATTTGGGGGATAGCGCCTGTGGCTCAGTGGGTGGGGCGCCGGCCCCATATGCCGAGGATGGCGGGTTCAAACCCGGCCCTGGCCAAACTGCAACAAAAAATTAAAATAATAATAATAATAAAATAAAATTTTTCTTTCTTCAATAATAAATTAACTTTAGGTTTCTATAACTTTTTTATTTTATAAAACATTTAATGAGCTTTACTTTTTTAATTTTTTTGGCTCTTTTGTAATAGCATTTAGATGAAAACGTTCTATAGCTGTTTAGAAATATTTTTTCTTTGTGTTTGCATTCCTTAAGCTTTTTAGTTTTTCAATTTTTTACTTTTTAAATGTTTTTGTTAAAAATGAAGACACAGACGCACCCATCTACGCAGGGTCAGAATCCTCAACTTCACTGTGTTCCCCCTCCACACCTTGTCCCAGTGGAAGGTCTGCAGGGGCAGTGACACTCGTGCAGCTGTCATCTCCTAGGATAACTGACAGTGCCTTCTGGAATACCTCCTGAAGGACCTGCCTGGGGTTGTTTTACAGTTAACTTTTGTATATATAAGTTAAAAGAGCATACTCTTAAATGATGATAAGAAACATAGTATAGTAAATGCACAGACCAGTAACATAATCATTTATTATCATTAACAAGTATTACGTACTGTACATAATTATTTGTGCTATACTTGTATAGGACTGGTGAGGCAGTAGGTTTGTTTACACCAGCATTTCCACAAATTTTGAGTTATGTGTTATGCTACAATGTTATGGCAGCTACAACATCACCAGGTGATAGGAATTTTTCAGCTCCACTATAATCTGATGGGACTACAGTCTACCATATATACGGTCGTTGTTGACCAGTACATTATTTGAGGCATATGAGTGTACTTAATTTTATTTGTTTATATTCACTTCTTAATCCCATTTCTACTCACAAGTTGTCTTATAAAGATTGTGATTAATTTGCCCAGAAAAATGTAAAGTTGTCTATGCCATCCTGAGCCTTTCACCTACCTGGTGAGTCTAAAACTTGTCTTTTGATATTAGCCCTTGATTTTTGTCTCATCTGGAAACTCTGCAAAGAGGCACTTGGGCCAAGGAGTCAGGAAAAGAGGCTGAAAACTAGCCAGTGCTCCACTTGCTAAGTTGCGTGAGCAAACACGAACTTTATCATCCAGCAGACAGGGTCCCTATTCTATTTTCCCTACAGGGGCTGCCTTTCTCTAACTCACACAAAGGTCCTGGTGAGTGGTGGTGACTGTGCCCTCATTCCACACACCTTTCCAAAGCCTGAGTGGCAATCCTTTCCTTCAGTGCTATGTCCACACTATCATGTGCAAACTTTAAGGCAGACAGTCCCTTAACTGGGCCTACCCCATCTCCACTGACTAAGGCATCATTTCTGTGACTGGGGTTCCCCTGGCATCCACTGGACATACGGTTCCCATATCTTTACTTAATTCTGTGGTTCTAAACAGTATCACCAAAAGAGGCAACTTGGAAATTGATGGTGGTGGCTTTTTGGTTCTGACAATAATTAGGAGCACTATTGGCTTCTATGAGCATATACTGGTCTTCCTACAATGTCTACAGAAGTCCTCCTCAAATAGTCTATGCAATTTCACAGAGATGAAAAACTTTCACATAGTCAGGCAAGTACTGACTAAATGCCTCTGGGTAAAAAACATTTTCTATTGGGTGCTTACAAAAACATTTTAATTTTCTGAGCCTAAAACTCAACTTCATCCTGAACACAAAGTACTTTTGCACTATCTTAATGTACTATAGTTCAAGAATTGTTCATTATATGTATTAGAAAACCACATCACTAATTGCATCACTCTTATTAGCCAAGGCACCATTACTAGGCATCTCTATAGCCCATGGTTATACCTATGGCATTGACAGAGACCCCAGCATCAGGCAAACATTTGACTCCTTAATTAAATTTCTCACACAGCCATGTCTACATATTTAAATTCAGAAAAAAAGGCATTGTTTTATTGTAAATTGCTTTCCTTTAGTTTTGGCTTCATTTTAGTTAAGGCTTTTATTACTGTTATTGTTGTTTTCATGTGTGTATGTAGCCAATTACATTGTTAATGAATCTCAGATCAATATCATAAATGTGTTGTTAAAAAAAAAAAAAGGAACTTTCTTATAAGGAGGGGCCACCACATCTGATAAGTTGAAATCTATTCCTTAACTATTTATTTTATTTTTTTGAGACAGAGTCTTACGATGTTGCCCTTGGTAGAGTGCCATGGCATCACTACTCACAGCAACCTCAAATTCTTGGGCTTAAGCAATTCTCTTGCCTTAGCCTCCCCCGAGTAGCTGGGACTATAGGCACCCACCACAATGCCCAATTGTTTTTTTGTTGCAGTTGTTTAGCTGGCCTGGGCCAGATTCGAACCTGCCACCCTTGGTATATGCTGGCACCATAACCATTGTCTACGGGTGCTGAGCCATTCCTTAACTATTGAAATACCAAGACTCCCAGGCTTCAGTGATAACCCCTTCCCTAATAATTTTCTAAGGAAAGCCTTTTGAGGGTAGGAGATCCCTCAAATTTCCCATTTTTTAAAATGTAGGGTCCCCATCAGTCTCACAATTTTGAGGAATACTCCCTTAAGGAACCATATCCAGTAGGAGTCTCACCATATGGGGAAGCGAAATACATATGGTTATAAAATCAATTGAAACAAATCACATGGCAGAATCATAGGCAATTTTAATTTGGAGCTAACAAAGGATTCAGAAAATTCTTTACCTTGATGCAATAAATTATCCACAAAAATTAGTAAACTAATCAATGACTAGTCATTAGCCAAATCCTAAGGTGTTTGGGAAGACACTTGCATTTAACAGAAACACATGACAAACGATACGTTTCTTCTCTATGTCGTGACTCAACAAAGAGTCGACATCAAGCACGACATGCAGTAGGACCCAGGACGGTGGGGTAGGGAGGGGAGCAGCAGCTGAACGGGGAGGTGCGTCACCACTGACGCACAGGAAGGGAGAACAGAGAGAGCAGTGGTGGCCCCACCTTGCCATATATAGACTGTCTGGCTTGGATGAGTTTCTTCCCCCCTAAGCCAATCAGAGCTCAACCAGAGAAACAGAGATACATACAAAGAGATTTGCTGCCAAGAATTGGCTTCCATGACTCTAAGAGCTGGTTAGGCAATTCTGAAATCCTGAGGGCAGGCCCTCAGAAAAGGCAGACTAGAAGTCATAAGAGGGTGGCAATGAGTCTGTGATGTAGGAGTAAAAAGGGAATTAAAAAATGATTGTTTCTGAAAAAAAAGAAATCAAACCGGCTTGAAAAAATACCAAGTTTTTGGATGGAAAGACTAAATATCCAAATATTTCCATAGTGTGCATCACAAAGAGGAAGCCCTTCTCTTAAGGAGCAAAACTATCTTTTGATAAGCAAAATGCCTACCAGTTTTAGTTATGTGTCAAAGCCTCTCTCCTTTCCCTCTCGCCTCCTCTCCACACCACCAGGCCACACAGAGAGAATTCTGGATTTAAATTAACAGGGGAGAGAAAGGCTGCCAATGATTTCTCTATATGAAGACTTCATGAGGAACATGGAAGACAAGAAGCAAAGAGAGCCACAGAGCCAGACAGGAAAAGGTAGGCAGAACCTGAGGTGGAGGGAGACTAAGGCCCAGGAAAGAACGGAAGGCTTCCAGGGCACTGGAGATGTGTGCGGCCAGACAGCAGGGAGTTATTCTTGGGGGTGTGAATTGCACTCGCCAGAATTCAAGGTAGTCCCTGAAAACAGGTTCATTTTGTAACATAAATGTTATAACTCAAAAACTTGATTTTTAAAAATTATATGTATAATTTTTTATAAAACACCATATACTCAGACAAACCAGAAGGAAATATTAAGAATATTAGCAATAGTTATTGCTCAGTAGTAGGATTACAAGTGTTAATTTCAAAAAGCCTCTTATTTTCCAGTTCCTATGATAACCATACTCATTTTTTTTCATAATTGGAAAAAGTAAAATCTTTCTAAAAAAAGAGCCATGTTGCAATGTGCTGATGTTAGCTCAGAACAGTGTGGACTTCTTAGAACTTACTCATTTCAAATCCGTATCTGTTCATGGAAATTATCCAGCCCTTGTTTTGAATGCTATCCAAGCTGTAGCTTTCTTCAAAACTTCCATTTACCTTTAATTTAAATACAAATAAGGTGAATTAATTTGTAAGGAGCAGTAACGGCATTAGCTTGACTTGAGAGAGAAAGGGCAACAAATGGAAAGACTCAAGACTCAGGTTTCGAAGACTCTGCTAAAGAATTCACTGCATGGCCTTTGGTGAGACCCTTTCCCTCCAGGCTGCAGCTCGTCCAGCTATAAAGTGAGGGTGGTGAACCAGATCATCTCCAAGGGCCCATCCAGGATGGCCATCCCACTATTTTATGGCCCCTCCAGGAGTGAGGGCAAGCCAAACAGAAGTGCATGGCTGAGTCATCTCATCATGGCATCGTGATAGAAATCACACCTCCGACAACCCCCTTCTCTCCATTTCTCTGTTTCTTCTCACCCTCTCAGCCTTCATTCTCTTGACGATCATATGGCAGTAAAACTTACTTTTCACTCCCAACACTTCAGCTATTCTGGCTGTTTCTCAAGACAGTTCAATCCTTCTTGGTATCTGATTTTGCTCTGGCTCTCTATAGGGGTCTAAATATTTCCTCTTCTCAACTCCAGCTTGCTCCAGCTCCTCTCCTCTCCTCTCTTATTGAGAGCTCAGCCAACCCCTCCCTGTGGTCCTCCCTGTTATTAATAAATGTTCACAGAGCAGCATCCATGCCGATCCCACTTTGGCTCTTATAAATCTTAATGCCCTGAAATCTTAATGTAATCACACTCATTTTAAGGACTACAGTCATTTGTCCTTGACTCAGTTTTCCCAGAAGTGACTGGCACAGGAAGCTTTTCTGTAAGGGCAACTGGCTCAAGGCTCACTTGGCGGGTCTTGGGAAATCATTTCAGTTAAAGTTTTGTCTGCCAAGTCCATATTCCCTGCTGACCTGGTTTGGATTTCAAATTTCCATCAAGACCACCTGCCTGGTATTAATTAGTTATGGTTTCTTGTTTTATACGCAAACTTGTTTTAACGTCCATGAACTGGCATAGCCTTCTTGGGCTTCTTCCCTGGTCCTACCGTACAAGCAGCATTTTTAGCTGATTCCACCATTCGTCCTCGAACAACATGCCCTGGCCAAGATGGCAAAGTATTCAGCAAAAACCTGAGGATGAGGATTGCACAATCCAAATAAACCCCAATTCATATTTTTGTTTTCAATTCATTGTGCTTTTTGAAAATCTTGCATTTATAATTCAGGACAATTCTTTCTTACTCTCCCCATCCTGTCCGTGTGCCCTCCCTATACTCCCTAGTAATCTAACATAGTAGGAAGTCCTTAGAGAGCCACACGAGCCAGTCACTTCTGATGTTACTCCAGAGATCACTACAGGTTCACCCATTTTTAGTGTACTTACCAATTGCTGATTAATGAATCAAAACAGTGATGTTCCTCTTAATTTATCAGGAAATGGGGAGAAAATGACCCTTTCAGACTTACTAGCTTTCTTTTTAGCATAAAAAAACTAAAGGCAAAAGTTACTTTCCTCCACTGGTGTTACCATGCTCTCAGATGACAGGCTCTGACCAGATAACATAAAAAAATTTATTGTAAACTTCGACCCATGGAATGAGAGTAAACACAAATGCCTTGGGATGGTGGACATAACAGACTACAGTAAAAAGATAGGAGATTGACCCACAAATGAAGTGAACCAAAAACTTTGGAAGGTATAAGATGCCCGTTCTTTCCTCAAGGTTTGAGATGAAAATTGAATCTGAGGGACAATCAAGAGTCATTGGCTCTCAGAGAAGAACTGTGTCCAAGGCATAGGACAGTGTGAGTGTTTGTGTCCTTCCCAGAAGTCATGCATTCAGACTGAATTTCAATGAAAGGTATGAAGAAGAGGGCCTTTGGGAAGTGATTAGGTTGTAAGAGGGATGAGTTTCCTTACAAAAGGGACCACAGAGAGTTAGTTAAGCCTCTTCTGCCACATGAGATCACAAGTCAGCAGCCTGCTGTCCCAAAGAATCTGATCATGCTGGTACCATAATGTTGGACTTTCAGCCTCCACAACCAAGAAAAGTGAGTTTCTGTTGTTTATTAGCCATCCAGTTTATGGTATTTTATCATGGCAGCCCAAATGGATCAAGACATTTTGATTTTCAGTCCATTCATTTTCACATAATTTTGAACCAGCATTACGTGGAGGTAGGAACAAAACCCTGATATTGTTTCTCAAGTTTACATTTGCTTGAGTTGCCTATGATACAGATTCCTCACCACATTTAGAAACATCCATTTAGAGAAGTGACAAGTAGAGTCATCTTCACACAAATGCTGCTGTTCTTCTCACGTGCCTATTTGATTTTTTGTTCTACCATTCCAGTGACTAAATCTGGGGCTAAAGTGACTGGAAAGAGAGGGGATGGAATTACTTTTTTGTCATAATTTAATGGACAATTTTCTGGGTGCTAAGTATTAAATGGTTTTAGGAAATGATGAATAGCACCAGGCTCAGAAATTGGAAGGATTCCATTTCTCCGATTGCTCTTTTATTGGATTCACAAATAACCAGGGATTAGCTGGCAACGGGAAAAGCCATTGGTCAAGGCAAGTTCATCATATCCACTGGGAAGTCATGGGATGCCTCTGGATGAAAGAAAGAAAGAAGCTGTGACTGTAGGTGAGACCCTCCCTTATTTCAGCCAAGTTAAATTGGAAAAAAAGCTAGCTTGACACTAGGTGATAAGCATAAATATGTTATCTATAAGCAAGTGTTGCTTTGTCTTGAGCATAAATTACTTAAATACAGTTTCATTAAGAATTTTTAGTTCATGCCCTATATTATCTAGTCCATTAAGAATTTTTAGTTCATGCCCTAGATAATATAGTCCATACAAGTTTTCATATATTATGCATGCTAATTCACCATATGTATTTTATACATTATACATATTAATATATTACATTTTCTTCTAGAGGTAATGATAGATTTTGCTAAATGATTATGTACACTGTGCTGTAACCAGTAGTACTGGTTAGCTGTAGCTAGCATATATTTCCATCACAGTAGCAGTTTTCAACCTATCAGAATCTATATCCATTGTTTAAATGAGATTTTTATTTTTTAAGCAGTATTGGTATGATTAGAGAGGAAAAGAGCTAGTCAGCTCAAATTATTGTACTCAATACCTTCACCTAATCAATATTCCTCTCAAGGATAGACATATTTGCTTACTTACATGGCAAGCAATTAAACGTTATTCTGTGGCCATATGCCAGGTACAATTGTCTGACACATCCATTTTTCGCTGCTCCTGCTGCTCTGGGCTAAATTCTTTTACCTTCTGAGAACTGACCAGAGTTTCTTTCTGTAGTTTTCACTTGTCTTTGCAATAATCAATCACCATTTTGCTATTAATGTCCCTCCTAAATCACTTCATTCACTAATCCTCTGATTTCAAATGTTTTTTAAAAAAAAATTACAATTTTTACCTCATCCAATCAAAGGTCGATACATCCTTTACAAAACAAGGATGTTTGGATTCTATTCATTTTCCTATTGAGTTAAGAAGTATAGGCTTCTTACTAATAAAAATTCACTTTTTATAAGGTTATTTTTAAATTTTGAATTATGAGATATCTTGTCTCATGTTTTACTTGAAAATTCGAGGCAAATAGTTAATCTGCCATAAAGAAACTATCATTTGACTTAAATTCAACTTGTATTTTGAAACTTACAGATTAAAAATACCATACTCCGCTAGGAGTCTGCCTTAAATTATTTTTGAAGCCAAATGGGATACATGTAGATGAACAGACGGATAGACAGATACCTCTTTTAAAAATATGGCAGATTCAGTAAACAGAAAGAGAATATTTTAAAAAAGAAAAACTCTAAGAGCTACATGAATAAGTTGTTCAACATTAGTTGAATATTGATGAGGGAAGAGGAAGCTAGAACACAGTAATTAAATGTAGATAGATAGTTATTGGCCAAAAGGAAGATAATCATAGCATCCATATGTTTAGCTTTAGAGAGGGGGGAAAGGCCAGAGAGAAGGAGAAGCACTTGCTATCGATGGTAATTCTTTGTTAAACACAAGGAGACTAGTTAGCTGATACACCAACCAAGAGCATTAAAAAAAGATTTTAAAAAACCCAGCAGCAAACTACAATGTAGAAATAATAGTAGCACGAGAAGGGCAAGAATCTATGACTAGAATCCAGATTTGCCACTAAAAGTGATTACTGATTTGCACTTTAATATTTGTGTTTCTGTAATTCTCAATCTATATCTACATAGTTATCTCTGAGCTTCTAATGATAATACATTGTTAAATATTTGAAATTTTCTTTTTTTATTTAAATTTTCTTAATGAAGAATTCTATTTTTATACCAAAATGAAAACTGACTAGGTGTCATTTTAAGTCCCGCACCAGGCCACACTTGAAGAAGTCCTAACGCTTCCATCCATGTGTTCTAACCCAAGCCATTTAGGTATGGCAGGAACTGCCTTAACTGCAGGTAAGATATTTATGGGTACTTAACAGTCTCCAGGAATGAACTGATTTATGTCACAGCAAATCTTAAGGACAAAAGAAGAAATAAACCCATAGTTCCAGTATAAAACCACAGAAAATAAAGTACTATCTTTTTCTATAGCTTGGGATTAACCTACCACTATCAAAGGAGTCTTTGAAAAATTTTTTTATTTTTCTTAAGAAATAATAATAAACACCTGTAACCTAGCACTCTGGGAAGCTGAGGCAGGTGGATTGCTTGAGCTTAAGTGTTTGAAACTAGCCTGACAAGAGTGAGACCGGATGACTCTACTAAAAGTAGACCAAAAAACAAAAACAAAAAACTAGGCCTTGTGGTGGGTGGACAGCTGTGGTCCCCCTAATCAGGGGGCTGAGGCAAGAGGATCTCTTGAGCCAAAGAGACTGAGGTTGCTGTGAGCAATGAGGATGCCATGCCATTTTTTCCAGGGCTCTGTCTCAAAAAAATAAATAATAATTTGTTTTTATACATTACAGGTTTTTTAAGTCAGTTGCCTTGGTGATCAATAATACATATTGCTAAAACACCATCTCAGCATGGCTCTAAATCAGACCAATCCACAAGCAACTTGAAGCTATGAACACCTGTCTCTAAGGACAAGGTCAACTGAGACAGCCAGGGTATAGGAACACATATTAGGTTAAAAATGCTTCTTTTAAAGATGATTGTCAAGGAAACAAAGATCTATGTATTTTTTCAGCTTTATTTCATACTAATTAAATTTGCTGAAAAAGAGTATGTGGCTTTTAAAAATGAGAAAGATAAGACCAGAAGAATTAAAATATCCATACGAAAGTCCAGAAAAAAACATACAGTGATTATTTCTCAGCACTACTTAGGAAAGCCAGGCTATCATGACCGGCTGCCCCTCGTCGGCCAGCTGGCCTTGCTGTCCATCCCCCTTTCTGTGCCCACTTGCCCACTTCTTCCTTTCATTCACCCCTGGAGCCTGTCTTTAAAAACTTAATGCTCTGCTTTAGAGGACAATTTTGGGTGAGAAATACTGGTAGCAGCAACAAGTTAAAACATGTAGGATGTTGTAAAAAAGTATGTAGCTTCTTTATCTTTGTTCAGGGAAGATAAAAATTCAATGTAATCCAAGCACCATGTAGGAAAAAAAAAAAAAAGATACACCCAAAGTAATTGTGTCATACTGAATAATTCAAAACACCTGAACCTAAAATTTCACTCATTCTCACCTCTTATTACAGACTCAGTCTAAGAGACAAGCTTCAAAATTTCATTACAAATTAATATTCATTAACTTAATGAATAAAGAAAATTCAACCACAAGTGGGATTTTTCACTATTTTTCAAAAAATACTTTTTTTGAGATGTCTTCAGATTAGAAAGCATAAGAAAACCTACTTTTTCCTAATTTTTCAATTAAAACTAAAACCATAGTTTCTAATTTTAATAGGAATCAAAGCAAACCTGACCTGAACGCTCTAATACATCTGATCCAAGGAACTGTGTCAATAAAAATCCAGGTTCTATGCTGTATGAATAACAAATTGATATAAGATTTCTATAAAGCCTAAAGCAATTTCATGAAAATCACTATTGTTGGGATTCGGGTGGTTTTATGCTTTTCCTTCATTAATTCTCCAGTGGGTCAGATCTTTTCATGTGAAATGCATGAAAAAAAATATTTGACTAGTTATCAGTTCATTATGAAAGTAATTACATGGTTTTTCCAGTGAGGTTAGAGCAAAATGATTTTGGAATTTCCAGAATTTGGAGAAATGGAAAGAAGCCTAACCAAATGTGAATTTGCTCAAAGAATAAAAAGACAGACTCGATGTCATCTTGAAATGTGTGTGTCTCTGTGCTTGCCAGGCTCTCTTCTGCTTGCCTGCTGCAAAACTCTGAAATGTCATCCAAACTTGATTAAAGACAGGACACTCCAACCTCCTTCTTTTGAATCTTTATAGTACAAGGGGATCAATTCTTCAATACTGTTGTCAGAAAAGTCAAATAACCAAAAGGAGGTGAAATATTGGGACTAATTTCTCCAAGGAAGCAGTGGACTTTTGACCTGTCATTACTAAAGGGGCCCATAGTAGGTACTCAAAAAAAAATAATAATAATGGTCAGTGTTATCATTTTTTTCTTAATGATCTTATTAAATGAATAGTTACTTCCACATGTAGTACTTCTATGCCAGACCAAATCCTAGATGTGGTAACTCCGTTAGCACTGCAGAACATTTTAGAAGGGAACAGAACAGATACTGCAGAAGCAGCACCATCTGAACTGAACAGGGATCACAAGATGACCGAGGGCTATCAGTGATAGCTACCAGGACGTCAAAGCCCCTCCAGAGGCCCACAGTTGGAAAGGAAGGCGCACCAGTGAACTGTCACACAAGAAACTCCAAACCAAAGTAACCTATGGAATTTCTCAAGGTCACTGAGAAAGGAAAAATTTCCAGAGAGGTAGACAGGTGGTAGATGAGGCAGCTGAGCCTTGAAGGATGAGTAGAGCTGTTCAGCTGGATAGGAAACCAGAGAAGAGTGACGGGAGTCCCAGTAAGAGCAAGGCATAGAAAGTAAAATACCAATGTCCTTATAAAAGGTGAGCCTTACCTTTATGGAGGCTTAGTCTTCCTCCAGAGTTTAAAAAAAAAAAAATGTTTTTTATTGTCCAATATAGCAAAGATAATGTGTCCCCCTAAAACAAAGATTGGGTAGGTTTACGGCAGCTTGTTATAAAAGGTTGGGGGTCCCTGAGTTCAGTGTTCCTCTGTAGTGATGCAAATATACCGCTTGGGTATTTGAGGTTGCTGTGAGCTGTGACGCCACAGCACTCTACTGAGGGCAACATAGTGAGACTCTGTCTCAAAAAAAATAAGATTAAGGGGAAAATGTCCACAAAGAGTTGGAGAATAAAGGCAGAGTAGTTGAGGATGTCTAACAGAACAAATTTCCAGAGGAAGCAGAAGAAAGAAAGGAAGTATTTCACAGGATCTAGGTAATAGATCCTAGAAAAGACAGAGGGATGATGCTCTGAAACTGGCAAAAGGTAAGGATTTGTGTGGCTATAAATCACCTTGTAAACAAGACGGATGGAATGTTCTGATGGCCTCAGTTTTTCCAAGTGTGAAGCACTGCTGAGATTAGAGGCAGAGAGGAAGCTGGAGGCGAGTGGTGATGTTTGGAATTCTCTGCGTGAAATTATTTGTGCAGAGTGGAAGTGGGAGCAGACCAAGGACCTCCAAAAGGATGAATGAGTGGTACAGAGGGCAAGGAGTTGTACTGTGTTCATCTGCATAGTTTCAAAGTTTGGGTTTTGTTTCCTCCCTTCAATGATCAGTTGCCTCTGTTTGGGAGCAGCAAGGCAAATCCAGAGTGGGGGTCTTGCCAGATGAGCACTGTGGGAGGAGACGGCTATAGGAAACCAGAGCAGAGAGGGCAGTTTGGCCCAGCAGGGTTGACTTCCTATCCCAGCTTCAAAACTTTGGGTAAGAGACTTAACCTTTCCTTACCCAAAAATTAAAGTGACAATAGCCCTTATCTCAAGAGGTTATAAGATTGAGAAAATGTTTATAGAGTGCCTATCAAAGATGCTGACACACACAGAAGACTCAGTGAGGGCCAGTGGAGTAAGACATTTTCCACTAATCATATTCCTAATCGGCATTTTTTTTTTTTTATTGCCGTGGGTAGAGTGTGCCGTGGTGTAATTGTAGCTCACAGTTACCTCAAACTCTTGGGCCTAGGTGATCTTCTTGCCTCAGTCCCTAATCGGTATTTTTAAAATTTCAAAATATTATTATTAGGAGGATGAAAATATTTTTTGTCTTCCTTTTTTTAAATCTACTTCAATGCCTGCACACAATGTTTTGGTTACAGGGACCGCTTGAGTCATGGCTACAAGGGTATCCATGACCTGCGTGGTCTGCCTTGTACCCATAGGTATGTTTTTGCCTATCCCCTCTTGATTTCCAATGAGTTTTACTTCCCTCTATACACGTGTGTGCCCATCAGTTAGTCCTCATTTAATAGAGTACATGTGATGTTTGTTTTTCCACTCTGATACTTCACTAGGATAATGGTCTCCAAGACCACCCAGATTGTTGCAAAAGGCAACAATTCATCCTTTTTATGGCTGAGTAGTACTCAATCCACTCATGAACTGATGGGCCCTTGGGTGGATTCCATGTCTTTACAATTGTGACTTGTGCGGCAATAAACAAATTTAAGTGCAGATGTCTTTTTGCTAAAATGACTTCTTTTCCTTTGAGTAAATACCCAGTAGTGGGATTACTGGATCGAATGGTAGGTCAACTTTTAGTTCTTTAAGGAATCTCTGTACCTACTGTTATCCGTAGAGGTTGCCTATTCAGGTTTAAGATCTGTAGCTCTCTCTTTAAAAATAGGACTCAATCAGTGAACAATTCTAAAACTACCCCAAAATAAACAATGCAGGTTTCTAAAACAAGTCCATGGCAGTTCCCTCTGACTCCAAGCCACAGAGATGATTCTGGTAAGACCTGCTCTACTCCCCTCTCAACAGAATAAATGTTGAGCTTAGAGCTCAACATTAGGGCTGGGACCTCTATGGAACACAACTCTCTGGAGCACAAAATAGACCCGCTGTGGAAAGGGCTCCTCCTACACAAAACGGGAGATGAAGCACTGGCGGAGGCCTGGCCAAACAGACAGCATGGTGTGCAGCGGTACAGCTCTGGGTCTAACCACACCTTGGCCCTGCCCCATCTTAGAACACAGCTTACCCACACCATTCCCGAGGGCACCACTGGCTCTGCTGACTGCCCAGGCTCCCAATTTTTTGCTTTCTGCTTTCCTGCTGACTCTTTTTTTTTTTCTCATTACCTTAAAAGATAGGAAAAGATTCCCCACAGAGTCATCATCCTCAGATGAATCAGAAGACAGGAAAGTTCCCATCAGCCAATTTTATGACCAATTTGTTTATAACAAGTTGTTAAAGGATAAAATTATTGCCTATAACAAGGTTTTTAGAAATAACCTTGTGGACTTATTTTACTTAGAAATAACCACCCTCATTCTTATTTCTGTGGATAAGTAAAAGTTAGATGAGCTAAACAATTCTATCAATTTAGCTACTTTCATTTGCTTTCAAGTTAAAAAGAGACGACAATATCCTCAAATATTTGAAACCCTACAGAGTGAAGAACTGCTTCACTATTATTCCTTTAAGGAAATTCAACAATATGAAAATGACATATGTCATCACTAATTCCTAAGAATCAGAGAGAAAATATACAAAAGGCTTAATGAACAGATGAAGAAAGAAAACTGGTAATTGACATTTCTGGCTAGGGAATATGACAATCAACAGAAGGGCTACCGGCCAAATCGTCTCACAGACTGAAATTGCTAAAAGCTTCACCCAGAGTCAACAAACGCCATGTTCTGAGTAGCAGTGTCTTAGGGGACAGATCTGTTACTCATCAGTGGGCATGTTTCATCTTACCGCTCACAGCCAGCAAGTTAAAGGAGGCTTTGTGTACCTGTCTTCCAAGAGAAGCTGGAGCTCTGAGGTCTAGGAAGGCCAGGTCCTGCCCCCAGGCCCGGGGACAATTAACACACACAGACAGTAAGAGACACACACAGCAGTCTTCAAACACTGTCCTTCAGGAGAATTCCCTCTGTCTTACACTAGCTGAAGAAAAGGGTGCGTCAACTACAGGTCAGAAAGACATGAGGGAGAAACTTGTTTTGGGGGCTGGGAGTGGTGAGCATTGCGTTTAACATAATACTTCTGTTCAGCAAAGTCGGAACAACTTGATATCCTTTCCAAATGCCTTGAGTCTTACTATAAAGAGAAAAGTACACAGACAGGTAATTTAAAAATCAGTATGACAGCAAAGTCCCCTCACAGCATGCCCAGTTTACACAATGCATTTAGTGTCACTCCCCCAAAGTGAACATCTGTTCGATGCTGTTGTCAGTGTATATGTTATAAAAGACCACGGGGTCTCTCTGGGGGCATTGAAAGGGACAGAGAGGCAGGATGGTGGGAGCTGTGCCGGTGGACAGCCGGCACCAGTGGGCCCACTCTGGTGTGAGGATCCACAGTTCTAACCATCACTGTGCAGGAAAAGGCTACTAAAGTTGAGAAGGTATAGCAGAGGGTAGACAGAATGACTCAGAGCTTCCAGAATGCACGGCCCACATGCTGACCTCACTCTCCCATTGCAAATCAATGGTAGTAAAGACTCCAACAACAGGAACCTCCTGGAGCCTTTGCTTACAAATCTCAGCATGCCGTAGAAATGGTCCTTCCTGAGTTTCTGGATGTCTCAGGGAAATTTTTTAAACAGCTGGTCCTAAAACCCATTCAAATTACTCATGTGTCAGTCACAATCCAATCCTTCTGAAGCATCAAAACAATGCTTTTCGTTCATACATTCTTACTCTTTACACCAGAGTATCAGGCATCCTCAAACTTTTTAAACAGGGGCCCAATTCACTGTCCCTCAGACCGTTGGAGGGCCGGACTATAGTTAAAAAAAAACTATGAACAAATTCCTATGCACACTGCACATATCTTAAAGTAAAAACAAAACGGGAACAAATACAATTCACACCGCCTCATGTGGTTCGCAGGCCACAGTTGGAGGATGCCTGGTATATGTAGTAAACCTTACAAAGCTGAAAACTGACAGAGCCAAGACAGCAACAGAATAACCTGGAATGTTCCTCTATTGTATTTTAACGTGCTATGCTGTTTACTAACACTGCACTTAAATCAGTTTTTCCTCGCACTGTCTCCAACGTAACCAGTTCATTTGAGGTGGGTGGGAGAGAAGCCCAGACCAAAAAAAGCGAGTTGTTTAAGTGCCACATACCATGAAGTCAGCCTGAATGTTGAATTTGCTGTGGCCAGGCAACAATGCAGAAGGGGTGCCCTCAATCAGGGCTCTTTCTGGTTTCTTCTCACTGAGTAATCTGAGCAGAGTTTCTTCATAATGGTGCCTTTTTCACATGGCAGGCGCTTTTGAATCCCACCTGTAAATCAGGGAAATCTATAGGGATTTGCCTTTCCCTCCTCATCTCGTTAATCTCTACCTCTTTTTCAGTTATTTGTGAAAATAAAATAGTCTTCCTAATACTTTCATGCGAAAGGAGCTTGGGTTGTCATGCCCAGAAACTGACACATTAATTCTGATCAACAATTTGCTTGCTGAAATTTAATCTCTAAGATATTTACCCTACCTTCTACTTTAAAAAAAAAAAAAAGTCCATCTGGATTCTTGGTAAGATGCAAAACTGGCATTGATTCAAATTAAGGTTTAACACTTATTTCATGCTTGCTGCCCAGATAGACGTTTGTATATACAAGGATTAGATTATAAGCATTGTTTAATTTTCTTAAACAACTTGGAATTGTCTCCCCAACTAAATATAAAAATGAAGTATTTAACTGCTGTTAATGTAAGATGTATATTATAAAATTACCCTGCTGTATCAGTCTGCATTGGAACTAATTCCACATTTGTGTCTCAGTTTGAAATTGAAGTTATTGAACATTTTGACTTCAGATCATAGAATCAAGCTGTTTAGAAGCATGTATATAACATATACACACACACTTGCCATGATTTAATAGTACCCATAATGGAAACAAGTGACATGTCCAACTATAATGCACTGGCTAATCAACTATGATATATCTAGCTCACATAGTATGATATAACAGAATGTCATCTGGCCACTGAAAGTGACAATGTGGAACAAGGTTCAAAGACATGGAAAGATAATATCAGAAACAAGAAAACACCAAAAATTGCAAAGGAATTTGTGCAATTCCCATCCCCTCTTTCTCCAAGTGCATAGGATAAAAACACTCAGAGAGTTTATTAGAATGATAGTAGTCACTACTCCTCAATGATTAGACTGAGTGATTTTTATTTGTTCATTGTCAGTCCTCGATCCCTCCTAAGTTTTGTACATAAACAGGATGAAGGGCGGTGCTGGTGGCTCAAGGAGTAGGGTGCTGGTCCCATATGCCAGAGGTGGTGGGTTCAAACCTAGCCCCGGCCAAAAACCAAAAAAAAACCATAAACAGGATGAATAAAAGAAATTGTTATTTTTCAATAGTAATGACTTTTTAAACTGAGGTCAGAAGAACCCTGAAACCCTGGCATAGGGCCTACCCACATATAGCATAACCCGGGACAGCCAAACAATTAAATATAACAAAACCTCAAAAGATTAGAAATGAGTTAAAAAGTGTGACAACCTGAGATACGGGAAGATAGTATGCTGAGTTGACAGTGAGTCAGCTGTGTTATTTGTGAGACAATTTGATTGCTGTCAACCCACTGCTCCTCCCACTTTGGATTGCCTTCTGGGACGAGAGTCCAGAAACAGCCAGGAAAGAGCACTGTGTGTCATGCCCTTAACCCAGTGGTTCTCAACCTTCCTAATGCCCCAGCCCTTTGATACAGTTCCTGTGGGTCGCGACCTACAGGTTGAGAACTGCTGCCTTAACCTCATACTGTTTTGTCATTATTTGTGATGACCATTTTAATAATGTTTTATCTTTTCAAGGCATGTTGTAAATTTCTCTGTCAAAATGCTGTAGCTGTCATAAAATAAGCACTCAATTACTTACAGAGTAAATAAATTACTTTTGAAAACATCCAATCTGAAGGAGAAAAAAACATCATTTACAAAATATATTTTGAAAGAAAGGAAGATAGAAGGAAGGGAAAGGAGGGAGGAAGGGAATAAAGAGATAAAAGCTTAAAGAAAAGCAGAGAAAAGGGAAAATAAAAAATAAGACCCCAAGGGGTGAGATCAGGATATCTTAGTACTCCATACATTTGTTTTTAACTAAGTCATAAAGTTACGCAAGTATTTAAGTCTCTGAATAACGGATAGTACAATTGAAACACAGTCAGTTCTGTAATTCATAACATTTCTAATATGAAAGTAAGTTAGAAGCACATCCAAAAGAGATCAGAGGGAAATTTCTCCCATACATCCTTAACAAGAAGGACCCTGTCCGGTAGTGAAAGATACCTCAACCGCAAGCCCTCCAGCCCACGCAGACTTCATGGAGCTGTTCCTTGTGATCATCTATGATGTAGCTTGACAGCAATATCTCCACTCACAGTTGATATAAGCAACTCAGTTGGAGGAGTTAAAAGCAAACACAATGGTCTAGTTTAACCTTAGGATAATTTTTCATACATAGGAATATGCGCTCCTTTATTACTTCTGTCAACCAAGCTTTGAAAAACATCATACTGTGGTAAACTTGATATGATATTCCCTACTTCCAAGTGAAGGCTGCCATTTTAGATTTACAGTTAAAAGCAGACCTGTTTCAACAATGAGTGTACTAAAGGAAAGGTTGATAACCTTTTCACGTATGTGTTTATTCGTTTCTTAATTAAAAGTAATTCGACAAACACTTATTGGATACTTTTCACCCACATCTCTGGGGGAAATGATTGGTGATGGAGGCAGAGTCGGCCACTGTGGTATTATGTGACTTACAGTACAGTCTAGAGCAGGGGGTCTTACAGTACAGTCTTACCAGCAGGGGGTCTTACCAGCAGTCTACAGCAGGGGGTCTTACTATGACATTTGGGGCCGGATAACTGCTCCAGTGGGGGCTGCACTGTGCATTGTGGGAAGTTTAGCCTCATCCCTGGCCTCTGTCTACCGTGTGCCAGTAGCAACTCTACCACTTACAACAAGAAAAACTGTCTCCAGCTGTCGCCAGATCCACATCTCCAGATCCAATCAGCCAAGAAGCAAAAATATTCAAATATAAATAAAACTAAAAACTTAAAAAATACAGTAGAATAATATTAAAGGAGCATCTATATTTTATTAGGTGTTCTAAGCAATCTAGCAATGATATGAAGCATACAAGAAAATGTGTGTAGGTTATATGCAAATATCATGGCCTATTATAGGGCACTTTAGCATCCATGGATTTTTGGTATCCTTAGCTGTCTTGGAACCAACACTCCGTGGATACCAAGGGACAACTGTAAACCAATCAAAATTACATCCATTACCTATTTTGGCATCATTGAAAAAGTCTTTTAATTGTTGTTTCTACTGCCATAAAAGCAAGAACTTGGATTGCATGCTTTCTTAAAGAAATTTTGAAGTTTTATAAATTTTGACTTAAATTTTGAAGTTTTATAAATTTAGACTTAATTTGAACTTAAATTTTGAAGTTTTATAAATTTAGACTTAAATTATTTTGATTATAAATTAAAAACTTAGAATATAAATAATTTTAAAAACAGTTTTATCATTAGAATAGAATAATTTCATAAAATTTACTTATTTTGAAAAATTTGAGTGATTAAAATTTAGAAAAAACATAGAGTTTAAAACTTTTCTTCTCTATGTTTTTACCTACTTGTTCCATTGATATACGAACCAAAGTAAGGACAGATAAGACTATAGTCTTAAGCTTTAGTATTATAAAATGTGTTATTGTTATCATCCTTATGTTCTTTTTATAAATGATAAAATTGAGGCTTAAAAAGGATAATTAATTTTCCTAAGGCCACATACTTAATAATTGGCCAGGCCAAGAGTCAAGTCCAGATCTTCTAACTCCAAGTGAGGTGTTGGCAGAGGTGGGACAGCAAAAATTCTAGCACATGATATGCTTTTGGTTTGGGTGGAATATACTGGGAAACTGGGAAACAGTGTGACAGTCCTGGGCATAGGTCCCAAAGGAAGCGGATCTGTACTTTGTAGTTCCTCCTAGAAGATGGCCTACTCGATCAGAAAGAAAAATAATCACAAAGAGCATTTGTTGAATACAGACAATACGCTAGACCAGCCATTCTCAATTTGTGGGTCACGACCCACAGAAACTGTATTAAAGTCTTGCAGCATTAGGAAGGTTGAGAACCACTGCGCTAGACACTTTATATTTAGTATCTTTAATCCTCATAGTCACTTTGTGAAGCAGGTCTTCTAAACATTATGAGCATAGGAATCACCTGAGGATCTTATTAGACTGTCAACTCTAATTCAAGTCGTCTCTGAGGTTTTGGGCTTCTAACAAGCTCACAGGTGATGCAGATGCAGGTCTTGGCCACAGACCACATCCTGCATGGAAAGGCTAGGGTCCTTCCTTGTATGTGGAGCATTGGAATCACCTAAGTGGTGGGTTCAAATGGACACTCTTGGGCCCCCTCCCCAAAGGCACAGATACACCTGCAATAGTGTCTACAGTAGACTCTAGGATGCTCCTGATGACATGAGCACCAGATCATTCTGATCCAGTGATCTCACAGATTGTGGAATCTGATAGGTCTGGATTAAAATCTATTACTTTCCAGCTGTAAGAAAAGACCTTGAGCAAATGACTGACCCTCTCTGAGCCTCAGTTTCCCCCATCTGAAAAGCAGAGATAATAAAAAACATCTGATTGGATTGCCCTGATGACTAAACAAGATCATATGTGTAAAGGTATCCAGCATATTACGGATACTGACATGTATCAGTAATGGTGTTACTGATGTAATGGTGTAATGTGAGTGTAATGTGCTACTAGTCACATAAAGGATGAGAATCTCAGGCATAGAGGGATTAACTCACCTATTTAAACCTACTTATAAGCAAGATGGGAACCTAGATCCAACTCTCATCCAAACTCATTTCACTGCCTCGGATTACATGTCCCAAGATCTAAGACGTTTTAACTATATTTATGGAAAACACCCAAATCATTCTTCCTCTGCCCCTATCCTGTGAGATCTCCCAGTCTCCCACCTCAATGCACATTGATTTCAGCTCCTCCCCCTTCACCTTTCTCTCCAATCCTTTGGATTTTGTTTCCAGGGCTTGCCCTTCTGGGCTTTCCAAGGGACCTGCTCCTTATTCTGCACCTGGCCACCTGGGGCAAGGGCTCTCTCCCAGCTTGCTTATCCAGCGCAATGGCCAGGCTGACCTCTGCCTAACAAGAGAGGCTTCTACATAAAGAAAGTGTCAATAAGTAGAAGACAGATCATATTTAATTTTGAAGATATATGCAAAGTACTATTTTAGATCTTAGTATAATGCACAGGGCCTGCCTTTTACCATTCTTCAATCCTCTACTTTTTAATAAACAACTCTCAAAAAAATGTCAATCATAGCTGTAAAATATCTGGGAGAGAAGGCTTCAAACGGAATTGCTTAAAAAGTGAAAAGACTACAAAATATGGAGGTAACACTATCTCTTAAAATACATGACAAGAAAAGCCACAAACTTATATCACTACTTCTCTGGCTAAAAAGATATTTCTTGAGGGACTGGGACACTACAGAATGTTGGAAAAACTCAAGATCCTAAATAAGCAAATTGTTTTAGCATTGCTGTTCCAAGCAATAACATTCAATAACGACATGGAGATTATTTTCAATAGAGATTTTATGGGAAAACTATAACTGGAAATAAAAGGAACACTCCAGCCATAAACATGATGTATCTCTTATTGCACATGTTGGTGATGACATTGAATGAGATCTCCAAGCAAAATAAGAATTATGATGTGTGGTGTCAGCATAATAAAATAAGACTTTTCCCTCGCAAAGGTCAACTCCTGAGCTTCATACAGATGTACCGAATTTCATAGCCTGAAAACTGTGTTAAGGGGCAGAGAACCAGATGGCAAGAGAGTTTTTGAAAAGGAAAATGGAGTCTTATACCCAGGCCTTAATTCATTGCAGCACAAATCTGTGTTTTAAACAAGCTATTCTATCTAAGTCTTTTTTTTTTTAATTCATAGACCTGAATTCTCTTAAAGAATGTGTCTATACAAAGAGAGAGTTGTGCTTTTGTTTTAAATATACAGCATTGATCATTCTATTTTTTTCTTTTTTAAGTACACATTTATAAGGCTATTCACATTTTTAAAGTAGCTTTTAGTCGCCACTTTTCTTTCCTTATACTAATACAAAACATATATTATAGGACAGAAAAATTAAGTAGATAGAGGTTAATTAAAATGAAACAAGACATCATCTCAGCTAGTAGAGCTCTTTAGTTAACCTTGGATTTTGAAATGCTTGATTCAACTCACAAGCTATATGACCTAGGACAAGTTATTAAATCTCTTTAAGTCTAAGTTTCCTCATCTATAAAATGGGTGTAATAATAATCTCGCCTAACAGCATTGCTGAAATTATTTAATAGAAAGATTTTGCAAGATAACTAGTTCATACTTTTTTCTTACTTTTAAATACATAACCACTTCATCAAAATAATTCATACCCCATACAATTCACCCCTTTAAAGTGTACAATTCAATGTTTTTAGTATATTCATATGTCAACAGTTTTGCAACCATCACATAGATTTTAGAATATCTTCATCAAAAAGAATTCCAGTTTCCATTAGTAATCACTCGCCATTTCTCTGTAACCCTTCTCTCTCCCCCACTAACTATCCTCCCTACTTCAACCTATAACTCAAGGCAATGACTAAGCTACTTTCTGTCTCTACATATTTGTCTATTCTAGACCTTTCATGTGAATGGAATTATACACTGTATGTGGTATTTTATGAATAACTCCTTGTACTTAGAATAATGTTTTCCAAGTTCATACAACTTGTAGTATATATCAATACTATAATTCTTTATATTGAAGAATAATCTTCCATTGCATGAATATACCACAGTAGAAATTTAGGCTTTTTCCACTTTTGGGCTGTTATGAATAATACTCTTATGAACGATCAAATTTTCACCAGCACTGCTTTGATTCTAGCCACCCCAGTGAGTATGAAGCGCTCACTGCAGTTTTGGTTTGTAAGCATCTTTTCATTTCTTATTAGTGCTTTGCATATTTTCTTTGGAAAATTATCTGTTTGGATCCTTTCCCCATTTTTAGTTTGGTTGTCTTTTATTCTTAAGTTGTAAGAGATCTTTATGTAGTCTAGATACCAAAATAGATAAAGGAATCACAAAAACAAGCAATATATCTTATGACTATAGATGCCAAAATCCTTAACAAAATATTAGCAAACCAAACCTAGGAATAAAGGGTTATACATCATAACCAAGTGGCATTTATCCCATGAATGCAAGGTTGTCTTAACATCTAAAGCTAACTTTGTATAACACACCATATCAATGAAATAAAAAGCAAAATCCACACAATCATGAAAACACTAAACAAAGTAGAAGGGAAATTTTCTCAACCTGATAAAGAACATCAACATAAAACCCCCACAGCTAATGTAATAATAATGAAAGACTGAATGATTTATCCCTAAGATTAAGAACAAGAAAAGGGTGTCCATTTCTGTCACTTCTAGTTAACATTGTACAGATGGTATTAGCTAGGGCACTTAAGTAAGAAAAGGAAATAAAAGGCATCCAAATTGGAAAGGAAGAAGTAAAGCATTATCTCTGTAGAGGACATAATCTTGTATGTAGAAAAATCCTAATTAATCCACTAAAAACCTACTAAGACTAATAAAATGAGCTCAGCAAGATTGCAGGTACTAGAACAAGATACAAAAATCTTTTGTAATCCTATACACATGAACAATTCCCCCAAAATAAAAAAAAAAAATCTCTTTACAGTAGCATCAAAAAGAAAAAAAATACATAGGAACAAATTTAACAAAAGAATTATATGATAATTTATGTGTCAACTTCAGTGGGCTAAGTGATGCCCAGACAGCTAGTAAAACATTATTTCTAGAGGTGTCTGTGAGGCTGTTTCCATAACCAATAAATTTAGTAAAGACAAGTTCTTTAGAGAACTCTAACACAAAATGTAAAACTACTTTAAAAACAAACAAAATGTAAAACTACTTTGAAGACAAACAAAAAAAATTTCTAAAGAAATTTTATAAGACCTAAATAAATGGAAAGACATGCAATGTTCATGGATCAAAAGACAATAATATTATGTCAATATTCTTCAAATTGATCTAAGAATTCAATACAATCCCTATCAAAATCCCAGATGAATTCTTTGTGGAAATTGAGAAGTTGATTCAACAATTCATATGGAAATGGAAGAAACACAGAGTAACAAAGCAATCTTGAAAAATTTTACTAATTTCTAAAGTTACTATGAAACTATAGTATTCAAGACAGTGTGGTACTGTTCTAAGGTTAGGTGTAAGATCACTGGAATAGAATTGAGAGTTCAGAAATACCCCCTTACATTTAGGTCAATTAATTTTTACTAAGGTTTTAGAATAATTGGATAGCCATAAGCAAAAGAACAAACTTAGATCCCTATCTCATATCAATCAAAATTAACTCAAAATAGTCACAGACTTTAAATGCAAAGCTACAACTATAGAACTCTTAGAAAACAAATAGAATTAGATCTCCACAACCTTGGGTTAGGTAATAATTTCTTAGATATGTCAGAAATATATATGGGTTAGGTAATAATTTCTTAGCTATGTCAGAATAGAAAAAAACAGATAAATTGGATTTAATAAAAATGTAAAACATTTATTTTGTAAAGAATACAAAGTAAGCCAAAGAATGGAAGAAAATACATATATGCAAACCATATTCTGATAAGGGCTTGTATCTAGACTACATAAAGTAACTTGTATCTATACTATATAAAGAACTCTTACAACTGATTAATAAAAGATAGCCCAACTAAAAAAGGTAAAGGATCAGAATAGGTATGTCTTCAAAGGTGAAGAAAAGATGCTCAACATCATTAACCATAAATCAAAACCCCAATGAAGGAGGATGGGCGGAGGGAAGGTGATTGGTGGGATTACACCTATGGTGCATCTTACAAGGGAACATGTGAAACTTAGTAAATGTAGAATATAAATGTCTTAATGCAATAAAACTAAGAAAATGCCTGGAAGGCTATGTCAACCAGTGTGATGAAAATATGTCAAATGGTCTATAAAACCAGTGTATGGTGCCCCATACACTGCATTAAAGATTGCATTAAAGAACACAGGTATGTTTTAATAATAAAATAAAATAAAACCCAATGAAATAGCACATTTATTATGGTGACTAAAATAAAAAAGTGTTGGTAAATCAATCAACTGGATGTAACAGACATCTTTAGACAGCAGAATACACATTCTTGTTACACTCACATTGAACATTCACCAAGAGAAACTATACCAAAAGCCATAAAACACACTTGAACAAATTTAAGAATAGAAATCATACAATATCTTTTCTCATACCACAATAAAATTAAACTAGACGTCAGTACTAAGAAGATAGTTGGGAAATTCTCCCAAATAATTGGAGATATAAACAACACACTTCAAAATAACCTGGATTAAAGGAGATGTCAAGAGAAATTTTAAAATATTTTAAACTAGATAAAAATACATCATCAAAATCTGTGAAATATAATGAATGCAGTGCTTAGAGGCAAATGTACAGCATTGAACACATATGTTAGAAAAGAATAAAGATTTGAAATCAATCATCTAAGCTTCCATCATAGGAAACTAAAAAAAAAAAAAAAAAAAGTGAATTAAATCCAAAGTAAGAAAAATAAAAATGAGAGCAGAAAACAATGAAATTGAAAACAGAAGTCAGAGAAAAAAATAAAACCAAAGTTAGTTCTTTGAAAAGAGCAATTAAATCAATAAACTTCTAACCAGGTTAATAAAAAAAGGATAGGATATAAATTACAAAGGATACATGCAATAAAGACAGACTTTGAACAGCTCCCAACCCACAAATCTGATAATCTAGCTCAGGGGTCCTCAAACAGCGGCCTCAACAGCGGTCCTCAAACGAGGCGGTGTGATTGTATGTGCAGTGTGCATAGGAATTTGTTCATAGTTTGTTTTTTTTTTTTTTAACTATCATCCGGCCCTCCAATGGTCTGAGGGACAGTGAATTGGCCCCCTGTTTAAAAAGTTTGAGGATGCCTGATCTAGAGGAATTGGGTCAATTTCTTGAAAGACACAATTTGCCAAGACTCATATAGATGAAATAGACTATCTGAATATGCCTATACCTATTTTTAAAATTGAATCAATAATTAATAATCTTCCAAAACAGAAAGCATGAATCTTGGGTAAATTCACTGGTGAATTCTACCAAACGTTTAAGGAATAAGTTCTACCAATTTTCTACAATCTTTCAGATGAAAGAAACAGAAGAAGCACTTCCTAACTCACTCTATCAAGTCAACATCACTCTAATCCCCAAACAAAAGACATTACCAACCCCACCCCTAACAAAAAACTACAGACCAGGATCTCTCATGAATATTGATGCAAAAATCTTCACCAAAACATGAGCAAATCAAATCCAACAATATATAAAGAGAATTATACACCACGAGCAAGTGGAATTTATCCCAGGTCTGCAAGTCTGATTCATCATTTGAAAATCTATTCATGCACTCCGTCAATCCACAGGCTAGAGAAGAAATGTACACGATCGTACCAATCGATACAGAAAAAGCATTGGCAAAAATCCAATACCCATTCATGATAGCTCTCAGTAAACTAAGAATATAAGGGAATTTTCTCAAAGGATAAAGAATATCTATAAAAACACATATCTAACATTATACATTTAATAGCAAGAAATTAAGCTTTCCTACTAAGATCAGGAGCAAGGCAAGGATTTTCTCTTACCGTTTCAACAGTGTACCAAAAGTCCTAGTTACTGCAGTAAGGAAATAAAAAAATGTACATGTTGGGAAGAAAGAAATAAAACTGCTTTTGTTTGCAGATGACATCATTTGCTTATGTAGAAAATCTAGAAAAATCAATAAAAAACTGGAATGAATAAGCAATTATAGCCAGGTTGCAAGATATAATATAGAAAACTTTTCTTTTTCCTTTATAACAGCAATAAACAAGTAGAATTTGAAATGAACAATACAATACCATTTACATTATCACCCACAAAAATGAAATACTTAGGTATAAATCTAGCACAAATCTTTTGATTACATAGATCAAAAGATCTATGTGAGGAAAATGACAAAACTCTGACAAGAGAAATCAAAGAACTAGAGAAACACAGCAATATTCCCTGTTCATGGATGGGAAGACTCATACTATCCAGATGTCAGTTCTTCCCAACTTGATCTATAAAATCAGTGCAATACTAATCAAAATCCAAGAATGTTACGAAATATCAATACACTGATTCCAAAGTTTATGTGGAGAGACAAAAAAAACAGGATAAACAAACAAATGGAACAGAATAGACAGATAAAAGATAACTCTTTCTATACTTACAACACTTCTGATACCAAATATGTGGTTTTTCCGTAGCAAGGCAATTCTCCAATTTTCTGTAGATACCAGCTGGGTGTCCCACAGTTTAGTCCCATTCTGACACTACCCAAAGTTAATAGAGACCCCAAAGGTTAAGGGCTCAGTTCCAAAGGACTATCCCCCACCCCCCACTTCAGACACTGTTCACAAGTGTTGGATGCCCAGGGTAACCTCACTTCTGTCTGACTTGGCTACAAATCTAAGGTTTCTACAATCCCTACCTCATGTTTGATAAGTTGCTATACCAGCTCTCAGAACTCAGGGAAACACATTTATTGACTTATCACAAAGGATACAGATGAACAGCCAACCAGCTAAAGAGGTACTTAGGGTGAGGTCTGGAGGGTTCCAAGCACAGTAGCTTCTGTTCCTGGGCAACTGGGGTATACCACTCTCCCTGCAATGGATATGTTCATCAATCCAGTGGCTTTCCAAATCCTGAAGATTTTTTATGGAGGTTTATCATGTAAGCATAATCAATTATTAGCTTAATCTCCAGCCCCTCTCCCTCTGCAGAGGATGAGAATGGAGCTGAAATTTCCAAACTTTTAATTATATTTTGGTCTTTCTGGTGTCCAATCCTCATCCTGAGCCCACCAAGAGTCACCTCATTAGGACAAAATATACTCTTAACCCAGGAGATTGCAAGGGATTTCGGAGCTGTGTCAGGAGCAGGGGCAGAGACCAAATATATATTTATTATGTTGCAAGAGCCTAGAACTAAACCAACATAAATATAGCCAACTGATGTGTGATGAAGGAGCGAAGGCAATTCAGTGAAAAGATAGTGTTTTTAACAAATGGTACTAGGACTGAATGTTCACATGCAATAAAATGAATCTAGACCAGTGCTTTTCAACCTTTTTTAACTCATGACACTCTTGAACCTGTAATTAAACTTCTATGGCACACTTAAGGTATGTTGATCCAAAAACAGAGTAAAGAAAAAGAATTCACTTACTGACTTGCTGACTGTGCTTTCAGCTTCTTTAGAAAATAATTTAATTAATGATCTTTACATGGCACACCTAAGAACTTCTCATGGAACACTGGTTGAAAAATCACTGGATTCTAGACACAAACCTTACACCTTCGGGGAAGGAAGAAATGGCTTCCTTTCACCTGCCTATGTTCTTTGGCTGGGCTACAACTCTTAAATTGACATAAAACACATTCACAGGATTTATGGGAATCCCACAAAAATATAAGACTCAAAAAAAGGGCTAGATGACTGAAATTTGTATAGCATCTGAGCAACAGAAAGAAACAAAGAGCTTAGAGATTCTCAAGGATGGTGGAGACAAACTACGGTTAAGTGAGGATGTATGGTGAATAAAAGATGATAAAAATTGTCTCAGAGTAATTATTTTTCTGATGTAAACGTATTTATTATTAAATTTTCTTTATAGATATAAATTTCTCTTTACAAAAGGAGCGTTTTATACTTCATTTTAGGCAGTTGGGGAGGAAATAAGGAGCTTTTCCTGCTTTGGCTGGTTCTTAATTTCTTTTAGCTCAAAGTAATCGTTATGTAAGAGAAACATATTTTGGGGAGGCATATTCTCCTCTCCAGCAGTCATATTTTGGAGTGGTATCTCACAGCCCCAACACATCCTTCAGAATAATTAGCTCAAAATGCATCACAGATCTAAATTTAAAAGACAAAGCTATAAAATGACTAGAAGACAAAGTAGGGGAAAAATCCAGGTGACCTTGTATTTGGCAATGAATTTTTAGATACCACACCCAAGGCATACTTAAGAAAAAAATAATTGGTGGTCTGGACTTTGGTAAATTTTTTAATTTCTGCCCTTCAAAAACATTATCAATAGGAGAAAAAAAAAGACAAGGCACAGACTGGGAGAAAATGTTTGCATAGGAACTATCTGATAAAGGACTGTTATCCAAAATATTCAAAAATCACTTAACAACTCAACAACAAACCAATTAAATAGACCAAAGACCTTAAACACATCACCAGAGAAGTTGTACATATGGCCAATAAGCATATGAAAAGATGCTCCACATCACACGTCATCAGGGAATGAAAATTCAAACAATGAGATGCCACTATACACCTTTTAGAATGGCCCAAATCCAGACCACTAACAACATCAAATCCCAGGAGGGTAAGGAGCAACAGTAGCTCTCATTGACTGTTGGTCGGAATGCAAAATGGTACAGCCACTGTGGAAGACAGTTTGTCAATTTCTTAGAATAATAAATATATTTGTATTCTTTCCATGTGACCCAGGAGTTGTACTGCTTGGTATTTATCCAAAGGAGCTGACAACTAATGTCCACACACACAAAATGCACATGGATGTTCATACAGCAAATTTGTTCTCAATTGCCAAAACTTGGAACCAACCAAGATGTCCTTCAACGGGTGAATGGATAAACTGTGGCTAACTGACCTGTAGGACACCTAAACAACGGATTATTATTCAGCACTCATAAGAAATGAGCTACCGAGCCATGAAAAGACCTAAAGAAAACCTAAAGGTATATTACTAAGTGAGAGAAACCAGTCTGGAAATGATAATAGTAATAATAGTATGATTCCAACTATATTCTAGCAAAGCCAAAGTAAGGTTTGTGGTGGAAGGGTTGGTAGGGAGGAAGATATAAAGAGGCAGAGTTCAGAACATCTTTGAGGCAGTGAAACCACTCCGTATGCCACTATACAGGTGAATACAAGTCATTGAACATGTGTGTAAACGCACAGGATGCACAGTGTCAGCAGTAAACCCTGTGCAAATTACGGGCTCTGGGTGATAACCTGTGTCTGTGTAGGTTCATTGATTGTAACAAACGAGCCACTCTGGTGGGCGATGTTGACAGTGGGGGAGGCTGTGCTTGTGTGGGAGCAGGAGGTACATGGGAAATCTCCATATCCTCTACTCAGTTTTGTTGTGAACCTGAAACCGATCTAAAACTGGCCTAAAAAATAAAGCCTATTAAGAAAAAAAAACTGGTGAGAATCTGGTGAGATTGAAGCCCACGTACACTGCTGGTGGGAAATGGAGAATGATGCAGCTACAGCCCCTCTAAAGAGTAAACACAAAGTTACAAGACCCAGCAATTCTGCTACACTATACTGCCTCCTTGGTGCATTGGAAAACTGGGTTCTTCTTTTCATCCCTATTATGCTGACTCACTACTATGACTTTTTCTTCTTATTTTTACTTTTTTCATGCCCTTGGCAAGGTGAGAAATTTCCCAGGCTATACGCTTCCTGAGCTATCTTCTGTCTAGAAGACAGTGGTATCCTGGGACAAACATCTTCAAAGGGCCTTTGCTCATAGAATTTTATTTTCTTTCTTTCTTTCTTTCTTTCTTTTTTTTTTTTTTTGAGACAGAGCCTCAAGCTGTCACCCTGGGTAGAGTACCGTGGCATCACAGCTCACAGCAACCTCCAACTCCTGGACTTAAGCAATTCTCTTGCCCCAGCCTCCCAAGTAGCTGGACTACAGGCACCCACCACAACACCTGGCTATTTTTTGGTTGTAGTTGTCATTGTTGTTTGGCAGGCACGGGCTGGATTCAAACCCGCCAGCTCTGGTGTATGTGGCTGGCACCTTACCCGCTTGAGCTACAAGTGCTGAGCCCACCCACAGAATTTTCTAATGTGTCACCTAGCCTCATTATTTGCTACTTGACAGTTTATGAAGATGGTTCATATTGGTGCTACCTACTGATGACACCCAAGTCTCTTCATCACCAGGCATTTGAGATTCCTGGTTCAAAATCTATCACTTTTTTCTCTGTGGTCTTTCCAGATCTTTCCAGCATTCCTTTCACTCTCAAGTACTTTACCCATACTACTTGGTTTCCTCATTAATTGTAGGCGTAGATTCTCTCTCTACTAACTTGATACAGGTGCCTTAAGATCAAAGATTGTGATTTTTTTTTTTTCATCTTGACTAATTCACATAGCCTAGTGCTTTGAATGTAGCAGTTAAACCTATGCACTATATAGGGCAGTGCCTGTGGCTCAAAGGAGTAGGGCGCTGGCCCCATATGCCGGAGGTGGTGGGTTCAAACCCAGCCCCAGCCAAAAACTGCAAAAAAAAAAAAAAAACCCTATGCACTATATAAATCAATAAATGAATATACAACAATTAAAACAAACTGCAACAAAAAAAATAGCCGGGTGCTGTGGCGGGCACCTGTAGTCCCAGCTACTCGGGAGGCTGAGGCAAGAGAATTGCTTAAGCCCAGGAGCTGGAGGTTGCTGTGAGCTGTGTGACGCCATGGCACTCTACCGAGGGCCACAGAGTGAGACTCTGTCTCTACAAAAAAATAAAAAAAAAAAAAAACAATTAAAACAAACTATTTACTATGGAAATCCTAGCTGCCATATATTTCTTTGATACACCAATCTCTGTTCAACTCTGAACAAAGTTAAGAGACGAACCCAAACCACATTCTACTCCACTTTGCCTCAACCCGGTGGCAATGCAAAGCTGGTCTCAAGATGGAAGCAGGAATTTTATTCTAGTGATATCATTTCAGAGAATAGTAAGGAAGACATTGCACAACTCCATTTCGGCTGCAAAATACTCTTTGTGGTTATTCACAGAAGGTATCTGACTGATTCTGAAGTTCTTTTCAGTTACTTCAATGACCATTACCCACTACTTTCCTTAAAATTTCCATCAAAATTCAAAGAGCCCTGATCTTTTTTTCAGGATGTGAACATAGTTAACCTTGTTTTCTTTTCATGACAGGCTTCCATTTCTCTTCTTCTTTCCTCCCCACCCAAACCCCCCTATAAAATATATTTTAATAACATTACTTGCTAAATGGAAGCCCCTATTTGGGTACTTACTAAATAAACCTCAAATCATCCCACGGATTTTATATCTCTGACATTGCCAGGACCTGTCACACATTCTCTGAAATCCCCAGACACACCAACTGCACTGAAGCCCCTAGAAAGGCTAGTGCGGGTGGGGGCCCATTTCACCTGTGGGATATTAAATCACAAGTGAAAACGGTATTTGATTTTTGGCATATTTAAATTCTTGCTCAAGCCATGTGAACAGAGTCACCAAGTCAGCCAATCCTCTGGCTTACACCTCTGAAGACATAAAGTTGTCACCTGAGAGCTTTATCTGCAAGGCTTTGCACCATGTCACCCAGGTTTGATGAGGCTGAAACTGCCTGTGCCTACACCTCAGGGTGGTCACTAGGCTATGGTTCAGCCAGCAGCCCACTCAGACCTGGCAGGCTTTCAACCAGCTAATTTCTCTGACAGTTTATAATTTGGCACATTGCTTACCTTTGGCAGTAATGCAAAAAGCATAGTGATCTTCAAAAGCCATTCCTGCAGTTGAAGGAAAAGCCAGTCTTCTGATTCACTCTGCTCTTGATGTGTTCCTCTTCGCCCTGGATATTTGCAGAGCTCATCTTCTTTTTTAATCCGTGAACTTGTCTACAATTTGACAAAATGAATTCTCTTCTGTTAACACTGATGATTTGTCCTAAGGAAAGCTCTAAAGTGATGGCAAAGCAGAGTGACCTAAGCGCTAACCGTTCTCCAGATGGCCGGGTTTTGTAGCCCGAGGTTGCCATCGAGATTAGGGGGATGGGAGGGGCGCATTAAAGACTTCACAGCTAAAGGCAATTACTTTCAAAGAGTATTTTACGCTTCCTGGTTGATTCTCAGAGATTAACCACCTGATTTTAAATGGCCACACCAGCATGGAGAATACGGGTATCCATTCAAATGTGAATATATAAAAATATTTTAAAGTATAAATTATTAATCTGGCGCCATTTATGAGTTAGCTTTCCCTACTAGAGTATGATTTCCTCCTAGTCAGGCTCTGTCTTGCTCATTCCTGTGAGTTCAGTGCCTCCATGGGCACCTGGTACATAATAGAGGGTGCTCAGTCTGTTGACAGAACAAATGTAGGACATAGTGAACTTAGAAAAATTACTTAGAATTTAACAATGAAATCTTTAAAATTTTGGTGATGGGCCATTTCTTTCAAGAAACACATCTAAGATAACCACAGAGGAACCACTGCCCCTTAGTGTACAGCTGACTTTCTTGCTTGAGTTTAGTCAGAAAGCCAGGCCACAGGAAGCCTGGGCAACAAGCCCTGCCTCATTCTCTCCAGGGACGGCAACGCATCAGGGAGAAATGCTGGGAGCTCTCTCTCCCAGAGCGTTGTTTCAAAAAGACCACAATAAGTTACCAAGTATGGTGTACACAGTGGATTTCCATGTCCATTTTACATATTTATAAAGGGCCCCGGGACTTAGTATCTTCAGAAATACAGCAGCTGACAGAGAAGAGAATTGAACAAACTTTACTGTTGAGGCCTAATGCTAAAGTAGTAGAATACCATCATTAGTTTCAATAAACACTTCCTAAACAATGAAAGGGGAGGTGTGCTCGATTGCTGCCCACCCTCATCAGGGAGGAAAAGAGTAAACATGAGCAAGCAGCCACCTATAATTAGAAAGCAATCATTTGTTAATAGATTCGTTTTTGAACGTTTGTGTTTGCTGCAGGTAGAAAAATAGAAAGACTAGTAGCCGGGTGAAGCAAACCATTGCCTGCTCCCGGGACACGTTAAAGTTTGACACTATTTTTCATATTCATTGCCACCGGCTTAAACATGTATATGCAAAGAGCCATACATTGAGCACAAGCCAGCTGACAGAGCTTTAATGATTTACTTGCAACACGTGCTGAATATACATCATGCCCCTCCCCCAACACACACATATTTCCTGGGGTTCAATCCAGGAGAAAGAACTCTACTGAAATGAAAAATCCATCATTGCAGAGGCAAAAAGTTTCTTCCAGAACATACATAAGTGCTGCTCAGCACTCAAATGTGATGAAAAAATCATTGTTCAGAATCAATGACCATCTTTGTGGAAAATTATAGAAGCTTTATAACTTGTTAATAGACGTGAAAGTCTACAGAAACTTAAACTTTCCCTCATCACCATTTCCATAAGCCTATGGAAATCATTAGCAGGTGATTACTTTTCTCAGGATTTCCTGGATTCACGTCCACTCCCACCAGTCCCAGGAGCACCCATTCAGGTTCATTTCGGACTGCGTGGGCCTGACCTCGGCCCATCATTTTCTGTGCTGGATGCAGCAGAGGGGTGTACGGTACAGAAAAGCAACATTTGAACACCCGAGCCCCACACAGTCACAGATGCAAACCACGTCTATCCTCGACTCTTAAGGGTTGCCCAAACTCATTTTAACAATAAAATAATAATTGATATGTGTTGATCTAACTTTTCCCAAGTTAAGTGTTGGTGCTATTTTCTCAGAATCTTTCTTCAGTTACTTGCTGCTTTAACCTCTTGTTCTTAACCATTCCTTCCCTTCAAGCACATTCAATTTCTTTAGAGAAAATACAAAACACAAACGTCTCCTCCCACAGTTTCCCATTACCTCTGGTTTTCTGAAATCTGCTTTTTTCTTCCTACTCCCTAGGTTTCACATATCTCAGAAGCATTTTTCAGAGAAGTCTATTCCTGCCTCTACTCCCTGGGTCCCGCTTACTCCCCAGTTCCTGGGCCCTGCCTTCACTACACAATGCCCTGTGTAGCTTTTAAAAATTCAGATGACAACTATTCAAAGCTCTCCTATGGAGCTCCCTGTTCAGAACGTGTGGGGTAGGAACCAGAATGCCCACATTTTTAAATTTTCAGAAGGGATTATTAGGCACAGCCAGGATTGGGAATAGCAGCTTTAGTCCTTTGCAATCTGACTCCCACCCACAAGACCATTCTCTCTCTAGACATCTCTGACAACCTCCTGATCACCAGCTCCCACTGCCTTTTCTCAGTGTTCACCTTCTCGCAGCATCAGCCTTGATGGACACAACTTACCTGGCTCTCCCTTTTCTTGGTTGCTCTTTCTTTGTCTTTTTTTCCCTGTTGCCTCCAAGATCCACAACCTAGGTATTCTTCAGTATTTCATCCTGAGCTTTCCTTTTCTTATTTATTTTTACTACAAATTGATATGAGGGTACAAATGTTTGGGTTGAATTGTTTTCAATTCTAAAGTAAAGTTCAAGTTGTAGTTGAGCCTTTCACCCAGGGGGTATGCTGAACACCCTCAGGTTGTGCACTTTAGGTGCGATCCCACCAATGGCCCTGCCTCCTCCCCTACCCCTCTCTCTCCCTTCTCCTCCCCTTCCCTTGCTAGTTGAGCTTTGTTTTTCTATTTCCACCTTCAGCAAAGGCAACCTCAGCACTTCGATGCATCCAGATCAGCTTTTCCTACTTTTAAAGCCAGAATTCTCTGTCCCTGAGACCTTAAAAGGCAAGCATGTAAACGTGGGGTTCTCAACCCTTCTTGAACATCACAAATATGTGCAGAACTTAGGACACGCATATGTGCTGGTCCCACTGGCAGACATCAATTCAGTAGGTCTCGTTTGAGGCCCTCCTATAATCTGTACTTTTAAAAACATGCATAGAAAACAGTGATGTGCACCAAAGGCTGAGCACCCTGCTCAACATTATAATTAGAGTTCAGTAGAATTTATCCTAAAGGATTCCAGCATTCAGAAGAAAACTTCACGTGCCATTCCTTGAACTATTAATGGAAGCTGTCATTTGTCACATCTGAGGCAGAGTCAAGAAGTAAATCTTAGTTCACCCATGTGGCACCACAGTGCAGGTTTCCCCAAACACGATGAGATTCTTTCCTTCCTCGTAAGACCAGTCTTAGCACATTGCTCCTGTTCAAAATAATCTAATGCCATCACACCTGTAGTCCCTGTAGCACTCTGGGAGGCTGAGGCAGGTGGATTGCCTGAGCTCACAGGTTCAAGATCAGCCTGAACCAGAGGGATACCTCATCTCTAAAAATAGCTGGGCATTGAGGCAAGTGTCTATAGTCCCAGCTACTTGGGAGGCTGTGGCAAGGGGATCTCTTGAGCCCAAGAGTTTGAGGTTGCTATGAGCTGTGATGCCATGGCACTCTACCGAGGGCTACAAAGTGAGATTCTGTCTCAAAAAATAAAAATAAAAAAATAACCTAACTCCAAACCCTCAAATACCAAGAGAGTTCCTTAATTCAGTTTTGTTGGGGAAAAAAAGTTACATATCATCTATACAGCAAAACTTAATCTTAAAAATACTTTCTTAGACATTTTTATCTTAAAATTCTACTCTGAGACAAACTGCCAAAATTTCAACCTTTCTCTCTCCCTCTCTCCCTTTGGACAGAGTTTTGTTGGGATCAGTTAACTAATCTTTTAAAACCATTACTTCTAAAAGCTTTCCTTCTGTGGGAAGCATCAGCCTATGGTGATGGTTATGGCAACAAAATCAGCATCCTTACCTACATCCAGGCCCCTTCAACACTTTTCAGAGTCTGTGTGGTGTGTCTTCTGGCAAAACAGGCCAGGTCCATAAGAAGAAGGAAGTTGTAGCAAACAGTTGGTAACCAAGAAATGGACAGTCTTGGCATCCAAAGGAGAACAATAAAGAAACAGTGAAGAACAGGACTAAGAAGAGAATCTCCTATCAGGAAATGTATCTGGGGAAATTTGATGAGAAGTGATGAATGTAGTCAAGTAATGCAAAGCAAAAAAACAAAAAAATTAGAAATATGGCAAACAGAAAACTAAGTTGAATGTGTGTGTAAGGGGGATCGAACTACATAATACTGTAAGAAAAAGCTTAGATTAATGTCCTAAAGAAATATTTATTGCTGACAGGATTAAATAATCTTCTTGTCTTGACCATGTACTTGTCAACAACAGGGGTCAAGTCTGTAGATTCTGGTGCATATATTGGTGTATGAGGCATGACCACATGAGAGATGACCTCGATTCAGTTGTACTACTTTTCAAATAATACTGACTTCTTTCTTGTTGACATGTCTTGTTGACATTTAGTGATTTGTTTTAAAGAACATGTGTCACTCAGAATAATTTTACCATCTTGCTTGCTCTCCTGTCAAGCCTCTCTTCTTATCTTTGAGGTGGGTGTGTATTTTTCTGAAGAGTCATAATATTCCCTGTCACCTTCCCGCCCCACAAAAAATCACATCCATGTTCAATAATACAACTTTAAACTTCTCAGCACTTAATGAAAGTTGCACAAAGCATAGGAAAATAAGACATTAGCAAAACCATAAATAAAATGCTGACTATTTAAATATAGTCAAATCTATATCATCTTCACAAATGGATTCAAATTACTAATATATGTTTGCATGTGGTCTTTCAGGTACATAATAAAATGTTAGAGTCAATACTAAGTTTATTTTACTAAATAATCTTTGTTTAGATTCTGGATTATGTTATAAAATCAATAAGACTTTTTTGAACTAAGTAAAATTCCAAATTAGAAATGCAAACACTAAAATAGTCAAGTAAAGGTGTTAATGATATCATAGTATCTGCCTTCAAGATTGAAAATAAAACAGAAATTCCTGTTTCTGAAGAGTTGAGAATAGATTCAGTGCATTGCACACCATATGGGCCAACTCTCCTACTCCACATATGATTCAGGTATTAGTTTCAATATTTCATGTGTCTATGATAAAGCAACTACATAGTGTCTAAACAAGTCACTGAATATATTAAGACTGTTAATGCTGTACTCCCCTATGTATAAAATTTGGGTCATCTTTGACCTAATGTGATTAAATGGCAATTCCTTAACTTTCAGCACATGATAATACCCTAGTCTAAAGTCATAGTAGGCTCACCCCAAGCCATCTGTTAGCCTGCTGCTATTAATATTCAAATTATAAAATTTTCCTTGCGCTAATTCTTTACTTACCAAGCACTCTTTGGATAAAATTTGGCTTTTATTGTACACCAATCCACACTCAACAAATTCTAATTTACAAGTTACAATAATAATTATAACTGTCACACAGACCAGTACATATGTATCAGCACAATTCTTACTGACCCATATTTTAGACTGTGATAATTATAGTCCATTAGCAAATTGGCATTCTGGTTTTTAAAAAATAAATTACTTTCTTATTCAACTTGGTTCATCTTGCCATGAAACCACCTGGAGTGAGGATCATCTTGCAGCATCATGATACGGACATTGTTCTTTGTGGGCTGACACATATGGTGCAGATGGCAGGAGCAATTAAGGACATGGATTAAAAAGTTACGTGGCTGGCAGAAAGTAAAATAAGAGCAATTAAGTTCTTGGAAGACATTCCTATCAGGAAACAATGTAAAATGGTATCATGCCCTCTTAATTCCCTTACCACTCAGAGAAACGCGGAAGAGCAAAACCCAAATCCAAATTCAAAATCATGTAACATTAAAAACAAACAAACAAACAAACACACCCTGATTCCCCAAGACTTTGTCATTTCTTAGTGTTGGTTTATCCATAGCAAATTGTGCACTCAACTTTACTTTTAACATGATATATGATTATAGACTGACATCTCACCTATCTCTAATTCATCAGCAATCAAGTTCCTTCTATAGAAAGTCAGAAAAAGGCTTTTCCACTAGTCAAAAAGGGTAGTTTCTTTATTTCCAAAAGAGAGTAAAAGGCAGTCACTTTGTAGAATTACTAGCCAACCTAAACATTCAACAGAGTCAGTTATTAATCATTTGAGACAATTTCCTAATACCCCAAACATTGCCCCACTCAAATAAAAATATAATATTAGTCACCTGGGCCAAAAATAATTCATATTGTTAGCCGTGCTGCTGATCTTCTCTATAAAGAAAACAAACATCTGTTGTTCCCCCAAAATCTCCTAGATTGAGGTACTGCTATGTAACAGATAGAACAGTGATCGTAATCATAATGATAAAAGATAACATTCATTAAATGTCTATTACATGATCTAATACCCTTATGTAAATCATTTTGCTCTTACACTACCTAACAAGATGAGTTCTATTACTATTTTCTCCATTGTACAAAAGAAGACTTAAGGGAAAGAAAGATTATATGACTTATCCAAGTCTACAACAAAGTAAGAGAAGATGTGAGCCCAGGTTGCTTTCAAACTTATACTCGTAACCATTGTGCTACAGATACTTAAAAAAAATGTGCATGGGGGTGGAGGTATGTAAGGGGCAAGAAATACTAATCTTCATTTTCCTACTACTTGTGTGACTTTGGACAAGTATTTCAGTTCTTTCATCACTTGATCTTCAAGTATGATTCTTCTGGTAGCAGCCTTTGCATCACTCAGGAGCTTTACAGAAAGGCAGAACCATAATCAGCATGTTAATAAGATGTCAAGGTGATTTATATGCACATAAATTTTTAAGAAACACAATTATGATTTATATTTACATAGAATTTTGAGAAATACACATCTAGGCCTTATCAGTGAAAGCTGAAAGCTGGCTAGGATGTTATCAACAGTCTCTTCTAACCAAACTTCCACATGTCTGTGTGCATGTCACTTCAAATATTTAAGTATTTTACATGTTCATGCATGTTCAAAAGTCAAATACTGGATATTATTCATCACTGGGAAAATAATTTTCAAGTTCATCATAATTTCTTGGTATTATTAATACATAGTTTGGCGAAGGAGGTGCAGATAGGGGAAGGAAGCAGGTGCTGGGCAGGGCGTGAATGGGCTGTGGACAGAGGGCTAGTAGGTTCGGCTTGTTCTTGGCTATCCCAGCCCTGGAGTGTGAGGCCAAGAACTTCTGAGCCGCTGGAGCTCCCTTGGGTTCTGCTTCCCCGGTCCAGGCTACCCTGGCGCGGAATCCCCGTGCTTTGCAGGTGGCTATGATCTCATGGAAGGTGCTCGTTTGCGAGGCTCCCGTCCAGAAGGAGAGTTGAAGGACAGAAATTTAGCAGGTAACCTGGTGGATTAGAGCTGCACCAAGAGAGAAAGTTGAAGAATGAGCATCAACCCCACTGAGGCGAGCTGCGACCCCAGGGAAGCAACAAGAGGTACAAAATCCATCACCAAGCAGATGGGAGTCCCCTCCCCCATGAGAACAGCTTGGAGAACCCTACAAACAAACAAGCAGAGTTCAAAGGTCCTCCCACTACACTTCATGGGAGAGACCCTCTAAAAACTAGAACTACCTCCCCTACTAGGGTGCCACGGCGTTCTCCTCAGGCATAAAACTGTATAAGACTGTATATATTCTCTACCTGCAATTCTGAGCTCCAAGCACTCCCCTCCATTCTCACTCTGAGGTCAGGAGGCCTGTTCCCCAGGAGTCCAGATTCTTGGATGATTTCTTGAGGGGTGTAGACAGGGCCAAGACTACAGCTGGTCAGTGCTGATTCTGCAGCACAGGAATGAGGAGAGGACAGTCAGCTGAGAGGGAACCACACCGGAGCGGTAGTGCCCCGAGGTGCAGAGCAGCAGCCGTTTTCGGCAATAATAGGGTTCACTCCCTGATATTCCGAAGACACACCCCCTGTCTCCTTGGGCAACCAGAGGAGGCCCGGCATCTTCTCAGGTGGCAACCACTGTGGAACAGATCTGGGACAGAAACACAGGTCCCCTGAGACTTCAACCCAGAATAACTGTTTCACTAGGGTGGAACAGAGACCAGCTGAAGACAAGACAGAACCACTTAGCCCCACCACACCAAACAGGTACCCAGTTTCTCAGGCTATAGCACTGTATGGGTCCTCAAAATAGCTCCAAGGGAAAAATCAAATGGTGTAAAATAATCATGGGGCGGAATCAGCGGAAAAACTCTGGTAACATAAATAACCAGAATAGATCAACCCCCCCAAGGAAAGATATGGCAGATGTAACCTGAAGATCTCATTCATAAACAGCTGGCCAAGATGTCAGAAATTGAATTCAGAATTTGGATTGCAAACAAGATTAATAGAATGGAGGAAAATTTGTGTGTTTTTTTTTAATTTAATTTTATTTTTTTTTATTAAATCATAGCTGTGTACATTAGTATGATCATGGGGCATACACTTGATTCATAGACTGTTTGGAAAAAGTACCCAATGTACTCACCCTTATTATGAAACTAATGTAGGAAAATTTGGAATTAGAAATTCGAGGAACAATTCAAAAATTGTCTCAAGAATTTAATGAATTTAAAGACAAAACCACCAAAGATTTTGACGCACTGAAGCAAGAATTTGCGGCCCTCAAAGATCTGAAAAATACAGTAGAATCCCTCAGTAACAGAGTGGAGCAAGCAGAGAAAGGATTTCTGACATTGAAGACAAAGCCTTTGAATGCTCCCAAACTCTCAAAGAGTAAGAGAAATGGAGAGCAAAAACAGATCATTCTCTCAGAGAGCTCTGGGATAATGCCAAGAAGGCTAATATCTATCTCATTGTAATCCCTGAAAGTGATGAAGTGGCCTTGAAAGGCATAGAGGCCCATCTCCATGAAATTATGAAACAGAATTTTCCAGACATGCCAAGAACCCTAGCATGACTCAATCCAAATAAGACATCCCCCAAGCATATCATAATTAACTTCACTAAAGTTAAGACAAAGGAGAAAATTCTGAAAGCAGCCAGACATAAGAAGTCCATTACCTATAAAGGGAAGAATATTAGAATGACTGCAGATCTCTCTGCTGAAAGAGGGTGGTCATCGACTTTTAATCTCCTAAAACAAAATAACTTTCAACCCCGGATCCTGTATCCAGCTAACCTGAGTTTCATTTATGATGGAGAAATTAAATACTTTAATGACATTCACATGTTGAAGAAATTTACCATAACCAAACCAGCTCTTCAGGATATTCTCAGACCTATCCTCCATAATGACCAGCCCAATCCTCTAACACAAAAGTAAACTCACTCAGAAACTTTGAATCAAACTCCAACTTCCACAGTGGCGAAAGGATTAAAAATGTACACTGGACTTTCGAAAAACTCGATACCCAAAATTTTACCAGACTTATCAATATTCTCCATTAATGTGAATGTCTTAAACTGTCCTCTAAAGAGACACAGGTTAGCTGACTGGATACAAAATCTCAGGCCAGATATTTGCTGCATACAAGAGTCACATCTTACCTTAAAAGATAAATATAGACTCAGCATGAAAGAATGGTCATCCATATTTCAGGCAAATGATAATCAGAAAAAAGCAGGTGTTGCAATTCTATTTTCTGACACAATAGGCATTAAACCAACAAAAACAAGGAAGGATAAGAATGGTCACTTCATATTTGTTAAGAGTAATACTCAATATGATGAGATTTCAATTATTAATATTTATGCACCCAACCAGAATGCACCTCAATTTATAAGAGAAACTCTTACAGACATGAGCAACTTGATTTTCTCCAGCTCCATAGTAGTCAGAGATTTCAACACTCCTTTGGCAGTGTTGGATCGATCCTCCAAGAAGAAGCTGAGCAAAGAAATTTTAGATTTAAACCTAACCATCCAACATTTGGATTTAGCAGACATCTGCAGAACACTTCATCCCAACAAAACTGAATACACATACTTCTCATCAGCCCATGGAACATACTCCAAAATCAGTCACATCTTAGGTCACAAGTCTAACCTCAGTAAGTTTAAAGGAATAGAAATTATTCCTTACATCTTCTCAAACCACCATGGAATAAAAGTTGAACTCAGTAACGACAGAAGTCTGCATACTCATACAAAAACATAGAAGTTAAATAACCTTATGCTGAGTGATAGCTGGGTCAGAGATGAGATTAAGAAGGAAATTGCCAAATTTTTGGAACAAAACAACAATGAAGACACAAATTATCAGAACCTCTGGGATACCGCAAAGGCAGTCCTAACAGGGAAATTTATAGCACTGCCAGCCTTCCTCAAGAGAACAGAAAGAGAGGAAGTTAACAACTTAATGGGACATCTCAAGCAACTAGAAAAGGAAGAACATTCCAACCCCAAACCCAGTAGAAGAAAAGAAACGACCAAAATTCGAGCAGAATTAAATGAAATTGAAAACAAAAGAATTATACAACAGATCAATAAATCAAAAAGTTGGTTTTTTGAAAGGGCCAATAAAATGGATAAACCTTTGACTAACCTAACCAGGAAAAAAAGAGTAAAATCTCTAATCTCATCAATCAGAAACGACAAAGATGAAATAACAACAGACTCCTCAGAAATTCAAAAAATCCTTAATGAATATTACAAGAAACTTTATTCTCAGAAATATGAAAATCTGAAGTAAATTGACCAATACTTGGAAGCATGTCACCTTCCAAGACTTAGCCAGAATCAAGTGGAAATGTTGAACAGGCCAATATCAAGTTCTGAAATAGCATCAACCATACAAAATCTCCATAAAAAGAAAAGCCCGGGACCAGATGACTTCATGTCAGAATTCTACCAAACCTTTAAAGAGAAACTAGTGCCTATATTACTCAACCTGTTCCAAAAGGTAGAAAAAGAAGGAAAACTACCCAGCACGTTCTATGAAGCAAAAATCACCCTGATCCCCAAACCAGGAAAAGACCCAACAAGAAAAGAAAGAAAATTATAGACCACCAATTGATTAGTGATCTAATGAATATAGATGCAAAAATATTCAACAAGATCCTAACAAACAGAATCCAGCAACACATCAAACAAATTATACATCATGACCAAGTCAATTTTATCCCAGGGTCTCAAGGCTGGGTCAATATACGTAAATCTATAAGTATAATTCAGCACATAAACAAATTAAAATACAAAGACCATATGATTCTCTCAATTGCTGCAGAAAAAGCTTTTGATAATATCCAGCATCCCTTCATGATCAGAACACTTAAGAAAATTGGTATAGAAGGGACATTTCTTAAACTGATAGAGGCCATCTACAGCAAACCCACAGCCAATATCATATTGAATGGAGTTAAATTGAAATCATTTTCACTCAGATCAGGAACCAGACAAGGCTGCCCATCGTCTCTACTGCTCTTTAACATTGTAATGGAAGTTTTAACCATCGCAATTAGGGAAGAAAAAGCGATCAAGGGTATCTATATTGGGTCAGAAGAGATCAAACTTTCGCTCTTCACAGACGATGTGATTGTATATCTGGAAAACACCAGGGATTCTACTACAAAACTCTTAGAAGTGATCAAGGAATACAGCAGCATCTCAGGTTACAAAATCAACATTCATAAATCGATAGCCTTTGTATATACCAACAATAGTCAAGTTGAAAAAACAGTTAAGGACTCTATTCCATTCATAGTAGTGCCAAAGAAGATGAATTATTTGGGTGTTTATCTAACAAAGGACATGAAAGATCTCTATAAAGAGAACTATGAAACTCTAAGAAAAGAAATAGCTGAAAAAGTTAACAAATGGAAAAACATACCATGCTCAAAGCTGGGAAGAATCAACATTGTTAAAATGTCCATACTAACCAAAACAATAAACAATTTTAATGCAATCCCTATTAAAGCTCCACTGTCATACTTTAAAGATCTTGAAAAAATAATACTTCATTTTATATGGAATCAGAAAAAACCTCGAATAGCCAAGACATTACTCAGAAATAAAAACAAAGCAGGAGGAATCACGCTACTGGACCTCAGACTATACTATAAATCAATAGTGATCAAAACAGCTTGATACTGGCACAAAAACAGAGAAGTAGATGTTTGGAACAGAATAGAGAACCAAGAGATGAATCCAGCAACTTACCATTATTTGATCTTTGACAAGCCAATTAAAAACATTCAGTGGGTAAAAGATTCCCTATTTAACAAATCGTGCTGAGTGAACTGGCTGGCAACCTGTAGAAGACTGAAACTGGACCCACACCTTTCACCATTAACTAAGATAGACTCTCACTGGATAAAAGATTTAAACTTAAGACATGAAACTATAAAAATACTAGAAGAGAGTGCAGGGAAAACCCTTCAAGAAATCGGTCTGGGCAAGTATTTTATGAGGAGGACCCCCCCCCCCGGCCAATTGAAGCAGTTATCAAAAATACACTACTGGGACCTGATCAAACTAAAAAGCTTCTGCACAGCCAAGAACACAGTAAGTAAAGCAAGCAGACAGCCCTCAGAATGGGAGAAGATATTTGCAGGCTATGTCTCCAATAAAGGTTTTATAACCAGAATCCACAAAGAACTCAAACATATAATCAAGAAAAGAATAAGTGATCCCATCGCAGGCTGGGCAAGGGACTTGAAGAGAAACTTCTCTGAAGAAGACAGGCACACGGCCTACAGACATATGAAAAAATGCTCATCATCTTTAATCATCAGAGAAATGCAAATCAAAACTACTCTCAGATATCCTCTAACTCCAGTAAGATTAGCCCATATCACAAAATCCCAAGACCAGAGATGTTGGCGTGGATGCGGAGAAAAGGGAACACTTCTACACTGCTGGTGGGAATGCAAATTAATACATTCCTTTTGGAAAGATGTTTAGAGAACACTTAAGAGATCTAAAAATAGATCTGCCATTCAATCCTATAATTCCTCTACTAGGTATATACCCAGAAGACCAAAAATCACATTATAACAAAGATATTTGTACCGGGATGTTTTTTGCAGCCCAATTCATAATTTCTAAGTCATGGAAAAAGCCCAAGTGCCCATCGATCCACGAATAGATTAATAAATTGTGGTATATGTACACCATGGAATATTATGTATTCTTAAAGAAAGATGGTGACTTTACCTCTTTCATGTTTACATGGATGGAGCTGGAACATATTCTTCTTAGTAAAGTATCTCAAGAATGGAAGAAAAATATCCAATGTACTCGGCCCTACTATGAAACTAATTTATGGCTTTCACATGAAAGCTATAACCCAGTTATAACCTAAGAATATGGGGAAGGGGGAGAGGGAGGGGAGGGAGGGGGGAGGATGGGCTGAGGGAGGGTGATTGGTGGGATTATACCTGCGGTGCATCTTACAAGGGTCCATGTGAAACTTAGTAAATGTCTTAACACAATAACTAAGAAAATGCCAGGAAGGCTATGTTAACCAATGTGATGAAAATGTGTCAAACAGTCTATAAAACCAGTGTATGGTACCCCATGATTGCATTAATGTACACAGCTATGATTTAATAATAATAAAACAAAAAATTACATAGTTTGTCAAAGTTGGTTTGCATGTTCTGTGTTGATTGAATTAATATAAAAACAATTGAAAGGTATTTGAATTCTGTTGCTTGAATTTCATATTGACGTTTTTTCAAAGTAGAGACTTAGATCCAACCAACATTTCAAAATTGAATACAAATGTAATTTATTCATAAGAACTTAAATTATTTTCTCCAAAAAACATGTTAGCAAAAACTTGATCCATTTCTGAATTGCTTTTCCCTAATGAAGACATGAATTGGTGTTCCTGTCTTTTAGGAAAACGTACAGTCAATGCCCCATTTTCTTTTTCTTTGACCCATAAATCATACGTATTTTTCCATTTTGCACTAATGACAATTAACTTCTGGAAGTTATTGAACTTCATAAATGAGCATGAGGAAATAAATAACAGTGAAGCTATAACATCACTATCTATTCTGATATTTTAATAAGTAGATGTATTTTAATTATTTATGATACTTCATAACATGCCAGTAAATGCTTTCTAAAGCTTTTTGTAAAGGCAATGAAGTCTTGATAATTTTATATCCAACTATCTTTCCTTGCTATTAAATTGTTCGTTGGTGATGTAAAGTGATACCACTGATGGGATTATGAGAATTAGATTTTTGGATCAGCAAAGTTTGAGCCATTATATGGCTATAATTCCTGTAATTAATTATCCCAGAAAGAAGTTCATTTTGTTATGTTCTGATCTCATTGCTTTGATATTGCTCCTAGGAATGCCTCTCCTTAGTAAAAGTGTTTATCAATCAGTAAAAACCAAATGCCCCTCTTTGGTTTTGTATGTTTGTCCTAATAACTGGTTACTTTAGGGGAAATACTAACTTTCAATATGTCAGTAACCACCAGGGTAACTTTGGAAATTTTTAATTTTCTAGGTTCTTGCTTTTTAAAGTACGATTCAGTCCTCAGATCTTGCTGTGTCTGGTACTGGGTCCCCATATCGGCCAATGTCATACCTGAGAACAGATGACCCTAACTTGTGGCTAACCTATAAAAAAAGCCCGCGGTTGGGGAATTCCTCCCTGTTCATCCGTGATGTCCCAGGCTCTGCCTCTTAGGATTGGATTGATGTGCTTGCATCACCTGTCCAACACTAGGTTCATCTCCCCTAGACCCGACCTCCCTAAACAGCTTCTGCCCCCAAATGCCCCTCTAAAGAGGATCAGATGAAAAAAATATCTAGGAATTCTAGTTCACTTTTTCTTTACATTCAATTTTAAGACTTTCAGAACTTCATATTAATAAGTAAAAATTAGATACAAAGGGACCACAAAAGGGAGACTGATACGCATATTGTTGAAAACTAGTACTTTAAATAAAATGAAAAATTCCACTTCTCAGTTGCAATAGCAGCATTTCAAGCACTTAAGAACCATTTGTGGCTAGCGACCATAGTGGGACCAGGATGGGTAGAGAAACCTGTGGACTTCCTGGTTTGTAAGTGCAGGCTTCTGACTGAATCCAAATTTCACATAACATATCCTTTCATTAGAAGGGATGCAGTAGAGAAAAATGGAGCTTTTCTTGCCTCCTTGGGTGCTTAAAAGAGAACACTCTTGAAATCAGAAGGCCACCACTAGTGGGGCTATAGATAGTTTACATACACTTTTTCACTTACCCCTAATGGCAACCTTATAAGGTAAGGCATTACTCTGATATTTGCACACAAGGAACCTTCAAAAGACAAACTTCGGAGGCTCACCCAGCTATCGAATGAAAGGGCTAGAGTTTGGAATCAAAACATAGAGTCATGGGAGGCACCTGTGGCTCAAAGGAATAGGGCGCTGGCCCCATGTGTCATAGGTGGCAGGTTCAAACCCAGCCCTGGCCAAAAACTTCAAAAAAAAAAAAACTCCCAAACTTAGAGTCATTCATACTTGAGATTTAAATACTAATCTGACTCTAACTTTCCTCCCTACTAGATTCTGGACTCCTGACTGCTAACCAGATAAGCATGCATCTTGGAACATAATTTTGTACTTGGTCATCTATTTCAACTCCCCAGGTTGCATATGAGATTAGAAAGGAAAACTATTTCTTTTTTTTTTTTTTTTTTTTTTTTTGTAGAGACCGAGTCTCACTTTATGGCCCTCGGTAGAGTGCCATGGCCTCACACAGCTCACAGCAACCTCCAACTCCTGGGCTTACGTGATTCTCTTGCCTCAGCCTCCCGAGCAGCTGGGACTACAGGCGCCCGCCACAACGCCCGGCTATTTTTTTGTTGCAGTTCGGCCGGGGCTGGGTTTGAACCCACCACCCTTGGTATATGGGGCCGGCGCCCTACCGACTGAGCCACAGGCGCCACCCAGGAAAACTATTTCTAAGTCCAAATATTTGTAAGTGGCAAAGTGCCAACATTTCAGTGTTATTTCCTGTAACTGCTATCTATCCTCTTCCCTGGACACTGGCCAAGTGATAGGGAAAAGAAATCAATATTTATTGAGTCTTAATTTTATGTTCAATGCTCTGTTTGTTTGCAAATAAGAATGCTGTGAGGTAGGTATTATTTTGCAGATAAGGAAGCAATCACAGACATGATGTAGTGAGTTGATTTCCTTGACTCTCTTATTTTGAGCACATCTATCCTAGTCATTATCATCATTATCGAGTATTTTGGATTTGTTTCGCTTTCTTTGCTGTTATTTTCCTACATGTATTTACTAAATCCATCATGTGCTGCCTTGATATGCAGTGTGGCGATGAGCTGATCACTGTGACGCCCATGGTTCTGTCATTTGTGCTGCCATCCAGGAGCAGATGGCTTTTTAAAAAGAGGGAGATGAACTTCTAACTTAGTAATATGTGTGTAGGTGCTGATATCTGGCAATGCCAGGATGTTATCTTGAGGGATACAACATATACTCTAGACCTTCCACGTAAATAATTGCCATTTCTCTAGTGCAGAGGTCCTCAAACTTTTTAAACAGGGGGCCAGTTCACTGTCCCTCAGACCGTTGGAGGGCCGGACTGTAGTTAAAAAGAAAAACTATGAACCAATTCCTATGCACACCGCACATATCTTATTTTGAAGTAAAAAAACAAAACGGGAGCAAATACAATCACACCGCCTCATGTGGCCTGCGGGCTGCAGTTTGAGGACACCTGCTCTAGTGGTTAGAATATAAGGAATCTGGGAAGCCTACTGGGGAGGTAAAAATGGAGCTTCTCATGAACGCACTCAGTGATTCAAGAGGCTACACTGAGACACCAGCCATTTTCTGTGTTCTCAGTTTAAATCACCCATGCCAAATTTTTTAGAAAACTTACTGCATTAAATCTTGACTTAGCAACTCCCTGAAATGCAGAAAAAAATCACCCCCATGTCATAGATGAGGAAATAAATGTAGTTCCTACATTTACACAGCTTGTTTGGTAAGTGGCCAACCTGAGATTAGGCTCAGGTCAGACTGACTTCAAAGATCAGATTTTTCCATTAATACTACCTCCCTCCTGAAGATATATAAAGGAAGTGAAGTTAAGCCAAAATGCCATGTAGGTATCTAATGGTAAGACACTTGGCTGCCAGGTGAAATCAGTATACACACAAGGTCTATTGGAACACTGGGGGAGTTCCAAAAAACCTACAAGCCATAACTGCTCTTCTTGGCACTTAAAATATGATAGGGAAATGCGTTTTAACACCAACCCAACACCAAAATAGCAAAACAGTTATCTTACATATATAAGGACATGCCAATGAATTTGTATATCTGAATTATACATTTTTTTATGAAATGGGATGTTATTTCTAAGTACATAATGGAATTTTAATGAGGCCAAGAAACAATGCCTAGAAAAGGTCTTGGTTTACCAGAGAGTAGAAGGATTTATACTCTCTATGCCAAGAGTGTATTCAAAAGGCAAGTCTCTGATTATGTGCACTTACGCTGTTAAAGAGTAGACATTTATAAAACTGTTGTTAGAAACAGTATGTTCTCTGACATAATTAAGGAATTTATTTTATGACTTTATTTGCAGCATTACTTTTTCTAAGTCCTGTCAAATACTTAACATACTGATAACCATGTGCCTAAGCCCTGACCAAATTAGCATAAATTCCAAATTAATCTTATTGAAGATTTTATTACAACTTCAGCTTTTCATTAGCTCTTCACAGACATCTCTGAATATAAACAATTGGAGTTCTTGAAATTTACAACACATTGTAACTTTCGAGGCTGTCTACCTTCTGATCTTTAGTCAAGTTAATCCTGAAATGAAGCTAATGCAGGAAAACCTAGAAAACAAAATCAGCCTGAAAACACATAAGAAATTGTGTTCAAAGACACAGAGGTATTCTCTAATGGCTGTGCCAGAGCTACATATTGTTGATAAATTGAAGAAATGGGAACAGATAAAATTTGAAATTATTTTATAAGGATAAATAAAACATTATTGCCATGCTTTGGTTAAATATATGCAAGGCAATTAAAATTCTTCCCTCTTCTAATTATAATTCATTTTTAATTTAATTTTGAAGTCTTGTGCTGCTTTCTAATTGTTTCATCTGTTTTTGTTCTTATTTAAATAGGTTATAGCTCTTGAAGAGGGCGGCGCCTGTGGCTCAGCTGGTAAGGCGCAGGCCCCATATACCAAGGGTGGCGGGTTCAAACCCGGCCCCCGCTGAACTGCAACCAAAAAATAGCCGGGCGTTGTGGCGGGCGCCTGTAGTCCCAGCTACTCGGGAGGCTGAGGCAAGAGAATCGCTTAAGCCCAGGAGTTGGAGGTTGCTGTGAGCTGTATGATGCCACGGCACTCTACCAAGGGCCATAAAGTGAAACTCTGTCTCTACAAAAAAGAAATTATGTCTTAGCTTGGCGCTTGTAGCTCAGTGAGTAGGGCACCGGCCACATGCACTGAGGCTGGTGGATTTGAGGCCGGCCCAGGCCTGCAAAACAATAATAACAACTACAACAAAAAAATAGCCCAGAGTTGTGGCGGCGCGTATAGTCACAGCTACTCAGGAGGCTGAGGCAAGAGAATCTCTTAAGCCCAAGAGTTTGAGGTTGCTGTGAACTGTGATGCCATGGCACTCTACCAAGGGTAGTGAGACTCTGTCTCAAAAAAAAAAAGAAAGACATTATGTCTTATACTCCTGTTTCCCTACATTGCCTAGTGCAATGCTAGATAAATAACTGATTGGGAATGACAAATAGGTCTTATTTCCCATCTCCAAATTAGCTGTAGTGTCTGCCTGGGAAAGTACACTAAGAAATATTATAAATTAATGACTAGACTCCACCAAGAAAAATTACCAGTGGTTGATCAGTGAGGTCCTCAAGAGAAGGAACTGGCAGCACACGCCACCTATTTTTTCACCTTATTAGTAGACATTCATTTTGTACTGGTTATTTGAATTAAAAATGTAAACAGGGTGTCGAACGGTCTATGAACCAAGTGTATGGTGCTCCATGATCATACTAATGTACACAGCTATGATTTAATAAATAAATAAATAAAAAAGTAAACATAATCTTCAACAACCAACATTTAAAATAAAATAAAATAAATAAATAAAAATGTAAACAGGGAGAAGATGATGATTGCAATGCAATGTTACCATTGTGTTTAATTTTCATCCACATACAGTAAAAATCATACTGCATCTAAATTCATTATTTAGCATGCATCAATAAACTAAAATTTAAAGGAAAAGCAACTGGCTGACAAAATCATCAGAGATAGTTTGTATTCCTATCAAATCTATTCCTTCACATCCTTTACTCAAAACTGACTGACTTGAAATCCTCACACCTCTACCTAGAAAATAGCAAAGCCAAGGATTCTCAGAGCTCCATGTGGTGCCCAGAATTATACAAATTGAGACTGGGTCAAGGGCAAACACTTGTGCTGCTTTGAAAGGCAGAACTTCTGATGAAGCTAATGTTTATCAGGCCCAGATAACCTCCAGAGTCCTCCTTGCCTTAGTAGCTGGTAATTCTAGTAAGAAAGAGAACAGACATAATTATATCTACCACCCCACCCCACGTCCCCCCACGCCCGAGACACACACACATCTATCCCAACTTGCACACCTTTACAGCTTCATCTATAAGAGTATGGCTATCTCTATGATTTGTAGAAGTTTCAGAAAAAGCAGAGTTTCCCATTATAAGTAGTTCTCTGACTATCCTACTTCATGGTAAGAAAAAGGTGTTGATTTTGCTGTTGTTTGTATTTTGTGTAATGCAGAGAGGGCATGCAGTACTTGGTACTTGACAATTTTTCACTAAAAATAGGTTGGCAAAGGGCGGCACCTGTGGCTTAAAGGAGTAGGTGGAGGTGGCGGGTTCAAGCCCCCCATATGCTGGAGGTGGTGGGTTCAAACCCAGCCCCGGCCAAAAAAACTGCAAAAAATAAATAAATAAAATAGCTTGGCAAAAATAAATATTTATCTATATTTAAAATAAAGGAAATAAAAAAGATTGTCATCATAATTCTACATTTTAGTCCACTTCCATCTCTCTCAACACCCTAATACTTATACAAGTATTCTGCCAAGGATTCTGTCTAGTGAAATTGGTCTAAATTTAAATAGTAGGTTGGAGTAATTGGGAGATAATTATTCTAGTCATAATCATATAAAAATCTCACTGTGCTTGGGCTAAGAACTATAGCAAATTTTAAAAGCAAGCATATATGCCTCACAGAAAATGATTAAAAACCATGAGTTTGATGCCAGTTGCCCATCTATAGCACCTGCTCTGTGATACTGGTGAAGTTTACACCAAAGCAAGGTGGGTGGTCAAAAGAATCCACAAGGCCATTGGGTTTGACCCCAATTATCTTTCATTGTAAATAGGCCATATGTCAAATTCCAAGATAAATTGGAAACATTTGATCTATCTCTTGTTCCTAGATTAATTTTAAGGTTCATTTTCTATGCTTTCAGATATTTCATTTGAGCTGCTTTCCTCTTAAGGAAAAGATGTATTTGGCTTTGTAGATTTGAAAAGATTCTATCATTAAAAATACTTTTGGAAGAAGAGAATTTAACAGTCAGAAAACATGTTGGGGCTAGGGAAGGAAATGGCAGGAAATAACCAGAGTCAAAATTTAGGATAATAACCAATACTATCCACTAAGTTTCTTCACAGGAATCTATGTTTACTAAGGAGAAAAAGATAACTAAGAAAACATTCATTATCATGCTCACCACAGATGGATGCTTTAACAAATCTCTTCATTTCCCCATTCAAATCATTGCTATATCCATGCAAACCAACACGCATGAAAAGTAATATTCCTATGAGCCTTTGAGGTATATTTGAATCAATGCTTCCTTAAGACAGAGTATTAAACCACTGAAAAAAACCCTGATTTATTCAAAAATGAAAATAATATTAATGTAAACCAGTGTGACCCACAACCAAATACCTACTGCATGAGTGATTTCAGGACAGCATAATTTTCATAAAACAATTTGGCATTAAAACCAAACAGCATACCAAAATAGAATACACATGCCCAGTCCCCCTCCACCCTCTACTCCTCATGGTCCTGAACAATTTAATATATTCTTCTGAATTTTGTTCATAGATAATCTGTTGGAGAAGCAGTGTTTTTTTTCCTTAAATTAATCAGAATGAAATTAGTTGGGTGGGGGGGTTAAGCCTAATTTTTAAGGATTTTTGTCTATTTTTAAAAACACTCCTGGAGTTAAGGAATGTATTGGTTCAATGTGTGGTTATTCTTTTTTCTTTTTGGAAGAAAAGTGTTGGAATGCCATATTAATTGCCCCTGAAACTGTGGGTGTAACCACTTCTATGTTCATTTGTATATGACCAGGGCTCTTGTTATTAAATCATTACTGTTTCCACCCCACAGATAACTCAAACAATAGCTTTAAGTTGTGGAAAGATGACACAGAGCTGACAAGGGAAAGAGCAGGGAAGGGCTGAGTGAAGGAAAGAAGATCTAACTGCAATGGAAAGAAAACACCATCCTGCTCAATTCCTGTTTGACCTTTCTTGCTACTTAATTTTGAATTTTGTGTAATGATACTGAAGAGGCGATGAGAGGTGACTGGCGAGGTAATGACCTCAAGTGCCCCTCGGGTCACCCTTAGGTCTCTCCTACATTTATCTGCTGACCTCCCCTTCTCACTGTCCCTTGCCCCCTTCCCCTCACATGAACCCAAGTCTCCTTTCTTCCAGTGCAATTTCTTCCTCCTGTGCCCTCCTCTATTCTGACCAGACCTATAAAAGATCATTCTGTGTTGAAAAAAAACAGCTAAGAGAGAAAATGTAGAGACATTGAACTTAGCCTTAAAATACATATGTCTATACACATATACATAGTCTAATGAACTTTCCACCTTTCTATAATAAAGCATTAATAAGAACGAAGCAAGATCCTCAGAGTATCAATGATCATTAATGATGTATTCATAACCAGTAAGTGTTAGTGTCACATTGACAACATATCTATATATAAACCTAATCACAATATTAAATAACTAGTATGTAATGATTAATTTATTTTCCTAAGCAAGTAAACATTTTTATTAAGAACCTGTTTACAAAAAGAGTCTCTTGTTATACTGATCTAAGGCTTTGGCCATAGGAGCGTGTCATCGGATTTTTTTGACTCATCTTTAAAAAAGAAAAAAAATTGAAAATGTTACTGTTCATAAGATAAAGGAGAAAAACTGACCACCCTCAGCAGATAGTAAAAGGGAAAAAAAAATAGACTTCTATTTATTTACTCAGCCAAACTTCAAGTATTTAATACATATGAAATATATAATGTACAAAAGGAGGCTCTCTGAAGGAAGAGAGAGGACAATTTCTGATGCAATTCTGATGGTCTTGGACTTTATCACCAACCATCCTCAGAGAAGAAAGTAAAAATGTAGACATTCAGAACTACCTAAAATGGACAGAATTATTATGTACATCATAGTCTTTGATGAGTTTCTTTCAGCATTGTTGGTCTAAAACTAGGCCCAGACCTGGAAACTGCCCCATAGATGGTCCCCCCAACTCTAAGTTAGACACGACTACTCCCCAGGAACCTGTCTGTGATACTCCAGCAATGCCACCAGGTAACTATGAGATATTAGATGAATCACTCTATCATCAGGGTCATTCTTTATGCAGCCACAAAATGAATATCTCTAATAGGTAGTATTCTTATACTCTCAATGTATATTACTCAATGGAAATGATAAAAATGAATTTTAAAAAGTTTACATGATCTAGTACTTAGGATCAACTCACTATCTGAATATTCAATTTTTAGAATATTGATGACCTTTGTTTCTGCCATTGGTTCTAGTTTTCTTTTATAGCTTTATATTTTCTTGACACTAAGAAAAAAAGAAATGGGTTAATATATCAGACATAACATTGCATTACTTGTTATAAACTCTATAATTTTTAGTTTGGGGAAAATGTAAATGTTCTAAATATGTTTGGGGAGTTAGTATTTCACTTATCTGTTTACTTTGTATGACTGAGGACATTAAAAAGTTTATTAGTGCATTTCTAAAGTGATCAAAACACATGTTGGGCACAATCTAACAATTTTAACTTCATCATAAAAGAAGAGGGGTGGATTTTTTGCATAGTATAGTAAAAAGAAAAAGAAAGAAAAAAATTAAGTGTGACTATAAAAATGTCTTGAACAATAAATGGTAGGGTAATAATTTCCTTCACCTGCCAATATTTCCTTAGGAGATTGCTACCTCTCCTAAGAAAACTGAAGTTATCTACACACTATGACCACAGCGGTCTTTACTTCTCTTCAAAATATAAACGCACTGATTGAACCTCTGTGCTCTCAGCAATATTCCAGGCACTACAGAGGTAACACAGGTGAACAAGGCTCTTTATTAACAATTTAGAAAGGAAGAAAACCAGCAAGTAGGCTTATTTTAAATGGAGCTCTGGGCACAGGAGATAGCATGATGAATGAAAGGCTGGAGTCAAACCATGAAAGAACACATATTGCATGAAAATGAATGAATTATCAAGGGAGTGTGTGGGGGGGAGGGGTGTCAGTCAGTTTGCTTAGAAAAGATATGAGTAGAACTGCATTTTAGAAGAATGGTAGCAATCCTGTGTAGGATGAAAGGAAAGCAGGAGAGACTGGTGGTAGGGAGGACAATTGAGACATAAGGAAGGCGCCAACTAAGGCAACAGCAGCAGAAAGGGGGCAGAAAGGAACCAAATTAAAGCAAGTCATGGAAATATAATCATTTGAACTTGGCAATGGTTTGGATGTGAGGATGACAGAGGAGGCCCAGAATATAATGCCTCGATGTTGAACCCTGTAGGTAAAGGAGGCTGCATTAACCAAGATATGGTGTCCTAAGAGGAAATGGATTTGGAAGGAATTGAGAATCCCCAATTAAACGTGTTGAATTTGAAGTTCTCTGGAGCACTCTGGTGTTGATGTACAACAGGAATCCAGAAGTACATCTGGAGATCAAAAAAGAGGCTGAAACTAGAATTGAAAATCTGGAAGCCTTTGATGGACCTAAACTATTGAAACCTATTCCTGATCAGCTCTCAGTCTCTATTCTCTCCGGTCTGTAGTCCAGGCTCCAAATTACCTCTCAAAGTATCTTTCCAAGACATGGAACGTACCACATCCTTGCCATGTGTTATAACCTCTGATGGGCAACTTTGCAGAGGAAGGCATCAGTATGTGAGTGTGGCTGGTGGTCAGTGCTGTGAAGGCTTCCCCATTGTCCCCTCCTTAGCACTCACGGCCGAGCTCCAGCCCCAAGCTTAACATGTTCTGCACTATCCTGGTATCTCCTCAGCAGCTATGAAGGAGGAGTAACATAGCGTAAGGAACCACAGGCCTGTCCTGGAGAACAATCAACAAAAGGGAATCTTTGATAATAAAGGCAGGAGATGATAGAGACTGGAATATAGTGACCTGATATGATAAAGACCAAAATTCCTAATGTGTCTCTAGAGGCCTAGATGAGCCCAACCCCTGCCCAACTCTCCAGATCCAGCTCAAACCAACCCCCTTACTCTCTGCAGTCAGGTCTTACTGGAGTCAAAGCAGAACCTCAAAGATTCCTTTTTCAAGCCAATCCCTCTGGCTGAAACTCTCTCACTTGGCTTTGACCTGTTAACCCAGTTGTACCTATTCTCACTGTGGTCTCACCCACACAGAGATCCGGGCCTGACCTCCCAGACTTGATCAGATGCCTGACATGTTCTTCTGAAGTTTGAAATTTCCCTTCACAGCCCTGACTGTTTGCAGGTAACTACTTACATGCTTTCAGCAACCTGCACGTGTCACTACAATAGATCTTAGTATTAATATATATAATTTATTTGTGTATGTAACTAAAATATGGTTAACAATCTCATCTTGAGATGCAATCCTTCAAATAGCCACAGATGAACACAGCACACATCATCTATGATAAAATATGGTTTTCAGAGTTAAAAGCAGATTCTCAAACATGTGTCTCTGTGATAGGCTCAGAAATCCTTGTTATACACAGTTAAGATTTGTTACTGTCAACATTTATAAATTAAATATGATTTTTGTCATCATGGAACACTTGCATGTTCATGGTGAGGTGATCATGTGAAAATCACACCCAGTGGAATCCCAGAGAAACACGGATATAAAAGAGGGAACAATCTAGAATGCCAGCTCCTCTACAGCAGGGAGTATAACTTCCATCTTTTCTCTGGGCCTATCATAGCATACCTGCAATAAATATTGTTAAATGAATGAAGGTGCCAAAGTCCTTGAGAAATGAGCACTCCTTAGTCTCTGGTAGATGAAAAGATGGAAAAAAGTGTAGAATAATTGCACAGTGTGGACTTCCCGGGATGATGATGAGTGATACGGTAGAACAGTCTGGAAACAGGAATGGGAGAAAGGGTTTCAATAGTAGGAAGCAGCAGTGTTATGAACAAGACAAGAAAAGCTATAATTGTGTCTAAATAAGAAACTGGATTGACATTGGAATGTGGGGTTGACATTCCTTATTATTATTATTATTTTAGGCCCAGACGTGGACAGAAGCTTCAGGTTTTTTAGTAGTAAAATGAGAATACTGTATACATGGCCGCAATGTTGGGGGATGTTCATAGTCATCACGAGCTGGTTTACGCAGCACTTAGTTCTTCTTCTCCCCAGCGAATAGCTAATGAAAAGAGGGAGTGCCAAAATTACTTGGCAGACCTATCATCACCAAAATCTTACCTTGGATTTAGATCATTGAGCACAGCTTGTTTTTTGAAAAGTGTCACTGACTTGGTGTCTAGGAGGAGCTTAACATCTATTAGGTCTTAGGAGACGCCTGAGTGAAAGGTGCTATATACTAAAATTACTGCATTTCACCATATGCTCCCAGTCATTCAAAGAGGTGAGAAACAGCTGGTTCATCTTTGGAAGGCAAAACCATAAGACCCTTCAACCAACAGCTTTTAGGAATTATATTCACTACACGTAGAATTTATTTCTGGCTTTTGTTCATAGTATCTATCTATTCTAATTTATTTACCCACACATACCTATTTTCTTCTCTTATTGCATTTAAAATCTTTTGGGGGAAAAACTGTTATAAAACACGTTCTTGTTACATAAGGGAGCCATATACATACAGGTTGGTGGCATACTAATTTATCAATATCTAGAATTATTATGAAGAGGCTGTTTGAAAGTACCAGAACAGTACCAAAGTTTTATTCATTCATGAAATGATTGATTGCATATACTCTGCAGAAATGGATTCATATTTCTGAATACATGTTACTTTATAGCCCTCAAAGAGAAAAATACATTTGCACTCAATATGCATTTACAGGATAATATGACACAGGTGTGGAGATGTTAGAAAAGCGAGGGCCAGTTGTAAAGAAGAAAAATAAAAGCTTTCCTAGGAAAGAAACTCAAATTTCAGAAAGGAGCTCTGGATTTGGAAATAGGAAAATAGCCAAACATGAAAGATGTTTTTTATATTACAGGGAAGCTCAGCTAACCAAAATCTCACAAGCAAAGGTCTTAGTAGGGCATGCTATAAGACAAAATCAAGTTTCTGACAAGTGAGATGTTGATGTAAGTGACTGAGGCCCTTAAGACAGGTTGAGCAGGAGGCTGCTGCTCAGCATGGAGGTAACATGAAAAAGACAAGCAGAGGAGGCAACATAAAGTATTCCAACACTCACCCCCTATAGAGTTTCATGTTGCTACTGTATTAAGTGATATACAGCTGTTGTTGAAGAAGCATTTAGCACTGGGATAAAAATGTAAATGTGTCAATCTTTATAGTGAGCACAGGTCTCCTATACGTCATATTTATGCACAGTCTTATTACCAACACCACTTCACATTAATTTTTAAAACTGAATTTATAGGTTCTTAAGATCTATTCATTTCTAATACATTTTAGGAATCTGCAAGATGGAAAAGATAAATCATGCTAGACTTTCAATCAAAAAATTTGACGGAGATCTAATTTTGCTGACACAGCTTAGAAACTATGCATCAAAACACCTGTTACTGCAAAACATCATGGTTGGAAATGCCAGAACAAATTTTTCAAAATAGAAATAATGATTGCATACTGATAGTTAAAATGAAACATAATTGGGGTTACACTTTTTTTAAATATATCTTGGCAGCCAAGTGACAAAGCCAAATAATGATAATGATGACAATAATTCATCTGCTAATACTGAAATGCCAAGCATTGTGGCCTTAAATAATCAGCTAACTTAATGAGATAATTTTATTTATAGCTACTTAATCATCATAATAAACCTACCAGGTAGATACTTTTGGATGTATGTGCTGTTATGAGCGTTTAGCTTAGTGGCTAAGTAGATAAGAACACAGATACTAGAATCAGATTGGGCTGGTATTGGTTACGCCCCTAGCTATTTGCATAACTTTGAACATGGGACTTAACCCGTCTTTATTTTTTATTGTTTCTTAAGGATAAAATAAGAAGAATAATGAGAATTGTTATATGTAAAATATTTAAAAGGGTAGTGGCACACGTTGCTAAGTGGTCAAAAGTGATAGCTGTATGATTATCCCCATTTTAAAGATGAAAAAATGAAGAGAAATTCAGCAAAGGCCACACAGCTAACAAGTGGCAGATCTGGGACTTAAATTCCCGCAGCATTACTCTAGACCCTAAACTTTTAGTTGTATGCTATCATGGACATGAAATCGGAGTAAACTTTTATAAAGAAAGATTTTGCCATTTAAAAAGTTGAATTTTATCTATGGCACCTGTCTTGTTCCTTTGCACATGTGTTGGATTATTCTTAAATTCTTGTCAATATTTACATATGGCTATATAATAATGCTCCATATTTAGGACAAAAATCATTGATTTAATGCAATTAGTCATATAATTTAGATAGAATTTAACCAATTCTTAGTTTGCACCACTACCTCCACCATCCTATATTTAATTCCTTTACTTTTAAAAGGGCTTTGCTTTTTACTAAGACAAAATATGGGCCTTGCTTGGTGGGGAAGGGTGAGAGGAGAGGAGAGGGATGTGGCAGAGGTGAGATCATAAGGCACTTTGGGGGCCACAGTGACACTTATCCTAAAGGTCAAAGGAGCCATTAAAGGAATTTAAGTGGAGGGAGACGCAGGGTCCTGGTTTAGAAAGATCAGCACACACTGAGAGCTGGGAACAAACTGGTGACTGTGAACCTTTTTAATTGAATGAAGGATATTTTTTACAAGCCATTGTGTTCAAGAAACAGCCTTTCTGAGATTGTTTTAGAAGATTGTTTAGAACATGTGAGAACATGACAGAATCACTGTCTTCCATGCACCTCCTGAGCCCAGCCTGAGTGCTCTTCCCACAGCCTCTCTGTTAATCACAGCACACAATCTCTGGCTCATGGCATGTTTCTCCAGGAAGTACCTGGGATGTCTGAAATATGTTCCTCACACCCCAGCCCCTTCCACCCCTACCTTCTACATTGTGAGGTGGGACTGGCTAGGAGCCAAGCCAGGCCCAGGGTTCCAAAAGAGAGGAACCTGAGTGAGAGCCATTGGACTGCAGCAGTTCTCAAACTGTGGGGTCACAACCCCTTTGTTCCATTTGTAACAACACAGCAATTAGGAAGGTTGAGAACCACTGCATTAGAGGGTTTCACATGAAGACACAAATTTGGTGGGAAAAATGGAAGATTTGGCAACACTGGGCTCTCGCCGATACAGTAATTGAAGTTGACTAGTAATTAGTGAGGATGCTGACACTAGAGGCATAGGTTGGGAATATCTATTTTCTTTTATTTTTCCAAAGCTACCACTTATTTTATTTTTTTATTGAATCATAAACACATAGATCATGTATACATTAATGCATTTATGGGGTATAATGTGCTGATTTCATATAGAATTGGGATCACCTCCTCCCTCCTTCATCTTGGGCCATAGTTGTGATCTATTCTTCACATGAAAGTGTGAGTGATTATAAATTGGTTTCATAATACTACTGAGCACACTGGATATTTTTTCTTCCATTCTTGAGATACTTTACTAAGTAGAATATGTTCCAGCTTCATCCACATAACTGTAAAAGAGGTAAAGTCTTCATCTTTTTTAAGACTGCATAACATTCTGTAGTATACATATACCACAATTTATTAATCCATTCGTGGGTCAATGGGCACTTGGGCTTCTTCTATGACTTGGCTATTATGAATTGAGCTGCAGTGAACAATCTGGTGCAAATATCTTTGTTGCCAAGTGATTTTTGGTCTTTTGGATATACACCTAGTAGGGGAATTAAAGGATCAAAAGGCAGGTCTACTGTTAGATCCCTGAGTATTCTCCATACTTCTTTCCAAAAGGGACTTATTAGCTTGCACTCCCACCAGCAGTGCAGAAGTGTTCCCTTTTCTCCATATCCACACCAACATCTGTAGTTGCTGTGGGATTTTGTTATGTGAGCCAGTCTTACGAGAGTTAGATGATATCTCAAAGTGGTTTTGATTTGCATTTCTCTGATGATTAAAGTCAAGTCACCAGACAATTCTCCCAGCACCATCTGTTAAACAGGGAATCTTTTCCCAATTTATATTTTTGATAGGCTTATCAAAGATCAAATGATGATAAGTATCTGGGTCATCTCTTGGTTTCCAATTCTGTTCCATCATCTATCTCTCCATATTTGTGCCAATACCATGCTGTTTTTATCACTATAAATTTATAGTATAGTTTGAAGTCTGGTAGTGTGATTCCTCCTGATTTGTTTTTATTACTGAGTAATGTCTTGGCTATTTAATGTTTTTTCTGTTTCCATATAAAAGGAAGTACCATTTTTTTCCAGATCTTTAAAGTATGTCGGTGGTGCTTTGATAGGGATTGCAGTAAATCTGTAGATTGCTTTGGGTAGTATAGACATTTTAACAATGTTGATTCTTCCTAGCCATGAGCATGGTATATTTTTCCATTTGTTAACATCTTCAGCTATTTCTTTTCTCAGAGTTTCATAATTCTCTTTATAGAGATCTTTCACGTCCTTTATTTGGTAAATTCCCAATTATTTCATCTTCTTTGGCACAATTGTAAAGGGAATAGAGTCCTTGACTGTTTTTTTTTTTTTTGGCTTGATTATTATTGGCATGTATAAAAGCTACTGATTTGTGAGTATTGATTTTGTATCCTGAGACACTACTGTATTCCTTGATGCCTTCTAAGAGTTTTGTGGTTGATTCCCTGGAGGTTTCCAGGTATAAATTATATTATCTGGGAAGACTGAAAGTTTGATCTCCTCTGACCCTATTTGTATACCTTGATAGCCTTCTCTTGCATGATTGCAATGGCTAAGACTTCCATTACAATGTTAAAAAGCAGTGGAGACAATGGGCAACCTTGCCTGGTTCATGATCTGAGTGGATACAAGAATCTCATCTTACCTTAAAGAATAAATATAGACTCAGGGTGAAGGGATGGGCACCTGTAATCCAGGCAAACAGAAATCACAAAAAGCAGGGGTGGCAATTTTATTTGCAGATACAATAGGCTTTAAACCAACAAAAGTAAGTAAAGACAAGGATGGTCACTTCATATTTGTTAAGAGCAACACTCAACATGATGAGATGCCAATTATTAACATTTATGCACCCAACCAGAATGCTCCTCAATTTATAAGGGAGACCCTAACAGACATGAGCAATGTAATATCTTCCAGCACTATAATAGTTGGAGATTTTAACACACCTTTGGCAGTGTTAGATAGATTCTCCAATAAGAAACTAAGCAAGAATATTTTGGACTTAAACTCACCATACAACAATTGAATTTAACAGACATATACAGAACATTTCATCCTAACAAAATTTAATACACATTCTTCTCATCAGCTCATGGAGCATCCTCCAAAATTCATCACATCTTAGGTCACAAATCTAACCTCAGCAAATTTAACAGTATAGAAATTATTCCTTGTATTTTCTTGAATCATCACACAATAAAAGTTGAACTCACCAATAAAAGATATGTTCATACTCATACAAAGACATGGAAACTAAATAACCTTATGCTGAATGATAGCTGGGGCATAGGTGAGATTAAGAAGGAAATTGATGGGTGGAGGGAGGGTAATTGGTGGGACCACACTTATGGTGCATCTTACAAGGGTACATGTGAAATTTACTAAATGTAGAATATAAATGTCTTAACGCAATGACTAAGAAAATGCCATGAAGGCATTATGTTAACCAGTTTGATGAAAATATTCCAAAGTGTATATAAAACCAGTACATTGTACCCCATGATTGCATTAATGTACACAGCTATGATTTAATTTAAAAAAAAAAAAAAAAAGGAAATTGCAAGATTTTTGGAACAAAACAATAATGAAGACAAGAATTATCAGAACCTGTGGGATACTACAAAGGCAGTCTTAAGAGGGAAATTTATAGCTTTTCAAGCCTTCCTCAGGAGAACAGAAAGAGAAGAAGTCAATAACCTAATAGGACATCCTAAGCACCTGGAAAAGGAAGAACATTCCAACCCCAAATCCATCAGAAGAAAAGAAATAACGCAAATTAGAGCAAAATTAAATGAAACCAAAAACAAAAGATTTATTCAAAAGATCAATGAATCAAAAAATTTTTTTGAAAAATTCAATAAAATTGATAAACCTTTGGCCAACCTAACCAAAAATAGAAAATTAAAGTCCATAGCATCATCAAACAGAAATGACAAAGGTGAAATAACAACAGACACCTCAGAAATTAAAAAAATCCTTTATGAATGCTACAAAAAACTTTATTCTCAGAAATACAAAAATATGAAAGAAACTGACCAATAATTGGAAGCACACCAACTGCCTAGACTTAATCAGAAAGAATTGGAAATGCTGAACAGACCTATATCAAGGACTGAAATTGAATCAACTATATGAAATCTCCCAAAAAAAGAAGAGTCCAGCACCAGATGGCTTCACATCAGAATTCTACCAAACCTTTAAAAAGGAACTAGTACCTATATTACTTAACCTTTTCCAAAACATCAAAAAAGAAGGAATACTACCCAACACATTCTATGAACTGAATACCTCTTTTCTTAAGCACAGGGTTTAAGTGAGCAGTGGAGTGGCTGGTCATTCTCCAAAGTGGCTTGAGCCACTTGGCTCCTCTTAGTGGAATGCCCTCCTTCATCTCCCACCATGTTCTCTCCAGTGATGGGCTGCCCATCTTTCTAACACCACTTCCCAGGGAAAGGACCAGTGGTCAGCTCTATAGCTCTGAATAATCTGCCATCGACTCACCGGCCTCCCTTCACAGCATTCTGGCCTGGGACTCAGAACTATGTGAGTATGGCTTTCCTGCAGACAGAGCTCTTTGATCACAAACATTTTCCATTCATTACTGTACCTCAGGCATCTTGCACAGGGTCTGGTGTTTAGTAGGTAATAATAACAACAATAACAATAAAACAATAATAGAAATGATGTAATACAAAGAACAGTGTATCGCCTAGAAAGTAGACCTTGTTTCAGATTTTAACTCTTTCATTATGATAGACACATCTTAATATCTTTCTGGGCCTTGATTTCTCTCCCTAAAAAAATGGACATTTAAGGTTACAATGAGAATGAAATCACACAGTGAAATCACTCTAACACAATACTTAGCTCACTGAGGTCAGCAGGTATGCTCACCTCCCCCCTTGCCTGCTCATGGAATAAGTATTTACACAAAAAGACAGCAACCTATTGTGTTTATTACCAATGGATTTTCATAACATTTTTGGCCTAGGAGCATTTTTCTGAGGATAGTGGACACATGAGTCATTATGAAAGTTTTAAAATGCACAAAAATCAAGAAACGTAAAATCTCTGTGGAGGGAAACAAACGAAGCCCTCCCAACAACACCAATAAGCCAAGCAACTTGAAGCTTGCAGGGGTGAATCAGAAAGGATAATATCGACTATGTTTCTAGGAATTGAAATAATGGACCATAGCATAGCCTGTCTCAAACTTTCATAGTCACCTATGTATTTGGCAAAGAGCATCCCATAGAGAGGAAAGAACAAGTTCAAAGGCCCTAAGGTTGGATTGCCCCTGGTGTGTTTGACAGTGAAAAGAATGAGGAAAGGAGAGAGTAGTATATAGCATGAGAAGAGGAAAGAAAAATAAGGGTGCAAGGAAGTAGGTGTGAGAGCCTGTTCTCTCTCTATGAGTGAGCCAGAAAGCTGCTGGAAAGTTTTAAACAGAAGAGTACAAGATATGACATTCTTTAACAGGATTACTCCAGACACAGTATGGAGAATAAAGCCAGGAGAGGGTGCAAGCAGGAAGACCAGTGAGGAGGCTCCTGCAAATACCAGAAGAGAGAGGAAGGCAGCTTGGACCTAGGTGGTAGCTGTCAGATTCTGAGCCATTTATAACAGAAAACAGAGCCAACATAATTTCCTGATACAGCGTGTAGGGGAAATAAAAAGAGTCAAGAATGATTACAAGGTTTGTAACTTGAGCAACTATAAGAATGGAGTTGCCATTTCCTGAGAGAGTAGGCATGGGGTTCGCAGTCTCTCCAAGCCACTTGGAAGCCACAGGGAGCTGCAAAGCTTTCAATTGGTAGAAAGGAATTTGAATTTAAGTTGTCTCATACAAAAATCAGGATTCCTTCCTATCCTGCTACCTGCCATCACAACATATTATGGAGTTCACAGTAGGTAATTCTCTCTGGGTATTAAGATAGGTTTCAGGAAAGGTGTGGTACATGAATAAAAGACAGAGCAGCAAGACCTCAGGGCCATTCTGATATGAACAATAGCATGAACAAACGTTGGGGGACCTGAACATAACCCTCAGTTTATTCTGGTGTGTTCTTATAAGGTACTTGGAGGGTGCACTATGGGAGAGAAACCTTGAAGGATATGTGATATAATGGAATACCTGGAATGCCATGCTTTGGAGCTAAAATTTAATCACATGAACAAAGAGGAGCTATTGAAAGCAAGCAGTTAGGAATTGAGATAGTTTAGATTTTTTTTTCTTTTGAGACAGAGTCTCACTATGTTGCCCTCAGTAGAGTGCTATGGCATCAGAGCTCACAACAACCTCTAACTCTTGGGATTAATCAATTCTCTTGCCTCAGCCTCCCAAGTAGCTGGGACTACAAGTGCCCACCACAATGTCCAGCTAGTTTTTGTTGCAATAGTCATTGTTGTTTAGCTGGCCAGGGCCAGGTTCAAACCCGCCACCTTTGGGGTATGTGGCTGGCACCATAACCACTATGCTATGGGTGCTGAGCCTGGATTATGTTTTTAAAAGATTAACTTTGGGTGATGGAAGTTCTCACCAGAGCAATCATACAAGAGAAGTAAATTAAGGGGGTCCAAATGGGGAAGGAAAAGATCAAACTATCACTCTTTGCTGGCAATATAATCTTATATCTAGAAAACTTCAAAGTTTCAACTAAAAGACTTCTAAAATTGATGAATAAATTCAGCAAAGTCTCAGGTTACAAAATCAATGAACACAAATCAACAGCTTTCAATATATGCCAACAACAGTCAAGCTAAGATTCAAATCAAAGACACAATACCTTTCACAGAAGCAACCACAACAAAGATATACCCATCAATATACTTAACAAAGTAGGTGAAGGAAACTGCAGAGGATGTAAACAGATGGAAAAATACATCATGCTCATGGATCAATGGAATCAACATTGTCAAAATGGCTATACTACCCAAAGTAATTTATAGATTCAATGCAATGCTCATTAAAATACCAACAACATTTTTTGCAGATCTTGAAAAAATAGTTGTTTTGTATAGAACCAGAAAAGACCCTGAATAGCCAATGCAACTTGACATAATAAGAACAAAGGGGAAAGCATCATGTTACTAGACTTCAATCTATACTGTAAGGCTATAGTAAACGAAACAGCATGGTACTGGCACAAAACAGAAACATAGACTTAGGGATCCAAACAGAGAACTCAGAGATGAAATCTTCCTCACATTCCCATGTGATTTTTGACAAAATGGATAAAGGCAAACACTGGGGAAAAGAATCCCTATTCTATAAATGGTGCTGGGAAAACTAGATAGTTACATGTAAAAGACTAAAACAGGATCCACACCTCTCATCACTCACAAAAATGAATTGACTTTAAGAATTCTTAGAGTTCATTCCTTAGGTTTAAGTCTTTTATCTATTAATTAATCAAACATCTTCTTGTTTCCTCATATATTAATAAAAACAAAGATAACAAACTAAAATGTTCCTAGACATGTCATGGTCATTTCTGGCTTCTTCAACTGATAACCAGAATCTACAGAGAATTCAAGGAAATCAGCAAGAAACAACCAAACAACCTTATTAAAAAGTGGGCAAAAGACATAAATAGAAATATTTCAAATGAAGATATACTAATGACCAAGAAATTCATGAAAACATCAACATCTCTGATCATTACAGAAATGCACATCAAAAACACACTGAGATATCACCTAACTCCAGGGAATAAGGCTTGTGTTAAAAAGTTCCAAAATAACAGATACTGGGGTGGATTTGGAGAGAAAGGAAGTTTTATATATTGCTGGAGAGACAGAAAAATAGTACACCCTGTATGGAAAATTGTATGAAAATACCTCAGAGAACTTAGAGTTGACCTACCATTTGATCCAGCAATCCCACTGCTGGGTGCATACCCAATAGAAAAAGGAAATTTTATATAAAGAATACCTGTACTCTAATGTTTATAGCAGCTCAACTCATGAGTGCAAAGACATGGAAACAACCCAAGTGCCCACCAGTACATGAATGTATTAATGAGATGAAGTATGTGGATGCCACGGAGTACTATTGAACCACAAAAAATGGTGATCTTGTATTTTGTATTCCAACCTGGATGGAACTGGAAACCATTCTTCTAAGTGAAACATCCCAAGAATGGAGAAACAAACACTTGTACTCAGTACCAAGTTGGAACTAATCAATCAAAACTTAAGTGCACATATGGAAATAAATCTCAATGAAAATCTAGCTGGAAGGATGGGGAAGAGAGTTGGGTAAATTCACACCTATTAGGTACAGTGTGTACTGGGTGAAGAGTACACTTACAACTTGACTCTATCTGTACAACAGAATGTGTAAACAAAACATATGTATTCCCAATAGTCTGGAATTTTAAAAAAGGTATGCTGAACCAAAACAAAAAAAGAAAAAATGATTAACTTTGAAGTCAGTGAAAATGATGTTTTAGAGAAGCAGGAGGTTCAGATCCAGGTGACTAATGAAACAACCCAAACCCATTAAAGTACTGTCATGAAAACAGAAAAGGCATAATTTAAGAAACATTTGGTAGTGAAATTGATGGTATTTGGGGATGATTCAATGAGGAGAGTGAAACTGAGGAAGAAATCAAAGGGTTCCACCTGGTACAAGATGTGTGTGACTTACTGAGCAGAGGGCTGCAGGGGAAGAAGGAAGGTTAGACAGGGAAGGTAAATTGGGTGTACAGCCTGGTGTAGAACCACATGAAGACTTTTTTCCCAAATAGTCTTTAGTAATTAGGAGAGAAATCAGAGCTAGAAATCCAGATTTAGGAGCCATTAACATAGGAGTGATAGCAGAGACCACCCAGAATAAATCTCTCAAACAAAAAAAGGAACCTAGATATAGAATATTGAGAAGCACTTGCCTTTGGAGGGCAGGTGGCAGAGGAGGTGCCAGGGGAGTTTTCTAAGAGTAGGAGGACACAGGAAGGAGAGGGTGGCCAACAGCGTCCGGTTTAGTATAAAGTCAATTAGCATGAGGAGAGAGACACTGCAATTGCCTTTGATCAGAAGTCCCTGCTAACCTCTGGGGGAGCAGTTTTTCTAGAGCTATTAGAGAGGAAAGCAGAATTTAGTGGGAAAAGAAGTAACAAGCTAACAACTTAGCAGTATCACCCAGGCTCATAGGAAGTCTGGAAGTCAAAGAAGCCAGAAATGGTCACAGCCTGTCTAGGAAAGTTCTTGTTTGTTACCTTTGTTTTTATTAATATGTGAGGAAATAAGATGTTTGTGAACAGAAGGAAAGAGTAAGTCAGTGGTGAGGGAAAGATCGCAGATACAAAAGAGAAAAGGGATATTTGATGGGGCTGGGTGATGGAGGAAATGTGGAGAAGTCACAATAGAGAGTGGGAAAAGAGTGAGTCGGGAATGAGCAACATCTCAGGTTTCAGAGAAACCGGGCGGAGAATAAGGGAAGGACTTGAGCACAAGCACATCGTAGAGAAAAAGACAAGGAAAGGAGGAGCAGAGCTGGGTCCACTCAGTGCTGTGCTGAGAGACCTTCACCCTTTGGGGAAAACTCTTCTGTGTCCCTGGTGGATGGTGAGCAATCTGGGCAACACAGAAGTCACTGTTTTTCCAGATCAACTGAGACGGTTTCCTGGGCTGAGGCTCCTGGTCGAAACCGGAGCTGCACATCTGCTTTGCCTCCCTTCAAACTCAGCATGATTTCAAATGAAAAGCTCACACAGTATTTGCTTGAAGGGTCAGATGAAAAAATTTTCAATTACAAAGTTCCAGCCAAGCCAGAAAAACTGAAAGCCCTGAGGAGAATGGTAAAGGCCAGTACAGGCTCACAATAAAACTTGGGCACAGTGGGGATGCGGTTCCTATTTTAATTTGTATGTCTGCCCATGCTTCTGCAACAAATAATTTGAGAAAGAAAAGTAGGTCTCTTTTTAAAAAAGAAAAACAAAAAAGATTTTAAAAACCCCATGCAATACCATATTTATATATCATAAAATCAAGTTTGTTTTACCTTGGCGTTAAAGGTGTTATAAACTAAATGTGGAATGGTGAATTTATGGATTCATTGACACTAGTAATGTCTAGGAAAACATAATGTACCTCTAGAGAGGTATGCTGGGCTTCGGAATACTGTGCACTCAGGTGTGTTTAAATGTGTATTTAGGGTTCAATGAAAAAGTAACCTCTTGAAAGAAATATCCCATTTTGCCTCCTGGAACAAAGCTTGTGTTATCTGTTTTGAGGAGACTTAAGTCCCCTGTTCCCCTTTTCTGTTTTTTTTATAAAGTGATTTAGAGTTAGGTTAGTCCAGAGTTGTTTTTGCAATAGCAGAGTAGATTTTATTTAAGAACCACTTGCATCTGCTACCCAACATGTTATCTTCTAACCACAAGGAAAAATTGTTCTCTCTGACACTTTCCCACTTCCCATCTCTGGACTTAACATTGCTTTCCTTGCTATCTCCGTGGAGCTTGGCTATTATATTTTTTAAGATGTTTCTCATCTAATACTTCACATAGTAGTTATGTGTACACTTAGAGTAATGATTTTCAACTGGTGTGCCATGAGAGGATCTTAGGTGTGCCATGAAAATTTTTCAAGATCATTAATTAAATTATTTTTGAAAGAACCCTAAATACACATTTAAACACACCTGAGTGCACAGTATTCTGAAGGCAAGCATACCTCTCTAGAGGTACATTATGTTTTCCTAGACATTAGTAGTGTCAATGAATCATAAATGATTAAGAAGCTAGTAAAAGTAAGTATAGTAACATAGAAGGAATTATGTTCTTTTTTTACTTTTTTTTAATCAACATAATTTAAGTGTGCCATGAAAGTTAACCATAAGTTCAAGTGTGCCTGTGAAAAACGCTGATTTAGAGTGTGCTTCTCGTGTCCTCCCCCAATAAGCACTAAGTACAGAAGTGGGGAGTCCTTACTCACCTTTTCAGTCCCTGAAGCAACTATCCTTTTGTGATCAATCAATGCAGTTGTGAAGAAATTCAGAAAGAACCCAAGGTCTCAGCAGACCATGTGAGGAGAGTTGGCAGGCAACTGGGCATGCTCTTTCCTCAGGAACTAGGGCCATCTTATACATAAACTGACCTCTCAGGGGTATACACATAGTTCTCTAATACTTGTACACTTGCTGTGAATAGTATCCCATGAACTCTTCTGCCTGTTTTACCAAAAACAAAATAGAAGGTCCTGAACTAAAACAGTCTTGAATGCCAGTCTGTGTAGTCCAAATGTGCATAAACTGAGATCCCGTGAAAGCCTTGCTTCATCTGATACCAGGACATCCAACCAGACCAATTGTTAAAAGAACATTTCACACCATCCCTGTCACAATTCGCACACTTTCATTTCACAAGTAGAACTGCAGCCTGGGGAGGGCACCCCATTTTGCAAAGGCAAGCAGTCACACCTCTGCAATTCTGAGATGGGACAGTAGCTTATTTATTGTATGTTGAATTTATAAGAAACAAAATTGGGCACTTTTACTTTTTTGAGACAGTCTCACTATGTCACCCTGGGTAGAGTGCTGTGGCGTCACAGCTCACAGCAACCTCCAACTCTTGGGTTTAAGCAATTCTCTTGCCACAGCCTCCAAAGTAGCTGGGACTACAGGCGCCCACCACAATGCCCAGCTATTTGTTGTTGTTGTTGTTGTTGTTGCACTTGTCATTGTTGCACCTGCCAGCTTGGGTGTATGTGCCCAGCACCCTAAAAATTGGGCGTTTTTAATAGTTTATTTTATTTTTCATTTTTTTATTAAGTCATATATACGTAGATCATGAATATAGTTATGCCTTTGTGGGATTCAATGTGTTGATTATTTGTACAAATTAGAGCGCTTACATCCTACTAATTAACATAACTTTCACCTCATTTACTTAATCTCAGTGTTAAAAGGTTTGTGTTCTATACTTGATAGATTTGACTTCTACCCTTGCAATATGCTCCATAGGTGTGGTCTCACCATTAACCCTCCCTCTATCGAACAACTCTCCTCCCTCCCCAACCCGTTCCCCTTCCCTCCTTCATCCTAGGCTATAGTTGTGATTCATCTTTCATATGAAAAGGTAAGTGATTATAAATTGGTTTCATAGTAGTACTGAATATATTGGATATTTTTTTCCATTCCTGAGATACTTTACTAAGTAGGATACATTCCACCTCCATTCATGTAAACAAAAAAGAGGTAAAGTCTTCATCTTTTTTTAATGCTGCATAAGATTCCATGGTATACATATACCACAATTTATTAATCCATTCATGGGTTGATGGGTACTTGGGCTTCTTCCATGACTTGGCTATTATGAATTGAACTGCAATGAACAATCTGGTGCAAACATCTTTGTTGCCAAGTGATTTTTGGTGTTTTGGATATATACCTAGTAGAGGAATTGCAGGATCAAACAGCCAGTCAACAATTAGATCCCTGAGTGTTCTCCAAACTTCTTTCCAAAAGGAACGTTCTAGCTTGCATTCCCACCAGCAGTGCAGAAGTGTTCCCTTTTCTCCACATCCACGCCAACATCTGTAGTTTGGGGATTTTGTGATGTGAGCTACTCTTACTGGACTTAGATGATATCTCAAAATGGTTTTTGTTTGCATTTCTCTGATGATTAAAGATGGTGTGTATTTTTACATGTGTCTATAGACCATGTGCCTGTCTACTTCAGAGAAGCTTCTGTTCATGTCTCTTATCCACAACAAAATGGGATCACTTGTTCTTTTCTTATTAATAAGTTTGAGTTCTCCATGGATTCTGATTTTTATACCTTTGTTGGAAATATATCTTTTAAGGTAAGATGATATTCTTGTATGCAGCAGATATGTGGCCTGAGTTTTTGTATCCAGTCAGCCAACCTGTGCCTCTTTAGAAGACAATTTAAACCATTCACATTAATTGGGAGTATTGATAAGCCTGGTAGTATTTTGGGTATGGAGTTTTTCAAAATTCCAGTGGACATTTTTAATCTTTTTGCCACTGTGGAAGTTGGAATTTGATCAAAAGTTTTGGAGTGAGTTTACTTTGGTGGTAGAGCATTTGTCATTGCAGAAGATGGGTCTGAGAATATCCTGGAGAGCTGGTTTAGTTATGGCAAATTTCTTCAACATGTGAATGTCATTAAAGTATTTAAGTTCTCCATCATAAATGAAACTCAGTTTAGCTGGATACAGGATCCTGGTTTGAAAGTTATTTTGTTTTAGGAGGTCAACGGTTGATGACCATCCTCTCTAGCTTGAAAAGTTTCAGCAGAGAGATCTGCAATCATTCTAATATTCTTCCCCTTGTAGGTTATGGTTTTCTTACATCTGACTGCTTTCAGAATTTTCTCCTTCATATTAACTTTGGCAAAGTTAATTATAATGTGTCTAGGAAATGTTTTATTTGGATTAAATAGTGCTGGGGTTCTGAAACTGCTATCTGGATTTCAGAATCTCTTGCCATGTTTTGGAATTTCTCCTCCTGTATCTCTTGGAGTAGAGCATCTGGGCCTTTCAAAGCAACCTCTTCTCCGTCAGGGATTCCTAAAAGGAGAATGTTTGCTCTTTTGGAGTGGTCCCACAATTCTCTCAGGGAATGGTCCATTTTTTTCTCTCCACTTCTCTTCCTCTTTGAGCATTTGGGAGCCTTCAAAAGCTTTGACTTCAATGTCAGAGATTCTTACTTCTGCGTGCTCTGTTTTGTTACTGAGGGATTCTACTGTATTTCTCAGATTTTTGAGGGCTGCAAGTTCTTGCCTCTATGTGTCAAAATCTTTAGTGATTTTGTCTTTGAATTCAATGAATTCTTGATACAACTTTTGAATTACTCCTTGAAATTCTAATTCCATCTTTACCTCCATTCTGTTGTTCTTATTTGCCATCCAAGTTCTGAACTCGATTTCTGACATCTCAGCCATTTGTTTATGAATTGGATCATCTGATGTGTCTGTTTTGTCATTTCTTGAGGGAGTATATCTACTCTGATTATTCATGTTGCCAGAGTTTTTCCACTGATTCTGCCCCATGATTATTTTTCCCTGTTTGGCTAGATGGGCAGGTAAGGTGAAATTGGATTGGGAGCTCCTGGAGTTGTGGTTAACCAGACCTTTGCCACGGATTTGGGATTGGTGACTGTAGCTTTTTTCCCTACAGCTTTGCAAAGGACCCATATAGTATAACAGTTTGAGGCTCTGGGGACCTGCTTGGTGTGGTGGGATTAGGTGGCTCTGTCTTGTATTCAGCTGGTCTTTGTCTGATCCTCGTGGATTACTGACTCTGTGTTGAAGTCTCAGCTGTGAAGAAATACAAGCAACTAAGACACCACGCCCCGCCCCCCCCCCACAAAGGGCAACAACTGGAAGAGGAAAATCAACCCTTCCCATTGCCACACATCCAGGGTACCACCTGAGAGGGTCCTTGAGTGATTGGCCCAGGTTAGGAGTTCCAAACCAATTGACCCAGTCAGTACCAACTCTCAAGTGGGAGAGTTCAAAAGGTCTCCAGCAACTAGATAGCAGAGGTCTACTGGCTGCTCAAATGGGGCTCATTTTGGTGCTCTGTGGAGTCAGAAAGGCCCACCCAGTAGCAGAGTTGACCAAGGTGCTGGTATCTCTTTCTTCACCTTGCACCTCTTTCATGCCCAGTCACTGGTAATCACAGGGCTGTGGTACTGCTCCCTACAATAAGCAGATATGCCAGGGCTTTGCATCTGCCAGAGTCAAAGGAAAATCAATGCCCCCTCAGCCTGGCCACCACCTGGCTGGGGGAGCTGAGGCCTGCCTGCCTCATGTACTCAATGGCAACTGGTGAGTGTTCCATCTGAGCTCAGTCCGAACCTGAGGATAACAAGTCAGGAAATGATTTTCTCCCTCAGCCACTATGATTTTGCCCCAGCTGCTCTTTAGTACTGGTATCCCTATAGGGCGAAGTCTGGCTTCCTCTGGCAGTCCTCAGAGTTGGAGAGGTGGCTCTGCAAGATTAGACTCCAGTAGGATTGCTCTACTATTGCTGAATGTTTGTGGGAGGTGTCCCTGTGCAGGTCCTAGGAGGCTCCCATGGCCATGGAGGCAGCTGTAGCTGTGGCTCTGGGAACACGGGGTGCATGGCTCCAGCCGCAGGGTCGGATGCACTGCATGCAGTTCTGGTAGGGCAGATGCATGGTGGCTCTGGCAGGGTGGAGCTCAGGGGTGCAAGGCTCCAGCAGGGTGGTACATGGGGCACGTGGTTCCAGCAGGGTGGGGCACATGGCTCTCAAGCCTCCTCCTGCGGCCAGTTTGCACTTTCACAGAGCCAAGCCCAACAGCCTCCCCTGGCTTTGTCTGTACTACTGCTGGGCTCACTTTTACAGTGTAGCTTTTCTACCATGGCCCTTGCAGTGCCTGGACCTGGCAATGAACCACAGACATTCCAGTCTCTGCAGGGGTTAGGCTTCTGGACCAACCATCAGGTGAGGGGGGGAGGGTGGACTGGAAATTCAAAATGGCAGGGAAAACATCAGTAAAACTTTCATGCCTGCCAAGAGAGTACTCAGGGTCACAGCAGGGTCCCTCTGGAGAAGTAGTCCCCACTTCCTGCAACTCTCCTGTAGGATGAGACGAGAGGTCCTCAGTTTACCACTCACCTATAGAAAACCTACAATAAGCAAAAGAAAAAAAACTCTCTTGTGGGAGGAGATGGACACTTTTCCGTTGGGATGAGTTTTGTACCTGAAATTTGCTTTCTTGGAGTCTCAGCTTGCCTCAGCAGAGGTGATGTGCAGTTATCTTCTATCTCAGCTCAGCTCCAAGTCTTCAGCTTTATTGGGTACTTTCTGGTCATTATCCTTCCCTCTGGATGGAAACTTCTGTTTTGAAACAGCAGTGTCAAAAACTGGCTTCAGTCAGCCATCTTTCCCCCAGATGTCTCTAACAGTTTTTTAAAAAAGAAAGCAGCACATTCAGAGAAATGAAAGAAATATCTTCTGACATGCTTTCTGTTCACACGCCAGGTAGTGCAGGCTCACCCAGAGGATCATGGGAATAAGAAAAAGGTGTTCCCTGCCACATCTGTAACTTGGTTTGGACAGCTGAGCTCTAGTCATGACTACAGAGGATTATACCAAAGCCCTGCTGGCAGATTCAAGGAAATGAATAATAATATAATAATTTATTCAATGCTGCTCTTAGCGAGACACTGTGCAAGATGCCTTATATATATTACTGCTAATCCTCACTATATCCCTACAAGTCGAGCATTTTCATTCTAACCCTACATGTGAGCAAACTAAGGCTTAGGGAGTTTAAACAATCTTCTCCAAAAGCACACCCCTAGCAGATGCCTTACCTGGGATTTGAATACAAGTCCACTTGACTGGAAAGCCCATACCCTTTACATTTCACCAAATTCCCTTTATAAAATACAGATCCTAACACAGAAAGGGTTATCTTGAGAAAATATGGCATGCACATTCATTAAAACAAAGTTCACATATTTTAAGACTTCATATCATCTAACATTGGGTGATCATAACTATTCATATACCACATAGCAAAGAAACCCAGAAATGTTATCAGGCTATGCAATACATGACTTAGGAACCTGAATTCAGAGTCAGGGTGAGCTCAAATTACAGTATCACAGTTCATTAGCTGTGTAATTCAGCAATCCACTTAACTTCTCCATGCCTCGATTCACTTATCATTCTAAGAACTGAATGACACAGTGCAAATAAAGAAATAGCTTAGTATCTGGTGCAAAGCAAATACATAACTGTTTTGTTATGATTCTCTATGCACCCAAAGAAACTCATCTACTGTACACCCAGGAAACTTATGTTCCTTGATATGGTGAACAAGGTCCTCCAGGAATAAATACCTGCCCTTCAGCAGCAACATTTATTAACTCTCCAATTGCACCTAAAATTTCATGGAACAATCTCTCATCTGTCTCCAACCCACTATCCTAAATCTATCTGACTCCTCAGGAAAAGGAGCTCCCACGTCACTTCCCATCAGAGGTGGCTCAGTTGTGCTCCTCTATGCTCTCCACCTGTAACTGTATCTGTAGCCCTCTTGCCCATCACAGCACTTGTCACATTTGAGGACAGGGGCTATTTCTTCTTTATGTTTGTCTACCCAGAACTGAGCTCAGAATCTAGTGCTTCTAAGCCTATAGTCAATGCTTAATAATAGAAAGAATGATTACCAAAGAACAGACACTAACAAATTATGGCATCACACCTGGACTCTCAAAAAGGAGGAATCATCTAAGGAGAAAGGAAACTCCAAAGTGAGAACATTTAATTCACTCTTCCTCACCATGTGATGGTCATTTAAGCATATGCAGTATTGCCATCAACAAGCGTCTATGGATAATTTTGCCTAGGACTATGTTCAGCCAGAGCAGTTATATGTGCACTTGTATGAGTGTTATTTAAGTTTGTTCCCTCTCACTTCTTTCAAAAACTCACTGGTCACCCTAAATTCTCATTTTGCCATGAGGCTTCAGTACAGGCCAAATTGGGTACCAGAATAGCATGTTTAAGATATTGATTCCTCTACCCTGTATCCCCTCTCCCACACACCTTTCCCTGACACAAAAGGTGTAGTTCTAATTTAAGAAAATTAGCACTGTAGTTGACTAGATCCAAATGGCCATTCCCAGAATATCTGGGATTGCCGGGAGTGGTGGTGGTGGGGTGGTGGATCTGTTGACTTGCCATAAAAGCCAAAAGTTCTGATTCTCAGTAGGCAAAGTTCTTTCCTTTGAGTCTACTCAGCTGTGAAAATATAGAGGGTACAGTGTGAGAAAATTGTAGAGAATAAAGGTGAAAGGTCAGGCAGGGTGACCACACAAGAAAGAGAGGCAACAATTGTACTGAATGTTGAAGAGTGAATGGTGAGGCTGGCCATGGTGGCTCACACCTAAATTCTAGCACTCTGGGAGGCCAAGATTGGTGTATTGCTTGAGCTCAGGAGTTTGAGACCAGCCTGAGCAAGAGCAAGACTGTCTCTAAAAATAGCCAGGCATGTGGCAGGCACTTATTGTTCTAGGTGTTCAAGAGGCTGAGGAAAGAGGACCACTTGATCCCAAGAGTTTGAGGTTGCTGTGAGCTAGGACACCAGGGCACTCTACCCAGGGCCACACAGTAGGACTCTGTCTCAAAAAAAAAAAAAAAAAAAGAGTGAATGGTAGATCAATAAAACAATTTGCAGAGAGATTTCATTTAATTCTGGGTTGTTTTGATGTATTAGATATGAAAATTTGAGGACAGTTATAAAATGAGATCATGTTCTTTGATCACCACATCTAGGTCGAAGTTATTCATCTGCTTGTGAACCCCACAACTCCACAGTGTCCTGGGAGAAAGGGCTGCTCCATTAAATCATCTTCAGACTGGTCAATCTATACTGTGATCTATATCTCACAGAATTCCCAGGTTGGTGAGATATTGAGGATGGAAACTTTACCTCATTCATTCGTTTATCACCTTTCAATATCTAGCTGTGTGTCTAGAACAGATTAGGTGCTGAATACGTATGTGTTGAGTTGACCTGGACCATCGCTAACTTACTTCAGGAATTCCAAGCCAACTTACCATCACTCTCCAGCATACCAAACAGGTATCAGCCAATTTTTGTGAATATAAGCCATCACTTTCTAACATTTCTCCTTATGATGTCAGAAGACATAAACTCCATACAAATATACTATAATTTTTATGCATAATCAAATGTATTGTTCATCTCTACTGATTAGCCCAGGGAAGTCTCACTGAGCAATTTCACAACACTTCTGGAGCCATGCCCTTATAATGTGTTCCAATAATGAGCCTCTTCTAAGTCTCTTCCCTAAGAATATGAGAGCATTCTTAGTTATGTCACTGTGTCGGCAGCACTGGAATACTTCAATGGGTATTAATAACTACACATTTGCATAGGATCAAAGATAGAGAGTACCCCGGTTACATGTTCAGGCCGATCAAATCACAAATTAATTTATTTTGTAGGATCTCTGACAGCAGATGTCCCTAAATATGGTGATGAAGAGATATCCATGAAAGCCTCCACATGGGAATGCTCAAGCTATTCACAAGCCAGCCGTCCAGGGGAAACATCTGTCTGTATTGCATGCTGCTCAAAGAAATCAGACCTTCATTCCTGATAGTCGTTATCCTGTTGTCTATCATGCTTCCCAGAGCGTGTCCATGAGGAGATCACAGGCACACTCTGGCTGGAAGCCATGTCTAGACCCTAAAATTAGCTCCAATATTGGAAAGACCACAAGGAACTTAGCATTTATGCTTGACTAGTGGGAAAAAAGAGGCAAAGAATACCTGTTTATCTACAACAACAAGCCAAGGAATTTAATAAGCCCTATCTACATGTTATAGAACTACTCTAAAAAGACAAACCTGTCAATTCTGAGAGACTAGTTTTCAAAATGACTTAAACTCTCCTGAAATAGATCCTCATATTGACCAAAAAGATTAATCAGATTTTTTGTTTTTACTGTGAAGAAAAAGTTCTCTAAGTCTAATTTCCCAGTTAAATTATTTGTTCCCACTAAAGCTAATATATTCTTTGTAGTACTTAATATAGCTGTAGTTTGCAAGGAATTTTGAAAATTAAAATGTGAACCCTGGAAGGACAAGGATCCATCTTGCTCACTACCATATCTCAAAGGCCCACATGCCTGCCCAATAGGTATTTGATGAAGGAGCATGTACATGGCTGAATATGTATTGACCACATGCCAGGCACTGAGGATTGTGCTAGGTACAGATTAGGCAAAAGGAATCAGAAAGCATCAGAGCCAGGCTTGTGAAATAAATTTATAGTAACATCTATGGACTTCACTGAAGTGCTGAGAACCTCCAAGACAAACAAGAGCTAATCCTGGATCCTACTTTCCTCCCCCTTCCTCTCCTTAGTTACAACTTTTGTACCACAATATGATTATGGTGCTTCCCCTGACAGAGTTTTGCCAATTCAGCTGAGGTCACAGGTGCCTGGGTAGGAGGAAGTGCACAGAGGTGTGAGAGGTTGCCATGCTCGGGAAGTTTGACAGTATTGTTTTCAGGTTACTGAATGAACAACAGGTCAATAAAATACTTTCTACTTTCTTTATGGACATCAGGTGTTGATTTTTTAGCTGAATCTCCAAGAAACTCATCACCACTCAAAAGCAAAGAGTACACAGTAACCATGCAAGCTCATTTTCCTGTCCCAGGCCTACTAGTACTCATGAGGCTAAAAGACATATTCACAGAGACTGAGCCTGGTTGGATAAAAGCTGGATATCTAAGTAACCAGGAAAGCTCTGCTAGTCCAGAACACAGTATGCACCATGAGTGCTTTTTGTGCCTTCTACATCCCTACTGGCATGGTTTGGGGGTTGCCTGCATCACCCGCAGTGCTGGTCAAAAAATTGGGGGGTTCTATCTCAGATCTACAGAATGAGATTCTCTTGAGCAGAATCATACATCTTTACTTTTTCACAATTCTCTGATTTTTACACACACTCAGTTTTGAATATTACTTACATCTACTGATTTTGTACGCGACTAGTCCAGAGAAGTTTCTCTACCAATAAAAGATTATGTTAGAGAGGGTCTGCTCATCCTTATTTGCATTACTGTGGCTAGGAAATGTGATCTTCTGCAAAAATCTGGAAGGATATAAGAAGCTGGGGTATTGGGATAAAGGGAAGAAGGGAGTGTTTACACCCAGCCATTAAAATTAAAAAAAGGTACAAGCCAATTGGAAAGCAGTAGGTTGTGTTATAAAAAGGTTTTTGGTAGATTCCTGGCACTTTCAAGTTTAAATCCTATACAAATTCATCTGCTGGTATGATATATAATTCTATTTCTCATAGCGGCCCCAGAATTAAAACTTTTTAATGTGGGCATGGAGAGGTGGATATTCATCCATCTTTGGAGGGAATCAAAATCGATGTAGCCTTTTGTAGATGAATTTGCCCATAATTGTTAAATAAAAAATCCACTTTTCCCTTGACTCAATAATTTCACTGCTAAGAATTAACCCTACAGACATACTGTACCTGCTAACATATGCTAACACTTTACGTACTACTAAAATAAAGACTCTCTGCTGAAAAAAAAAAACAAACAAAAAAACCTCTTAGTTGCATTCATCTAACTTATTTGCTGTATTTTATAAACCCAAAGTACAACTGGCTTTATATAGTAATTTTATTAATAATACATTATACTATCACTAGTGAAGGATCACAGAGAAGGCAATTAACAATAGATGAGTCCTGAGTCCTTATTTTGTGCCAAGTACTGTGCCAAGTGCATGTGTAATCTCTTCACCCACCCTGCAACTTGGACGTGCTTCTCCCCTTTTCTTCAGACCAGAAAGCTCAGGCTCAAAGGGAAAAAAATCAAAGGGAAAAAAACATAGTCCTGGGGTCATGGCTGACAAGTGCATAAACAAACTTGAAGACCCTTCCTCAAAGCCAGTTCTCTTTTTTAACTGTACCAGGAAAAAGAACATCTGAGAGTATTAATGCTATGTAGAAATATCAGCACTATCAAGTTTCTCAGTCAACTTACCTTATTTCAGTACAGCACTCTTAAAAATCAGGAAAGAAAAGGAACTATGTTATGTTGACAGATTATGGTAGGAGGAGCCAGTCACATGAAAAATGTTTCAATATTTTAAACCAATTTTAATGACTTAAAGGAGTGGAAAAACACTCATGATGATTTTTCTAGCCCTTTTAGGTCTGTCCTCTTGGCACACAAACTTCCATCACTGTCTTGCAGCAATGGAGGAATTATTTTCATCCCACAGGGGACTTGAAGATTTCCTTCTAATAGCTCTGTTCAGTTCTTGAGTAAATAGGAATAATTCCACCACCTCTTTAAAACTTAGTCCCTCATATATATAATAAGGGATGCTGGGGGATGTGTAGAAATGTGTGGCTGAGCTCAGATTCACAGCCTGAGGTTACAAGGCTCCCTGCCAAGTTTTCACCTGTATCAAATCATTCAGCAGGCTTAACCACTCTGCCTCTACCCCAAGGAAAATACTAACATGATTTAACTGCAGTTAAGAATTCCAGTAGGTACTTACTAAATGCGGCATAATGTTTTCCATACATAGAGAAAGGCAAATTATTTTGCTAATCTATGCTTCACTCCAATCACATTTTATAGCTCGATCTCTCATCAAAGCAGGAACAATTTAATGAACTTTAAATTTATTTTGTATAAAAGACATAATTGTGAGAAATACAAAAATTCATAGGCTCGAGATCTTTAAAAATGGTTTACATGGCAAAAGCACATCAGAAATGTTAAATTGTTTTTTAAAAAATACAATCTTTTTAACATTTTGCTTGTAACTTATTTTTGACTTTATATTTAAGACAATTTCAATGACAAAATAGTGGGTGAACAGAAAGCTAATGATGTAGAGAAAAGGGAGAAATCCTCACTATGCAAACCGTAGGAAAGTGAGTGTCCTAGAGAAAGCAACTACATGAAAGGGGATAGGAGTCTGGAAGAGAAAGCGTTTCTTGTCAGATCTGTGGGACTGCAGGCAGTGTGATTATAACCCTGTCTGTAGTTTGTCTGTGATCTCTTGCCAAAGTCAGACAATGTAGCAACAGTAAAAATACAGAAATGACTTACCTTTTAGCTGATGTGTCAGGAAAATCACTTTATAGTACTTTTTGCAAGCAGTTGGATAGCAAAGACAATAGCCCAGGGTTTACAGTGAATAGGTATCCCTATTTATAATGAAAAACTAGCCCAGAGAATTAAGGAGCTGAGAACTCAAATCTGTAAGGAAGAAAATCAAGGTCAAAGAACCAGGTTAATGTCAAAATGTTTTAACTTAGAAATTCACAGACAAACATTTCAGTTTAAATAACAAATTTCAGAGTTGCTGCTACCAGGATGGCTTAGCAAGTTGTGACTTCAAAGTGAGTCTTGCAGCAGTTGAAAGGCTGGTGGTGCATGTTTCTACATGAGGGGTAGGGGTAAGGAACAGGTGGCTATGATCAATTTGACTGCCTCTTTGGGAGGATGGTGTAAACCATGTTGTAAGCTAAAGAGTAAACCATACAAGTATTTTTAAGGAGGTGTTTAATGCCCCAGGTAGTTAGATGTGATATTTTACCAGAAGAAATGGGTTTAAATATATACAAATGGCCCTAGTAATGGAACATGTTTCAAAAATAGCTGTGGATAGACAAAACTGAAGAGTGTATTGTTAGACCATGTCCTGCAGAAAGGATGGATGGAATAAAGATGAATAAAAAAACATTCTTTTGGGAGTCAATTCCATCCTATAAAATATTTTTCTTATTGAGATATTAATGTACTCTTTACGATAGATGAGGAAAGTTCAGAGCTGCCAATATCGTTCCAATAGCTTGCATCTCCCCTTTTTCCTTTCTAGTAGAACCCCATATTATTTATGGTTGCAGTGTGTTTGTTTACAAAAACATGAACAACTATTTTCTAGCCTTCTTTACAGCCAGAAGTGATCACAAGTGATAGTTCAATCAATGAAACATAAGCAGAAGGGAGTGGGCAGAACTTCTAAAACTCCTTAAAGACTACTGCCATAGTTGGGACATGTTCTTTTGCCCCTTTCTCTGCTCCTCCTTTCCTCTGATTTGGGCACAGGTTGGGTTGGGCTGTGGAAGCCATCTTGGGAACATGAGAACAAGAGACATATCCTCAGGATGGCAAAGTAGAAGCCTAAGTCCTTGATTTCTCACAACATTGCCATGCAAGGCCTGAACCACCTATCTCCATTCTGCTTTTGCATAAGGTATAAATCATCTCTAACTCATTGAAACAATAGGGCCTTTATAGGGGAGAAAATGGGGTTTGGGATATCTACATACATTACTTATAGCAATGTCATTCCTCACTTGCACAGAGTATAATGTGCCTATGTGACATTTCCTTTACCACTGCTAGAGATTCACTACTTTGGTTTAACAGAGATCAAAATGTAAAAATGATGTTCAAAATGTAAACTTTCCTGACAGGATCATATTAAAGGAACCGAAAGTCAATATTATTTAATCCTTTTTATTCCAAAGCTAACCATTCACCTAAAGGAAGGAGTAAGAAAATTAATTTTAAGAGTATGGTATAGTTTCATGATGCAGTCACACCACAGAGGTGAAGTGCCATCCTGGGGATAGGCACATAATTTACCACCACTCAAAAATTTCTACCAGTCTGTAGATTACTGCCCAAAATATAACCCACTGTTTTAGGACAACCAACTAAGTATGAATCTAAATCTTCCTAACATTCCCACGATTCTTACAATCATATTCAGAAAAAGTAAGATTATATTCAAAAACAGACATGGACAGAAAAAACTAAATAGTTTACTGTTTCTCAACACCACTGACTCATATTCTGCAATGGGTATAAACAGAATAAAAGATAAATAGATACAATTTTTGTTGGGATTTTAGGAGTATTTTAAAGATTTAACAAGTTCTGTTAAGACTTTGTATGAAATAATATGAGAAATTAGAAGATGGAAGTGATGATAAAGCGATTAAATGGTTTTAAGAATCATATATCTGGATGGCGCCTGTGGCTCAGTGAATAGGGCGCCGGCCCCATATACCAAGGGTAGCGGGTTTAAACCCGGCCTCAGCCAAACTGCAACCAAAAAATAGCCGGGCGTTGTGGCGGGCGCCTGTAGTCCCAGCTGCTCGAGAGGCTGAGGCAAGAGAATCGTGTAAGCCCAAAAGCTGGAGGTTGCTGTGAGCCGTGTGACGTCATGGCACTCTACCCGAGGGCCATAAAGTGAGACTCTGTCTCTACAAAAAAAAAAAAAAAAAAGAATCATATATCTAGAGAAATAAGACAGAGGCAGCCCCAAACCATTCCAGGTATTTCATAGGATCTGTGGTTCAAAATGCTGATAAAAACAACTCTGTCATAGTTGAAACGTCAATTACTGTGACCACTAACAAACAGGTTTATGAAGACCTTCCAGTTCAAGAAAGGCAAAGAGGAAAAGAGGAAGGTGCACTACTGTGGAGGACAGTCACACTGACTGTCTTGCTCCTTCTCTTGTAACCTCAGCCACTTTTAAAAGCTATTTAATGACCTGACAACAACACCTAATTCAACTCTTTAATCATGATGATGATGCGATGGCAAGATATAGTACCATGTTCTTTGTCAAGAATGAATCGTGGCCAGGTATTGTGGCTCATGCCTGTAATCTTAGTAGTTTAGGAAACCAAGGCAGGAGGATTGCTTGAGGTCAGGAGTTCGAGACCATCCTGAGCAAGAGAAAGCCCCATCTTTACTAAAAATAGAAAAATTAGCTGGATGTGGTGACACAGGCCTGTAGTCCCAGCTACTCAGGAGGCTGAGGCAGGAAGATTGCTCAAGCCCAGGAATTTGACATTGCAGTGATCTATGATAACATCATTGTACTCTAGCCCAGCAGATTTTTCATCAGAAACCTTATAGGATAGAAGAGAACAGAGTGATATATTCAAAGTGATGGAAGAAGAAACAACGCCAACCAAAAGGCTGTATGCACCAAAATTACCATTTGAAAATGGAGAGATAAAGTCTTTCCCAGACAAACAAAAAATTAAGGAATTCTATCCCACTAGACATGTTTTACAAGAAATGCTAAACGGAGTTCTTCAAGTTCAAACTAAAGGACACTAAAGAGCTGCATGATAGCATAAAGTATGATACTTATTGTAAACACATACATAAACATAGAATGCTGTCTTACTGTAATGGTGGATAGTAAATCACTTCTGTTCCTAGTACAAAAGCTGAAAAACATAACTATTAAAATAACTATATTGAAAATTATAAGATACACAATATGAATAGACATAAATTGTGACAATGATGACATAAAGTACAGTGAGGAGGGAAAGTTTAAGTGTAGAGTTACTGTATGCAGTTGAACTTAAGTTGTTATCAGCTTAAAACAGATTATTATAACTAGATATTTTATGTAAGACCCATAAAATACTTATAGAAATTACACTAAAGAAAAGAAAAAGGAATCAAAGTATGTCAAGCCCCAAATTGACAAAATGCAACAGAAGAAAGCAAGAGAGGATAAAAGGAAATATGACATGTACAAACAATTAACAAACTATTAATTTTAAGTCATTCCTTATCAATAGTTATTTTAAATGTAAATAGGTTAAACTCCCCAACCAAGACATAGTGTGGCTGACTGGACTGAAAAAAAAAAAGATCCAATAATATACTGTCTGCAAGAAATTAACTTTAGATTTAATGTCATATACAGGCTGAAAGTGAAGGAATAGAAAAGAGATATTCCACACAATTGCTAATCATAAAAGAGGAGGTGTGGCTAAACTTATATCAGACAAAATATACCTTAAGTCAAAATACATAAGAGGATATTATTTTATGACAAAAGGACCAATTCATCAAGAAGATATAACAGTAAAACATATGCACCCAACATCACAGCACCTAAATATATAAAGCAAACACTGGCAGAACTGAAGGGAGAGCAACACAGTAACAGCACAAGAGTCTAGTACCCCACTTTCAATAATAAACAGGGTATCCAGACAGATCAAGATGAAAACAGAGGGCTTATATAAAACTATAGATCAAATGGACCTACCAGACATACATACATATAGCACATTCTACCAAACAACAGAATACGGATTCCTCTCAAGCTCACATGGAACTTTGTCCAGGATAGATCACATGTTAGGTCACAAAACAAGTCTTAACAAATTTAAGAAGATTGAAATCATACCAAGTATCTTTTCAGACCACAATGGAATGAAACTGAAAATCAATACCAGAAGGAAGCCTGGAAAATTCACAAATATGTGTAAATTAACAACACACTCGTGAATAGCAGTTTGGTCAAAGAAGAAATAAAATGGAAAATTAGAAATACTTCAAGACGATGAAATTTAAAAATACAACATATTAAATCTTATGGGATGTAGTAAAACCAGTACTAAAAGCGATGCTTATAGTTATAAACACCAGGATTGAAAAAGAAGAAAGGTCTCAAATAAACAATCGAACCGTATATCTGAAGTAACTAAGGTGTAAACACTAAGCAGAAGGAAGATTAGAGCCGAAATAAACAGAACAGAAAATGAAGGAGAGAAGAGAGAATAAGAGGAGGCCAAAATCACTATTGTAACAAACCTCCTCCCATGATAAGAACATTAGTTAATTCATGAGGGCAGAGCCCTCATGACCTAATCACCTCTTTAAGGTCCCACTGCTCAACACTGTTGCACTGGGGATTAAGTTTCCATCACATGAACTTTGAAGGACCATAGCATATATTTTTTACTACAATAAAAAACAGAAAAAAAATTCATAAAGAATGGATTATTGTGCTCAGTGTTTTACTGAAAAAACTGTGAGTAAACTATTTTAGCCTCCACAGCAACAAGAAAGTAGATTCCTCCTTCCTCCTCTAGGTGGAAGGGTGGAAGGTGGCCATTTGGAAGCACGCATTAGCCTCCAGAGTCCACACCCTGTATCGTTTCCACTATAGATGTGAAAGCCGCCACAGTGTACTTATGGATTAAATTTCTATTTTAAGATGCAGGGAAATAGAAAAAAGGAAGGCAAGCAACAGTGAAAACCAGCTAAGATTTATTCTCCGAAAGAGAGCAGTAAAACAAATGCATGTTAAAGGAGGTGGACTTTGGAAGCAAGCATAGCACTGACCGTGGGCTGACAGCCCCGAGTTGGAATTTCAGGTCCACTGTTAACTGTGAGCGGAGGTATGAGGGGCCCTATTACTGTTCAGTAACCCAGAGCCCAGAAGACGAGTCAGACATGCCCTTAAAGAGTGGCTTACAGGAAGCCACTCGTGTGCTGAGATGAGACGATGAGGCAGAGACCAGCCTCACACAACCTCAGAACACCCAGGTGGGCACAGGCAGCGGGGGCTCCCTCAGGACCCTGGCCCAGGGCAAGGAGAATGGGAAGCCACGCCTTCTGTTGGGGGCTCAGACGAGAAGGTGGCAGTGATGTTGTTGTCACCTGCATCCTTTTTAATGCACCATGGCAGGCTGCCGTGGAAGTTAGGAAAACAAGTGTTGGTTACACAATATATTTTTTGAATTATTTCCTGATTTCTCCGCCAGAGGATTTTTTAAAATAAGACTTTTATGTACTTGCAGTCAAATTTTCCATCAGGTTTCATTCTAGTAACCACAAATGAGACTTACATTTTTGGGTTTGGCGTTGCTTGTGTGGGCAAAACCCAGCACTTGTACAAGCAAAAGTAGGGGTGGGTAAGGAACAAGCTCTCATCTCACGTAACTGTGGAAAAACCGAGCCCATGAGATCGACACCAACCCAGCAGCAGGCAGGCTGGCACTCAAGGGGCCACGCCATGTTGCTCAGACAGCTGGCCAACAGCAGGTGCCTTTTCCTTCGAAAGCTTTTCTGTGTATCTGGTAACCAGAATTGGGCCTCTTAAAAATGATTCTGGGCAACAGAGTTATTGCTCAAACAACCCATTATGTGAGATGGCTCCAAACCGGGTCACAGTCTTATGTGACCACACTGCCCCCCCCACAATAGTCTGCTAGTAATTCCCAAAAATGAGAATGTGCTCTTAGCAGAAAAAGAATTCTCTAATTGCCAAAAACAAAAATCTTTCTCTCAGAAAAGAAAATAACCCTGAGTAAAAAATTCCTTAGCTATCTGTTGGCCCGATGTCATTCTTCTTCACTTTAATGCTCACTTACCTTTTTGTCGATTAAAACCTGAAGAGTTCTTTTCACACCTGCACACCATCTTCAAAAACACTTGTAATCCATGTCTTTTAATTTCAAAAATCAATTTCAAAAAGATGCTCCTTCCGGGCAGCGCCTGTGGCTCAGTCGGTGGGGCGCCGGCCCCATATACCGAGGGTGGCGGGTTCAAACCCGACCCCGGCCAAACTGCAACCAAAGAATAGCCGGGCGTTGTGGTGGGTGCCTGTAGTCCCAGCTACTCGGGAGGCTGAGGCAGGAGAATCACCTTGAGTCCAGGAGTTGGAGGTTGCTGTGAGCTGTGTGAGGCCACGACACTCTACTGAGGGCCATAGAGTGAGACTCTGTCTCTACAAACAAAAAAAAAAAAGATGCTCCTTCCATGTTCACTTGCTCTGTGGGACCAAAGAATTTTCTCCACAAAAATTCTGGATTTGATTCCAGGGCTTATGTCACGCTTCCTGATGACTTCGGGAAGTGGTCTTGTTCTAATGCCATCTCTGTGAGCTGATGGCTCAGCCAGTTCAATCCAATTCCCAAGCCAGAAAGCAGTCCTTAGCAAATTCCAGTCCGTTTGCATCCTTTCCAGTGTATATTTTAAAGGTAAAGGCAAATACATATTTCTCAAGTCAAGGAAGAAATTAAACATTCTCAAAGGAAACTTTTTTCTGCATTTGGATATTTTTCTAGAAGCGCAGGATTCCAAACTTACCACAAGTGTATCTTTAAAAAGATAGATTCACTGTAATTATGTATGACTTACCAAAACCCATTAGGCAACAGCGTGTGTAAGTAAATAGAGGGGCGTTGAGCCGCGTGACTCACACAACTGCTGGGGAAGATCACAAAGTTCCTAGCAGGTAATCAGCACCTCATAGAGAACACAAGAAAGAACAGAATTCTGTTTTTGTATTAGCTGGGTGAATCTTAAATTCGGGAGAGAAATGAAGGGTTTTTGAGCAACAACAGCAACGCTATTGTTTAAGTCCACTTATACCAGTTTTGCTTGTGGCCCTTTCTGAAACAAACAAACAAAAAAAAAACTTCTCAAAGCTTTTCAATCCACTTCACCATCATTAGAAATGATTTATTATGCCTTGAAATTTCAGAATTCCCAAGCAAGACAATGTTCTATAGCCATCTTTATTATTAAGCATATAAACATAGGCATTTATATACATTACCACACATATGCATGCGTGTGTGTGTACATATGTATATAATGCACACATAAGTAGATAGGGCTAAGCCCCTGCACATGAATAATGCGTGTTCACATGTACTACATACATGCAAATAGATACACATACAAGGTGGCCATAAAGTTTGATTGCACAGAAACTTTATGGCCACCCGGTATATGTACCTATTTTAAAAGATCTTCTGTCACAGGGTGATCCTACTTGACATTAAAAATTGTCAGGGCACAGTTAGGAATCTGATAGACCTTCTGTCATACAGATCCACTTTTATTTAGGTTTAAAGCAAAATCATTTATTATTGTTAGGAAAATGATTCTCTTTCGATTTTGATGAGCTGATGAATATTTTTCATAGGCAATTTTATCCTCCTTATCACAGAGCCTATACTTTTTTCCATCTTTCAAACCAGTGGTTCTTAACAGAGAGTGATCCCCACCCCACCCCCGCCGAATCCCAGCCCACAGTGGACAGTTGGCCATATTGTCACAACTGGATGGGAGTGGGTGAAACAGTACTGGCAAGCAGCAAGTAGAGAGTGGCAATGCTTCCAAACATTCTACAGAACAGCCTCCCCATGATAAAGAATTATCTTGCCCAAAATGCTAATACTGCTAAAAAAAACCCCATTTACATTAAAGCCCCTTCCTCACTTAATGTTACGACTGTCCTTCCATTTTTCAAAACTGAGCTAACACTGTTCACCCAGAAGATGCCTCTCAATAATCAAGCTACAGCTTGCTGATAATTATTCACCCTTCAACGCCAGCAGCATTCATAGCTTAGGTATTTCATTACAGAACTATGCCTGCCTTTCACTAAGATGCCAAATCATCGGAATCTAGTTAATGTATCTGATGGGGAATGGTATATAATGAAAGGAGGGGGGAAAGGCATGTATTAATTTCCTAGGGCTGTCACAATAAATTGCCACAACATAGATGGCTCAAGAAATTGATTTGCTCACAGTTCTGGAGGCCAGAAGTCTGGCATCAGAGTGTTAGTGGGACTGCATCCCATACAGGCCCTATGGGAGAATCTTCTCTTGCTTCTCCCAGTTGCTGGCTCATCCCAGTGCTCTTTGGCTTGTGCCCACATCACACCAGTCTTTGCTTCTGTCTCCACAAAGCTTTTTGCCCTCTGTGTTTTCTCTTCTGTCTCTTGTAAGACATATGTCATTGAATTTAGGGCACACTTGGATAATTCAGGATGATACCACCTCAAGGTCCTATATTAATTACATTTGCAAAGACCATTTTCCCAAATAGGATCACATTCATAGGTGCCTCACAGAAATATCTTTTGAGAGGCACTGTTGAACTTCCTACAGAGTGTGTGTATGTGCACCTGCACATGTGCGAGTGTGCATTCAGAATCAGTGCAACAAGGTCAAGTTCGAAGCAAGCAAACGATTTTCTCAAAGTGTAAAGATTAGCATACTTTCACTTACATTAATAATATCACTACAACTGTCTATCGAATTAAAAAATATATCACCTCTATCTGAAAGCTATTTAAAATAAAGGAAATCTGGTGACTTGAGGAAACTCTACAGAGAAATGAATAGGCTTACTACCCAGGTAAATACATGTATTATTCCAGACAGATGAGAATCAGTATAATTTCAAAGGCATATATCTATACAATCCTAGATAGCACTGAAGTGGTTCATTTTTCATTGTTTCTTCAGGGGAGGGCAAAAATGATTATGGAGTTTCAATGAACCTCCAGAAAGAAGAATAAAAATCTTAAAAAACCATTTTGTTAAAATCTCTTTATTTTAGAAATTGGTAAACTAAGGTCTTCCAAAAGCTTTCATCTTTATGACTTGCCCAGGATCACAAAGAAGTTGACTGAGACAAGATAGAAGCTCAATACCATCATTCTAGACCAATATTCTTTCTCTACAGGCTATATTATGTCAAGCTACTTTCCTCCTACTACAAAGTAGACCCATTCTCTTGCTCTCCTTTTAGTTGAAATAGAAGAGGAGGCTAAGGCTGCCATAAAAAATTGCCATAGACTGGGTTGGCTAAAACAACAGAAACTTATTTTGTCACAGTTCTAGAGTCTGTAAGTCTAATATTAGGGTGCCACCATAGCCAAGTTTTGGTGAGAGCTCTCTTGCTGGTTCATAGGAGTCCTCCATCAAGCTGTGTCCTCACCTGGCTTTTCCTTTGCCTATGCAGAGGCAGAGAGAGAGAGAGAGAGAGGTGCAGAGGGAGAGAGAGAGAAAGAGAGAAAGAATGGGAAAGTGATCTCTTTCTCTTCTTACAAGGCCACAAGTCCTATCAGATTAGATCCCCACTCTTACCTCATTTAGCCTTTACTACCTCTTGAAATTCCTATCTTCAAAGACAGTCACGTTAGGGGTAAGTGCTCTAACACATGATTTTTTTTTTTTGGTGGGGGGGATACAATATAGTCCACAGCACATTCTCATCACCTTTTGTGAATAAGGAGTATTTATATGTTTCAAACTGCCTTTTTAAAAAAAAATTGTATTTAATCTCAAAATCTACATCTCACTTAAAAGTTATTGAATAACTTTGTAATTTTCTCTATTTAACAAATTGGAAAACTGAAGTTCAGAGAAGACTCAATGGGCAGGTCCAAAGTCATCAGCTAGTGAGAGGCAAGCTGGAACTCAACACATGCCTTTTACATAGTGTTCACCTTCTAGAGCTCTTTCCAGTGTCCAAGATCATCTTTTGTGTTAGTCACCATTTAAGAGCTGTCTTTAAAAAACATCCACAGACACTGTGAAAACACATGGCTCCTAACATGCTCCTTAGAGAGAACTTCTATGAATGTCTAGCATTGTAATTCTTACATTCGACCATCTAACACATTAGTGACTTGAACCCCATAGAATGGAAACAGCTTAATATGTCATCTGTTCTCATGTGCACCAGGAATATGGCTTGAGAGGAGATTCAGCTGTTCTCACAGTAAGCCATCAAGTCCTAAAAAAAATCCCAAATCTTAAAGGAATAAATGATTATTCACGGTGCCAAAAGCACATTTATTTTGAACAAGAAAACATTATGTTAAAGAATGTGGGAGAAAAAAACTGATACAGATTCATTCAATGAGCTTTCCATTGAAACCTCTAAATTGAACAGAAGAGGTATTTCACTCCATATGTGATTTTACCTCATATAAAAGCAAAACTCTTGTCTGTTGACAATGATATAAACTTCTAGGTGATTCTGGTCATAAATGTGAAAACTCAACATATAAGACATTTTCACCGTTATGTAAAGTCAAAAAAAAACTTCATCACTTGTTTTTTGGTAAATAGTCTAATTTTACGGGTATGATGACCAATAGTATTATTATGGAAGAAGAATTATTTTACAAATATACATGGAAGTAAGTATCTAGGGATAAAATAATAAAAGTCTGTAATTAAGCTTCAAATGCTTCAAAAAATGAAGCAACTGTAAATTAAATCTCAGTGGTGGGGTATGGTGGTTCATTACACAGGTCTCTATACTTTTATCACTAAATATTTTATAGCTAAAGATATATCTAAAAAGTCATAATGAAAATAATAGGATATGCTGTAAAGTTACCAAAATTTGAGAAGCAAATATTGTCAGTGCTTTATTTAGCAGAGTGTGACTAGTCTAATGTATGGATGGCCCACACAAGAGGAAAGATTCACATATATCTGTTTAAAAATATACCCCCTTCTCCCCACATCTGCTGCTATCTAAGTACACTCTGATCAAATGTGAAACAACCCTAATTCTCCCTATATTTAGAATAGAAAAAAACTCCGGTCTTGAGTAGGATAGGCCAGTTTGGTTCCAACAGCTAGCATTATTCCTTGTGTTATCCACGGCAATGCAAAGATGCACCTTCAGGACAATTCAGTCCACAGGCAGCTGACATTAAAGGCAGAGTTTTTGTAGAAAGCAGACAAGAGCACACACGTTTTCTTTAGGCTTCAGTTAGAAAGACTTTTAGAAATCTTCCTCCCTTGAGAATATTCAAAAAGCCAGAAGTAGTTTTTTTGTCACTTGCTCTGACTTTTTTTCCCCAAGATGAAATACAGGCAGCTGGTTCAGAGCAGCTAGTAAATTCAGTCATGGTAAGGGCCCTGCACTCCGCCACCTCCCCCGCGCGCACCATTCTTGCTCCTACTCAGAAGTACAGCAGCCGGAGAAAAGACAAATATGACCCTGGGTTTAAGTGGAGGCTCTTGTCTACCTGAGGGACCGTTATTCAGATAAAGCTTCCTATTTTACTTCGCCAGTGAATGGTGCGAGTGTGTGTTAAAACAGGAGGTAAATACGCCAGGAAAACAAATCTGTTCACACACTCATGCTCTCCTCGCCCCAGACTTCTTGGGGGTCACCATTTTGCCTCTGGAAGCTATTAGTCATCATCATCTCACAGTTTGCAGTTATCACAATAAATTTATTATTTTATTTGACAAATAACTCTGCAATTGACCTCTTAAGATTAAGGAATTTGGAAACCTGTTGGGTTAGAAAAGATGCTAAACTAAGTTACAGGAAAGAAGACTGAAGCTTACCTTTTAGGAGGAAGACGGATGAGGTGTGTACGTGCAAATGCACCATCTGTGAGCTCTCTCACAAATTATCCCTGAGAGTCTAGAGAAGTAAATGTAGGGTTTGTACCTCGAACGCAGAGGGGCTGGAGACAAAGAAGCAGTGTGATCAGTGGACTGCCTCACAATTTTAGGAAATGTTGCAACTGTATATATAATATTTTCCTATTAACAAAGAAATAAGTGTTTCTTAAAATAAAGTAGTAGAAAAAAATGTCACTCCTAATCCCACTTCCAGAGAATGGTGCCCTATTATCACCTCACTCCATTACCTTCCAGAAGCTCTGAGAAGCTTTCTCTGACAAATCTAACTAAAGAAAGACCCAATCTGCCACTATCAAACCCACTGTGAAAATTTGGGGTGGCAAAGGTCAGAAAACCCAAGTTAAACAGGAAGGGGTCAAGAGGTGCAAATGATGTTTCTCTCTCTGTGCTATGGACTTAATGTTTGTGTCAACATCCTCCAGATTCAAATGTGGAAATACCAACCCCCAGTGTGAGTGTATTAGACACTGGCGACCTTAGCAGGTGATTCAGTCATGAAGGTGGAGCCCTCATGAATGGGATTAATGCCCTGGTAAAAGAGACCCAGAGAGATCTCTTTGCCCTTCCACCACGTGAGGTTATAATGAAAAGAGCCTTCTCTGAGGACTTTATCAGATATCCAATCTCTCGGCATCTGGATCTTGAGCTCCCTAGTCTCCAGAACAGTGAGGAATGAATTTCTGTCGTTTGTAAGCCCCTCAGTCCATGATATTTTGTTATAATGCTCTGAATATATTAAGGCACTGTCCAGATCTGCCATTGGTGATGGCTTCCTGTGATGACTAGATGGCCGCCAAGAGCAAGAGGCTATATATCACCCCAGGGGTAAATTCCTGAGGACATAAACTCAGCTTCCTACCAGTTCTTTCTGCAAAAGATCTGGGAGTGGTTCTTGGATTATGTGGTTATCTCTGAATCAACTCCTTTGGCCAGAGGAACACAATGAACTCAAGACCACCGAATGCCTGGGAAATGGAAGTCGCTTCTTTTGTGTCTAAGAGTAAGCAAGCAGTGTTGTTCATGCCAGTGTCACAGAGCTATGAGTAGAAGAGTTCTTTACATTTCTATGCATAGCACTCGAAATTTATTAGGACATATTCAGAGCTATCATCCCATCTTCCCAACTAATGGCCAAGCTTTGTTACTGAGAAGTGTTTTGCCTGTTCCTTCTTCCTTCAGGCCAATGGTTCTCTTGGGTGGCTTCCCAGCCCCTGGGATACAGATACCTGACATCTGTATTTCAGCTGACTTTTAGGCTAGACTTTCCCACTCTGTCATCTCTCTCTCTCTCACACACACACATACTCACTCACAGGCACGCACACACCCATGCACACAAACTCTTCCTCTTTAGCATTGTCCAAAGTGGTATCCATTCCCAGTGCCTTTAGATTGACAGTGTTTGGTGGACTTTCAGATCATTGTCATACATATATAGTAGGGACAAGAAATTAAGGAAGACACATTTTGTTCCACCTGGAATATATGTAATTACATAAATGCTAGAGCACAGAGATGATGGGCCAGATGGTACTGGCAATTAACAGGTATGGCTGGAAAACCACCCTGTCACCTTGCTGCCTCCTATGGATGCCAACTCTGTTCCCAGTAGGTACAGGGGTTCTGGGATAATTATCAGTGGACCAGTTTCTAAAGCAATCTCTGAAGGCCTGCATGTCAAAATAGCCATTGTGATGGCAGGGCCACCTCCGTCTCCATGGAGATAAACCCAATGAAGGAAGGCCGGGAGGTAGGAAGAGCCCAGACATTAGAGTCTTCCTGCATAGGTCTGAATCTATAGCTCTGCAACTTCCTAGCCATGTAACCTTAAATGTAACTTTAAATAAAGTAACTTTGAACGACTGTAACCTTTGCCTCTTGGTGGCTCATTACCCTTATATACATAAAAAAGGAAATATTAAAACTGTCTACCTCACAGGATGACTCTGACAATTAAATAGGATAACACACAGGAAGTGCTTATCTCAGTGCCCGGAAAATAAGCCCTCAATAAATGTTTGCTGTCATAATTAGGATCACAACCATTACCACTACAAAAACTATGTGGGACTTCAGGAACATAGACTGGATGGAGTCAGACAACTTAAATGTAAGTGTGATTCCATCCCTTACTAACCAGCTGGTCTCAACCAAGTGATTTGAACTCCCCAAGACTTTGCTTATCCATAAAACGGGAACGACAGCAGTAATTACCTAACATAGAATCGGAGATTAAATTCAATGACATGTCACTTGTCTCTCAGATGATGTCTCTTATTTTATTTGTACAGCATGCCATTTGAAGGGTTCTAGTAGGCTCTCCACTCCTCTGTATCTCCACAAAGGAAAAAAATATGCACTAGTTGCCATTGCTGTGTAGGCATCTGGAATTCTGGAGTTGGAAAAGCAATTTAAAGGTATTACAGCATTCCTATTAATATAAATTAATGTATAATTTATATACATTATTATTGTATATAAATGACCCAAGGTGACCAGGAGGAGGAGTACCCAGTCAACAGCTCGGCAGTTTTGTTGGTTTGGCAAATGCTTTCCAAGGTAACAATTTTAGGGTGGGTGAGTGAGAGATAGGAGAGCTATGGAGACCTGGCAACTACCCGGGAGCCTGGAGGAGCCTGAAAGCAGAATGGCCTCGGATGTGGAGTAACTGCTCCTTAAAAATGTTCCTGGCTTTCTCAGTCTGGTCAAGGACTCCTGTCACAGGCTCAAGGTTCAGCACAGGCTCCAGGGCCCAGATTCTTCTCTAGCTTCTGGGCCTAGCAGCTCCACAACAGAGCAGGCCAACTTCAATATTCCCAAATGCTTTCTTTAGGTTTTGGAAAAACTAGGGTTTTCTGAAGAAGTGTTGAGGCCACATGTAACTGCTCCTGGAGTGAATGATTTAAACACTCTCTGTGGCCCCACTCTAGTCTTTTCCAAACAGTATTTTAATGACAATACAATTGCCCTCTTCAAATGTGGAGAAACTGGAGAATTGAATTATTTTATAAGACCACAAAGCACTGAGGAGACAAGGACTGTCTCAAAATAATGGGATGAGCCTAACCGAAAGAAGCCTTCAACTTATTAGCTAAACAAGTTTCCCAAGTTTTCATCAACGAGAGAACTCCCAAAGGAAATCTGGGATGCTCTCTTCCTGAAGCGTATGTTAAAATTCCACCAGACTAAACAATGGAGACCACAGGAACAATCCTCTCTTTACCAGGTAAGAAAGTATAAGGGTTGGACTGGTTTTTTCCAGCTCTAATTTCTGTGATAAGTGATCCCAGTTACCTGGGTTACTAGGCAAGCAGAGAAAGCCGAAAGAGCTGGTGGTGCACACCAACTTTCAGTTTTAATGTGAGCAAATGTAATCAGTTCTTAGGCACAGCCCTTCTTTCAAGTCTCTGGAAACATCTCAAGGGAGAAAATAACACTAAGAAACCCAGAAATCTTTTCTCGTCTCTGCAGGCGTTTGTCACAGCGCCAGTTCCTAAGTGCACAAACTTTTGGCAGGCCAAATCACTTTGATATACTTTTCCCAGGGTTCAAAAAGAAAAGATAAACAAAGAACTTGTGACTTCAGCGGGAGCAAAGGTAGCCAGGGGTTTATGAGGTAGCTCATCTTCTTTACATTTCTGGCAAAAGGAAAGGGAGTGTCAGTAAAAAGAAATCACCTTGTTAGTGGTTTCTGAGACTGCAGGTTTGCTGCCCGAGGGTATTTTCCGGGCTGGCTCCTGCAAGATTTGCTATTTTCTACAGGTAAAGCAGAGGGCACCTTTTGTCAGCAAAGGTTGACACTCCAAGGTTTTGTTTTTATTGGCTTTTTTTTTGTTTTTTCCTTTTTAAGGCAAGGAAAAGGATTATGCATTTGAAACTAGTTCTCAAAAGGTATTTGGATTTTCTTCAACCATTTTCCTCAATGAATTAAGTCAAACAGGAAGGGCAAAATATAGCTGTTTTCTTTAGATTTTATGAGAACAAACAAGATGTGTCTAATTAAAATTCTTTGTTGTCTGGGTTCTAACAACTGTGGGAATTGGTTTATTTCTTCTAGGATAAGAGAGTTTAGAACCACATGAAGATTTGAATGTGAAATCACCAATGGTATGAAAGTGAGGATGAGTTTCAATATATGCCATATGTTTGTAATCTGTGTACGCTTTCACTTTTCTGTGGCTGTCAAGACAGGTCCCTGAACCGTCTGCCGGTAATACTCCACCGAATAAGACAGACTTTGAACCCTCAGAGTACTACCTTTGGATAGTGTATTTCCCTGCATATTTGCCAAGAATTTGAGATGTAGGAAATAAAAATTCATCTTGGGTTCTTAATGGAATTGGATTGGGGCCAAGAAAGTATAACCCAAGTCAAGTGTCTTAGATGACGTTGCACCAATGCACAGGTTGGAGCTGAGATAAGGAAGCCTCACAGGATCTTGGTTGTTATTAATTCCTTAGTCAATCTATTTGTTTTCTTTCCACTCTCTGTCACTTGATGAAGAATTAGAATACTGCCCAGACTAATGGGAATGTGGTAGTATGTGTCTCTGCAGATGCAGGGTGGAAATAAATGGAGGCTTAATTCCCCTGATGCTTTAGTCCCTTGCTGCAAGGGAGCAAGGTCAAAAGATCTGAGGCTGACCCCACTGTCACTAGGTCCAGCTCTGCAAGTGCAACACTCTAAAGCTGTTTGTTCTTTTTTTTTTTTTAATTGACCCAGAGTGATCGGCCTCTAGAGACTGACATTAGCCAAATGCCCATGAGTCTGACTTAAAACACCAATTTATTAATCCACAGTGATAAATACAATCCCCAAAGGCTGAGAGTGCCTCTTGAAAGTGATCAGATCATTCTTTCCCCTAGAGGAAAAGTTACATGGGAATTTAAAATACATTTAAGGGCAGCTTGATGAGTACAGAATCGTGTGATGCTAAGGTACCACCAAGCAGTGATAACCTGTGCTGCCCAACTCCACTTCCAGGGATAGTTCTCCAAGAGGCCGGTAGGGCCGGTCATTAGCTCCATGCTCACACTGAGACACTAGCTTCTTGTTCTTTTTCTAGAATTCGTAAATCACCACCAACCCTTAATGATAAGGCAATAAACCCTTTAAATATGTAATTACCATGTGTTGAGTAGACTGCAGCATTCTTTTCCTGAACAAATAAAATACTATAAAATACCCTGAGCACTTTGGCAGGCCTGGAGGGGAATGTCCAGGGCTCTTGGTCGAATTAGGAAGACGTCCTGTGTCTCCTCTGTGGTGACTGGAAAGCAGAGTAGCTTCATGGGCAACACACAGATTAGACTCCACCAGAAGACTTAGTTCTGCCCACGAGCAAATGGCAAGTTCATCCACAAGGTGCTCTTTTCTTGTATTTACCTTCAGAAAATGACATTTTCTGACATTGCTCCCAAACTTGGAACTGCGTCCTGCTGTGTTTGGCTGTCGTATGCCATGTTCCCAGGACACCAGCCAAGGGCAGAGACAAGATGCTCTGCTGCTCCAAATGCTGCTTGTGCTCACAGAACATCTTTCCCATCAGAACAATTTTGACCTGGTAATAAAATGAAAGAGATTTTATAGAATCTTTCAAGGCCAACAAGGTAAAAGAGATGTTCTAGCCTAGATCTGTTCAAAGTGTGGTTCAATAGAAGTTGAAACCATTAGCCAACATATTGAGGATAATAAGTAAGAGTCTTGTTTGAGAAATAATTCATTGAAGTCAAATGTATAATTGTGGAAATTCTCTCACTTTCCCCAAATGAGAAAGAATGCTTAAGTGTTTTATCACAAATACTGCACCAGGAACTAAAAGAAATCCTCATGATCATTTCATGTTTTAAGTACTGTGATTAACTCTAGCAGGCATGGTGAGAGAACTGGGAAAGTGGTTTAACTTCTGTGTGCCTCAAGTTCCCACTGCTTGTAAGTGGCAGGGCTGTTGCTTAAGGCCAGGGAATCTGACCATGGAGGCTGCTGATACCAGAATTAGGCTCTTCAGTAGGTCCTTGGTCTCGGGGATTTGAAAAATGAACCCACGGACCACAGATCCGTGGTAAGATAGGATTTTTATTAGACGTTAGAAAGGAATACAGAAGTAAAAAGCACCAGAGCTTCTAGAAGGGGTAAAGAACTGAACTGAAGAGTCTCTAATGGGCTCTTTATCTAGGGGTATTAGGTCTTGAGAATTACACTTGGCCAGGAGTTGGTAGATGGAAAAACATCTTTTCAAAGTTAGTGAGTGTATTAATGAATGAATGTAGTTCCTCCTCCACTAGGGCAAGGTTATCAGGTTCTTTACAGTTTTTGTCTCTGAGAAGGGTGTGTGCTCCTACTCAAGGTGGAACCACCCAAAAAACCATCTCAGGCTGCTTTGTTCTGAAAAAGGCAGTCTGCTCTGCCTGGAAATGGGGGTCTGACTTCTGAGCTCACCTGGACCTAGAGAATGGGGGGCTCTCTGTCTAGCCCTGAGTAGTGGAATCCTGTATCATTGCCTTCTTAACTACTAAGCAATATGCCTCTTCAGCATTTCTTCCCTTCCCTTCCCTTCCCTTCCCTTCCCTTCCCTTCCCTTCCTTTCCCTTCCCTTCCCCTTCCTTTCCGTTCCTTTCCTTTCCTCCTTTCTTTTTTGATAGAATCTCACCCTGGCACCCTGGGTATGGGTAGAGTGCCATGGCATCATAGCTCACAGCAACCTCAAACTTTTGGGCTCAAGAGATCCTCTTGCCCCAGCCTCCCTAGTGCTGGGACTACAGTGTGCACCACCACACCCACCTGATTTTTCTATTTTTAGTAGATACGGGGTCTCATTCTTGCTCAGGCTGGTGTCAAACTCTCAAGCTCAGGCAGTCCTCCTGCCTCAGCCTCCCAGAGTGCTAAGATTACAGGCATGAGCAACCCCACCCGGATGCCTCAAAATTTCAAATGATAGGTACCTGGGTAACTTGGCCTACCCCACTATATTCATTAATATTCCCCTCTATAAACTTGATTACTATTGAGAAGTTTCTTATTCCTTTTTCCTTCATGAAGACTAAGGCAAATGTAAAATTAGAACAACTTCCTGCTCTATTCCTCAGTGAATGGCTTTATTATCATCTCAGCCAATACTGAAATCCCCCCTTCAAAAAAAAACTCCCCACCACCCACATTACCTTCATTGTTAATATTTATAACATGTGGTGAAAGCAATCAACTTTATTGTTCCAACAAAAATTCAAAATCTTCCAAATTGGCTAAGAGGTTCTACTTCTATAAGGTCTACTTCCCAAATGCAGGCTTCTTGCCAGTGAGTCTGACAAAGTAAGTTTCAAGCACTGCAAAGTTATCAGAGCATCTTTTGGCAGGTTAAAGAGAGTTCCGAGTGTCAAAGGAACTCCTGTAACTGTGTCTCCAAAAAATATAATTTCTTCATATTTGTATACATGAATTTAACCAGATGTTCATTATGTGGAAAAATAGCCAAGTTAACTAATTTAGAGGAACTCAAACAATTACTTTAAAAAGTATTTGGCAATAATTTTTCAACATTTAGTATTTCATTTTGTGAAGATGGACTCCAAAACTGTACTTTTTGGTTAAAACAGTATGGAAAGAGTCTATTTATCAGTTCTTTTTGACTTTTCAATTTTTCTAAGATGCTTTCTAATCGTTAAAATGTCAGAGAGGATTAATCAGTGTTCAATCACCGTATTACTATGGGAAGTAAATCAGTTAATAGAATCCTTTTCTGCTTTTATTTCTCTTGGTATCTCAAAGGGCAACATCAAAGAGGGTTCCCTTTCAGGCATAACAGTCCCTTCATTCTCTCATTAATCTCCTGATGCCTAAATGCCCAGGAATCAGAGATGCTCTCCTTCTCACCAATCTTCCAAAACCACGAGAATCAAGCTGTTCTGCAGCATAGTCTCCGAGGACAATTCCATCTTGATACTTTCTTTCTCAATGTCTATTTATTTCCTCTTGTTCTTCCATCTTCCCATTTCATTAAATTTATATATGTCCTCATATTTTCAACCAATGATCCAATACTTCAAATATTCTTTTTTTTTTTAGAGAGAGAGACAAAATCTCACTTTATTGCCTTTGGTAGAGTGCTGTGGCCTCACAGCTCACAGCAATCTCCAACTCCTGGGCTTAGGCGATTCTTTTGCCTCAGCCTCCCGAGTTTGTTGCAGTTTGGCCGGGGCTGGGTTTGAACCCGCCACCCTGGGTATATGGGGCCGGCGCCCTACTGACTGAGCCACAGGCACTGCCCACTTCAAATATCTTTAGTTTCAACATTAATCCTAGAGGGAGATACAGCACCTTTAGAACAGACAAAAAGGAAGAGAACACACATGACTATTTCCCAGAAATAATCTCAAAATAGTGGTGTGATAAATGTGACACCCAACACCTACCTAACTAGTACATTAGAGATTAAAATCTGTCCTCTGAATTATCAATCTTTGTTTCTTAAATCTTTCCTATTTTTTTAGGCTGAGAAATTATTAAGGTTATCTTGAAATCTAAAGAGGAACATCTTTTATCTTTTACTTGTATTGTTTAGAGAATAAAAAGTAAACCAAATACTTTAGTTCACTCGTATATAGCATAAATTCCTGCCAAGAAAAATATGATTGAGATCATCCCCAACTGCACCCTATTATGTAACAGTTTGCTTAGTCAGTCTCTTGGTAGTCTAAGTGTCTGAACTTTAGCAACACCTACACAGAGTTTTCAGTGTAGATCTTTTGAATCTTCCCCATGAAAAAAATAATAAAACAATAATAATAATAAATAATAAATAATTAAGTCAAAAAACATGGTGACTTAACTCTTTACTTCAACTGAACAAACATTCACTGAGTATAAAAACCTGGGCACTAATGTCATTAATCGGAGCAATTCACTGTTTCCTAAAATCCCCCTGGAACCTTAAAAACAAGGAAGGCAGCAGATGAAGTGGCACAGTAGCCTCAGCAGTAAAGGAGATGGTCCTGTGACACAGATCCAGAAGCAGTGACAGATTCCACACAGTCATCACAGCCGTCCACAGCAGCGGTGCTTTCAGAGACACTGGGGCCAGCTGCTAGTCCTAGTGTCAGCAGAGAAAAAAGACATCACCTCGGAACAGAGATAGTGTCAGAGTGAACATTCAAAAACAGTCAGTGCCAAAAGGACAGGTTCTCAGGTCATGCATTGTAGATACTCCTTAGGGAAATTACAGGGATGGGAGCTGGAGTTGTCATAAAATACGTGAAAATACAGACAAAAGTGCTATTTTGATTTGTAATTTTGATCCAATGTTTGACCTTCAGACTGATATGTATAACAAGCCACCCCAGTACTTACTGGCTGTTTTAATTTTTGTGATTCTTTGTTTTGGTTGGGTTTAACCAGGTGGTCTTTCTGCCCCATGCCATGTTGACTGGGGCTCAACGGGGCTGGAATGCCCAAGATGGTTCACGTTCATGTCTGACAACTGATGTGGGCTTTTGGTCTGGACCTACCTGAGAATGCTGAAAGGAACGCCTGACCCTCCAGGTGACCTGGCTACTCACCTGCACGATGAGCTGGGATTTAAGAGAGAACAGCCCCATAACGAGTGTTCTAAGGGAGGAAAAGCATATGCAGCCCCTCATGTCAAAGGCTGAGGCCGAGGACCAGCACAGTGCCGCTTCCTTGTATTCTGTTAGTTGAGAAAGTCACAGTCTCAGCCCAAGTTCAAGGAAATGGAGAAATAGATTTTGCTTGTGAATTTGTGGTCATCTTTCATCTGCATAACCTCTGTCGTTTGGTTTCAAGAAGGAAACTAACAGAACTGGATGATTACAACACCTCTGGAATGGGCTTAGGAGGGGGTACAATCAGAAGCGTCCTGGCTGTGGTTGCTCCCAGGCCAACTTCGTTTGTCTTAAACTCCACTTTTCAGATGCAGTCCGAACTGCTGCAGTTATATTACCTTCTCCATCTCCTGACATTACCTGCTGACTGGAAAACACCTCTGTCTCGTCAGGAAACCACAATTCTTTTTTATCTGTTTTACTTTGCACTTGATGTTTTATGCCCCGTGGGGGCAGGGACACGGGAGTGAGGACACGTGCAGCCCTCTGAAGAATCGTTGATTCACATCAGAGTCACCTGCGGAAGAGGTTTATAACATCCCTACTCTCAGGCGGAGCCGAGGCGCCAAGGCATCAGCCTCTGCAGGTGCGCATGGAAGCGGGGGCACGCACAGAAGGCGCTCCGGGTGATCTGAATCACGCACCATTTTGTTGGGAACCACTCTTAAAATGGTTTTTGTTTAAAATGTAATGTAGTTTTAACAAATTCTTTAGGAGAAGGCTTCTATGTGGAAAAATAACATAGCGAATGAAAGTAATTGTTCTTATATCAAATGAATTTCCACAATTTCCTTGATCCTGCCTATAGCCTGTGATGGAAGTTAAATATAATCCATTCCAAATGCTTTATCTTTGTCACAATCTCCTTTAAGTACCAAGGGACTAATTGTGATGGAAAACTGAGGCACAAAGACAGCTGTGCTCAGGCGAGCTGGGGCTGCTAACCTTGCCTAGCGGGTACTCTCCAGAGCCCCAGCCTTTTCAGAGCATTACACAGGACACAGTTGCCATGCTCTGGGCTCTGTGTGCAAAGCATGAACACTCTGGTAAACGGAGTCCCAGAGCACAGTCTACGGAATCCCCAGTCACAGGGCTGTGGAACCCAGGCACAGCGCCTCCCAGCAGCCACACAGTGGGCACCCAGCCAGCACTGTGCATGCCAGCAGGAAGGAGAGAAAGGCCCAGGAGATAAAACAAATCATCCCTTCTCAAAAGAGAGTCTGCACTCGGGGTTAAATGCTGACTGCCCAGAGTAAAAACGTTGAATTGTCAGCTAATGTCACCATAATCCTTCTATGCCTCAGTTTCCCCTGTAGCAAAATAATAAGAGTCCTAGATTCCTCCTGGGGATGCTGTGAAGATTAATGAGACAATATCTATGAAATATCTTTTTTTTGAGACAGAGTCTCAAGCTGTTGCCCTTGGTAGAGTGCCATGGTGTCACAGCTCACAGCAACCTCCAACTCCTGAGCTTAAGCAATTCTCTTGCCTCAGCCTCCCAAGTAGCTGGGACTACAGGCGCCTGCCACAACACCCAGCTATTTTGTTGTTGTTGTTGCAGTTGTCATTGTTGTTTCAGCTGGCCTGGGGTGGGTTCGAACCTGCCAGCTTAGGTGTATGTGGCCGGTGCCCTACCCACTGAGCTATGGGCGCCACCCTATGAAATATCTTTTAGAGAGTTCCTCAGAGAGCTGTGTAAACACGAGCTGTATCATTAACACCCAGGCAGCAGATCAACTGGTGTTGGGCCCTGCCATGTGCCTGAGGCCTAGTGCAACTTCCCGAGCTTGACTAGAAGTAGATCCATCCAGCTACTTCCGTGTAGCAATGACTCAGCAAGGCCCGGCCTGAAACTGCCTCTCCCTAGATACAGCCAACGTGGTACCATGCCATTGGCCCAACCCTGTTTTACCACCCATCACACCATTTCACATACCTCATCCCCCGCCTCCTTTCCCCGCCCCTTCCCCATGCCCTATATAAGCGGCTCCTTGACGCAATAAAGTTGAGTTCCTGCTTCGACAGACTCCTGGCTCCGTGTGTTCCTGTTCCAGCCGCCGACACTCGCCATCCCGCTCAGCCCCTGGGAGATCGGGCTGGCCCCGATCTTCCCTCAACTGCGACTGCTGGAGGACCGGCAAACTGGTGACTTTCGAAGCCTCACCCCAATTCACCTGAAGGATAACAGAGGAGAGGCACCTCTCTAATTATACACCCCCAAGCCTAAACAGCACACTCACTTTACATGCTGATAAATTAAAAAAAAAAAACAGAAAACAACAACAAACAATTATTTCTGATCATCAGACACTGCACTTACTGAACAATCTCTGTTTTCCTTGACAGAAAGGCAGTAGCCAGCACGTTTCTTCCCTGGGCTGACAGCCATTTCTATAAAGCCATGTGTTTTTTCAGGGCAGCCCATGGTGACATAGCAACCCAGACATATGGTGTCATTATTCAGCCGACACAAATTTGACACTTAAGTGAATTTATTATATTTTGCTTTGCTCCTGGTGCCTGAAAGGCTTTGCCACTGTCTCTTCATAGAGCTTGTCACAGATGTTGATGTATTTTTCTCCTCCAAGGCCAGGTTTTACGGTGGAAACTGATACAACTTCACGATAGAATTTCTAGATGAATTATTCACGCATTGCATGCTTTCTGCACACAGGGGCTTGGAAGAAATCCATACTATTCAATAAATGGTGCTTCTAATCCTCTTTAACAGAGCGTTCTCTCCTGGTTTAAACTGTTTCTATTATCACCTTTGTAATCATAATGTTTTGGATAAAGTATTTCATAGTTGATAGCTTGGTTAAAACATTCACAATATTTCACATTAATGTGCAACAAAATTGCCCAGGCCCTGGGATGAAACTGATCCATTCTAGCAACAATAAACCATATGGGCCAAATCTTCATCAGATCAACTTTTGCTCAAGTTAAAAAAAAAAAAAAAAGACAAACCCCAAACTGAAAGCTTGAAGTCAATTCTACTTTAATGATTTATAGAACAATTCGTGAAATATCTTAATATTTGTTGTTTTAGACAGAACGTGTCTCTCCTAATGTGAATACCATCTGTAGAGATGAGTTTGTAATTGAAAAAAAATTTTTTTGACTTGATGGAAAAGAGTCAGATGAACTCATCACTGGCCTCTGAGACAAGATTAATGAAACAAAAACATATCGAGCTCCTTTAATACCTGGAGAAGCCATAAGGATACCTCAAGTGACATTATGGGCTATGGTACATAGGAGTGAATAACCTTAGCATGACACAATAAGCCCATTGAAGAATTAAGAACTATAATTACAGTTTTTAAAGTATGCTGACCCGTTGACCTTTAAGATTTAAGACTTTGCCTCGGGGTCATTTCTTGACCTAGTTTTTGTTTTGTTTCTTTGGTTTTTATTTTTAATTCCCAACTGAAATAATTCTTCAACATTATTGGGTTAAATTCTAAGCGGTTGGAAAATTAAGTTCTTCTCTAACCTTGTCTTATTTTTAATTTAATTAAATGTTTGAGAAGTAATAAGAAATCTCTTCTTTTAGAATTTGCTTTCCATTCAAAGAGTACTGACATCCTGAATTGTTCCTAGAACAGATGGCAAAAGAATTGCATAAAAGCACAAAGGAAGATGAAATTCTAGCTAATGATTATTATTATTTGGGCAAATTCCGGCTAAGTGCTGTAGATTTCATTTACTATGCTTTGAGGTCCATCCATGCATAACTTCCCCCATTTGTTGTCTATGGCACCACTCTGTTCCCAGACTCTGAAAGCCACAGCATTACAGTCATCTTTGGCTACAACTTCTCAATCCCATATCCACCCCCCAAGTTTTAATAGTTCTTTCTTTCTTTGACATATGTCTTCTATTCAAATCTCGTAGTATTTCCCAACCCTACTCCAAGTTCCACTGCGTTTAGCCAGATAGCTGTGAAATCTGTCCTGTCTCATCTTCCAGCCATCAGAAATTTCTCTCATTCAAGTCTTCCCTGTATATCATTGAAGGATAGTCTTCCTTATGCAAGATTTTGTTCTATCTCTCACTGCTTTAGGATCCATAATAGAAAAAAAAAAAAAGAATCCATATAGTTTTCTATCACCCACTTAGATACTTCTATATAGATATCTATATATATGCCGAGCTGCTTCTTGGCACTTAAAAATATCAACTCATTTGATCCTCGTAACAGTTCTATGAGGTAGGAGCTGTTACTTTCCCTTTTTTATAGATGAGGCCACTAAGGCACAAAGAGGTTAAGCGATTGCCCAAGGTCACAACACCAGAGAGTGACCGCCAGAGAGTCATGATTTAAATACAATGAGTGCTTTTAAAAACAATATATGAAAAAAATAAAATAAAAAGTAAAACCAAAAAATGTGCTGCCCTACCCCAGAATAACTAGCACTCACATGATGTTTCGTATTTTCAAACAGTTTTAATTTATTTCTTATTTGACCCAACCCTTCAGTCAGATGCAATTAATACCTGAATTCATCTCATTTTACCTCATTTTAGTAAAAGGACCTCCATTTACATGGACTACTCTCCTTATATGAATGTCTTTCTACTTCTTGCACCATTGCCTGCAATTCTTTTCTTGCCTTCTCATTTTTCTCTCTTTGACATGCACATATCAGTATAAATTATAAATATTTATCGGCGTAATATATAAACTTCTTGCAAGATGTAACTCAGTTTCTCAAAGGAGGTTTTTCTTACCTCACAAGAATCTCCTCTCCTCTTTGCTCTCTCTCGGTATGTGTAGACACACAACACAACTTGCTTACACTTTCCTTCCAGAACCTCCTCAGCCCCCCTTCTCACTGGCAGGACTTGGAACTATGTCAACAGAGTTCTGATGACAACTCAGATACTTGGCTTGTCCCAGGATTATTACCAGATTCCACTGTGTTGGGATCATTTCACACGTCCGCCTCCCTGCACCACCAGATTAGGAGCACCTCAAAGAGGAGCTTCAAAACCTCTGCCCATCATAGCATAGTGGGGAGTCAGTAAGCATTTTTAACACATTAAGATGCAATTCCATTTTGCTTTCTACTTATCTCACGTGTATAAAAGTAGTATAGTATATATGTATGTGTGTATGTATATACGCACACAAGCATGTAAATTCGATGAAGACAGATCTTGTGTTTACTTTCCTTGCATTTCTCATCAAATCAAGCACAACACTATGCCATCAATCCTCGCTAAATTCTTGCTGTGTGAATGGATGACTTATTAAAATTATCCCGGAAATGAAGATCTTTGGCTTCAATTGCCAAATGTTAAAAATGGCACCACTCAAAAATATATAGTCAACCACACATTAAAAAATACTAAGAATAACTCAATATTTCTTGCAGGGAACAGTTGCATTTTCTTCTGTGAATCCATATGTGAAAGTCTCTCTCTGTATTTCCCACATGAGCACTTACATCCAGAACTCACAGTGTACCTGGCTTCAAACCAAGTACATTAGTTATTTTGGAATTGCAGAATTAATAGTCATTCTCCCACTTGCAGTTCTACCTCAAATAAAGTTGTATTTCATTTGGATTAAGAATTACAACTCATAAATTCAGCCACAGAAAGCTGCATCAACACAACTCTGTAGCATTTATCCCATTGCTGTGCTTCAGGAAAATACTAACAATTATGATGATTAGCTTATCATAATGAGAAATGCCTTCTCTGAATGCAGAGACTGTGAAAATAGAATATGCATTTTATACTAAGAATAGAAATTGCTTAGTGATATTGTAACTTATAGGACCAAGGCCAGAACCATATACAAATTCAGGAAAACATTTTGGCAATTCAAAAGATTACATCCAGATACTCTGAAATAGAACCACAATTTAAAATTATCAAATGCCTCGTAACTGTTAAAAACAGAATCAAACAGGAACTCCATTAGAAGATAATTCTATAAATTAGCAAAAATGTCTCATAGAAGACACTATCTGTCCTAATAATTCTATTAAGAATTAGACCCATTACTAACACAGAGGGTGCCAAAAATTATAATATGCAAGTCATGTTTGACTTCTGCAATAAGAGATACAAGATACAATATACAAAATAATAAACATTATCGGTATATGTTGAGTAGTGCGATTTTAAAACAGTCTTTTCCTTTTTTAAAATATGTATACATTTTTTGGCACCCTCCATAGATTTCTATTATCTTGAAAATAGAAAAAAGAGAGAAGAGAATCAACTTTTCGAAGACTAAGGGAGGCTCAGCCCCAGGCGATGTGACACAACAATGAATCTGAAATCCACAGGCCGAGGAGTCTGCCAGACAGGAGGGAAAAACAGAGAAATGCAGTTTTTTCAAGTGCATTGAAGTTAGGTAGAAAAAGAAAAAGTTAAACAACAAAAGTCTTCTATATAGCAGCCACAGATGAGAAGTAAATAAATCGTGTCATATTTAGATATCATGGAAACAGCTGTTAATTTCTCATTTTTTGTAGTCATTCCCACATACACAGAATGTGAGTGTCTTCCCAGTGGCTTCTAGAATCGAAGACCCCAATAGAGATGTGAATGTGTAACATCGCAGTAAACAGTCTCGCGGAGGACTTGGATTTCATTTCTGTGGTTCCCGCTTTAGAGGTTGTCTCACATTTGAATAAAAGTTAATGGCTTTTAGTGACTCTAAATTAGTGCAGAGGCAATTTGGCCTTTTAAAATTAAATGCTTCTATGTGCCAAAGAGTGGATTTCTGCACACAAGTGAACAGTCGTTCATAAAAGCACTGTGAGAACCAGACACGCACTTGCTGAATGAACACCTGTAATACAGTGATAGGCCTGGGGGAGGTGCTGTGGAGACCGAGGAAATTTGACCTCTTCCCTTCAAGAGTTCACAGGCCCACAAGGAAAAACAGACAAGTCTGTTTTAAAACAAGTTTTAAAAATGAGAGAGATAAGTGCCTCAAATTCACTATGTATACAACATAGAAAGAACACATCTAATCCAAGTAAGAGGCCTAGAAATGCTTCCTGGATAGACTAGCGTTTGGTCTGAGCCCTGTAGTACAAGAGGATAACTTCATTTACTGCACACTGTCACTTTGGAAGCAAAATGAAAAGAATGTAGACGAGATGGTTTTAGGATATATGTATGTCTTGGCAGGAATTAAGACCCAAGTTACCTGTAGTGTGCATTGTGATGCAGAAACAGTTATGAACCCTCTACTCTGCCTTGCACTGCAGTAAGACACAGCAGAGAGTACAAATGGAGAATAAGTGATGGCCTTACCTTTGGAGCCTATAATTTAATCAGACAGTAAAAATCGTACACGTGGCGGCCAAAAAACAAGACAGGGCTGTATTGGGTTACACGCTAGGAGCTCTAGCTTTTTAGAGTATGAATCACTTTCTAATCTTACTCAATCTTCTTTCCCACAACTTCTTCTTGTTAATGATGTGTTTGCACAAGAGACAATACCCATGCATAATTCTCATAAAGTTTTTTCATTTGTTTATATATAGATAAATAAAACAACATCAAGAACAAAGCAATTATCCTAGTAGACGAACATAGCAAGTGACCAAACCTGGCTTCACATTTCTTCATCTTTGTGGTAAATCTCGTATAGGCTTGCTTTTTAATAAAACAGACCTCATGTTAGAGACCATGTTCTTTCTCAGGACCAAAATGGCATCTTTGTAGCTTTCATACGAAGTTAGAGATGAGGAGGAGTCAAAGGAATCAACTATAATTTGAAGATCTGCCAGATTAAGGAACTGGATTTACGATTTAGTTATATAGCTCTTCCTACACTGAATCACATTTATTAGATCTGAGAAAACATCATTGGTCCATTTTATCATTTAGCGAGAAAATGTCACTAAGAAGTCCATCTCTAACGCTTAAGATCTTTTGCTCCTACCCACAATGGGATGCAGTAGTTTCTAAGAGAAAATCAGACAGATCTATCTGTGTAAAACATGGATCTGGGACTGAGTCAAGACTTACAGTCTACTTGCTTTGTTTGACTCCTGTGAGTTTTGTCATTTACTGGGGGATCACAATGATACCTACAGAATCATTACAGGACATACAGGTGAGAGGGAAGGGACAACATACATCCCCTCTCAGGGCAGTAAGTTCCTAATTTGAAAAGTAATCTTAGTAGAAATGCATGGCCACATGAGCAGAAATGTATGCACAGAAGGGATAAGACTGCCTGAAATATAGTTCATACAACCTCCCCCGACAGCCTTGAGAGCCTTGGCTATCCCTGCACCACCGTCTTTTCAGACTTGAACTCCTGTCTCCCTTCAAGAAGGAAACAATGCTTCCAGAAGAGACTTGCTGAACATTAGCTGAGGGGCTAATGACCTACGCCCTTCTATTTAAGCCAGTGGTTCTCAGCCTTCCTAATGCCACGACCCTTTAATACCGTTCCTCATGTGGTGGTGACCCCCAGCCATAAAATTATTTTCGTCACCACAACATGAGAACTGTATTAAAGGGTCACGGCATTAGGAAGGTTGAGAACCACTGATTTAAGGGAATGTTGTTATTTCCTAATGCTTAATAGCCATTCAATGAATAGTGAGAATTATATTCCACATTACCGAATAGTGAGTCTGGTTTTTATTTTTAGAACTATAAAATGATTGTAATATAGAACGCCCACCTTTCCAAGAGCCACATAAGCATAGGGAGAGGGAGGTCCATGTATCAGTACAAGTCACAAAACACTGCTTCCTCTTTAGTCTCCTACTCTTCTCTCCCTGGTTCAATTCCCCATCTACCCTGTTTCCTGGAAAATAAGACATCTTCCGAAAATAAGACCTACTTACAGGAAAGATAAGGCGTCCCCTGAAAATAAGACCTAGCGCATCTTTGGGAGCACACCTTAAAATAAGACACTATCTTATTTTCGGGGAAACAGGGTAGCGGTCTGGCAGTCACTGCAGGTATCTTCAGTAGTTTCATGGCCCAAGTCCTCCCAGCTCCCACATGGAATCCTTCCTTTTTTCTTTTTCTACTCCTGGGATGAGTGACCCTTCCTACCATGCTTGAGGCTATCCACTCTCCAAAGCCACTCCAGCTTCCCAGGCACGCGGATCCTGAGGCAAGTATTCCACCAAAGCTGCATCTTGCCAAAGTGTAGCAGTCTCAAGTGTTCTCTCCTTCTGAAGTGCTGAGAAAGCCTGTCCAGCGTGCCCTGCCTGGACCTGTGCGCTGAACACCACCTGCTGCTTAGTTGTGTACATGGCTCTGCTTCCTCCCACCCTTCGCTCCTGGACCACAAAAGTGCTGCCTCTTTCTGCTTCCTGGGTCCTCAGATATTTTAGCAAAAAAATGGAAAAGGCTCTTGTATTTTTCTCACTTTGCAGCCTCTCCACTGGGACCTGGCACAATCCCTAAGAAAAATAAGAAGGGCACGTGGGAGATAAACATGAGCAGTGCACATCTCTCTAATCTGCTGAGGCCTTTGTTTCTGAGCCTTTTCTCTGCTTTAGGATGACTCACTCCTTCTCAGGAGGCTTCTTGGACTTCTTTCCACTAGCTCCCAGACAAGCATGTGACAAGCCTTTCCCATGTGTTGGACTCTCAGAGAGTATACGTTTTGAGGCCCTTTGCTGTAGTCATAAGCTAAAGATTTATAACCTACAGTTTCTTGATAAATTACTTTAATATAAAACACAGCGTTTAGAAATGGATGAGAATTTTATTTTTCTAAAACTCTATTTATTCATCCTTCCCACATCTAGAAAGTATACACATATCAACTTATATGCCAACATTTGGCCATCTTCTATTCTCTTCATCCTCATCAAAATGAAATGTATAATTTTGATCCAAGACCTTTGTCTCAGAAATTCCATTGGTCTGTACGTGTGTTCAAGTTAAATATTTCTAGCCTATGGAATGTTTGCTTATACTCCCCCCTGAACAGGGTTTTCTGTGTTCAGTTGATAAACTGGGCTGGTTGTATTTCTTTGAGAGAGTAAACACAATCCATTGAGAAAAAGTGTTGAAGTACCTGCCAATTTATTTTGAGTCTTAACTTCAAGGATAATTTGCAACAATATATTAAATTCTTCTTTCTATTACCCTGCAATGTTCAGACTGCAGGAGGCAGTTGGCAAGATATAGGAAATGAAGTCAGAATATTGCGATGGTGAGAGGGTACATTCTAATGCTTTCTTTAAAAGTATAATACAAAAACATTTTTGTTTCTGCATTAGTCATTTAAAGTATAAGCAATGTTATGACCTATTTTCCTGCATACACAAATCAGCAGAGAACTCCTAGAAGTATTTAAGAACACTCTAACAATTTTAGCTGGTCTCTGGGAGGGACTTCATTAATCATTGCTTCACTCAGGTAATTTACTTTTCATGCTGCTCTAGTGAAGTCACCAGTTGTCTTTAATCTTCCCCAGCATCCTCCAATTACTAGCACTCATCCTTATCTCTGGGGCCACTCTGTTACTCCTCTGCCAGACACAGAGCAGCACCAGCTGAGTGACTACAGCAGCTGCAGGAACTACCTGGCCAGAGCACAGCCAAAGCAAAAATAGAAATCACTCTCCAAGCAAAGGAGAAAGGCTCCTTTGAGGAGATTTAACATATTTTCTGTAAGCTTCAGTACACTTGGAACAGATAAAAATCTATGTCTGTGGCACATGTGGGAGAAAGATTTCAAGAAAATGACCCCTCGAGGCGTAAGCACACATTCTGCTACAGCTTTAACAATATTTTCCAATTTGAATCACTCCCAATGACTTTTGCCATGAATTTTAATGAATCCTCTGAATTCACATTTTAGAGTTTTCCTTTTCACACATAGCTAATAGCCCTGGAATCAGATACCTAAAATTTTGTCTACCCTTAAGTTTTATTTTGAAGTAATTATATCTTTCATATCTGCAAGAGTCCATTTTGCTGTCAAAAGATATAAGATATAATTTAGGTAAGAACCAACGTCATTTGTAAATTTTATGTGTTTATATATCAGTAGATATTAAAGGATAACAAGAAATCAAAAAGATATTTTTGGCATTTCACAATTGGATGCTTTATTGTGAGACACTGATATTGAGACAGAAGGAAAAATGATTATTCAAGAGGGAGAATAAAACCTATGAAAACAGCTTAAGTAATAGGTAGGTTGAATTGTCAAGAGAAGCAAAGGTCTTCAGTGATCTAAAGGCACATACAAGTGATCTAAAGTCAACAAGGATTCATCAAAACTCTAGGTGTTCATAATTCAAAGAGGAAATAACATACTTTCCTTGATTGATGGTCTCTGGAATATCAAAAACACTCAGGATCCTTGATCCATATTTCAGGTACCATTCTTCTTAATGCACAAGGATTTTGCAAGTCTGATTAAGACATGAAGTCTCCTAGACCTACTGTGCTTTGCCTTGTGGACAGGTATGCATGTTTTACAGTGCTCTTTCAAATGTCTACTTAGAAAAAAGAACCCATAAAAATCTCCTGCTTTTAACACAGAATTGAACATTTTTAAGCATAGATATTCCAGATTACTTTCTAAAGTGTGGGTGGCTGGATTCTTTAGTTTTCTCTGACCAAGACAGAAACAAAAGATACCCTTTGTCACGTTCTGCACTATTTCCTGTAACTAGTGTCTGATTTTCCATTCACTTGCATAGTACTAGGGCCCCGGAAGAACCATGAATTCTCCATCAACAAGCCCAATTTGATTCCTTTTCTCCCCACCCTCAGCCCAATGCTCCAGCCCACTAAGCAGTCCAGATCTCAGGAGAGCTACTGCATGGAGCTTCTAAATGGCTGCTTGGAAGTAGCTGGAAAAGTCAAGGAGGCAGATACAGCTTATCAAAGTTGCTCCTTAGTCCAGTAAATGGTTCAGTCGAGTAGAATACTCCAGTACCTACTACTTGAAGAAAGGAAAAACACCTAGTTAATCAGTGCAGTTACACAACCACTAGGACCTTGTATCAGGAGGCCCATATGTCATGGTTGGTGTTGCAAAAGACCTTGGATTTAGACTTTGGACTTGCTCTCTGAATCAGGCTTTCCATATAGACACTGTGCTATGTGTGTTAAAAGTGGATTTATTAAATGTGTACATTTAAAATGTAGTTTTTCTATAACCCTGTTTGGGTGTTTATTTTAATGGACTGGGAGGGAAAAATAAACAATACCTATTATGTGCCAAGTACCATTCTAAGAATTTAATATCATTTATTCTTCATAGCCATCCTGAAGTCAGGCCTATTATTATCCTCATCTTACAGACAGGCAAACTAAAGCACAGAGAAGTTAAGTATATTTGTCCATGCTTGCACAGCTAGTGAGGGGTGGCATAGGGTTTCTAATTTAATCTCCAGAGTCCATGCTCCATGCTACCTCAGTGGAGGTATTCCCTCCTCCAGAAGAGGGTCTGAGAGACCCTGATAATTGCCCCTGAACTCAAGGTAGGGGACTCTCAGGCTCCAGGTATTTCCCTTTGTAAATGTGACTGGTGATCAGTATATTGTTAATAACCCTGCTTGAACCCTTGCTAGGCCCCATTTCTGAATTCTAAGGTAAGCTGGTCTCAGAGCACCACCTGCACAAGCAAGATGGCCAACCCACGTGACACGTGGCAGCCTGCAGTCCCTGGGTCCTGTGGTCCCACTCTCTCTGAGCTCCCCACTCCACCCCTCCCAGTACTACAACAGCAGATGTAGGCATTTAATCCTCACTGGTTTATTTCCTTGTCAGAACCAGAGAAGATAGAATTCAATTGCTTTATCCTATTTAGGGAGATACATTACAGTGAACACATAGGAATTTTAAATATCTTTATGACAGATATTATTAACCAGGACTAAGTTATCTCTCATCATATATTTTAAAATAAAACACATCCTCTAAAACTAAATATATCCTGCCTTTTACCTTCTTTCCCAAGATGTGAAAATGGCAACTTATTCTTTAGAAAATTCCCCAAATATAGGCTGACACTTGGTCTCCTTTTTCCTCATTTCCTGAAGGTAAAATAATTATAAGCAGAAATTTAAGAAATCATGCACACATTGGGAACTCTGTCTTTCTTTTTGGTATCAGCTTGTTCAGAGGTATTTCCTTTGAGAAAAGCTAGTGGTTCTCTTGATACCAGCAACTCCAAACTTTTTTTTTTTTTTTTACACTGTGACATTGTCATTGAATATGGTTTTGGACCACCATGTAAGCAAGTCATTTTAAACAGTTTTTAACATATCCTGTGACTGATGAGGAGTCAAAGTTCATATATCACACAGTATTAAAAATGCAGTTATTTCCAGATGACATGTATCAAGAGATTTTCCTATGTTCATACCCTTTGACCAAGTAATTCCACTTTGGGGACTCTGTCCTAAAGAAATAACCTGAAATAACAGAAAAGGCTTTATGCACAAAAACAGTAATCCAACCACCTAATTGTCCCCAAATACAGGAATGGCTAATAAACTGTCCACTTAAGGAGTATTTTATAGCTCTTGAAATATAGCTATGAAAATTTTATAACACAGAATATTTTTCTCACATTAAATAGAAAGATAAAATGAAAATGATACATACAATTATCCTTATGTAAAAATCAGGAACTCTGCAGGATAAAAATAAGCAAATAAATAAACATAACAGAACAAAACACACTAAGTTGTAGAAAAAGTAATTTTTTAAAACATTGTATGTATGTATTTATTTATTATTGTTGGGGATTCATTGAGGGTACAAAGAACCAGGTTACATTGATTGCATTTGTTAGGTAAAGTCCCTCCTATAATTGTGTCCCACCCCCAAAAGGTGTGTCACACACGTCACCCCCCCATCCCTCCCTTCCCCCACCTCCCACCCTCCTTCCCTCTCTCCACTCTCCCTTCCTCCACCCCCCACAGTGTACTAGGTCATCAACTGTCCTCATATGGGAATTGAGTACATAGGATTCTTGCTTCTCCACTCTTATGATGATTTACTAAGAATAATGTCTTCCACTTCCATCCAGGTTAATACAAAGGATGTAAAGTCTCCATCTTTTTTAATGGCTGAATAGTATTCCGGGGTATACATATACCACAGCTTGTTAATCCATTCCTGGGTTGGTGGACATTTAGGCTGTTTCCACATTTTGGAGATTGTCAATTGAGCTGTGATAAACATATTATAAAGTGTCCTTATAATAAAAGGTTTTTTTCCTTCTGGTTAGAGGCCCAGTAATGGGATTGCAGGATCAAATGGGAGGTCTAGCTTGAGTTCTTTGAGGGTTCTCCATACTTCCTTCCAAAAAGGTTGTACTAGTTTGCAGTCCCACCAGCAGTGTAAAAGTATTCCCTTCTCTCCACATCCACACCAGCATCTGCAGTTTTGAGATTTTGTGATGTGAGCCATTCTCGCTGGGGTTAGATGATATCTCAGGGTGGTTTTGATTTGCATTTCTCTAATAATTAGGGACAATGAGCATCTTTTCATATGTTTGCTAGCCATTCTTCTGTCTTCTTTAGAGAAGGTTCTATTCATCTCTCTTGCCCATTGATATATGGGATTGTTGGCTTTTTGTGTATGGATTAATTTGAGTTCTCTATAGATCCTAGTTATCAAGCTTTTATCTGATTCAAAATATGCAAATATTCTTTCCCATTGTGTAGGTTGTCTATTTGCTTTGTTTGTTGTCTCCTTAATTGTACAGAAGCTTTTCAGTTTAATTAAATCCCATTGGTTTATTTTTATTGTTGCAATTGCCACAGAAGTCTTCTTCATAAAGTCTTTCCCCAGGCCAATATCTTCAAGTGTTTTTCCTATGCTTTGAGGATTTTTATTGTTTCATGCCTTAATTTTGAGACTGGTTTTAAAAAACTAGTAAGACTCAACCAAAAAGGAAAGAAAGAAGAGTACTCTAGGCCAAGGGGCTCTAGAGAGCCTTTGGTCTTTCACACTCTCTTGAATAAGGTGGTACTCAATAAATACTTGTTAAATTAATGAATGATGAGAGCACAGGTATTCAGTATTACCCACTTTGACCAATGAAAACAGCAACTTTATATAGTTCAACTGGATAGAGCTAGTTAGTCTCTATCACCACGTGTTGTACCAGATCGGGATGAAATAATCTACGTCTCCTTCTCTTCCTCTCTCTCTCCTTTCATTCTTCCTATACAGCCAAAATAATCTAGCTGGATATTTAATATGATATTGCTAAAAAAAAAAATAAATAAAAATAAGACCTGCTGCTGACTTTTCCCCATCTTGGTGTCATCATGTAGACATACTTTAGGGCTAAAGCAGAAGAAAGGCATGAATCTTAAGCTTTCTTTGCATACCATTATAGGATATGTTGGGATAATAAACATCCGATAACTCCAGATTCTATCACCTAAAGAGAAAATCACTAGATGATTTAAAAGACATAGGATTTTTCTATTAGAAAAAAATCAGTGATTCCTTTTCAATATCCTGAGGGTGCTCCTGGTGGTCTTCCAATTTCCTTTCATATGTGCAGAGTGGAAATATTTAATGAAAGCTCCCCATTTTGCAAAGAAAGCATTTTTATTTTCTATTCCCTTCCCTCATCACCCTTCCCATTCTCCCCTCCCAGGCAACCAACAAATAATAAACATCATAGGTAACCAGGAGGGGAGCAAAGGGATAGTCAACCTAAGGGGGCCCAGAACAAATTTAAAACAGTTGAACGATATTTTCAATATTGTGGGTAGCTCTTTGGCAACACTCTACTGACAAACATTCTTTGGAAAATAATCTACTTTTTCTTTTCTTTTTTTTTTAGTCCTTCTATTACAAAGAATAAATATTAATATATAACTGTGTCTAATCGGTTTCAGAATACAGATGGTCTTCAACTTAGAATTTTTGGCTTTACAGTGGTGTGAAAGTGATACACATTCAGTAGAAACCATACTTCAAGTACGCATACAACTATTCGGTTTTTCACTTTCAGTACAGTATTCAATAAATTACACAATGTATTCAACACTTTATTATAAAACAGGCTCTGTGTTAGGTAATTTTGCCCACTTGTGAGCTAATAATTGTTTTCAGCATATTTAAGTTGGGCTGAGCTAAGCTATGATGTTTAGCAGGTTTGGTGGATTAAATGCAGTTTTTGCTTAATGTATGTTTGGCTTACAATGAGCTTATCAGGCAGTAGCCCCATCATAAGTCTAGAAGCATCCATATATAAAGAATAGGATAGATATATAACTGTGTCTATCTAGCTTTGTAGAAAACCTTAGTCCTTTTGGAATTTCTGACTGGTTGTTAAAATTAGCATTCGAAAAAGGTATACTTGTTTCATTCATTTTTTTTCATTGAAGTGAGCTAAGACCATTATTAATGACAACTGCAGGACAAAAACAGTATGTTTCCCTAGTTTTATGATAAGGTTCTAAAACCAAAACATGAATAACAAATACATGAGATGATTAAAGAAGTCAGTTTTTAATCCGGAGTGAGGTCTCAGCAATAAGTTAACAGACTATTTTGTCCTGCTTGTTACTTAGTTGATGAAGGTTGACTTGTAAGTTAGTCTCATCTGGTAGCATTTTATTGGAGAATCTCAAGAAAAAAAAAAACTGTTAAAAATTATTCCCTTCCAGAAAAAGGAAGAAAGGGATAAACTCTGTGCTAAATACACACCTGCTTTCAATGCCTGTAAGACAATATCAATTTTTTTTTTTTTTTTTGAGACAGAGTCTCACTTTATGGCCCTCGGTAGAGTGCCATGGCCTCACACAGCTCACAGCAACCTCCAACTCCTGGGCTTAAGCGATTCTCTTGCCTCAGCCTCCCGAGTAGCTGGGACTACAGGCGCCCGCCACAACGCCCAGCTATTTTTTTGGTTGCAGTTTGGCCAGGGCAGGCTTTGAACCCGCCACCCTCAGTATATGGGGCCGGCGCCTTACCGACTGAGCCACAGGCACCACCCGACAATATCAATTTTTGTGTGTGTGAAAACATCCAAATCTTTCACCAACATTTCATGTGTATTTTTAAGTTCTTGTTATCCAAAGACAGATGTGAGCCTTAATAAGTTCATCCATATGAAAAGACAAATAGAGCTTCAAATCTATCCAGGAACTTCATTCTTGTGTTATTCCAGAGGCTTTGTTTAGATTAAGACACAGACAAAATAAAAAGTATACAAAGTACGGGCGGCGCCTGTGGCTCAGCGGGTAGGGCGCCGGTCCCATATGCCAGAGGTGGTGGGTTCAAACCCAGCCCCGGCCAAATTAAAAAAAAAAAAAAAAAAAAAAAATTAAAAAAAAAAAGTATACAAAGTACATTAAGATTATTGCAAGCAATCAAAACTACTTTGAGATATCATCTAACTCCACTGAGACTAGCCTATATCACAAAATCTCAAGACCAGAGATGTTGGCGTGGATGCGGAGAAAAGGGAACACTTCTGCACTGCTGGTGGGAATGCAAATTAATACATTCCTTTTGGAAAGATATATGGAGAACACTCAGAGATCTAAAAATAGATCTGCCATTCAATCCTGTAATCCCTCTGCTGGGCATATACCCAGAAGACCAAAAATCACAACATAACAAAGATATTTGTACCAGAATGTTTATTGCAGCCCAATTCATAATTGCTAAGTCATGGAAAAAGCCCAAGTGCCCATCGATCCACGAATGGATTAATAAATTGTGGTATATGTACACCATGGAATACTATGCAGCCTTAAAGAAAGATGGAGACTTTACCTCTTTCATGTTTACATGGATGGAGCTGGAACATATTCTTCTTAGTAAAGTATCTCAAGAATGGAAGAAAAAGTACCCAATGTACTCAGCGCTACTATGAAACTAATTTGGGGCTCTCACATGAAAGCTATAACCCAGTTACAACCTAACAATAGGGGGAAGTGGGAAAGGGAGGGGAGGGTGGGTAGAGGGAGGGGGATCGGTGGGATCACACCTGTGGTGCATCTTACAGGGGTATTTGCGAAACTTGGTAAATGTAGAATGTAAATGTTTTGGCACAGTAACTGAGATAATGCTGGAAAGGCTATGTTAACCATTGTGATAAAAATGTGTCAAATGGTCTATGAAGCGAGTGTATGATGCCCCATGATCATATCAATGTATACAGTTATGATTTAATAAAAAAAAAAGTCATTTAAATATCCCATCATTCAACAATCACAAAAAAAAAAAGATTATTGCAAGCACCTGAAGACTTGTCACTATAAGGTCAGCTTAATTTCATAATGAATTTTATAGCAAACAAACTTTAAATCTTGCCCAATGCTTTTACAGGGACCTTATTCAACCTAGTCATTTTCTCAATTAGCAATATGTACCCAAGTGTTTTTACTATTTTTTATGATCAGAGGGAAGTCACCGGGAAAAACACTGCATTAGGAGGCCTGATTCCCAAGAAGTGGTCTCAGTGTTTTACCACAATGAATCTCTAAATATGTAATATGGAAGTGTTTTATCAGAAAATCACTAGTTTACTTCTCCTGCTTCGTGTAGTCCTTTGACTAATTTGGACTGTAGTTTCCTGAAGGAAAGTACTACCAAATCCAAAAAGGGGGGGGGGGACCAGATATGTAGCAGCACCCCTCGCCCCCTACCATAAGAATGTGACCTTTTGTAACTGTCCTAGGAAATAGCCCCGAGCTGAAGCAGATAACCGGTAACTGGTTCTGAAAGAAAAAAGCTAAGCAAATATTTAACTGCTGATCTTGTCTTAAGACAGATGAGTAATGAACCAGAGTTCTTCTTATCTGGAAAAGCCCCTATGTCTGCTACCCCTCCCTAAAGCCCCTGCTATGTGTGCTACTCCTCCCTACTTTATGGTTTTTGCCTTTATAAGCTTGTAAAACCTGCTGTTCAGGGCTTGACTCCTTGGCTCCTAAAAGAATTGCAAGTCAAGCCCCAGCATGCTGGAATAAAATCCTCTTGCTGTTTGCATCAAGCGCTGTCTCTTGCAGTTAATTGGGGTCGTCATCACTCAGGGCAGAGTGGGGGGTCCTGCCCCAAGTCTTTCATTTGGGGGCTCATCCGGGATTTGATGACCACCCCTCACCTGCAGAGTCGACCTTGGAGGTAAGAAAGGGGTACCCCGAAAACTGTCTGGTCTGTGTCTTCAGTCCTTTGTTTAACTTTGTGTGCGCGCTTTCAGTTTCGCAGCCGTTCGGCACCTCATGAGAGTGGCCGGACAGTGGTCGGTAGACGTGCCCGGAGGACCACAGGCTGAAATCCTGGGGGACGCCCCAGGAACTGAGGAGAACCAGGGTTGTCTCCTGCTGTAAGGGCGCTGATCGAGTCCGGTTGTTCAATCAAAAATTATGGGAAATGCGCCCGTCTGATTCTATTGTAGGCTTGTGAGGGACCAAGTGTGGTAGGTAGGTCCTTATATCTGTAATATTTCTGTTATTCCTGTTATTTGTGTTTCTGACATATCTACTGACAATGAGACAGACTGTGACAACCCCTCTGAGTTTGACTCTAGATCATTAGACTGAAGTGAAGAGAAGAGGTCGTGACCTGTCAGTAGAGGTTAAAAAAGGCCCATGGCAGACTTTCTGCTCCTCGGAGTGGCCCACTTTTAACGTCGGCTGGCCCTCAGGAGGAACCTTTGACTTATCTCTTATTTTTGCTATCAAAGAGATTGTTTTTCAGAGAGGACCGGGAGCCCATCCGGATCAACAACCTTACATCATAGTCTGGCAGGACCTGGTGCAGAATCCACCCCCCTGGGTTCGGCCGTGGACTGCCACATCCAGGCCCCTGTCTAATCCTCGGGTGCTCGCTGTCCAATCTTCCGGGCCAAAAAAGGGGGCAACAGCTCGGACCCCCCTAAGAAGATCTACCCAGAAATTCAGACTGATCATCTTCTCCTCGACCCTCCGCCCCCTCCTCCCCCATACCCTCCCGCCTTGGCTCCTGTTGGGGGGCAGGGAGGACCAGCATCACCGGATCCAGTGATTGCCCCCTCTGCACCCCCAGGGGAACCTTCACTGGGGCCCGCACAAGGTACCAGGAGTCACTGCTGGGGAGGAATGTCTCCCGACACTACTGTTGCCCTGCCCCTGAGGGCATACGGCCCCCCACCGGTGGCAACAGATGAGGGACCACCTCCTCTCCAGCCCCTCCAGTACTGGCCATTTTCTTCCGCAGACCTGTATAACTGGAAAACTAATCACCCCCCTTTTTCAGAAGACCCCCAATGCCTGACTGGGCTGGTAGAGTCCCTGATGTTCTCTCCTCAGCCCACATGGGATGACTGCCAGCAGCTCATACAGACTCTCTTCACTACTGAAGAGAGGGAGAGAATTTTACTAAAAGCTAGGAAGAATGTACTGGGGGTGGACGGGCGTCCTACCCAGCTCCCCAACATCATCGACGCTGCCTTTCCCCTCTCCAGACCTGACTGGGATTTCAACACGGCAGAAGGTAGGGAGCGACTGACAGTCTATCGTCAGGCTCTAGTGGCTGGCCTCCATGGGGCGGCAAAACGCCCCACTAATTTGGCTAAGGTAAGAGAAGTAATACAGGGGGCCACGGAACCCCCCTCAGTGTTTCTTGAGCATCTAATGGAAGCTTTTAGACACTACACCCCATTTGACCCTGCCTCTGAAGGACAGAGGGCTTCCGTAGCTATGACTTTCATAGGGCAGTCAGCTGTAGACATTAAAAGAAAGCTGCAGAGGATTAAAGGATTGCAGGACTATACATTGCAGGATTTAGTTAAGAAAGCTGAGAAAGTATACCATAAAAGAAAAACAGAGGAAGAAAAAGAGCAGAGAAAGGAAAAAGAGAGAGAGGAAAGGGAAAATAAGAGAGACCGAAGACAGAAAAAAAACTTAACACGGATTTTAGCCGCAGTAGTAGGGAAGAAGAGCCAGGAACAGACCCAAGGTAGAACTAAGAAGTCAGGTAGCCTGGGCAACCGCGTCCCGTTAGATAAGGATCAATGTGCCTACTGTAAGGAGAAGGGGCACTGGGCCAGGGAATATCCTAAAAAAGAAAGAAAGTACTGGCCTTAAAGAAAAAAGATTAGCGGGGACGGGACTCGGAACCCCTCCCCAAGCCTAGGGTGATACTTAAAGTGGAGGAGAAGCCAGTTGAGTTCCCAGTAGACACCGGAGCTCAACACTCAGTCCTACTCGAACCATCAGGACCCATCTCCAAGAAAAAATCTTAAGTTGTAGGGGCCACAGGGCATCAGCAGTACTCATGAACTACCGGAAGATCAGTAGATCTGGGAGTGGGATGGGTAACCCACTCGTTCTTAATTATCCCTGAGTGCCCTGCGCCCCTCCTCAGGAGAGATTTACTCACCAAAATGGAAGCCCAGATCACTTTCACTCCTGATGGCCCAGAGGTAACCCAGAATAAAAGAGTAACAGCCCTGACCATGCATTTGGAGGATGAACATAGACTCTTTGAAAAGCAACGGGAGAAAGGGACTAGTCTCATACATGACTGGCTAGAAAAATATCCCGGGGCATGGGCCAAAACTGCCGGAATGGGACTGGCCGCAGAAAGGCCGCCTATAGTCATAGAACTCAAAGCTACTTCCACTCCTGTGGCAGTGCGCCAGTATCCTATGACTAGGGAAGCTCGGGAAGGGATTAGGCCTCACATTCAGCATCTCCTACAGCTGGGCATACTAGTAAAGTGCCAGTCACCATGGAACATCCCCTTATTACCCGTCAAGAAACCCGGCACAGGAGACAATCGCCCTGTGCAGGACTTGAGAGAAGTAAACAAGCAGGCACAAGACATCCACCCCACCGTGCCTAACCCTTATAATCTGTTAAGCTCTCTCCCTCCAGACCAAATCTGGTACACTGTCCTAGATTTGAAGGATGCCTTCTTCTGCCTCCGACTACACTCCTCTAGCCAGAACATCTTCGCATTTAAATGGAGAGACCCGGACTCTGGAATGACAGGGCAATTGACATGCATCCGACTTCCACAGGGGTTCAAGAACTCCCCAACCATCTTTGATGAAGCCCTCCACCAAGACCTAGCTCACTTTCGCGCCAGCCATCCTCAGGTAACGCTCCTACAATATGTAAATGACTTACTACTAGCTGGAACGACAAAGAAAGAGTGCCATCGGGGCACAGAACTGTTACTGGAAGAGCTAGCCCGCTTAGGATATCGAGCCTCCACCAAGAAAGCCCAGATCTGCCAGAAAGAGGTAACATACCTGGGTTACACCCTAAGAGGAGGGCAGAGATGGTTAACAGAAGCCAGGAAGCATACTGTGACTCAGATTCCAGTTCCCCGCTCGCCCCGCCAGGTGCGAGAATTCTTAGGGACTGTGGGGTTCTGCCGCTTATGAATACCAGGGTTTACTACTCTGGCAGCCCCCCTCTACCCTTTAACCAAGAAAAGCACTCCCTTCGAGTGGGGTGCCAGCCAACAGCGGGCCTTTGACAACATTAAAAAGGAATTATTATCAGCCCCGACCCTGGCTCTACCAGATGTAACAAAGCCCTTTGTCCTATACGTAGATGTGAAGAGAGGAATGGCCCGAGGGGTGCTGATGCAGCCTTTAGGACCATAGAAAAGACTGGTAGCATACCTCTCCAAGAAATTAGACCCCAGCCAGCCTGTCCGAGGTCTGTGGTGGCAGTAGCGGTACAAATTGACTATAGGGCAGAAGTTGACAGTCATTGCCCCCCATACCTTAGAAAGCATCATCAGACAGCCCCCTGACCGGTGGCTGTCCAATGCCCGCATGACACATTACCAGAGTCTCCTATTAAATAAAGACAGAGTCCAGTTGGGCCCGCCTGTCATCTCAACCCGGCTACCCTACTACCTGATACCTCTGTCTGGGAGGATGTATTACACACATGCCAAGAAGTACTGGCTGAGGAGACTGGAACTCGGAGGAACCTCTGTGATCAGCCCCTGCCGGATGCCCAATTAACCTGGTTCACTGATGAGAGCAGCTCCATAATAGAAGGTAAAAGGGTGACCGGGGCGGCGGTGATAGACAATAAGCAGACCATCTGGGCAAGTAGTCTGCCTGAAGGGACATCAGCCCAGAAGGCCGAGCTGGTCGCCTTGACCCAGGCCTTACGTTTGGCAGAAGGGAAAAAGGTTAACATATACACCGATAGCAGATATGCTTTTACTACAGCCCATGTCCATGGGGCCATTTACAGACAGCGAGGACTGTTAACTTCAGCAGGAAAAGAAATTAAACACAAGAAAGAAATCCTAAGTCTACTGGAGGCTGTTCACCTCCCTAAGAGAGTGGCCATAGTCCACTGCCCTAGACGTCAGAAAGGGGGGTCCAGAGTTGCCGAGGGAAACCAAAGAGCCGACCGAGAAGCTAAGCGGGCGGCTCAAGGGCTCAACATCCTACCGCTATATAAAAACACTTTAAGGCCTAGCCTTAAAGAAATAGCACCCCCCCTTATCAAAAACTTTAAATATTCGGAGTGAAATCTCGAGAGGATGGACAGATTAGGCCTCCACCTAGAATCCCCAGAGGGGATCCAAGAAACCCCAGAAGAGAAAAACATCCTCCCTGAGGAGCAGGCAATCACCTTTCTCAGGCAACTTCATAAATTAACCCATCTGGGCCCCAATCATCTGAAAACCATTGTTCAGTCCTCTCCATACTATATTATAGAATTAAGTAAGCTCGTTGATGCAGCTGTAAAAAAGTGCAGACCTTGCCAATTAGTAAACACCCAGCCTAGCATACTACCTCGGGGAAAATGACTCCGAGGGGATCGCCCTGGAAGCTACTGGGAAACAGATTTTACAGAGATTAAGCCGGCTAAGTACGGATACAAGTACTTGCTAGTGTTCATAGACACTTTCTCAGGATGGGTCAAAACTTTTCCTACAAAGAGGGGGACTGCTCAAGTTGTGGCCAAAATAATATTAGAAAAGATTTTTCCAAAATTTGGACTACCCAAAGTAATCGGATCCGACAACGGTCCCGCTTTCGTTACCCAGGTTAGTCAGGATTTGACCAAAATCCTGAGGCTTGAATAGAAATTACATTGTACTTATCGGCCCCAGAGCTCAGGGCAGGTAGAGAGGATAAATAGAATCCTAAAAGAGGCCATGACTAAATTATCCTTAGAGACTGGCATTACTAACTGGACAGTCCTCCTTCCCTTTGCCCTGTTCCGTGTGCACAACACCCCTAGTACTCTCAAGCTGACCCCCTTTGAAATCCTATATAGAGCTCACCCCCCGCTCATTGCCATGCAGCACCTCCCTTCCCCAGAATCTTACTCCTCTCAATCTCTATACACCAGATTAAAAGCCCTTGAAACTGTGCAAAAGGAAGTGTGGAGCCGGCTGATCGAAGCCTACAAGCCCGGAGATCTACAAATACCTCACCAGTTCCAGGTTGGAAATTCAGTGTACATCCGGCACCACCGGACAGCCAACCTTGAACCACGGTGGAAAGGACCATACCTAGTACTGTTCACAACCCCGACCGCAGTAAAAGTTGATGGCATCGCAGCCTGGATCCATGCATCTCATGTCAAACCAGCAGCACCGCCAGACTCCGGGTGAAAAGTGGAAAAGACGGACAACCCCCTCAAGCTCCGCAGTAGCCCTGCTCCTGCTGATACAACTCCCGGTGATAAGTAACTCTGGTCCCAATCCCCATGCCCCCCAGAAGTTAACCTGGCAGGTTCTCTCTCAGACTAGTGATGTAGTATAGAGTACTACAAAAGAAAACCCTCCTTGGACCTGGTGACCGTCCCTCACCCCAGATATTTGCGCCTTAATAGCAGGGCTAGATAATTAAGATATCCCCGATAAGACCTTTAAAGAGGTTCCATCGAGCCTTAATCACCATTTAGCAAAGCGCTCGCTTACCCAAGGCTCCACATCCCAAGGCCAGTACGTTGCAGACGCCCCTGGCTGTGGCAACTCGCCCACCCAGCACCGGATGCGACAAACGAAGTTCTATATCTGTCCCCGGGATGGGAGAACGAGAAGCCAGGCCAACAGATGCGGGGAGATAAAAAATTTCTATTGTAAGCAATGAGAATGTGAAACGACTGGGCAGGCCTCCTGGCACCCCATTTCCTCTTGGGACTTAATAACCGTACCTTTGGGCCCTGCATTTTCAACCGTATAGTCACCTTTGTCCAGGAGAAAGTAAGTGCTGTACAAGTGTTAATGCTCAGACAGCATTACCAGTCTCTCCGCCGGGACGATAACCATGAGAATGAATACATAGAGCCAGAAGTTCCATGATTAGAACTTCCCAAAAAACAAATGGGGGAATGAAGGAAAGTACTACCAAATCCAAAAAGGGCGGGGGGGGGGGACCAGATATGTAGCAGCACCCCTCGCCCCCTACCATAAGAATGTGGCCTTTTGTAACTGTCCTAGGAAATAGCCCCAAGCTGAAGCAGATAACCGGTAACTGGTTCTGAAAGAAAAAAGCTAAGCAAATGTTTAACTGCTGATCTTGTCTTAAGACAGATGAGTAATTAACCAGAGTTCTTCTTATCTGGAAAAGCCCCTATGTCTGCTACCCCTCCCTAAAGCGTCTGCTACCCCTCCCTAAAGCCCCTGCTATGTGTGCTACTCCTCCCTACTTTATGGTTTTTGCCTTTATAAGCTTGTCAAACCTGCTGTTCAGGGCTTGACTTCTCGGCTCCTAAAAGAATTGCGAGTCAAGCCCCAGCATGCTGGAATAAAATCCTCTTGCTGTTTGCATCAAGCGCCGTCTCTTGCAGTTTATTGGGGTCGTCATCACTCAGGGCAGAGTGGGGGGTCCTGCCCCAAGTCTTTCATCCTAATCAATATAATGGAAATTATAACAACACCAAATGAATTTTAAGTTGACTTCCAATAATATGATTATAAGTTTCAAAAGATATGTCTTTTTGTTAAGATATAAAATTGTTAAGAGGTCACCTTCTGGGATTGACACTAAAAATAAGACAAAGCAGATAAGTGTCATCAGCTCTCCAATAACTGACCTTAT